>NC_061873.1:7510000-8760000 GCF_905147765.1 Vanessa atalanta
CTACCGTCTGCATGATACATTTGTTCTGTTCCTCCTGTACCAAAAATAATATCATTAAAGGATAGTTTTTAAGCTCTTTTGAGTAATCATCAAGTATCGTACAGCCGTGGTTGTGTATTGGACGGTTTATGCTATAACAACGAATCACGTCATACGATATTATATAAAATAATAACACTATGGGCCAATTAAAATTTTACTATTTGTTTTGACTATATAAAAATACATACTTATACTCTATTCCAACCATAAGAGGAGAAACTACAAATAATCATCATTTGACAGCAAATTGACGCGATGTAATTGGTCGAGAGCTTGATTAATCTATGAAATTGACTATGGATTCGCGAAAAAATGGAGTTGATTGTCGATCGACAAAATTGTTATCGAAATATTGAAAGTAAAATTAAAGCGGATATAAGTAGTTAAGTGTAATAGATTTGTATTAAAAATAAATATATAACGGGGCGAGATTACTTTGATTGTTGCTTTAGATAATTAATGAATAGTTGGTAATAATGTTTGATGGCTGATTTACTTTTAAGAGCGGGTTACTCCGAATGGAGTTGTAAGTGTCATGGCAACGCGAGTCGTTATGTTTTGACAAGCGACTCGAATGCGATGGTTGCTTGCAAGCCCATTTGCTCTTAATCGAGATGAATTATTGTAATCCTTTGATATTATTATGATTCTTCCAAAATGTCGGAACAATCCCCGAACCCAACTGTTCGGCATCCTGTTCCTCCGACATATATATTAATCATAAACTCTTAGCAGTGCACAAATAGCTGAGTTATTAGCAAATTGCATGAAAAACATAAATCTAAGGTTTGTTTATCTTTATTCCTACTTCGATTGGAACAGGCTGCTAAATTAATTAATTAACTTACGTGGTCTGGAAGGAGTAGAAAACTTCCATACTAAAAACGATTCCTTAGATGCGGCCACCGCTATCGCTTTGCTGTTAATTGTAACATATGCGACGGGTATGGTGATTGCTTTCGCTGAAATTTAAATAACATTATATAACTTATACAGTAAAATTTTACTTGGTGGTAGGGCTTTGTGCAAGCCCGCCTGTGTAGATACCACCCACTAACCAAATATTCTACCGCCAAACAGCATTACTCAGTATTGTTGCGTTCCGGTTTGAAGAGTGAGTGAGCCAGTGTAACTACAGGCATGAGGGACGTAACATCTTAGTTCCCAAGGTTGGTGGCGCATTGGTGATGTAAGGAATGGTTAATATTTCTTACAACGCCATTGTCTATGGGCGGTGGTGACCACTTACCATCAGGTGGCCCATTTGCTAGTCCGCCTACCGATATCATAAAAAAATAATAACGCCAATTATTGTTAATATAATCTAAGAAAAGTATCATGACTATATTATTTCATTACCGGATAAAAACAATTTTCGTCAATGAGTTTGGTGATCTGAAGCTTATTCTACTGCGAATTAATGTGCCGTATGTACTATACGGAATATTTTTACGCCAATCGCAATCCATAGCACGCTCGAGTTACACACGTAGATAGTGTCAACGATTCGGCACCGTATGTCATGATAGGTGAGACGCATTTGTTAAAAACATTTTCAAAAATTGCGACAAAGACGATGTAAGGAATCATACTAAATGAATTATATCTACAGATTTAAGACATGAGTAACTCAATATTGCTGACGGATATTTAACCCCCAACCTTAGATTGTTGTATACATACTTTATTCACTTGGATAACAGCTTTAACTTAATAACCTTTTTTACCTTTTTCCAATTCTTTGTGCTAGTCATTATTTCTGAATGATTTAATCAATTGAAGTAATATAAAATAAAAACAGATTGAGCCAGTTTAACTAAAGGCACAAGGGACATAATAACTTAATCCCACGGTTGGTGGTGCATTAGAGATGCAAGGAACGATTAATATTTCTTACAACGCCAATATCTATGGGCGGTGGTGACCAATTTTACCATCAGGCGAAATATTTGCCCGACAGCCAACCTAGTAAATAAAAAAAAAAAAATTGATTTTTACTGACGATGATTTAAAGCTATGATGTGATCAATTTATTTAAATATATGTAGAAATGAGAAGATCAATAAACCTTTGCCCAGTTTAGTCATATTTTTTTAGTCTAGCTCGTTACTTTGTACTCACCATCACACTGAATCCCCTGTTGGTTCGAAATTATAAGTGTGCTAATAGTTGCTATAACGCAGTATTCGTCTACGCCGCACATATCTATCACGTCGGGTACGTGATTTATCCAAGACTGCAAAAAAGTAGTTATGAATTAATCAAAGACAAAATAGATAACGATAATAATCGTTCGTTGGTTCAGTGCACAGATTCCCAAACTTTTCTGTAATAGCATTAGCTATTACAGGAGAAAATAAAACACAAACATAACACGAGTGCATTCTTCTATTTCATTTCTATCCTAGTCTGATTCGACCGGAAAGAGTTTCGGGCGCAGATACCTGAACTGTTTACTCTTACCGATCTAGCTTTACATGTTTACTGAGATACGGGACTGTAAACACTACCAACTTCTAAACTCAGCGGCTTTGGAGAATTTTTAAATAAAATGATGAGTATTTCTTTTTTAGCTTAGCACGATTATTTGACCATGGCCTGCAGCTTTATAAGCAGTCCCCTAGACCAACGACGTAGTCGATTATATGAAATATAAAAATATTAAAACTTACTATCAATGCAAAGTCACATTTAAGTACATGTTTAAATAGTATCTTTTGTCTATATTTCGTTTGAACTTGAGAAATCCCCCGTTAAAGGCTGATTACACTAAGTTGTTACGCCAATATATAATATTGTGTGAAAACATGGCATGACATTAAATTTTTACCTGGTGTGTGACGGTATCCCAGAAGGTGACGGTGTCGGCGGTGGAGACGAAGGCGAGCGTGTTGCCGTAGAAGGCATACTTGTGGTCGGGTTTGACGTTGGCGAAGTATATGAAGGAGTCGATGGCAATGGCCAGACGCAGCGAGCGCTGCTCCCACGACAGCGCGCGCAGCGCGCCGCCCGGCACGCGCAGCGTCCTCGTGTGCTGCGCGGGACGACGCGAGACTTTATATTACTCTATAGTTTATTATGACCGTAAATATATTTGAAAACTTTTACGTTCATTTATTTTATAATTTAACATGGACATTTTTTTATAACAATTTCATATAACAAACACTATAAACATTAAAATTGTTATTTTCAAATTATTTTTCAATTTCCGTTCATTTTTGTAATGTCATCTGCCATTAAATAACTTGTTTCAATTTTACCTCTCCATGTGGATTAAAGAACTGAACAACATTGGTTTGATCTTGTGTTTCACCAGCAACTGCCAAGACTGTGCCGTTGTGATTCCACTGACAATCAATTATTTTCATTTTCGTATCCACTACAACACTTTCTAAAAATAAAGCAGTTAATGTTTTTATATTAATTGCTTTAAATTAAGCAATGAGTCAACCACTTATATATATATCCCAATGCTAGGCAAAGCTTAAGCTTAAGGAAAACTTATTCATAATCTCTCTGAGGAAAATTGAATGTTTTAATTTTTTTTAAACATGTGTCTTCCTGCATTAGAGTAAGCTTCATAATCAGGCAATGGCATATTTACAAGCTGTATTTATCATAATCACAGTGAAATAAAGCTAGCATACCTTCCTCTGTGCAATTCTTCATTAAAAGCAAAAGACCACTTGTATAGCTTATCACCAGTATGGGTCTACTAGGTGGTGCTTTTAATGAAAACCAATCCATAGTAACAATTTCCATTGATCCAGGTACACCATTACTGGCCACAGGCATCTGCAATTTGAATAAGTATATCTACATTATACTTGTTATATATTATTGTTGGTTATATAACAGATATATAAATTATTCTTAGGATATACTCAATATCCTAAGAAGCATATATGGTTACTTGTATGTAAAGTACTGGAGACAATATTGTGTTTTGTTTTGACAATAATATAACAAATGGTGAACATACAAAATGTTCTATGTAAGTAATAATACCATAAAATTTCCTTGATCATCATAAAGATGCAACTCTCCATTAGACAAAGCAAACAGCAACAAGGAGTTATCTGGAGACCATTGGACTGCGCTCAATCCTGGTCCTTTTATATCCTTGCCCCATACACGAGACCCATCAACTGAGCCAACTATAACAGCACCTATAAAACATTTTTTTCAAAAATGAATAAAAGATTAAAATAACATAACAATATTAGTCAAGTGTCTTACCATCTTCATATGCTATGCAGATTTTTTGACCATCTGAACCCCAAGCCATACTTGTTACAGTTGACTTATTTCTATTGTTTATCATCTCTTCATACCAGGATCCCTTATCAGAGTTAAGTGTCGTTCAATAAACATAAATATAAATCAAATTAAAATATATAATGTGAATTACCTTATATAACATCCAAACAATTATGACACCATGCTCATCACTTGTTGTCAATTTTTGAAATACTTCATTCCATATTGCTACACATACTTGCCCTGTATGACCTTCTAAGCTGAGATTCATGGACAGATTTCCACTTCCACCTAGTCATATATACATATATATATATAAAGTATTATTATAAAGTAAATATTTCACAGATTTTATAAAACTATTATTTTTAAATTTACTAATTAATCTCGTAGCATTAAATACTTGAAATAATAACGAATCATATATTTTTAATTGCTCTGTAAAGTATGAAATCAACAATTAATGAAATAGGTGACTTGCTAGCTTACTAATGTTTATAACATGTGTTTAATATAAAACTTTTAAATTGAATATTACCTGATTCTAATTTTAAAACTTTTAACATTCCATCTTCTCCTCCTACCGCTATATAGCCAGAAGAATGATTCCATGCCAGACAAGTTACATTTGATTGTTTAGGTATAGCTATCTGAAATAATATAATACAAAATTGTTATATTTTTACAAATGAGACCTGACTATTGAAAAATATGTCCCATTACCTTCTTACTCATATAAATAAACATTTTAAAATGTAATTTTTCAGTTGTTCCAAATTGAATAATTGTTTTATCTCATATTATTGCTGACAGTCAGTTTAAATTTTTGAGTTCGTTACAAAGTCTACTCTAAGTATTATAAATAATTACGCTCTATTTATTACTTAAACTATGATTAAATTTATCTGTATAATAATAAGTATTTTAAGTATATTTCTTAAAATAATTATATTTTGTTTTATGTTATGATAAGCCTGTGTAGTGCAAGTGTAGTGTGTTAGGTTGCTAGGATACCTATACTTTTTACTATTAACTTATTTGACACATCGTAGTACCTATGTTGCCAATTACAAATAATTGTTTGTTCAAGAATCAAATAATAGAAGTTTAGTAAAACACAAAAAGATTAAGGACATATTTTGAATTGGTAAAATCACGAAATAGCTTTGTAATAAAAAATATTTTAAAAAAATACATAAGAAACATAAAAATGTTCTAACTGTTTATTTGTTTTATGTTTCTAGTTATTTATTATAAGAAATTAAATTTAATGAATATGATATAATTGCGACGCATTTTCACAGCACTTTCGTAAGAATACTATTAATTTAATGAAATATGTTGCACAAATTTGGATTATGGTAAGACTTTTGTCATCAGTCACTTTTAAATAATTTGTCAATTCACAGTTGTCATTATTCAAAATAATCAATACTACTAAAAGTAGATTTTTCAAATACTAAAACCTATATAATTATTTTATTTTATTATTTTGCTTTGCAGTATGAATTATAAACGATATAGAAGTGCTAAGAAATCTTTTCAAGCTGTTGCCGAAAAATATAGTTAGTTCTAAATTTCATAAAATCAAAATGTTGGGGCGTAAACAAAGTCTGAAAGGAGAGCCAGTGCTAGCGGATTATGGCCCAGAAGAATCACTCAATGAAAGTGCTGATATTGAATGGGTAAATAAAGTAAGTATTTTTAATCATTGTAAAAAACCTTGCTCCCCATAGCTTACAGGGGAGTAGTCTAGAGGCTGAGGATAAAATTATAAATATGTATGTAATATTTTTATTTACAGTTATGGGTTCGGAGAATTTTAAGATTTTGTGCTCTTCTCAGTTTGATGTCCGTTTCGTTAAATACACCAAAATCATTTGAAAAATATCCTTACCTTCAAACTGTAACATTTGCAGTTGATTGTTGTGTTACACTATTATTTACAGCTGAAATGATTGCCAAAATGCATATAAGAGGAATTCTTAAGGTATGAAGTTTTTATTTTACTAATATTAAAAAAAACATTAATTAACTAAAGAGTAATTTAACTTTTATTATTTTTTCAAAATTACTCCAATAAAATTTTGATATAATATTCTCTCAACAGGGTGATGTTGCTTACCTAAAAGATCATTGGTGCCAATTTGATGCTTCCATGGTTTTCTTTCTCTGGGTGTCGGTTTTACTTCAAATGTTTGAGTTGACTGGAATTGTGCCAAGATATAGTTATTTGAGTATATTAAGAGCTCCAAGACCTCTTATAATGATCAGATTTTTAAGGGTATTTTTAAAGTTCTCTATGCCAAAATCAAGAATCAATCAAATATTTAAGTAAGTGCGAATATAACAGTATTGGAATATAATACTGTAAAAGTTAATTTAATTTATAAATAAATAAAATTTTAAATTAAAAGTTAATGTAAAAATAAAATTTTCAATTGATATACAATTCTAAATTTTAAATAATATATATATATATATATATATATATATATATAAACAATTATATAAAATTAGTGGTAATGTGCCTAAGGAATTAATTTCCTAAACTTTTATTTTTTTTGCAGGAGATCAAGCCAACAAATATACAATGTTACTCTTTTTTTCCTTTTCTTCATGTCCCTATACAGCTTATTAGGGGTACAATTTTTTGGAGAGTTAACTCATCACTGTGTTCGAAATACTACCAATCCAAAGTCAGTTAACAGTACAATAAAAAATTTTAAAATTTTTGTTAAATAATAATGTTCCTGTGTATTTAAATAACTTCTTTTTTTTAGTGAAATAACCATCAACTCTCTAGCCATACCAGATACATTTTGTTCACCCGAACCAAACTCAGGCTACCAATGTCCTGCTGGAATGAAATGTATTAAGCTTAATTTATCAAAATATATAATGGGATTCAATGGATTCGAGGAATTTGGTAATGAATAATATGCAATACAGAAATAACAACAAACATTTTTCATTTAGTTGAATAAAACCTGCAATGTATCAACTTTATATTTGCAGCTACAAGTTTATTCACTGTTTATCAGGCATCATCCCAAGAAGGATGGGTTTTTATAATGTACAGAGCTATTGATTCATTACCAACTTGGAGATCAGCTCTTTACTTCAGGTAACCTTTTTTCACATGTTATTAAAATGTATACAATACAAAAATTACAATAATAAAATGTATATATTATATTTTTTAATTTTAGTACAATGATATTCTTCTTGGCATGGCTAGTGAAAAATGTGTTTATAGCAGTTATTACTGAGACATTCAATGAAATAAGAGTACAGTTTCAACAAATGTGGGGTGTGAGGAATCCAATAACAAAAGGGAGCACTACACAATTCTTTACTGGTGATGATAATGGCTGGAAATTAGTTACAATCGATGAAAATAAACATTCAGGTAAAGATTTAAAATTTGAATCTACTAGAAGATTTCTTCAATAACGAAATATTTATGTATTAGATAATATATACACATCATAGACTACCTTCAATTAATATTTCTTTGATGACACTAATTAACTAATTAATTTGCCTTTTTTTAGGGAGTGCGCCAGAAATATTTCACAAAATGTTGCGATCAGCATACTTTCGTCTTATAGTTATGGGTGTTGTTTTGGCCAATGGTATTATCACAGCAACTATGAATTTTAAACACGACGATAACCCACGGGAGTTCTTTTATGAGAAATATTATTACATTGAGGTACTATTTGCAACAGTAAAATATTTTTTATAAAATTTATAAATTACAATGATATCTGACATATTCAACTAAAATGATTTTTATACTCTATATACCAAATTTATCAATAGAACAAATAATGATAAAGTTTATATGTTAAGAATATAATATTTAAGTAATTGTTAGTAAGTAAGTAATATCATTGAATCATTGAATAATTAAATAAATAATAAATGAGTGTATATCATTTATTGTCAACTAATTCCTTATAGACTTAAATTTCATCAATAACAATAGAGAAACCAAAACAGATAAAAAAATATAATTAGCAATTTTTACGTAAGCAAATGGGAGGGGGGATGTATTGTATTAAATAGCTTTGCTTCGTATAACTGACAAGAGTAGGCAGGGATAATTATTAATAAAATTCTGCTCACATGACACTTGAATGCCTCTTATCAAATTACCTATATATAATTTTTTTTTATATATTTTCAGATTGCTTTTACAATTTTTTTGGACCTAGAAGCTTTAATAAAAATATGGTGTCTGGGTTGGAAAGGTTACTTTAAACATTCGGTTCATAAGTTTGAACTTCTTCTAGCTATTGGCACTACAATTCATATTATACCTCAACTTTACATGTCTGGATTCACATATTTTCAGGTATATATTTAAATATTGATTATGTATTTTAATCTCAGATTGGGTTGTCGAAATCTAAACTGTTCAATGCAACTATTTTCTATACCGAAACTTTGCGTAGTATGTATGTACAATAAAAAATATACACAATTACTATATCAAGTATGAAATGTTGTTAAAATTCTAAAACAAAAAATTATTATTCATAATTTCAGGTCCTTCGTATTGTGCGTCTTATTAAAGCTTCACCTCTATTGGAAGGATTTGTTTACAAGATTTTTGGACCAGGAAAAAAATTGGGCAGCCTCATCATATTTACCATGTGCTTACTTATAATAAGTTCTTCTATATCAATGCAATTATTTTGCTTTCTCTGCGAATTCACAAAGTTCGAAACATTTCCAGAGGTAACTATTTCATTTAATATAATATGTACATGAACAGCTTGATCATCTTTATGACTTTGCTGTATGAAAAATACAAAAATATAAAATAAACAAAGATAAGCTTTATTCATCATTTTGGTTAAGCCTTGGTAAGTTTCTTATCAATATATGGCTTATTGAGCCTGGGCCTGTTCAAATTTCTTCTTGTTTCCTATTATGTCGTCATTAAAGTTGTGGAAATCAAAAACTATTGGCTTTGCACCTTTTTCTCCCATTTCTGCTTCACTGTACTCCTACTTTATATATAATGTTGTCCTCAACACATATAAAACATTCCTCATTATTTGTTTATACGTTTTTTACATTTTCAGGCTTTTATGTCTATGTTTCAAATATTAACTCAAGAAGCTTGGGTGGAGGTTATGGATGAAACCATGGTCCGGACGAGTCAAACACTCACCCCTCTCGTTGCCATCTACTTTATACTATATCACTTGTTTGTGACACTGGTGAGATTTTTTTTTTATTTACACTGCAGAAATATTTCTGGTTATAGTATATGATCAAGTTTTTATTTTCCAGATCGTGCTATCGCTTTTCGTGGCTGTAATTTTAGATAATTTAGAACTGGATGAAGATATCAAAAAACTAAAGCAACTAAGATATCGACAACAAAGTGCCGAAATAAAAGAGAGTTTGCCATTTCGTCTCAGGATATTCGAAAAATTTCCAGACAGTCCACAAATGACCAAACTGCACAAAGTACCGGGCGATTTTATTTTACCAAAGGTAAACAGTTTCAGGCAACCACTATACACTCTAGTTTAGAAGAAAGAACGCTTTACAAGTAGTGATCGAATTTATAATATATTTTATGGTTTTTACTGGCTTACCACTTCATTTTGGACGTCATTAATCGGTAACCTAAATCTAACCTGACTAGAAACTTTATATTGGTTGTAACTCATTATAAACTCATCTCCGTCCAGGTGCGCGAGTCGTTCATGCGGCAGTTCGTGTGCGAGGTCGACGGCGACGAGGAGGCGGGCGCGGCGGCGGGGGGCGCGGCAGCGGGCGCGGGGGGCGCGCGCCTGCCGCCCGGCGACCTGTCGCGGCGCGCCTTCGAGTACATCGGCGTGGACAAGATCGCCTTCCCCTACCGCAAGCGGTGCCTCGTCAAGACGCTCACCGTGGCGCCGCCCTCGCAGCGCCCGAGTTCCGCGCTCCGGAGACACGTCGTTGCGTCCATTATCAAGCGAGTCCTTAAACCCTCCTAATTTTTTTGTGTATATTATGTATAGTGATCATTATTAACTTAAAATTTTATTTATATTAAAATCGAAACGCGCAAAAACATTCTGTTAATATGTTGGATGTACTGGTATTATTTTAGCATTTGTTTATTTATTTTATTTCCTTTTAATTTTCAGGTAGCGTTCTTTATTTTATTTGAGGTACTTTTATTTTTTGTTCAATCTTGTATTGCTACTCAAATTTATCACGTATAATATACTCAATAATAATACAAACTTACATTTTAGCGATTCTAATAACCACCGTCGTCTGGTACTCGGAGATTCAGCCATGCTGGCGACGGGAGGGAAGTCCGGTCTCAAATCTCAAGGAACAGTGTCCAGCGCTAAACAACTACGCGTCGACCAGAAAAAGTAAATCTATGGAATCAATTATATTTTTCTGATAATAATATAAATCGATTGATCCCCGTCAGCATCTCAATATTAAATTGCCTCAAATTAATGGCTGTGAAGTTATAATTCTTCAAAAATCATACCTTTTAGCTTAAACTTCAAATTAAGTGTGAAATCGCAATCGATCCGTCGCTCGTGGTTATATCGGAATCATCTACCAATCCAAAGATTCGGCTCGCGATCTATCCGTCGGTCGGTCCGCAGCGGCTCGATCAAGCTGAAGCAGACGTACGAGCACCTGCTGGAGAACGGCGACATCGGCGCCGCGTCGCGCGTCGTGCCGTCGTCGCGCGCGCGCCCGCCCTACCTCGACATCCGCCTGCTGCAGGCCAAGCGCCAGCAGGCCGAGATGAGACGGTACGCTGCCATCTTATTACTGATTTTTTATTATTGAACTTATGCGAAAGTCGGTTTGGTTTTTAAACAAAACTTTTACATCCTGTAATTTTGTTTTTTGTACAGCACATCGTATATTTTCGAGTACCGGTAGAAAATTACCATAATCTAATAAAATACCTTTCTATACTTCAGGACTCAAAAATTATATTTTATTAACAACATTTATAATAAATTGTTTCTGATGACGAAGAAGTAGTATTGAAATTAATGTTATGGCAAATGTACAACTACTACTAAATGTTCTGGTAACTTAAGTTTGTTAATATTGAGAATATGCTAAGGAGATTAGAATCTCTATGAATATTATAAATGGTTCGTGACAGCAACCAGCGCGAGGAAGACCTGCGTGAGAACCACCCGTTGTTCGACACGCCGCTGCTGATCGTGCCCCGGGAGTCCCGCTTCCGCAAGATCTGTCGCGCCATCGTGGACGCGCGGTACGACGCGCGCCTGCGCGACCCCGTCACCGGCAACGAGAGGAAAGTGCATTACAAGAGCTTCCAGTGAGTATACGTTGCTAAAGTCGATTACAATCAAACGGAGATTAAAGGTAAACAAACAACACTGACCATTGTTTAGCTAATGATGGGAAAAGTACGAAATGAGTGTCGTCTATTTCAATCGAAGAAGGAATAAAGATATAAACGTGCGTACGTTTGCCACGCGATTTGCTAAAAGTTCAGCTATATTGTACACTACTAACGGTTCATGACGCATTTATCTTTATTTATAATCTATTCCAGTAAATAACTTATATGCACTTTAATTTAACTTCTAAAGTTCTGATAACAGTTTCGTCGTCGTTCAAATCTTCATTTTTTCGCAAGACTACAATGAATATTAAAGATTAATTATTCAAGCTTTTCACCAATGATGTCGCGGTAAGTCGATGTCAAATATTGTTTATTTGGCTCTTGTCCTCTTCTGGTTGGAATAGACTATAGCTTGATGAATACCCAGTAACGAATGATACTTTTGTAAGTGTCACACATCATTATTCATTTTAATAGATAGAGATGGATTTATTTTCTTTTTTACGCAAAGATAACAAGGGTATCTTTAGACTTTATTTTGTTTGTTTTAGGTAGTATATTATATAACATAGTACATAACGTCAGGGCCGAATTTACCATATGTCTTTTTGGGCTTCAGCCCAGGGCCCCGTGGATCAAGGGGCCCCCAGCTAAGTCAAGTCAAAATCAAAAATAGACGATAATGCGAAAGAATTACCTAATTTTATTAATTTAAACTGATCGTATGGTTTGAAGCCCTGCGAATCCTGCAATTAATCAAACTCATTCAATTCATTTAATTCAGGTCTACATTCAGGTGTGTCTTAGGTG
Organism: Vanessa atalanta; assembly: GCF_905147765.1. Classification (NCBI taxonomy): domain Eukaryota; kingdom Metazoa; phylum Arthropoda; class Insecta; order Lepidoptera; family Nymphalidae; genus Vanessa; species Vanessa atalanta. The sequence goes on from NC_061873.1 coordinate 7,522,485, forward strand.
GGCCCCTAAGTAGTATTCGCCCAGGGCCCCATAAACTCACGGTCCGGCCCTGCATAACGTAGCAGAGTTGAGAGAGAATATGTGTATTAAATGTTTATTTATTTTCACTTCCGCGTCTTCCACAGCTTAACTTTTTTTTTGTTTTAGCAATTTCCTCGGCCTCGTTACATATTTGGACTGGGTTATGATCATGGTTACTACGTTATCGTGTCTGTCAATGATGTTCGAAACTCCGACTTATAGAGTTATGGAAAATTTTGTGCTACAGGTACGTTATAATACAAATTTAATCCAACTGAATTTAGCCAGACCTTCCGTTCAGTAACATATATTTTTTTAACAGATTGCAGAATACGGATTCGTAGTTTTCATGAGCTTGGAGCTGGCGTTAAAGATTTTAGCGGACGGATTGTTCTTCACACCGAAAGCTTACCTCAAAGACGCCGCTGCCGTACTGGATGTATTTATTTACATCGTAAGTAAAGTAACCGACGCCCTTTCACTCCGCAATTTTCTGGATATAGTATATTCAGTCATCCACGCCACCACGGCGGCGCAGGTGTCGCTGACGTTCCTGTGCTGGATGCCGCTGCGCGTACCGCCGGGCTCGGCCGCCCAGATGCTGATGATCCTGCGCTGCGTGCGGCCGCTGCGCATCTTCACTCTCGTGCCGCACATGCGCAAGGTGGTCTACGAGCTGTGTCGCGGCTTCAAGGAGATCCTGCTGGTATTATTCTACGGATGACTATATAACGCTACATAAATATTTTTGAACAATATTGCTGACCACTAGTTTGATGTACGATTATACACCATTTAAGTAAATCCCTATATTATACATCACCACAGCTAAGAAATGGATCGTGTTTTGTTGTTTTCACTGTAGAATTAATTATTTAATTACTTTCACTGTAAAATAAATTTCGCATGTGATTCCAACAATTACGGCAATTAGAAGAGCACCTTAGGAACTCTAAGATTATATCCGAGGAGCATAGATTATAAATCGAAAATATATTCAAAGTCAAAGTGCTAAAGTGTTGAAAGTTCTGTTTAAAATTAGTTGTTTATATAATAATCGATGTCAAAAAGTAAAGGAAATATATTTGCAGGTATCGACACTGCTGATACTCTTGATGTTCGTTTTCGCGAGCTATGGGGTACAATTATACGGAGGAAGGTAAAATTTACTTTCTATAGTAACTATAAATTAATCTTGTAAATGTTAAATATTTAGTTATAAAATAACAATTCTTCGTCGTTAGGTTGGCTCGGTGCAACGATCCGACGATAACGCGTCGCGAGGACTGCGTGGGCGTGTTCATGAGACGAGTGTTCGTCACGAAGATGAAGCTGCGACCCGGACCCAACGAGACCTTCCCGTCTATGCTGGTGCCTAGAGTCTGGTCTGTATTATTTTTAAAATGAAGCCGTTTCGCCAAAGTAGCCAATTGATACTGTAAGAAATAAATAGAATTTTTATTGTTAATTTTTTTATATGAATATAGTTAAAATTCAGTTAATTAAGTAAAATTAAAATAAAAAGGTGAAAGAATAATTTAAATATCTCTACTACTATTACTGAAAACAGTGACGTTTTACGTTGGACGGTCTAGCATGTGACGTCATTTGAACTAGACAACGCGACGCGTATTATCGTTGAGGGTCTTCGTTCTACCATTAAAATGCACTATTAACGGAACTGAAGAAGAGAGGGTTCTAATTCAGTTAACAAGATTCGACACACAAAAAAACAATCATTGCATAGATATAAATACTTACCAGAATTGTATTTTATTATAAATAAAGATATATTCATCCAGAACTGTCTATAGTGTATTAAATACTCCTTCCATTGGAGTAGGTTATAAATAATCTATTTCTCATTCACTATATAAAGGGATTTAAAAAAGAAAGATTTATTAGCATTGATCTGTATTATGATTACATTGGGTTAAATATAATATTGTCAACATTATTATTATACTTGTTTATTGTACTCTTGATTAGTTATAAGCAAATAAATAACTTGTAGATAGAAATAAATGACGATTTATATTATTTTTCGATCGATTTATATGATTTTAACTTTTGCAGGGCTAATCCGAAGCGATTTAATTTCGATAACATCGGCGATGCGTTGTTAACTCTATTCGAAGTGCTCTCGTTTAAGGGATGGTTAGATGTTCGTGATGTTCTTATAAAAGCTTTGGGTCCGGTGAGCATCTATAACATCATAATAAATATTTAAAAAAAAATACTTTAAAAAAATTTAATTGAACAATACCGGCTTTAATTTTTTTATATATCTGTTTTTATTGCGTTACGATAACCGACAATTCTTCATTTTTGAACCTACGACTTTCACATTGCTTGCATTGATTATATGTTATCGTATGTATGGCTATCGATTGATTATATGTTCTAGGTGCACGCCATCTACATACACGTATACATATTTTTGGGCTGTATGATTGGATTGACATTATTCGTTGGCGTGGTCATAGCAAACTATTCTGAAAATAAAGGAACTGCTTTATTGACTGTCGATCAGAGACGATGGTGAGTTTACATGTAGATTACATTCTCAGAGAGAGCGAGCGAGAGACCTTCGCTAACGTAAAAATTGCATGCCTCACATTATCGTTAGTTTAAACGAGATGTGATACACTTAATCTTAATGTATATTTAGTACATATTTAATACTTTTCTTACGTTTTATAAGAGATGTATCACACTAAAACTCTGTACTCTGTAACACATTTATTTTTATTTAAACTATATAATGGATAAAACTGCAATGTCAAATAATATCATTTGTTTTCCCAGGTGTGATCTTAAGAAGAGACTGAAAATAGCCCAGCCTTTACATTTACCCCCCCGTCCAGATGGCAGGAAGGTGCGTGCATTTGCATACGATGTCACCCAGAATTTGACCTTTAAAAGGGTCATTGCAATCGTCGTGCTGATCAACAGTGGTCTATTGGCAGTAACGGTTTGTATTTAATTATAATTTTAATGCCTAATTAAAAAAATATAACTATAAAATCCAATTTCCCATTGCTGGGCTAAAGGTTTCGAGTCTAATACACCTCGCTCCTGCGACATATTTATTTTCTACCGAGACAGTCTTTATTTTATGATTGATGGGTAGTTCGATACAGTGCGATTTCGTTATTTCCATTGATATTAATCTCTTAATACAATGTGTGAGGTAACGGTTTACAATGAAAAGATAAAAAAATGTTCGAACAAGCTACGATTAGACCTACCGGTCGTTGCCGCTGTTAGTACTGAGTACTAGGACTGAGTTATTAAGTGAATGCGTGCGTGACACGTGCAGTGGTCGCGGCACTCGTCCAACACGGAGCGGCTGGCGCTGACGTCGGCGCTGCTGACGCTGGTGTTCGTGGTGGAGGTGCTGCTCAAGACCATCGCCTTCACGCCGCGCGGCTACTGGCAGAGCCGCCGCAACCGCTACGACCTGCTCGTCACCGTCGCCGGCTGCATCTGGATATTCATGCACTTCACGCTGCAGGTGACTCCTCCGCGGCTGCGGGACGCTGCATCGCTTGCTCCTATAGTTTGTAAAATCTGTATTTTTATGTTGTAGTCAGTGTCTCAGTTTCATTTTTTACATTTCAGAACGATCTCTCGTACTTCGTCGGCTTCATGGTGGTTATCCTGCGGTTTTTCACGATAACCGGCAAACACACGACGCTGAAGATGTTGATGTTGACGGTGGGCGTCAGCGTGTGCAAGAGCTTCTTCATCATATTCGGCATGTTCCTGCTCGTGTTCTTCTACGCGCTCGCCGGTACCATCGTGTTCGGAAACGTGAAATACGGCGAAGGCATAGGAAGGTAATTCTAACTTGGTTGTTATTTATAATATACAGACGGAATGGCAAATGAGACTCTCGGCGGTAAATGGTCGCTGCCGTCTGAAAACATGACGCTTTGTAAGAAATATTGACCATTGTGTTAAATGCCACTGACTTGGGAGATAAAATGTAATTTCCTTGTACCTGTAGTTACACTGGCTACTCACTCTTCAAACGCAATAATAATAAGTAATGCCGCTTAGGAGTAAAATAAGTGTTATGGTATTTATCATGTTGGGTTTGCGCAAAGCCACCAAGTAAAACTTTACGCATCCTATGGCAAGGTAAGTTCTCGCGATACCTTTAAAATGAAGTATTTACTTATTAAAACACCTCTTTATTCTATGTATCAAATAATTACTTTCCATATTAAAGACGGTTTTCTAATAATATAGTTAACCCTGTAATAAATGTCACGACTCGGTCAGGCGGGCGAACTTCAACTCGCCGATCCACAGCGTGGCGATGCTGTTCCGCATCGTGACGGGCGAGGACTGGAACAAGATCATGCACGACTGCATGGTGGCGCCGCCTTACTGCACGCCCGCCGACAACTACTGGGAGACCGACTGCGGAAACTTCACGGCCTCGCTCGCCTACTTCTGCACCTTCTACGTCATCATCACCTACATCGTGCTCAACCTGCTCGTGGGTGCGCGCCTTGTACTTTTGTATCTACTTAGCTTGCTTTCAGCATTGCTATTCTGACTAATGCCACTTCAGAACTCACTGTTCAACAGTTCACGAGTGAGACACTGAGTGACATTTGACAGAGGATTTAGAGAATAGCTCTGCTATTATCCGAAGTCCATACACAATATTTTGTCTTTCTTAAGGTGTCGTTGTGCGAGGTAGCTGCAAACACAATCCATGTATTAAGAACTTGATATTTTGCAGCTATTATCATGGAGAATTTCTCTTTATTTTATTCCAACGAAGAAGATGCCCTGCTCTCGTATGCCGACATAAGGAATTTCCAAAATACATGGAACATTGTAGATGTTCATCAAAAAGGTGTGATCCCTGTGAAAAAGGTATAGCCTTAAAAAAATAGACTTCGATTTGTTTAAAAAATAAATTAGGTAATTAATTTGTGATTACGAACTTTTAGGTAAAGTTTATATTACGCTTATTGAAAGGCCGCCTCGAGTGTGACACGCATAAGGAACGACTTCTATTCAAGTACATGTGTTATGAACTTGAAAGGCTCCACAATGGCGAAGACGTGACTTTCCACGATGTTATCAAGTGAGTGATCATCAAACATCAGTATAATATATAATAATTCAGCTTTTATTTTTTATTATGGACGTCACAATATCTTTAAACAGTTTACTAAAAGTTTTTGGTCTACTTTTTATTTTTTTGCGAATGTGTAATTGGTTTAATCTTATACTGATTTTATTATATTTCTGCATTCTCATGTATTTCTGAAGCTTACAAATTTTTGTTTAATTTAATATTTGTGTAGATCCAAATATCAGATATATACTAATATGATATTAATCGAGAACAATAGCAGTCTCCGTTTGTTTGTATTGGCAACTCTGAGCCCTAGTGACCTCGATTTGGCTTAATCCGGTCTTGTATATCATTGCTTTTTTTAAGCCAAGAGTATATTTCAGTATGCTGTCGTATCGTACCGTGGATATTCGAAAGTCTTTGCAAATGGAGGAGCTATTGGCACGAGAAGAATTTGAATTTCTTATTGAGGAAGAAGTTGCAAAGCAAACTATACGAACATGGCTCGAAGGCTGTTTGAAGAAAATCCGCGCTAATAGCAGTGTAAGTAACTTTATTTGAGAAAACAAATCAAATAAAATGAACTCCTAAGATGTGGTAATAAATGTTATAGAAACAACAAACAAGCCTGATTGCTGGTTTAAGAAAAACAAATGAGCAACCGTTAGATTTCAACAGCGAGAAGGAAAAGGAGAAACAAGAAACAGAAGCTCAGGTAATGTTAATGTTTTGTTTTCGAGCTAATGTTCGACTATAGTGAACTTTATTACAATGTTACCGTGTATATTAACCGGTCAGCTGGGATTGCTAAAATTAATCGAAAATGTAAAATCTCTTGTATCTAATGAAACATCTGCTGTTATCGGAACATAAATTATTGTATTAATTAAAAATTAACGTAGTGCATAATATAGCAGATTTATTATCAAATCGCATATTTTAATCTATAATTTGGTTTATATCTATTCTTTCTTCGATTGGAATAGTAAATATCTGTGTTAGTAAATATCTCTTCAGTATTGAAAGCGTGCCACTCCATGTTAAAATTTATTAAGTTTTAATTAAATAAACTTAACAAATGAATATAACCTAATTTGAATATTTTTGCTGACTCTACTCTTAGCCGTCTCATGCACACTAACATATCTTGTAAACAACTAATACACGCCACACGCACGATAATAATTCAACGTGGAGATCCACGTCTTTGTGAGTGAATAAATCTATACTTGTGTTACTATTATGTTACTTGTTAGTTCAATTTACCTACAAAAATACCTTTAAATTGTAACCTAACCACAATTTCAGCAAACCAGTGCGAATGTCGGTCGGACAGAAATTACCGAATCAACATCTCAACCAATTATGTCAAGTAAGTATTGTTAGGTTAACTCTTTCGTTACTCTTGTCATTTAGAGTCTATCTTATCTGCAGATCCGAAGTATTGAATTCAAAGCTCAAATTGGGCTCAAATTGAAGCTTCACTTATTCATCAAGTTTATCTTATATCTATAGCTGTCTTAACTCTAAAGGCAGTTGGTAATGTTTTCAATTCCGTCCTTACGTTATCGTTCGTAAACCTGGAATGAATTCTCCGACTATATCCAATTATGAGTGAGTAGAGAGTGCCTCTGTTTGCGCACATACTTGTGCTCTACGGGTCTCCGTAGAGCCAGGTATATAGAGACAAATATATTAATATCTGTCTGGTCTCCGCAAAGAATGCCACTTGGTTTGAAATTGATAACACGGACATTAATTATTTAGTAAAACTTTATTGTTAATTTTCAGACGTTGTATCTTCGCTAGATATTCAGCCTAAGCGTTCATCTGGCAAAAGTCAATTTAAAAGATCGGGTTTACCATTAATGACGATACCGAGGTTAGTAAATTTCAATGAAAAAAAAATAGGTTTCGTTTAGTTCAATTAATTTCAATTCATATATTTTTACAATTTACAGACCCGAAAGCCCAGTGAAGAAATATTTACAACCAACGCTGAGCGACCCACATCCGGCTCTGAATAAGAAAACGACAACTCGTAAGTTACTTTTCAGTGTTTAAATATTTAACGATTACGACGCTTAGTACAATTTGATATTTTAATTAAGTGTTGGGCGGGTTATCGAGTACATAATTCGATACACCGCACACGAATGAATGAATTAGGCATGTGTCGATATATCGAAATAATCTAAAATCGGATGTCGTCGGAATATATCAGATGTCATCGATTTAATGTTGACGAGCAACCATTTCCACCGCATCCAAAAAAACTATCAATATCGTTGTGGTACGTCAAAGCATTCAAAGTACGATAACATTAAATTCATGAAATATTCTCCCTTATTTCTCTTCAACTGCGAATGTTAAACCGATTTCGATATCACATTCGTTTCATCTCTCTCTCACACATATCGTACAATGTAAAGTTAAACAGAGACATGGCGACATCTGAAATCGGATGTTAACACCGATATTTAATCCAAATACCCGTTACACAACCGATGCCACAAAAATCGGATATCGCCCATGCCTAGAATGAATGCAGTCGTGTGTGAATGCGTCATATTAATATAATATGAGCGGTCCGCCAGCGCCGGCCGCGCCGGGCAAGAGCAACAGTCGCAGCGCGCAGAGCTCGCACGCGGCGCAGGCGGCGCTGCACGACGTGCACTCGTGGTGGGGCGCGCAGCTCGCCGCGCTGTAGCCGGCGGCGGCGGCGGCGGCGGCGGCACTTCGGGGGCTATCTAGTTTAGTCGAGTTTTTAACTAGTTCGAGTGCCCCTTTTTTAATACGTAGAAAGCGATTCGATGTCTGTGTATTTAAAGGGTTGAATAAAAGTTTAAATAAATCTCAAATTGATTTTATTTTAAAATCTAACAATATTCATTTTGTATAAGGTTGGATATAAAACTTTTCAATTAATAATATGGGCGAATTGATACGTTTTTAGAATCAATTAAAAGGGTATATAATAATATATAATAAACATCACTATAATAATTACTAAGCAATGTCTACAGTGTGTTAGCTTTTTATCATCTCACTAACTCAGCATGTCATTTCATTATGAATAAATTAAGATTATTTAATTGCAGAGAAGTCTAATACGAATAATAATTTGTGTTTCCTACATTTTATTTCATATTTTTAACAAATAGTTTAGATTTTTGTTCATTTCAAAATTAATACTCGGTACATATGTAAATGAGTTACATGTTGGATGTTCACCGTATAATGTTGTACTCTAACGGTATATGGATAAAAATCATCTTTCAAAAATTAAATTTTGGTTTTAAATAATTTATATATTCTTTGGTGCAATATTTCGTTGAATTAGAATATTGATACTTAATTTACAAAATTAACAATAAGTTAACTAAACGGTAATCAGCTACAAGTTTGTAGAAAAAAATGTTATTTACAAATCTACATTATTAACTTATAGGAACAAAATATGTGCGACCATTCATTTAGACGTGGAAATAAAAATATTACAATATTTTTGAGTTTAATTTAAAACGAAACGTCCCGGAGACGATCACTGGAGGTAATGGCACATTCCCAGGGCGAAGAGCACGACGACGGCGAGCGCCAGCAGCACGCACACGTGGCGGCCGGCCACGGGGCAGTGGAACAGCTTGGCGCGCAGGCGCAGGCTCGCCGCGAACGCCAGCACGGCGCCGATGTCCTCGGCCGACGTGTCGCGGTGCAGGAAGGGCCGCGCGCACAGCTCGTGACCCACGCCCTGCGTGCGCGCGCACTCCTGCGACAGCCGCGCCGCCTGCGCGATTGCCATTCATTCGTATGGACTTATCTTATATATGTTGGGGATGTTTTAACGGAACCGAAGATCCAAAGACATAAAATAATAGCTCCATTACATGCTCATGCAAGCGTCAAATGACCGAATGAATTATATTTCGCTTACGCTCCCTCTGACTTACCATTCGTCGAAAGCATTATTAATATTAAAGGATAAAATTTAAATTAGCAAAACAAAGCCTATGTTGGAATTATGATTACACTTTTTGCAATAACGTCTGACAATATAGCGGAGTTTACAAGACATTTGACTAAAAAGTTTGAATTTGTCCCATTTGCTCTTGAAACCAAACGCTCTTCGCTTTATTGTCTCTACTGGTGACAGGAGGGCTGGTTCGTTCTTTGCCCGGAGGATCAGAATTGCGATTTAACGAGGACTTGCTGCTAGCATTCTTGCTACCATTCCACGTGGTTAGGATTTATACAATGACTATTTTTAATTCATATTTGTATATATATTTAAGGACATAATGTTAGTAATACTTATGTAAATAAAAAATAAATTGCTATACTAACTATAACGTCACGTACATATAACATACATTTATGTTAAAACTTTAAGAAAAATGAGTATAATGTAACCATTACCTGTATAAAAGGTACCATGACAGCTGATATCCAAAGTAAAAGATTAAGAACACTAATGCCAGCTATAGGTTCAGTACCGGTATCCACTTTGTCTAGATTCAGCAACCACATTATACCAGACGTAGCCCACGAAACATTGACAATCGTAAATAAACATACTGCAGGTGCTAAGTCGTTATTCAAATATTTCAGTAATTTACGAAATTCGGCAATTTCCTGCAAGAAGAAAAATGATGAACAAATAAGGGGTTTTCCAATAGGGACGCTTGAACTTCGACAGCTGATTGCGGCCATGTTGTTTGAGTGACAGTTGTCAAATGCAGTGTGTTATATTCATTCCGTCCTCCCAAACCACCATGGCAGGTTACAGTGTCGATCAGCACGTGCAAATCATAAAATTGTTTTATGAAAATGGGTCTTCAGTTCGAGCAACGTTCCGCGCACTTCGCCCGTTTTACGGTCGTGATGATCGTCCTGCCGAGTCGACTATCCGTCGATTGGTGGACAAATTCGAGTCAACCGGGTCAGTTAACAATCAGCCGGTTCCCGTCCGTCAACGTAACGCGAGATCTGCCGAAAATATCGCCGCTGTGCGCGACAGTGTCCTCGAAAACCCGCGGCAGTCAATTCCGCGTCGCGCACAGGAACTCGGCCTTTCGCAGACGACAACTTGGCGAATTTTGCGTTGTGACTTGAGCCTGCACCCGTACAAGATCCAGCTGACCCAAGAGCTCAAGGTTAATGACCATAGACAGCGCCGTGTGTTCGCTGACTGGGCATTAGAGCAGTTGGAAGTTGACGCCGATTTTGGCAAAAAAATCATCTTCAGCGACGAGGCGCATTTTTGGATGAATGGCTATGTCAACAAGCAAAATTGCCGTATTTGGGACGAGACCAATCCCCACGAGGTTCAACAAGTGGCAATGCACCCGCAGAAAGTGGCTGTTTGGTGCGGATTTTGGGCCGGAGGCGTGATTGGTCCGTATTTTTTCGAAAACGATAATGGTGTGGCCGTCACCGTCAATGGTGAGCGATACCGGTCGATGATAACCAACTTCTTTTGGCCTGAAATCGAGAATATGGATCTGGACAACATGTGGTTTCAACAGGACGGCGCTACGTGCCACACAGCACACGCTACGAGCTATTTCTGGACATGGTCATCTCGCGCGGAGGCGACGTGAACTGGCCACCGAGATCGTGCGATTTGACCCTGCTGGACTTTTTCTTGTGGGGTTTTCTTAAGTCGCAGGTCTATGCCAACAAGCCGCAAACCACCGATGCCCTCAAAGTCAACATACGCCACGCCATCGATCAAATACAGCCCGATTTGTGCGCCAGAGTCATCGAAAATTGGACCTTTCGTGTGCGCGCCACCAACCGAATCCGTGGCGGTCATTTGAATGATGTCATATTCCATACATAATGGGGTCGATAGACCTTCCAAATAAAAAAAAATTTCGCAAATATCTCTCCTACATGTATTTTTTTTTTTGCATTTCAAAGATCAAGCGCCCTTAATGGAAAACCCTTTAGTATATAGAAGAAAAATATATATCATGGAACCTTTTGGATTAGAGATCCTCATGACGTCAAACAGTTTTACTGTTGGCAACGTTACTTTTCTTTACTAATTAAAGGTATTCTAACGAGTTGAGTGCCAAAAAGTGATATTTAAAGTTTTGCATTTTTAAACTATTCACGTCACGTCTTGTTTAACTATTAATTACACTATACATGAACTCAGCAAAATATATGTTAGATATATATCTAACAATATATACATCTATGTTTAAATGTCATTGTCTTTGATTAGTTATATTATATTTGACAGTACGCAGTAGTGTCTATGCTAGACACACACTATATAATACGTATGTATTTAAGAGATATACAAGGCTAAAAATCTTATTGTGATAATAATACCATTGTTACAACTTACCCTCATCCAGTTTAAAGGAGTTATTGTCCTGTTTAATAGACGTTCTTTTAAAAACATGAGATGAGCTTGCAACAGTTGAGCTTGAAGACAGTAGCTTGTAATCACAGTAGCTTGCACCATATCGTGGATCAAAGTGCATATTATAAGTAATATCTTTAATCCAAGTATCATGTCACTGGAACTATAAAATATAATATGTTAGTATTGTTTTCTATATGCTTTTTATGTGTAACAAGGTGTTCTCCGAGATTGCGTTAAGATTACTCGTTCCTACTTAGGTCCAAAAATAATATTATGTAAAATTTGATTACTGTATCAGCCAGTCGTAATGACAACTAACAGATGGACAGGTTTATTATTTGTCATGATTACTTTAAGTCAATTGTTTATTTCCCAAACAATTAAGATTATTTATTTATTAAGATTATTAGTTTTAATAAAAAAATAGAAAGATGAAAATAAGACTACTCAATTAATCTATCTATCTACCTAATGCCGCGTTCATTTAGTATTGCGTAGTTTAGGATAGCCGCAAGTAACAAATGATATTAATGTATTATTTTCACTATTAAGTTATTTGTGTTATTTATCTTTTTTTAACTATATACGTAATTATTTTAACAATTAAGTATATAGTTAAAAAAAGATAAATAACTTAATAGCATATATAATAATCTTTCTTTTCGTTCCTTTCCATAGCCTGCTGACGTACTTTAAAATTTACTAAAAGTAATCAAAGACAATAAATTTAGACAGACAATTTTACTACTTATAATATCCTTAAGAATTATTAGGTAATTCTTACTTGCCTTGATTCCATCCACCTGAACATGATAGTTCCTCTTGCCATCATTAAATTGACAGAGCATAACGAAATACACATCCACAGAATACTGAGGATTATGAAGAACCATAACATTCGCAGTAAGCGTTTCGGTTTAGCAGTTGGCGTCCCTTGAGGCGCGTAAGATGATAACAAGAAAACCTGTAACAAATTATTTTTAAATATAACAGGAAGGAGAGCAGGCAAACAAGGCAACAACGGATACGGTAACTGATGTTATCATTCGCCAAAAATATAAATTGTACCTATTTATTATCATTAGACACATTGTCATTGCGCTTCCGGACATGAGGTACCTACGAAATTATTTCCATACCAGTTATTACACTGGCTCACCCACCATTTCAATCGGAACACAAAGTGTAATTTGACTGAAGAGTGGTGGTACCATATATATCTGAGATATATGCCATCATTGCTTATTAGTTTGAGTGGCTCTTTAAAATAAATCTTAACACATTTTAATAAAATAAGAAAAATTATAAAGTAACGAAACAAATTATCCAAAAAACTGTGACCAAAATCGTTTAAGTGGATAACAACTTGGTTCTACGTAAAAGTCCTTCCAAGTAGTAATTATAAAATAGGTTTATTCACATAGGTAATTTTATAAACGAACTTATAAATAAAAGAGTTGGCTTATGTCATAAACAAATAATGGCTTAACTTCATTTTGTTTAATTGAATAAGATTATTGTTTTGGAATTTAATGAATTATGAATGTAAATTATCTTGGTTTGTTATTAATTTAATTTCATATAGATCCTTTTCAATAATTTTACACATATTCAAAAACCGCCATGCTGTAAATAAATAATAATAAGGTAGAATTAACTCACCCTTTCCATCAGATTTTGTAATTGTTCGTTATCTGATATTCTGAAGAGATATAATGCATAGAGAAAACCTATAAAATGTAACACGCTGGGTCCAATATACGTAAATGCTACATTGCCATAACACACTTGTTTATAGGCATCGTATTCAAAGGAAGAAGTAAGCGCTAAAGGAATTAATTTGTAGCAAAAACCTCTGTCTCGCCTGAAATTAAAACATTTAAAAAAATCAAAATAATGATGTAATACGCTACGATTTTCACAAGTCAATATATTTGTATTATTTACCTAAAACATGCCATGTATTGAAGTATATATCCTAGACAAAGAAATACTGCAACCTGTGCAGAGTGAAAATGCGAAAAACAAATTGCATATTTTGATGAGTTTGAAGCATCCACTACAGGCCTTAATCCCATAACTGTAAGGAGTTTTAAATAAGGAAGTAATATCTGTAAGAAATAATATCATTGAAATATGATAATAACAATTAGCTCATAATGGTTTTACACATTTTCTAAGTAAATGCTATACAAATACTCGTAATTTAGAAATTAAGTTGAAATTGCCAAAAAAAATTAAATGTATGTCCCTCAAAATTGCAATAAAGAAAAGTACAAAAACCCACCAGAAAGACGTTTTGAAGACTTTTTTCTCTAAAATATTAGAAGCTAGTCTTACAGTTTATTTTTATGTTCATGCTATTTCAACAACTACAAATATAACAAAAATCTATCCATATCCCAGAGGGAAAAGGGATCTGAATAGAGATTTAGCCTACTGGTAAATCCACCAATGCTAATTTCACTATTAATACAGTACAAAAAAACTTACCTTAGATTTACAATAATGTAAAATAGCAGATGTACTCATATATTCAGTGTCTGGAGATTCTGTTATTTCGCCAATCTGTAATTTAAAAAAATAAATATTAGTTTTTAGATTATTACAGCATTGAATAAATTAAAAAAAAGAAAACGATAAATATGTGCATCTTTATTTTTACTAATTCATATATAACAAACAAACACACATATCATAAAATAATATATTAATTACATTTTCCTAGGACTTCGACATCGGTTTTGGTTTAAGAATGCATTCCTTTGTGATTTTAATTCTTTATATGACCCTATATAGGTATATACATATATAATATTTATATATAATGATCGCTGATTGGTAATATAATACTTATGAGTAATGATACGTTTGATTACTAATAGAACTGTTTAAAAGTATTCAATATGCTTCATTTAATAGCAAATATTATTTTATATTAATTAAAAATCAATAAACACCCTTATGCAATAATGAAAATCAAGAATTATGTAAATGTCCGTAATGGGAAGTTTTTAGACAGTTTCATCACAGTTCAATAAACTGTTATGTAGTTGTATTTTATTTTTAAAAGGTACATATAACATAATAGTGTTAAATAAAGTTACACTTCAAGGATAAAATATAGATAAATTGCTTACTTCGACACTATTGGCGTCAAGACTTGATCTAGTTGATCTTTCCATTGTAGGCAGGGCAAGCTTGTCATTGCCCAATACATGGCTATCCAGGAGATCGCTAGCTGCACAGTGGTATAAAAATCCATTAACCATTTTATTACTCATATCTATAAATTAATTATAGAAATATACATTATACTTAGAGATAACTCTTTAATAGGTTTACGTATATTTTATTCTATTATGGCGGTAGAGAATAACGAGCACTGTTTTGTTTTTAATACTTAAATATGTTCAAATTGTTCTGTACTTACAACTACTATACATTGTCGTTTTGCATTCTTTATTTAAAATATACACTTTTGTACTCAATGACAGCCATAAAGAACATCCATATTTTGTTTATATACCCACTATTGCTTCATAATTTTAAACATTGTCTTATCCACGAGTAAATAATAAACTGCATTTTAGTGCAATGCTGTTTATTACATACATTTTAGTTGTTCGGTGATAGCAAAAAGTGACATTTATTCAGTTGTAAATAACAGTTTTCAAGCTTTGCAAATAAAGTTTTATTATATTTATTGGTTCCTTTGGGTTATATTTTTGGGTTTATTAAATTTATTTTTTATTTGTATATCTACTGGATTCTGTTCAAAATATTAAAATGTCTTTGAAGGCAATATCATATAAATCTAACATATTATGCAAAAGTAATGTTTGAATACATGGGTAGAAAAACAATTGATCAAAATGTATTCATATTTATGTGTAGATTTTTTTCAAAAATTACCAATTGACGGTTGTAGTAACTAGAAATGGTTCATCATATGCGTTGAACTCAGATACCCCCGTTACATAAAGATAAGGAATCGAGAAAAATGTTTTGTTTTTACTGTGTGTACATTCAACTTTTAAACACGTATGTAATAAATTTGGTTATTATTCTAATGAGTGTCATTCACAGTATTTTTAATCAACTTGCTACAAACACTACAGTCATAATATTTAAGTTATAAAAACGTTAATAAATCTCGAAATGAAATGTCCTTATTTCAGTTCATGGATGTATAACAACAATTCCGTGTTTGATAAGATAATTGGATAGTGGGTGTATTTGAGACCATTAAAAATATACAGATTTTAAAAGTATCTATGTGTTACTTGTTTTAACAACTGATAGAAAACTGAAGTTTCATATTGTTGTTTCATAACGTGAATTGATCTAGCAATTTAAATATTTTATATTATTTATTTGTCGTATGTTCAGCCCTGTCTTAAGTACAAATAGCGCCCGTAGAGTGCAAGGTGCAAGCGGTGTTCTAGCGATCTTCCCTCCCGCCAAATAATATTTTTAAGAGACCTTTTGCCGCACCTCACCGATGGTCAAGACACGTGCAGAAGATTAGGATGGGCCCACATATGTTAAATTTGGGTAATGTTAGAATTAATAATATTTAACATGTAAAATATTATACACAAAATATTTAAATGAAAAAAAATTTTTTTTTTTCGAACACTTTATTTTCATAACATTTTTGGGAGTCTCTTTTTGGTCAAATAGCCAGTTCTTCTTACTATTTGTTTCCTTTCTTCATAATGCTTCTTCATTTTCTTATCATTTTCTGATGACTTCTTCTTATTTCTCATAGAGAACTTCATTTCTCTGTTGCCAGCTGTACCGGTCACTATAGTTGAACCTTCTCTAGCTAATCTCTCTCCTAAGCTCTTTTTGCTAACTTGCATTACACTTCTAATATTAGCTGTTTTAGGAGCTTTCGTAAATTCATACACTTTTTCACCATTCTCAGATTCCAATTCTTCATCATCTTCATCTTGTTTCTTCCTCCTGATTATTTTGTGTTGTTTTTTCACTTCCTTTGTCCACGTTCGATCTTCGTCAGAACTGTCACTGGTTTCATATAATTCTTGATCAGAATCTTTATCCACTGTTTCTGCAATCTAAAAAGAAGGGAATTATATCAATTAAACTTTGTATGTATAACATAAGAGCAAGAATCATTTTAATGAAACACTTTAACAATTTATTCTTAATGTTCTAATAAACCGTAGGTTTTCGGTTTTTGTAGATAATGTTCCAAGGTATCCTGTTCCAAAAGGTAGTAAGTGAAACAAGCACAGATCAGTCATTGTAGTAAATATGAATTATATACATACCTCCATATCTTCCGTCTCCTGCTTGGGTTTAGATTTGTTCTTCTCAAGTCTTGCAAGTACTGGATTCAGTAATCGATATTCATCAGCACCTTTATCAACTTCAAAATCTGGATTTTCAAACAAAGCCTAGAAACGACAACTATATTGTTAATATAATTTTAAATCAAAATATTGTTTATTCTAGTCACACTTGTGACATTATTATAGATTAAATGTGATGCTATCACCCATTCGTAATGTAGACTACCAAAAAAAACCACCAAAAAAACTCAATAGATATTACTCCATTTAGCATTAGCATTAGCAGCCTGTAAATTTTCCCACGGCTGGGCTAAAGGCCTCCTCTCCCTTTGAGGAGAAGGTTTGGAGCATATTCCACCACGCTGCTCCAATGCGGGTTGGCGGAATACACATGTGGCAGAATTTCGTTGAAATTAGACACATGCAGGTTTCCTCAGGATGTTTTCCTTCACCGCCGAGCACGAGATGAATTATAAACACAAATTATTGATATTACTCCATATTGTTAAAATTATTTTGATAATAAAACTGACCTTAAATCTGTCATCTTTAAGCAAATTAACCGATTGTTTGTTCTTTCGCGTATCACTGTCCAAGAGCCGAGATGCGAGATCACGATTGACTTTAGGCAAGTTGTCCTCAACTTTGATTCTGGACGGTCTTTCCTGTTCAATCTTTTCTCTGATTTTACGTTTTTTATATTCTTCAAATGCAAATGGATCGGCTATTGATTTTGCTCTCTTGTACAACCGCACATCCACGAAATACCTTTAAGAAGACATATTGATTTTTCAGTTTTTTTTTAATAAATTCAATTTCTTACCAACACACTAATATTCTTACCCATGCATATATGCTCTTAATAAATTGGTACCGAGTAAATGATCAAGGCCTAAGGATTCTAGTTCCTGTTTTGTAATAAATTTGTAATCATCATATACAGTTTGTGAAGCTGAACTCTCCATTTCTTCTGTTAAATTATCTAAGAAGGCACACCATCTAGGAGCCGGACCTGTAAATAATATATAAAATTTAAATCTTTTAATAAATATACCTGTAGCATGAAGATACACTTTGTATAATGGTGACTTTACATTTATTTCTTGTAAAGAGCAACCTTTTAACTAGAATACAACAATACTATGTATTGCAGTACCAGTTCCTAAGGAACAGGGTCTTGTAGTAAGTATTTTGTACATAAGCAAATATTTCCATCTAAACATATTTGTTATATTTGCATCTAAATTAATTATTGTCAAAAATGCGACGACGATACACAAATAATCTTAGCTAATCTAAGCCAAGTAAAATTATTAACTATAATATCCTGTAATATATTAAATGTATTGTAATCTATTGAAATCAAAAACATATTAATACAGACCTAATGACGGTATATAATAAATTTGCATTTTTTGATCTTCAACAGCCATCATACTTAAACCGGTATTAGGAATCACACATAGATCATTGAAATCTACAGACGATTCAATATTTGTGTACTGTTTGCCCTGCAACAAAACTTAATATTAACTACTACTTACCTATTTACTAACCCTTTACTCTACTTGTTTGGGCTTTATATAGTCTATGTATGTTGCCAAACTCTGTTGGAATATTCAAGCATGATATGACATATGGGCACTAGGCCTGTTCCAAATTCATAAGGGTATTATTCATACAAAGTTACTTCTCCGATTTCTCTCCCTTAAAGATGAAATTTCCAAAACTCATTTCTTAGCTTGTGCTTTTGTTTTTAAGAATAAAAATGATAATAATGTTCCAAATATCAGCTGTTTAAGCTCAATCATTTAGGCTGTGCTTTGTTATCGCTCACAACAAATTATTTTATAAGTATTGATAAACACTTATTTTACAATAATATATAAATAAGTATGAGCATTACTTACAGTATTAATGTCCCAAATTTTAACAACATTAGAATCCATTGAATAAACATAATCCATCTGTTTATGAAACTCTATACATTTAATGGGTATTTCATTCATATGGTCTTTAACTAAAAGAGGTTTGCTGGATCTAATGTCATATAATAGAACATGGCCAGATGATGTACCGACACCCATCTGCAATGCTCCATTAAACTTTAGAGCACTTATGGAAGGCACACTTGTATTTCTGTAAACATAATCAAGTAAACATAATCAAGTAATAAATAATAATAATAATCAATATGTTATTTAATAAAAAAAAATTGCTATAAATTTTATTTAAATTTTTAAAATATATAAGCATTTTAGTTACTTTTCTATTTATGAAATAATGATAGACAAGAATTTTAATATAATGCAAAATAAATTAAGAGTTCTTAATTGAATATTAAGTAATATTCATTAAATGATATAAAAATATAATTAACATATTTACCTATATTCTGCATCAGAACAATGGAGAGCACAATCTAAAATTCCTTGTCGTGATTTAGTACGAGGATCCCAAGCCTCCACATGACCGCTTTCTGTGCCAAACACTAATAAGCCATGTTCTTCATTCACACTGCAACAATTTATCTCTGTTGCCTTTGTCACATATGGCGCCAAAAATTGTCCCAATTCTAAATTTAATCTATACACTTCCTGCAATCAATTTTGAATAAATCTTTTTATGACCACATTCAAAACTTTCTCACATTTTAAATTGATTATAACCAAATATCAACATTTTAAAGCAATATTAAACTTACATTTGAAGCTCCGACTACTATAAGATCACAGGATGGCCGATGATATTTCATATCCCTTCCAAAATGTGGAACTCTGAGACGAAAATGCCGACCATGGCCCACATGAAACTCAACATATCGATCACATTGTAAAAATACAATCTGAAATTTTATATAATAAAAATAATTAACTGGAAATGTGTTCATAATAATTTATTATTCTACTAGTTGCGGCATCACTCGCGATTTAGGCATTGGTTGTCATGTGTTAGGTAAACAAGCATAGCCTATATCCTTCCTTAAGAGTTCAAGTTTGCTTCATACCAAATTTCATCAAATTTGGTTCATTGGCTTGGTAGTGAAAGAGCGACAGACAGAGTTACTTTTACATTTATAATATTAGTATAGATTATCAACATGTTTTAGAAAATTTTACTTACTTTTGTGTAATCTTCACTTAATATCTCAAATGTAACAACTTCAGAATCCAAACATCTTTCAAATTTCAATGATAAGTTATTCACATCAAAACATTTTATTCTTGGTTTATATATACCAGTAGCCATAATATACTGACCATCTTTTGATACACGTAAACTTGTACTAACACCAGGCATATCAAACTCTTGGATGAGTTCTATTCTTCTCCTTAAATCTACATTTTTCTTTAATAGTGCTCTTTTCTTCCTTTCTGTTAACCACTAAAATTTAATTACGTAGGTTAGTGTAATTGCCAGGCTGATAAAATTAAATTTTAAGTCCAATATTCCATAATTATGATATGCATCATACAGTAAAGCTATTATGTTAAATTATTTTATTTCGTATTAAAATACATCTCTTTACTTTCATTGTATTATAAATAAATAAACAAAAAAGCATATTGAATTAATTCATCCCCTTTCATTGAATTTGATTGAATAGTTCAAGAATTCAGTTTATTTAATACAATCTTCCTAAACATGGTGCCATGTTTAGGAAGATTGTACCAGGGACTTTCAGAGTTAATTTGCCCTTTATAAATGATAAAAAATGTAACTTACATCTGGTAATGACTTTCCAGCACTAAGATTGTAAATTTTCACATTATCTATTTCAGATACTTGCATTTTATCTTATTCAAGTGTTCAAAACATATATATTAAAAATGAGTTATTGACAGATTTAAGTTAATAGGATTTAATTATTGTAATAACCCGTATATAATAATCATAATAAATCCCATGCCATGCGGTAGACATAACATGAAATATCACTTGTCAATTATCGTTATAATTTGTCAAATGTCTCTTGTCATTGTCAACAAGATATTTTCGAATAATGACTCTTGACTGGGACTCTTGATATTGATACTGGGGCAACGAATTAGTGATACTCCTTGGAACAAACTTATAATTATAATCGCGTCAAAAATTATTATTGATGGCTTAATCATTAAAAAAACTAGTTTGATAGTGCTTCACGACTCCACAACGTTCTAGTTGTTAAAAGCATCGAAGACGCATCAAAGTATTTACTAGTCGATGAAATACTTAACACTAGTAAACATAAAAACATTTATTATAATTATATAGAAACAACCAGTAGTTACAATTTTATATTTTTTTTTATTTTGTTAAATAAAAAGAAAACAGTAAACGAACAGGGCATATTTTTGAACTCAAATAACTATAATGGGAATTTGTAATTACCGCCAGTTGTAGTAGTATGAAGCTCTGTTCTAAAATTTCCTATCCTAAAAGCATTTAAAACGGATATATTGCAAATAGTCAATAGTATGGTTATATAATAGAAAAATTAAATTTAATCTATAAGAACGTAATTTAATCTTAAAAACAAACCGCTACACCACTAGTCCTGTCATATGTCAATGATAATTCGTAACAATGCACATTGCACACTGACAGTTTTTAAGATCACAGCAACATTGAAAAGGTATTGCTATAGGATATTGGTATAAGGTGAGGGGTATACCTGGTATATCCAGAGGAATTGATTAAATTAAGGAAGCAAAATAAGCTTAAGCTTAAATTATTACCAAACATTTTATAAAGAACATATATTTACTATGGCTTCAAGGAAAAAACCTCAGTTACCTAAATCTGTTTTGGATATGAAATTCATGAAAAAAACTAAAGATAGAATCGAAAAAGAGATAGAAAATACCCAAGATATTGAAGGTTTATATTCTAACGTTATAACGAATGAAATGCGACATGCCTCCGGAAATTATATATCCGAATCTAGTTTTGTTTATTGTGAAGAATTATTAGAAGGAAGACTGTCATTTAAAGGTATGAATCCGGAAATAGAGAGGTTGATGGCTCTAGAATATAAGAAAGACGATGACGACACGAGTGAAATTAAAAAGGATATTTCAGATGACATTTTATCTAAAAAGATGGAAAGCTTGAAAAAACGCAAATTGTGTTCGAGTCCAAGTGAATGTAATATTAAAAAGAAGAAAAATAAATAATATGTAGATTCTAAATCTATTTAAATGTATAAATAATATCCCAGTATTGTTTATCAAATGTCTGTTAATATTAGGTTTATTTTATAGAGTTGTTTTAACTACTGTCTACATTTGCTTGGTCTACAAACATCTGCTCTTTTATTTATATGTAGTACAGTAAGTAAAAAATATGATTATACTAATTAAGTATAACATGAATAAGAAGTTGTATATTTTTTTATTATTGTTGCTACATACAGGAGAGTATGTTTACATCCTCATTCAATTAATACCTTATAATTTGTACTGCTAGATAAAATAACAAATTTAATTATGTTAATTTTATTTTAAGAATAAAAGCACATTGTTAAAATGTGTAGAATATAAATAACCATTAAGAGCTTGTAATTTTTTTGTATAATATACAATTTAGTTATGAAGATGAATCTTTTCTTTTTTTGGATTGAATGGGATTATTATAAATAAAGCTAATGTATGTAAATATTGAGTAATTATTCATTATTACAATAGATAAAAATATGGATTTCAAATGATTAGGTTCTCCTTTTTATTCATTTGTTATTTATTTTACACTAGCTACCCATCTGGGTGTTTGCACTGTTAGAATAAAGGTCCACATAAAATAATGTTTATTACATATAATTTACTGGTTTACACATGGCATGCCATTTAAATTCCCATTTTCCATGATTTTTTCTTCAACAATCATATTCAGTAATTTTTGTAGTAATTGAATTCAAGCAGACATGAGCAGAGGCCTTTGTGTTTTGATTTGTTGAGTTGAAGGTAAAATACTTGGATAGTGACAGAATGTTTTATATAAAGGCACTAGAATTGTGAAACATTGATATGTCATACTTGTACAAATAAATATTCTGTAACTCTATCTCACTCTCTGCAGGTCTATAAATTAAACATAATAATTTCAATCTTCAATATTTATTTATTCAAATCCTTAAAATTACACTTTAAAATTGTTAATGTCAGTCTAGTAAATTGAATATACACCAATAAATAACATTTTAATTTTGATATAAATAACAATGAGATTATGTTAATTTTCTATGAATCAAGAAAGTACCATATTTGTTATTGCTAATATTAATATTTATATTTTAACAGTGCCATTTTGTTTAAAGTTTTATAACACCAAGTGTTCATGCTGTGCATTTAAATTAATGATTTAATGTATGTATATGGCATTTTTGTTACTATAACGGCAATGTTAACAAATCTAGTTTTTAATTATTAATAAACTTACATGTTATAATTTAAGTACACTTCAAAATTCAGATTTTTTGTATAAAACTGTCCAATGTATTGACTGTTAAAAATACAATGTCCTCCATGGGACATTTGAACTATTTCGTCAGTCGAGCCCTTGTTGCATTAATGTGTGGAGGTCACGGAAAGCAGCTCCAAGGCGACCTTGCAGGGTCTGCCTTTTGAGAAGGAAGGCACGTATGTCAAGCAGTAGCTGATGTATTTGTACGCATTTGGTGTAACGTTCTTCTCTTGGTATATCTACCCCAAGAGTTCGAACAGGTGCACTGACATTGGCACGAACAACTGACGAAAAATTTCGCACAATCAGCCGTAGAGCATTGCACCCACACTGCATATATCTGTAATGTATTTATTATCATTGCTACTTTTATATGGTAACTTAAGCAAGGAAATATTTAAAGTGTAAAGGGATTTTAACTTACGACTCATATTTGCTTTGTAACAATTCAAATATTTTAGGCAGCATTAAGAGACAAATGTCCAAATTCCATAATGATCTGAAATAAAAGCATATTTTTGTGTTTTTTTTTTTAAACATACAAAAAATACTAATTAAATGAAAATGAACCATGGAAAACAACACATGGATCTTAACCTAAGATTGTGGGTGAAAGTAACCAAGCCCTACCTAATTTTCAGATTATGTTTTATTTCTTAGAATGTAACTTTTGTTCAGGCAGGCAAGAAATACATCATAAGGAAACCTGCATAGATATATAGTATTTCCTGCTATGAAAATATGGTGTAAAAAGCCAAAACCCAGGCTGATCTAATATTATTAAGAGAATGTCTGTCAAATAGTGAAATGTTGTTTTTAAAATGTAATACTTATTAATCTTGCAAACAATTTACATTATTAATGGATATCAAGGCATGAACAAGTACTTACGGTTTATGTGCCATGACATTTAATATATCCAAAATCACAGATGCATCTTCTAAAGCTATCACAGATTCTAAAGCCGATTTTAAGCTTTTGTTTATTCTTACTGAATGGAATATCTGTAAACAAAAAAGTATGGAATATAGTATCTACACAGATCAGATGAATAAGTGTTATTTATTAAGTAAAACGTCATATAATCTGTAAATAAAAAATGAATTAAAACTATAGATGTACATTTTCAATGAATCTAACATGGGTGAATTAAAATGTAAATTGTAATATCTATTCTATGCTCTTCAATTGTCGAATTATCAAAATTTAAGAAAGTTGCACTAAAAATTTGTTAAAGGATGTGCAATAACATTTGTAAGAGTTATAAGGTGATCAGATCTATCATATATCATATGCAATTGAATTATTGTCAGCATGTATTGAGGTATACCTGTAGAGCACGCTGCCTGGCGGCTAACACGGCCATCATAGAATCATGTCCACGCATCATGACGCCCAGTACCTCCTGCTCACTGGGCTCTGCGCCCGCTCCCCGCGCCCCCCTCCGTCCCGCACCCGCTGTCAGTCCGCGCTACGCAGGTTTTAAAATGTTATCTGACTATTTGCTCTATGATGGCTTATCTTTATTGTACCGATCCATCATTCATCATTCATCCATCATACCATTATTTTATTCTACCGATATTACTTTGTTCCTGTTTAAAAGGGACACTTTCGAGGACACATAATACATCAACCCCGTGATTGGCGGTGCGTTGATCACTCATTACCAGGCGGAATAATCACCCGTTTGCTTATTTTAAATAATAAAAAAGTACAGACACATTAAGTTTAAAGGGATTTTTACATACGGGTAGAAACTCATCGAGGTCGAGACCAACGGGCCTGTCGATGGAGTAGGGCACGAATTCCGGCTCGGGTTCGGCAGCGCGCGGCGCCGCCACACTCTCGCGCGGGCCGCTCTCGGTCCTCGTTCTGTAACCAAAATATCATTAATAGCTTATATACATTTATTTATTCATTGACTTCTTTATATATTTCTACTTACAGATGAAATTACGTTGAATTTTTTTTAGCTTTTAATTATAATTTGGATAAGCTCTTAAATATATCAGTAGTATACTCTAAAATAAATTTTCATAAAACGTTCATGTGTATAGTTGATAGCCTATTCCAATTTCATTAGCCAAATGAACAACATTTTACATCAAATTGACGCGATGTCATAACTAAACTATAATCGGAACTTAAGAAGTTAAATTAAAATGGATACATTATTCATTAAGAGCCAATAGTAGTATACAGTATAGCTGAGCTATTAGCAAATTGCCTTTTTACACTTATTTTTCGTCGATTGGAATAGGCTATATTTAATTGTCTTGTAATTAATAAGTTATCTGTATAAAAATAATTATTTTAACCTGTTTTGGCTCGGTGGTCTCGTGAATGATAACGATCTAGGCCCAAGGGATGGAGGGCCTAATGACATCTCGCTATTACTTTGACGAAGATTATTGGAAGCTGAAAATTTATAAAAGAAATTGTTACTATGTGTCATCAACCATTTAATTAAAATTAATGAGTAAAATAAAATGATGTTATAACTACCACTTACATAAATCTGTGGTAGATTTTGTCTCTTTATATGAATTGTGTCGGTTTAAGGATGAAGTTGTTAGAGCATTTGCAGTAAATTCATTCATTGTAGTATTTTGCCTAGAAGTAAATACTCTTTCGTCTTTGTTGTTGTCCATCATCCCTGCACAAAATTTAAAATGTAACAGGTTGTCAAAGTCTCATATAAAGGGAGATTATTCCACAGTACTTCACCACTGCTCAATTTCCTCACAATGTAATCCTTTAACATCACAAAATTATTCCTGCACAGGGCAGGTAAATTTTGTATGTTTTAATTGTTTGCCAACTCTGATATAAGTTATAACGAATAGATATTGGAAATAATTGAATTAATAATCATTTGATTTTCATGGAAATGTTTACAAAATAAAAACCATATAATAGGTTTTATTTTGTTGCACATATTTTACATAGCAATGCTTTCATGTTCCGATTTGAAGAATGAGATAGCCACTATAATTACAGATACAAAGAACATAACATCTTAGTTTCCAAGGTGTTACATTGGCAATGTAGTGGAATGGTTAATATTTCTTATAATACATTTGTTTCTACCACTTAAACAAACATACTAAACCACTAATTAAAAAAAATATTATTAAACCTCATCAAAAAACAAATTGTTCAAGTTTAATTAATAAACAAAATAAATGTAAACCATTACTGGAAAATATCTGAGTCTTCTTTTCTATCTGTGCGTAATGGTCCTTGGCGGTGGGAATGCGCGAGGTGAGATCAGTGCGGCGCTCCAGCGACAGCTCCCGCAGCGACGTGCTCACTGCGCTTGTAGCCATGGACTTCGCTGGGATCTCCTCCCCTAAACAAATTGAAGACCATGACGATTAACTTTCAAATATGTAAAAACCGTATGAATAGTTTACTTGAATGAATTGTCTCTGATATTCCATATTGATAAAAAATTATAAATTTAAAAATACCAGTCATTGAAAAATCTTCAGACGATAAGCTAGTCGCCGGCGGTGGTGTTCTATTCACTGGAAATAAAAATATATTATAAGTTTTAATAATATTTTTTTTTTATGACAATGGAGCTAACAGAGTCTAGCTTTTTTTTACTCACAAGCTCTGGTCGGTCGAAAAATTTCAGTGTAGTCATTTAAATTAGGTATTACAGCACCTGATTCTTCATCGGCTTCTGTTCCTGAGGTGGATTCTTCTGCTGTCTTCTCATCTAATAATGTAGGTCTGTGCAGCACTAAAAATAAACATCAAAAATATAATGTAGATAATAAAATTAAATCAATTAAAATTACTATAAGTATTTATGAAGGTCAACATTTTTATCAATTATATGATTAGCTATTCAACATTATCAAAGAGTTCAAAACTTACCTTCCTTGGGAGGTTTTTCTTTAGAAAAACTCTTGCGCACAGAATGACCTTTTTGGAAAGGCGAGAGATCTCTTACGAGAGTAGAAGCGACGGGAGGCGGGCCACCGAAAGGATGCACTTTATTGAGATCAACGACTGATAAAACTACATATGTTGAATGAAATGAGCCAGCAATCTGAAACAAATATGAAGTACCATATAACTTCACAATTTAATTTTTACTTTAAATTTAAATTAAAAATAACTGCAGTAAGTATTTATTTCAATTTAATTTTTTTAATAAATTCCTTTCAAACCACAATGGAATAGGTAATATTAAGCAGCTCAAACTACTCAATAGAAATTTGCTTGATCCGTAGGTATTATTTATGAAAAAAGAAACTTTTCTTATTTAGTTTCTTTGTATAAATATAGAGTAGTCTTGTAATTGATATTTGAAGTTTTATATTGTGATTAAATTTAATAATATTTATAGTAGTCAAAATTAGTCAAATGAATAAAATTGTTAAATATTCCTTACAAGTTGTGTCTGAGCTACTGTGATGTCATGTATTTGTCCCCAGTGGCCATTAACTGTATCAAGAACTCTTGCTGGTTCCCAGCCTATAACATGTAGACCATCATTTCCACAACCCAATAATGTTGCACCATCATCACTGAATGTCATATGTCTGAAATTAATTAAGGCTATTAGGGTAAGGGTATTAGGAACAGAATATTAAAATTTATGATACAGTGTTTAATTCTTACTTATGAATGTAATTTTATGAAAGGAAATACTAATAATATTATGAAAGGAACTGTAGTTTTATCTAATAGTTATTTTAGATGATAAATAACAAATATAACCTAATAGATGTGTTTTCCTTCTCAAATTTTGACACTAATTGGAATTTCTCCATGTCCCAGAAGTTGACAGTTCTGTCAGCACCACAACTAGCAAGGAGGAACTCATGGGGGTGAAACTTTACACAAGTTACGGGGGATGTGTGTTCTACAAATTCCTGCAAAACTTTGCCAACTCTCACATCCCATACTTTTACTAAACCTGAAAAAATTCAATGATACCTTAATGACATATTACATCTTTTTATTTATTTATGTTTTTAAGCATATGCTTTTTTCAATAAAAAATATATACAAATTATTATAATATTAATATTAAGTTTTTCTTGCTTGTTATGTAAAGTGGTTTTTTTACAAAATTAATTAATTCAAACATACCATCTTCACATGCAGATGCTATCCATTGTCCGTCTGGACTAAACTGGAGGCTGTTGACTGCAAGACGATGACTGGAATATGTGACAATACAACCACGCTTTCTGGTATCCCATAATTTAATGTTACTGTCACATGAGCCTGTTGTTAAATAATCACCGTAAGGATGGAAGTCCATACACTTTATGGCTCCTTTATGTCCTGTAAATGTTCTCAGAAGTTTAGCTGCCTCTAAATCCCATATTTTCAAAGCACCAGTTTGTGAACCTGCACATACTAAATCTTCTGAATGTCCAAAACACACACATTCTACTGGTGTTGTATGTCCACTCAAGCTCTGTAAGTATCAATAAAATATCAATCCACATGAACACATCATCCTATTTTAATCTTGCAGTTATTTCACTTTATTCTCTTTTCTCACCATTAAGCAACCTTGTCTTCCTATTGCCCATAAATTTACTTTTTTATCGTCACCTCCAGTAGCCAAAACTTGGTTGGATTTGTGTCCCATTGCCAGGCAGTTGACATTTGCCTTGTGAGCAACAAACTCTTCTGCAATTTATTTGGTTTAAGTATACAATATTAGGTATTTTAATAATATATGTATATAAGTACGTACGTAGTTTCCATGATCTCCGTATGGTATCCATTTTAATTAAAACATTCCTTATATGGCATATGTAACCTTATTGTGATTTTTACTAACTATATGAAAAAATTCTAAAGCCTAATCAACATCACAGAGTTTTACATTTTAAATAATGTCCATATTTATACAATATTCATAACACATGCATAACAATTTTGAAAAATGTAAGTTAAAATGAAATTTTGGTTTCACGTATTGTTATTTATTAATGGTAAATTAGTGATGGATAGTGGATACTGAGATTACTTGGAGTCGAGAGAGGTGCAGTTCTAGAAATAGACTAGGTATGTATACAGAGTAAAGATTTTCGTATCTGATTTGAACATAAAAACCGATAAATTCTTAAATGATAATTTTATACGTAAAGTATATTATTATTTTAAATAATTTGCTAAATAAATAATTTAGTAACATATTATATTATATTTTTTTAATATTGAAGAATCGATTTTGCACTTGTTTTTAATCGATTCAAAATCAACTTTTTGAAATTATCAAACGTCAATTTCAAAAAGTGATACAGACTTTCTAGTACCTATATACATAGTATGTACTTACCAGCGTTGCAACTATCAACAGTTTGACTATCGATAGTTAACTTCGAAAACTATACAGGATATCGATAGTACTATCGATGGTATCTATATAGATATATATATATATAAGTAATACTATTGGTAGCAGCATAGTATTGATAATATCAATAGTTTTGGACTATCTTTAGTTTAGGTTAAAATTAATGATTTTTGCAATACTATCGATAGTATTGACACGTGAACTGTCGATAGTGGACTATCGATATGCAACACTAGTATGTACCTACCTTGTTATTACTTATCAGACAGCTGATTACAGTGCGGCGACAGTTTCTAAGAAATGGTCGAAAACATTGCAAAGCAACGTAATCTTAACCTTATTACGTACGTAATAAAGTTTAAATTTAGTTGAAGAACGGAATCGAGAAACTTATGAATCCTTAGCCAACACACAGATATAAATCATTCGGAATGTTGGTAGTTTGTTACAGAGAACAGCCATATTTGTTTTCGACATTTCGAATTTGACAACGTATTTGTGAAGTTCGGTGTATCTTGAAAATTGTATTTTCATTGATAATAACTGTGTTATTTAATTACTAATTGTATTGTAATGGAGAATATACGACATTACAATTATAGGAAGTGTGCGAAAGTTACCCAAGTCTAACACGCTCCTTTCAAGTTTTCCTTTAGACCCAGATCAGTAAGTTAAATACCATATTTATTTTATGTCTTCACATTATTAAATTTATCAAAACATCTAACATTTTAATGTTTACAATTTTACAAGTTTATAACAGAAAAACTTAAGTATCTGGTCGTATATTTGAATCGAACCGACTTATGAAAAGTAAACTTAGAAGCATGCTACCCGTATATATGTGGTTCTCATTTTGTGCCTGAGTTTTTCAATACCAAAGGAAATCGTTTACTTAAAACTGCAGTGCCAACTGAGAAGCTTACTAGACCACCTTTATCTGATGATACTTTGAATGAGTTTCCTTTACATGTTAAGTCCTTTTATGAAATGAGGAAAAAGGACTCAGGTATGTAAATTAAAGTAAAAACGAAGTATGTGTTTATTTAAATTATAGTAATTAAATTCTTTATTACTGTTTGTGTTCCTCCAATTACTTTAAAAAGCACATAAGTTCTCATGTGAATTGCATAGTAGAGATTAAAGATCATCTAGATATCTTGAACTTAAAACGCCTGTGTATTCCACAAAATTCTTATTCTATAGTATCACATTAAAGAGGTTGCATATTGAATAATAAACTCCCTTTATTTCTCTTTCTTCATATTTTAAAATTTCATTTTGCTAAAATGCAAAAAAAAACTATACTTAAGTAATGACATTCATATTCATATCTAATAATACAATTTCTTAAAAAGTAACATTTAGTTTTTGTATTTTTATTTATTTCTTATACTATTAAAAATATTAATTTACAGTTTCACATTTTATGTCATTTCAAACATTAAATTTTAATTATTTTCTAAATATTATTAATATTTCTTTCATTTCAATTAAATTATATACCTAGATTTAATTCAAGACTGACTGGATTGAATATTGATATTGAATAATTCATAATATTTCTAATTTCTAATTCTAAGTATGTACTGATAACAATATTACTCATTTATATTATTTGATAATTGCACAAAAATTAAATGCATTCAAGGTTTGTTAATTATGATATTATTTAATATTTGTGTTATTACTATTTATTTCATACATATTTAATGTTATTTATTATTATAAAATGTTATTTGTTTTTTGAAAGAGATCATGAATTTTTTATATTTGTTGTTATGCCAATTACTTAATAAATATTCCTTGTTTACAGTTGTACTGGCAGAAAGTACCAATATCAATACCAAAATGGCAGTTGAGGAACTATTCAATTATTTAATGTAAAAAATTATATTTCATTTACTTCATTTTGTTTGTATCTTAATTATGATACCAAGTAAAAGTAGACTATAACTCACTTGACGATTTTAAAAGTTCTTGTAACAACATATGTAAATAAAGTACATTTTGAGTTAAAAGTTTGTGTTTTTATTTATTTAAATCCAAAACTATAAAATGAAAAATACAAACATGATCTATTTTATCGACAATTAAAGCACATTACTATTTTATCGATATCGATACATTTATTGTCGACACTACCACCTCCCTACAGTTGTCAAAAAAGTGGTTGGGTTGGCAGTAAGTACTTCCGTATTTTACTTCCAATAGGTTGGTAGTGCTTCTCATACGGTTCATATATGTGTGCGTGAGCTCAGGACTAGTGTTCTAAGTGCCGACTCTTACTTTACATACTCTTTGGCTGATTATTGATATGTTATTGTAAGCATTTAATATAATGAACTTCATTCGTAGGTCCTTAGCGTATCCAACAAAATATTTAAATATACAAAAACGTTTACTAAAGTATGTACAAGGTCAAGAGCCTGAACCAAAAATTCGTGAATATTTTTATTTTATTGACCATCAAGGCATGGTAAGTCACCTTTGATCGTATCTATTTTTAGTAATTAAAAATAACTATGAATTAAATATTATTTTTATGATGCGCAAATAAATGTAGTTACATGTATACCCAAACAGAATAACTATTTAGTTCCTTTTTTTTTAGAATATTTTTATGTAAAATAATAAAATTCAATTTAACTGTCTTTTACAGTTATTTTTAGATGATTCAAGAATGAAAAATTTTACATCATGTTTTAAAGAAAAGAAATTTTTAGAATTCTTCTTTAAGCGTGTTCGATTAAATAAAACTGGAAAATATCAAGATGAATTTCCTTTTATATCTTTATGTGGAAGAGAGAGGAATTATATAAGATGTGACGATCTACCAATTGTTTATACACATATCATAACTAAAGGAAACCCTGAAACAGATTTTTTGACGTTTGGCTATGCTGGTGAATCGTTAATGTCTCAATTTCAACCTGAAAAAGTTTACATGTTACCTGAAACTGGTAGAGTCTACCATCCTGCTGATGATAAATATGGAGGTATTGGGCTTGTTAGATCTAAACTTTCTATTGAAATAAGTAAGTATTTCACATTTGATAATGGAGAAAATGCACCCCCAACACATTTTAATTGGAAGGACAGAAATTATCAATTGGATCAATCATGGTTTGCAGAAACAGTTCATAAACATAATATTAAAATAAGAACTGTCCCTGATTAGTTTAATATTTTAGAATATAAGCTAAAAACTAAACATAAGCTAAAATATTTGTATCTATAAAAATTAAAACCAAAAACATCATTTTTTGTAAATAATGTATTACCCTTTTTTCTGGCTGAAGAAAAGGTATTAAATATAATTAAACAATGTGCTAAAGTTAGGTTAATGTAACATGTACTATAAAAATATTTTAAAAACGGAAACAATTTTGCTTATATGAAAATATTTAGACTTCTATTTGTACACTTTAAACATTTGTGATGTATATTATCCATATATTTTTGTAGTCAGGTTGACAGAGTCAAAACCCATACAAATATATGATTATAGTTAAAATCCAAATATCGTATTTTTCATTGTGATTCATTGCTACAATAAGTAAAAATATAAAATGGTGATTATTATAATTAAAATTTTGAATAAAATTGTGATTAAATCACATGTATGAATATTTGCTTAACTTCACAATTAGAACAAATATATTTTGAATAAAATAAAAAAGTTAATGAATATCTTACTACAAACTAACAGGCTTACTTAAAAATATTTAGTCTTTCTGTCTTCATTGATTTGACATTCCAAAGAATAAGAGAACCAATCCCCCACTAACCAATATTTATAGGTAATACTGTATATGTATAGCTAATAGTTACTTATTAACATGTTGAATATTAATATCAAATTTATACAACATGAAATGATTGAAATATATATTATTTTTATCACAGGTTTGTCATATGGCTGTGCTTTGTGATATTGTTAACAATAAAATCATATGTCAATTGCTATGCAGTATCATCCTTAGAAAAAGATTGATAAGATCCAGATTGTACCCATGAAATACCGTGTGAACTTTCATTACCACCAGGAACCTTTAACATCATGTTTTTAGCAGAGTCATGTACATTCGGATCATAGGGTTTGAATGTTATATAATGCTTATCTTCAGTCGGAGGTTCGTCGTATATATGCTCATTACTATTGGCTATACTTTCTTTTACCTTATCAATAAATAACTTTCTATTTGTCTTGTAACTGTAAGAGAGACAAAATATATTATAATTTAATCTACAGATATATGATGTTCGTTAGCTTAAAATGTATTATGATATATTTTAAAAGTTACCCAAGTAATCTACTTCATACTTTATCAATGTTCATGACAATTATTTAGACAAATTTTATTTAAAACTTACAGTGTAGAAGCTTCATTATTTGCTGGTACTTTCATATTCAAATTGTGAAATATCCAGTGCAAGTATTTTAGGATTTGCCAAATGTGATTTTGTTTCCTGTCCCACTGTGGGAAAACTTCACTAAGGCTAAGAATACCAGTCACAGCGTCTATTGCTGGATGAAACATTTGTGATGTAAAAGTTATAGTCTAAAAAAAATAAACATTTGATTACTATCATATCATACTTTGATTTTTTACAAAGTACTTAGTTCTATTAAAGGATTTTAGTAAACTTACAGGAACTGTGTCATCTGGGAATTTTTCAGGTAAAGTTAAAGTAAACCTAAACACTCCTCCTCCATATGTACCCGATCTAA
Organism: Vanessa atalanta; assembly: GCF_905147765.1. Lineage (NCBI taxonomy): Eukaryota > Metazoa > Arthropoda > Insecta > Lepidoptera > Nymphalidae > Vanessa > Vanessa atalanta. Next base: position 7,556,829 of record NC_061873.1, read on the forward strand.
TAAATATTACACCATACCAAACTGAAAATAAATGAAATAAGTTATTTTTATATGTTCTTTGATTTTGTTGTTTATTTGCAAAACGTTTTGTTATAATTGAATATATGATAATGTTGCAAAACAAGGAGACAAGTGAAGGAAGGAATGGAGATTTCTGAATAAATACTTACGAAATGAGTTTTCATGGGACGGTATGACATAAATGCCAGGTAAATTTTCAGTTTGCAGCATACGACTAGAATGTAATAATAGTGTTTGAGTTAATCTTTTGAAATCACTTCACATGTTTGTGAAATAAATCATTAAACCTTAACTTTATTTATTTATAATTACTTACTATTCTGCCATGATGATGTATTCTTGATGAAAAATAGAATATCCTCCTTCCTTCATGTTTTTAGCGTTTACATATGTATCTTCATTCATAGATAGCGACTGAAATTATTTAAATTTTAAAGTTTATAATCTGAATAGGGGAGCGTATTTTTATTTGTTACAGGAATATTGATAATTAATACCTATTACCTACTATAGACAACAAATATCACTTTCTGACAGATAGCTATGACAAATGACAATCAAAGCTGCCAACATCGCCTAGGTATATGTTGCATTGAAATCTATATATTTCACCTATTTAAAAACTATAATCATGAGCGCTAAATATAATATAAATATAAAACTTACTTCATATTATACTTTGTTCTCCATAACGACATTTGTATCGGAGGCGGTAAGCGTCGATATAAAATGTTTAATTAATTTGATTGTGTAACTTCTGACTTAATGCTACATAAGTTGCTAACAGTGGAAAATACCTACATTACTTAATTGCACACAAGTAAACTAATTTAAAAATGTTAACCCTTAAACAGTTACGAAAACACTTATGATAAGTATAATAGCTATTTATTATTCTTACTTCTATCTACTATTCTTTCTTCTATCTAAATTTTCACGAGTAGGTATGAAGCTACGAAACGCAGAACACTTTATTTTAAATTAATTATATATATAATTTTCCTTTATTTGGTTTACCAAAAACTTATAATATTTGTATTAGGCTATAACATAAAATATATAATATAGAGCCAGTGTAATCATAGGCACAAGGGACATAACATCTTAGTTCCCGAGGTTGGTGGCGCATAGGTGATGTAAAGAATGGTTAATATTTCTTACAGCGCCTTTTTCTATGGGCGGTGGTGACCACTTACCATCAGGTGGCCCATATGCTTGTCCGCCAACCAATGCTATAAAAAAAAAATAATGAAATTACAAAATAATAATTATCTAAATATATTTATTGAAAAAAATGAACCAAACATATATTATAATTTTACTCTAAACTTTACTTAAAGCTACAAGGATTGATTTTCGGAGATGCTATTCAGATCAGATTCATAAAGGTTATTATAAAGTTGACTTATTATTGGTATTAACGAGTTAGCACTCATAACTGTTGACCGACTTGGAAAAAGGCTTTTTGGATATTTTGTCGAAACCTTTAATCTAAAGCTATCAACGAGAAAGGAACAATCAATTTTGTTATTTAAAATTTAAAAAAAAAATGTCTTATCTAATTCTTGTCTGCGACCATCTTAGGATTAAATGTTAAAAAATAATTTTAATAATAACTAAATATTTTAAATGTTAATTGTATCGAATCGAAATAAAAAATACATAATTAATCAAAACACATTATCATTTTAAAGTTTAGATTTTATCAAAGTACCTATACTTTTTTTTGAAGTATAAATTTAAGAATCATATTTTACAATAAGTGTGGTTTTACCCTTTTTCATAACGAAGTCAGTCAAGTAGGAAATTTGTTTTTAATCATTTCAAATTCTAGGCCGTGATGGGTCTCTCTATAATACTGTATTATTATGTTACATTAACAGTCTGTAAATTTCCCACTGCTGTTCTAAGGCTTCCTCTCCCTTTGAGGAGAAGGTTTTTGAAGCATATTCCACCACACTGTTCCAATGCGGGTTAGTGAAATACACATATTGCAGAATTTCGTTGAAATTAGACACATGCAGGTTTCCTCACGATGTTTTCCTTCACTGCCGAGCACGAGATGAATTATAAACACAAATTAAGCACATGAAAATTCAGTGGTGCTTACCTGGGTTTGAACCCGAAATCATCGGTTACGATGTACGCGTTCTAACCACTGGGCCATACTATGTATAATTATTAAATTTATAAGTCTTCCTTAACTGTTTATTCACTAAGTGTATAATATACCTACTAATTATTTATTATAACTGTCCTCCATAGAGCTTACTTATACATAGCATTCTGGCGTATTGTCAAACTCTGAACTATGTATAATATTGTGTCAGAGTCTATCTTGCAGTCAATTTTGCTACTTATTAATGATTTGATATATTCGTATAATATGACACAATTTAAATGTATCATCGACAAATTAAAAAAAAAAGCAATCAATCATTAATTTGGCGAATGTATTTGGTTATATAATATTACCAATTATTACGTTTGCATTAAAATCATTTTCACATAACAAATAAAAAAAGATTAGTGATTTTGAAGTCACATGATTCGGATGTGATCGGTTTTACGAAATTTGACGATGCTATATCTTAGTTATGTCGTACTATAACAAATACTTGCTTTAAGGTATCATATCTTCCTTCGTTACATCTATATAATTGTCACTCGGTAGTAGAGTAATGATAATTAATATAAGTATTTATATTTTTATTGGTTACTTATTAACTTCCTTTTTTCATATATTAATAATATTATATATGTAAAAAAATATGACTGTATAATTATTTCAACAACACAATGGTATTTATGTTAAATGTTTATGTGTAAATTTATATAATATGTAAAACATTGAGTAATACTTCTGGCGGTTTACTGTATTCTAATATGTTTCTAATTAATAATGCTCAGTGAAATGTGTGTTCACGCATTGAAGGTATTATAAAGAGTAGTGGAGGGCTAACTGCGGCGCACGGATAGAGCACCTGATGATCTCGGGATAAGCCGACGGACGCCCTCTATTAGAAGGGATTATCTTGCACGTGGCTTATAATTAATAGAGATGTCTCTACTTTTCTTCCCATATTTTTTAAAATTCGATTTCCTAGTAAACGGATAGGTAGGTACTCTATATATTTTTTTAAATATAATATTAATGTCAACGTTTAGTATCAAATATTGTCAGTACTCAATCAACTTCATTCTTACTTTTAGAAGGTTCACACAGCTGTTGTACTTAGCCAACTGCGCGGGACTATTATAATGTACAAGTGTGTGTGGAAAAACATGTTCAATCTATAGTTTATTCTTTCACATTCGCAATCCAACGGATCAGCAATCCAAGAAGATCCGGAAAGACCGATTGGGTCGAATAGCCTGACCCGGGATGGAGAACCAGGCACTTATAATCTGCAGCCTTTTAGCTAACCCCTAAGCCGAACGAAGCAATTTGTAAATATTAAGTTCATTTCAATGGGATTATTTAAATGTGAAAGAATTTACTACAATTATTAATATATTTTCTAAAAAGTTGTTATCAAATTTGTCTGAAATTGATATTTGCTAATAATAATACTTATTTCATCTTTACAATTTACTTCACATTTATTGTAAAGTCGTGTATCAAATTTTTGTAAATTTTAATTTACTCTACCAATGTCGATAATTTTAATTATAATAAAGCTACTTATACTTTATTCTATAATTTGTATATTATGATATTGTAGTTAACCTATTTGCTATATAAGTAATTATATTACAGTCATAATTTAATTTCACAAATATCCAGAACGATTTTCAATGTGTTTTTTATTACAAACAAACAGTCAATAGTGTTTTATGACTTTTATGTAGTAATCTACTTGTTTTATGACAGCCGTTTTGTTCAGAGAAAACATACATTAATTCGAGGAAACATGTGGAAGAGATGGCGCTTCTCGCTTTCAAAGTGCCGCTGCACGCTCGCCTCGGCTATAAAATTGTGCTATTTGATGTGCGCTCTGCAGTGTAATTTAGGTCTATTGGATAAACAAACAGCTTCATTTAGTTTTTGACTTTATGTAATTAAAGTTCAGTTCCGGAGATCTGCTAGTGCCGTAGTGCTTTTAATGCTAGACTTTTTTTTAAATGTTACAAATGCTCGGTTTAATCTATAAGGGACCTTTTACGGATACATCTAACTTTGTTAGATGTATCCGTAAAAGGTCCCTTATCCGAGTAATAATTATTATTATAATAATTGTTATTATAATAATTGAACAAGGAATATATAAGTTATTGTTTGTATTGATGTCACAGTCAATAATTTTGATGTGTCATTAGGTACGTACCATATCATAAAATCACAACTCAAATTGAAAAGTTTTAAAGTTTGAATCGACAGCTACTATTTTCGCTTAAGGATGGAAGCCTCAAGCATGCGTTTACAACTCATTCAAGTGTTATATCAGACATCTCAAGTATCAGAGAAACCTTATGGGAGTACTGGTCTGGAACTGCATAACATTTTAAATTCTTCAAGTTTCGTCGTTCGTGGGAACAAGTCATTTTATTCCTAAAAATCTTAATCTATTTGTATACAAATTATATTAGGTTAGCATGTATTTAACCCATAATATCTAGTCATTAGCATTATTGAAATTGCATACTCTTAGTATGCAATTATAATATATACCTAATTACCTATATTATATGACCTTATAATTAAAAATTTAATGTAGTGCGAGTAAAGAAACACAGTTATGATTATTTAGTAATTAACTACATTCTTAGGCTGAGAGTGTCATCTTTTTTAAATTAATTAAATATTTGTTAATTGTCTTTGTTATCGTAATTTAAAAATATAGTGTAAAACTAATTTCACCTAATTTACTATTTAACGTTTTATCTTTCCTTTGCTCTGTAATTTACCACAGAATTATACTAATATAACATTATATATTGCTGGACAATGTAAAATGTAATACACCACTAAAAAGTGAATCATTTTATATAAACATTTATTATTAATCAGCCGTTCCGCCCGTCGCGTCGTTCCCACGCTCTATAGGAATTACATAAAATGCCCTTTTGGTGCTTCGGTCTCACTAAACCTGACCCATTTGCACAAAAAGAATATTCTGATAAATCACAGGCTTGGTATACAAGACTTCCATTTTTACCTTTACATTTTTTGCGGACATCGATCAGAGATGATGTCCGATAAAGGCCGTACCTGCTCAATTTTGACGGTCAAGGTGCCGTACGTCACAATAAAAACTAAGATAACATCATAAATATTTGCTTTCATTCTAAATAATGCTTATTTCCGCGTAAATGTAGAATTGTAAATAAATATAGTCGCGATGACAGAGCCGAGATGGCCCAGAATTTCATGTGCTTAATTTGTGTTTATAATTCATCTCGTGCTCGGCGGTGAAGGAAAACATGGTGAGGAAACCTGCATGTGTCTAATTTCAACGAAATTCTGCCACATGTGTATTCCGCCAACCCGCATTGGAGCAGCGTGGTGGAATATGCTCCAAACCTTCTCCTCAAAGGGAGAGGAGGCCTTTATCCCAGCAGTGGGACATTTACGGGCTGCTAATGCTAAAAAGCTAATAGTCGCGATGAGATTGATAGGGAACATAATATATGAAATACAAAACCAAAAGCTGGTTAATAAATATACTTAATGGTAATGTACTGGTACAGGAAAATAAGTAAGTATTTGAATTTTCTAATGAAAAGCAGTTACATTTTGTTCTGACTATTCAACCTTTAAATGCAGCAATTAACTGCGCGTTCAACGAGCATAAATGGGAACATTTCCTGAACTAAATTGGGTATAATGAGCGAAGGGCGAGGGTTGCGCGGGCGCAGTCACAGGTGCGCCGCGCGTGCAACTCCGAGCGCCTACCTTTACATCGGAACAACATGTGACGGACGCCTAATTGTATTTAATTGCGATTGCGTGCATGGCATGAACGAATAGTCTCAATTTAATTTAATACCTTTTGTGCCTAATACCTATATTTTTGGAATGACGACGTTCTTGTGCGACAAGAGTCAAGAGTTCGACATTATTATTATTAACACTTGCGATTGTCATTACTTAAATATGTACGATGACCGGTTTTATGTAGGACTATACTATGTATATAGGTATCACGCTTGATCAATCAGGATACTTAATTTAAAATTGAACAATCTTTTTGCTATCTCATGCAATTGCTATTTTGGCTTTCTATATTGTCTTAAGTTTTCGCCCATATATATGAAAAAATAAGTTTTGTTAGAAATCAGTATACAATAAAAAAGTTCAATGGATTATTCCATGAAAGATCTGATTCAATATCCGAAAGAATAATTATTATCATTAGCAACAGCAACACGTTACTATAACTAGATTTAGTCTATTCTAACCATAAGGGGACAAAAGCCAAATAAACAACATTTGACATGAAATTGACGCGATACTATCATTGTGATGAGGAGCTTGAATAATCTGGGATATTCATAGAGGAATTGCGAAAAAATGACGTTTTAAATGAAATTGCTATCGGAACTATGAAAGTACCTATATTTAAAATGGATTTGAGTACCTAGTTAAGTGGAAAAGTGTTGTATCATGTATAAAATTATTTTAATCAAGAACTGTTGAATTAATCAAGGTCCAAGTAAATCTAAGACTTTTTGTCTTTATTTTACTTTACTTTCTGGAATAGACAATAAAACCTGTGACTATTTAAGTAGAAATTTTGTACAGTTTCCAAAAGGATACAAATTCTCTTTAAAAAAAACACATACGAGATTATTTTTAAATACATCGGCTATTAATGTAAGATTATTCCAGTGTTTATACTGTACTTTATTAAGAGCAAAAATGTGTCAGGTTATATGGGTATGGGTAGACCTTTTTAAATAAATAAAATTCATAAAATTATAAACATTTATTTACATTACTATCACAATATTTCGTACGTAAATCTTACATAAAATAAAGAATCTTAAAAAATAAATAACACGAATACCAAATAAACATGAACATATTTTTACACGAATCGAAAATGCTAATCACAATCAAAACATTTTAATAAATGGAAGTAGTATAGATGACATACATGGCGCTTATAATTATCTAAAAGACTGTTAATTTAAATTGAATAGTTACTATGTTGTTAAGTTTTAATACATCGACTTTCGCATTTCTCCATTCAATGCGTTCCTAGTCACATAATATGTATGAATAAGTACATGATATTTAATTATTTAAGTTATTATAGCTCTAGGAGAAGTAATTTATATATATAATAAAATGAGTCCATACCTATATAAAAAAAAAACATTATTTTTTTGTTTGGATGCGATTGTACTTTTACAATTTACACATTTGAACACATTATTTAATAATTGTTGAGTATATTTGGCAGCCCGATTATGCAAAGATAATAATGCATACCTATATTATGATAACATTCTTTTCTACGATTAAGAATTATTTTTTAACTGTAATTGCGTAAATGAAAGTGACGTAGGTACTGACCTACGTTATTTCTTAATGTGGCTGATGTAAGATTAACTAATGACATTTAATTTACTTACACATTTTTAAGCAATGAATACATTTAATGATCGCGTAAAGTCACTAATGTTTAGTTATTAGATTTGAATCTAGAGTATTTATTTAAATTTATATTTAATTATGAACTACATTCATTTTGATGATAATAAAATGGTTGATACCTAGAAGCTGAATTTCTATTCGTAATAAGATAACCACACGTAGGTATTTATTATGTTAAGTTTACTTGTACGATAGAATGATATACATTATTTTTTAACTTGAAAGATTAAAAAGTTTAATAGTCTTTAACATTGTTATATTAATAATGATTAAAAGTGTTCACGATATCAGAGCACCCTGGGAGTGTGGTTTAATGTGGACAGGATGTGTTGCATGTGGGTGGGCAGGATGAGCTGGGTGAGTCGGTTGGCGAGCTTGGTGACAACGCTGTGCATGAACTTGAGAGTGGGCTCGAAGTTCCTCGCCGTGTTCGCGGTAAGCACGCTGTTTGTCCTCAAAATCTCTTAGCCTCTGGTTATATCGCTCAATTTGATCTCGTAGAGCGGCGTCCTCAATTGCAGCGCGTTCCTCGTCTAGCTCTAGACAGCCAGCGCCGTCCAGGCGTTCTAAGTCAATCCAGCCTCGCCATCGCACGCACACACCGTTCATTATAAATCGGGATACAATATGAGCCTGGTAAACAAAAGAAAAATATGTGTCACTCCATGACTTCAGTAAAATAAATTACTACGACCTTCTTAGAATGCAAAAAAGGAACAAAAAAATATCGCAGTAGGCGGTGAAATAGGCTGGTACAAAAAATACGGTTTTGAAACATTTTTATATGAGATATTATTATATCAATGGTTACAGTAAAACAGTAATAAGTCAGTATTTTATTTAAAAGTTAAATATTAAGATAACATAAAAAAAGACACGACAGAAGGTAAGCGTGGCATATTCAGATCGCGTGCGTTTTGTTCCGACATTTTCTACACAAAACAAAATATTATAAGTAGTCTGCAAGACTACAGTCTTGCAGGTGGCCTGCACAAATAGGAATGGTGTTTTTTAAGTAGTAACTTATTTAAATATTGATTCGGTTGTTTAACCTTATGTTTGTGTGATATCGATTAGATGAATTGTTTGTAAGACTATGAGCATAATTCGTAACTCGCTGATCAATATACGTACTTATTCGTATGTTTCATTATTAATAAATATAGTTAGTTAGAACTGGAACTTTTACGTTAACAATTAACGGATCAAGCGAGTCTTCACTTTTTGAACGTTGTTAGTGAATAGATACTACAGAGAATATTGATGACATCATATTTAATGAGACGAGGAGGGAGAGGACGAAGCGACGGCGGCCATGTTGGTTGGGCGGGCGTGGCGTCCCGACGCCCTCCAATCCTACAGGAGCTTTTCCATTATTGATTTCAGTTTTCCCCTACGCCGTAGATTTGGAGAAACCGTTTTTGAATTATTTATTTCTGCCAAGCCATTTGGAGACTTCAAATGTCACGTTAATTACAAAAGATTAAAGGACACTTTTAAGCTTTATTTTTTTTTCGGAATTTTTTAAATCTAAAAAAAAAATATATGAATATATCTTATCTCAATATTATTTATTAATAAACACGACAAGTGTGTATAAGCTTATAACGACATTTTGGGACTATGAAAAGTCAAGAAAACCCCTAAGAAGAAAGGACAATTCGTCTCTAATAAAGTTCCGTAGATATTTTTAACTTTTCCAATTCATAAATTTATAGTTTGTTAAACACGAGGCTTAAAGATAGTAAAATAGTTTGGAGTTGTTGATTTTCAGGAAAGATATAATAAGTAAATACTATTAAGTATTTCATTAACATAACTTTGTATTTAAAATGTTGGAAACGAGAGACTGAGTACGTTTTTCCTAGTTCTACTAGGTAGAATCTACTTTCCAAACCACTGGTAGTATTATTTTAGAATATATAACAATTCTGCAAAGTTCAAAAGTGATTAAGTCTATTTGAATAAAATATTTTTCATTTGAAGCCTGTCTAGTTTATGTAATAACTTACGAAACGGGGCCCGTGCACACTCGAGTGTGCTGTTAAATGAACCGAGTGTAAATAAATATAAGTATCCGTATAGAACCTCAGCAGGCGGCTTCAACGTAACGAAGGGGCTAAATTCAATAAAATCGTTCATCAATTCGGTCCCTCGAACGTTACATTAGTGTTACGAATGTACAAAAATATGTGTTTAAAAAAAAATATTATATTTGCCAAAATAAAAACATTTGTGTCTCACTTATTTTTTTTATCGTTAAATATATAGACAGACATATATAGATAATTATCAACGGTTTGATTCAGATTTTACCAGATAAATTATCAATTAAAAATGGAGTTTTTACTAACAATAAAATAAATTGTTATGGAACGCCGGAAGCCAATAACTAAAGTGGATTTTATGGCATACATTTTATGTTTATTTTTTCATTACTTTTATAAAAAACCAAAACTAAGAAGAAATGAGTATGATTGTAATCATTTTAGGAAATTACATTAAAAAGCTTATTAAATTAAAAAATATCTAGCTTAAGTTAAATACTGAATAAATGAAACTGATATACTAAGTACTATAATACTGAAACTGAACGTAGGTACCTGAATTATAAGTTCCTTTGTTGGACATATACAATGTAAACTTATTGTTTGTTTTTAATAGTTATCGTTAAAAATCGTGTTAATCATCAAATATTTGATAAAAAAAAATAACCAAAGTGCCTTAACAACAAAAACGATAGTCAAAAATGTTTAGCTTCTATGTAATTTTTTTATATAGATATATGTATTTACATATTTCAAGTCAGTCTTTAGAAACATTAAAAGAAATATAATAATAACAACACACGATTCGAACAAAATAGTATAGATCAGAGAAGTCTATGTTAAAAATCAAAATGTACTTTATTTAAAGACGCTTTCAAATACCTATTGTTAATTACGTTTTCTACTCGGGCTACTATCTCCTTCAATTAACGAAAGACTCTCAGAGGGTGATAACGACCATCCCGCCTGTGACTAAAAACGAATGGGTGCTTTGTCCAAATGATGTTGACCTGACCGATTTCGGCCAGTGGTATTGCTCAACCACTGTGACTAAAATCGGTCAAAAAACTGCTCAGAAGAAGTAATAGTGAACAAGTCTCTTCGAAAACACAGATGCCTCTCACTCACTCTATTGTTCGATCGGACGACAATCCGACATGGCCGTGGAAGATCAGTATCAACAAGATAACTTTAACTTGATTCGGTATTTAAGCCTAAAACTTCTATCTTAGTATTGTTATAAGCCAACCACTAAAGCAATGAGACACTTGTCCAAATGCGGAAATATTGACCCATGAATGATTTTTGTTTAAAAAATGTGTGTTACAGTTCCTAATAGATAGATTAGAGATACATATATTATTATACCACTGATGACGTCATCATATTCCCATTTCGTATACATTCGAAGGTATACTCGAGATTCAAGATAGTCATTCGCAAATTAATACGCAGTTAGTCATAATGTTTTTGACTTCCGTAGAGATTCGACATTCGCTTTTACAAGAATGCTCAGACTTTCTAGTGTGTACTAATCAATCCTTAAAATTCCTTCTCTCTTCTTCCTTTTATATAAAATCCTTTTTTGTCAATGCAGTAGGTATGCTTATAATATCTTCAGAGATCAATTAAAAGCCTATTATTTAGCACTTTGAATATAATTTGAAATTACTACTACGTACCTATTTTATATATATATAAATTCGTAATTGGTGTATTATACTATATATATTCTTCTGATGATTTTTATTAATCATATCGTATGGTTTTGTATATTATATAATGTAGTGTATATTTATGTATGTGTCTATATAACTATTTATACAAATAGTGTATGTACAGTTATAATTAAATGTTATATTTATATTAATTAATTTATATGGACACACATTGCAACTTCAGTTTTATGTCCTCTGCTCGAAGGTGTAAGAGTTACGATTAGATCGCCTTTTGTACTTAAGCATATGTCACATTCGTCCCTGTAAGTTATTCAAGTGTGCAATAAAGCTTATTTGTATTTTTTGAAACATACTCATCGAGCAGTGCCGTCAATTTGTTATATTTTGAGCGCTAAGGTAAATCTTCCTTGACATTGAAAGTGCGAAACAACTAAATTCTAGTCTTATTCAATCAAACAACTTACATAAATTGGAAATGCTTTTTGTTGATTATAAATTTTATAAACTTAATGTTTTATATGCGATCGTCGATTGACTAGTTAAACAATGTTGCTGATTTTCTAAAATAGCATTCATACCAAAATTGACGAGTTTAAATATTTTACAAAAATGTTGGAATTATATTAATGGTAATAATGTTATTTCAGAGATTGCAATGTTAAATTGGAAAACATTATCAGCAACTTTAATAATTTTGCTGCATACCTATATTGGTAGATATTATTTTAAATGTGATGTTACTTTGTAAGATATTCAATCAAAAACCTTTTCAATTGATTAGAAGAGGCAAGGTTTGGGAACCTTTGAAATTTTATTTAGCAATACAAAAAAAATCATTCAGCCTAGTTTATTCATGTGAATTAAGATTTTATGTTTTATATATTCATGTATATTATAAATAGTAAACTAAAACGAAACCTTCTGTAATGACGTAATAATATATTTATGTTTGTTGTAAATATCAACACCGCTGTTGTTTATTTTTTTATAAAAAACAAAGTACCTACCTATCTTTTTTTACAAACTATTAGTTAGATTTGAATTTAATAACAGACATACGATGTCTCGAAATTAATGCATTACCACGATTGAAGTCATCAACATTAAACGAACCGGTCAGCTTGTAAAGTTGTCATTCTTTCATACACGCATTAAAGCGACTTGGAAGCGTGACCAACACGTTATGTTCGGTGTTATAACTTAATACGTTTTTCATTAGTAGCGAAGTTATTTATGTCTTCATTTTGGTTTTGAAAATTTGGAACGGAAACGTGCACTGATGACGTGCAATCAGCCAGATATGTATTTCTACGAGAAATGATGTCATTGGAGGACAGTATTACTACGTTCAATATGACTCATTGTAATAAGATTTTATTTAACGCATTTATAAAATAATGCTAACGAGATCGGTGTTGTGTCCGATGTGAAAAGAATTAATAAAAATGTGTTAATTTTTATCGATAAAAAATATATCAACATAAAAATTGTCTGAGGAACAAGTTCACTTTGAAGTTAAGTCTATATTTTTGTTTGTGAAGTTATTTGGATGATCCCAAAAATTAAAAAAATATATATAAAATATATCTAATATGTAATTTAAAAGTAGGTATACAGTATAATTTTAAATAGTACCTTGCCAGTTTCTTTTTGGAAATCACAACCACGATTGTTATAAGGTGAGTGGTCGAACACCAGCTGGAGGTTAGTGCCGGTAGCAGTGAAGGCGATCTCTGTATGGCCCTCACGACAGCCGCTTGTGAAGCGCATCTGCCGCTCCTCTGGCGGGCGGTCACGATAGCCCGTGTATCGTACCTAATTAAAAAGTAATTAAAATAGGTTACAAGAATGTCTTCATAGTGTCAAACAAACAATGGTAAAATAGTTTAATAATTTAGGCATTTTATATTTTTAATATTATTGGAAAGAAATTTATACTTGGACGGGAAGGAAAAACTTAGCTGCAGGAAATATCCTACTATAGTATTGATAACTACAGCGGCCGGACATTGGTTTTGCAAATTTTCCTGTTGAGCTCACTTACACGTCTAATATTGTTGTTATTTTTTTCTTATATTTTTACTATTATTTAATTGTATATATCTACGCAAAACAACACAAATTTAAAAAACTATAGTATTAGTATCAAATAAGTGAAATCGAAGACCATGGAAGAAAAAAAATACTTCAGCTGGAAGGCTCAAAATAAATTTTTATTAAAACCCACCTCGCTTTCCCGGCTCAGCCTTTTAAACAAATCATCGGATTCGAATTTGGCTTTTTGATCTGGAACCACACGGGGCATCTTAAAGATAAATCGAGGTTTTGGCTGCTCGTATAATCCTATTGAATCGAAAGGTAACATCCCTGCCAAAGCAGCTGGATCACTCATTGCGTGCATAACACGTATTAACTATATCACGTTTACACAATTAACATCACTTGATAATAAAACTAAATTATTGGTTTCACTAAGGGTACCAATACAATTACAAAGAAATAAAGAATACGATTTCGCGACAACCTTCCTCTGCCACTACCGGCAACTGAATGAGCCTTGTAACAATCAGTCTGGGAGAATTTCCTTCAGGGCGGAGCGCTTTGATGGTGGGGCGGCTTACAGCCAATGACAATGTTTTATAACGCCGCCCCACCGAGTCCGACGCCTTCTTTATGCAATTTCGGGAGCTTTGGAGCGGAAAGAGGGTTTTCTCCCCTCGACATGTTTCAAAATAAATACTGTAAGCAACAAAGCATATGAATGTATAATGATGGGCATTATGCTATTTCAACATTTCGAGTGTTTTATATACTTGTATCAGACCATTTGTTCCTTTGTTAACGAGATAAATGTACGTTATGTATTGATGTGCATTATTAGGGGAGCTCGATTTCAAGACCCGATACTGCCGAAATATGATATTTTACTATACTATAATTATAATAATAATATTGAGCACTGACACCGTACCTACAGTTGCACTGCTTATAGTTAGTTAAATTAAAAACGTTCGTTAACGTTTTTGGATTGTGTGCATGTTTAAATAGGTATTTATATATCTATATGTTTATATATAAGTATAATATAATAGAAATTCTATTAATTTATAGGCTGTAAAAGGAATATCTTTATTTATTGGCATAGGATATTATTATAACGTTTAAGCTATAACATACTTATGTAATTATATCTATATGTTATCGTAATAATTATATAGTTTATACACATCATCATAACACAACATTATAAGAGCAGGTTTTATTTTTATTCATAAAGTTATATAAGTTCGTCTTCCTAGGAAAAAGTGGAAGAAAAATAAATAAACGAAAATTGGATTATGATTAAGTATATTAAACGAAAAAAAGTATGTCAAAACTAGTTCAAAACGCTGAAGGTAAGATTTTTTTATTTACAATTACATAATCCTTGCATTTGTTCTTAATCGATCTTATTCCATCATGCAAATGTCGAAAAAAATAAATCTTTTTAAGTAGGTATAATATTATAAAGAAGCAAGTAAGATTTAATCGCTATAACGACAAAATGTACTAATAAAAGGTATCTCTTACCGCCTATCAAACAACAATAGGCGGCATGAAGTGTTGTGAAATGTATCGAATGTTTTAAAAGCATATTGATTCGATCGCTTCTTAAAATTTAGTGCCTACGCCTCGCCTTTATTGTTTACATTTTATACAAAAAGCTGTTTTGAAAGGTGCCGAAAATTTAGCTGAAATTTGAGTGGACTAAGTAGGTATGTTGTATTTATCTAGTAGATTAATTTACGAAAATATCTTTATCTTAATTTACCTTATTATAATACATGTTTGAATTAATTAGAACAATAACCAGGTTGGTTAAATAAAAAGATAATTGGGTTTTTCTGTCAAGAAATTCTCAGTCATAGTCCAAGGTTTTACGTAATTTAATTTCGTAACTTGGAAAGCCTGTCTAGTCTATTCCAATCGAAGAAGTAATAGAGATTCACAAATCTTAGTTTTATGTATCCCGTACGATTCCCTAATGACTCACCTATATTCTGCACCACAAACAGTTCTTTACTAACATATATATATATTTTAATACAACACTATTCCACTTAACTACTTATATCCACTTTAATTTTACTTCCAAAGTTCCGAAAACAACTTCGTCGAAGGTCAAATCGCGTCAAATTGACGTCGAATGTTGTTCGTTTGACTTTTGTCTTCTTATGGTTGTAATAGGCAATAGAGCCGTGACTTCTGCGCCTGAATTCTGGTCGTGTAGGATTTGCCGTTCGATCGGATAACTAAAATGAAGGAAGTGGAGCTACTGGTGTGTATGTTCACTTCATCACTGTCAAAGTCGGTCAAGCAGCTGATTTGAACCTGCTATACCTATTACATTTGGAGTTGGGACATTCGAAACAGACTACTCATTTTATATTATATGTAGGAGACTTTAGCCCTGCAGTGGGACATTAGAGGCTCAATAATTTTAATTATACCTTAGATTTTTGAAAAAATATTTAGATATTTATCTAATAATTTTACAGCAATAGTTCCGTTGAGATTTTTAATATTATCTCAAAATATTTATTTTTGGATAAATCAGAAATCGAAATAAAAACATTCAACAAGAAAATGTTGATCTCATCACGTACTTCTGATTATTGAAATAATGGCCACGTGTCGTAGAGCCGTTGCGTTTGATCCTAATGCAATGCGTGGTGCGGGGCTTACTCTAGAAGGGCGAACACGCGGCGCTAGTTAGCCTCTCGTTGGCGACCTTACTAAATGAAACTATGATTTTTATTTAACCACATATTTAAATAAGAATATTATGCGAATACTTTAAATGCTTATATATTCAATCATAAATAATAATCATTTCTTGGTTATTATGAATAAATAAAAAATTAACAACGCGAAAATAATAAATGGGTTAATCATTGTCCTGTACTATAAGATTACTTGTCGAGTATGACATTGCCATAATCCTAATTGAATTAATATTTTTCACACAGGAGTCTTGTCGTAGCTATGTACTCGTACCTATATCTTCGTCGGTATATAAACGGTAAACTTTTTTTGTTACATCTTGACTAAGTTCAACGATAAATAAGAGTATTCATATCAAATTTTTTTTTACAAATTGTGGTCACGTAGTAGGTAGTACTAATGCTAGTAGTGTTTCCATTACATTTCTCAAGGCGAAAAAGTAACTTAACCTCCAATGTATTGAAAAACGAAAGCAATTTTAATAAAATTTGTACGAGGTAAAGAGAAGGGTTCTGTGAATATATATGTATATTCAAAACTCATATCTGCTTGTATGAACTGCGAAAAGGAAATGATAATAATATAATTGTTATAATGAGAACATTAGAAGTGAATTTGTCCCACGCCCACGTATTGTAATCTATATTTGTAGGACACCAAAGGTAATTGATCTATGTTTTATAAAGTAAAAATACATATCGTTGTTTAGAGACTAAGAAGATTATAGACGCTTAATAAATAGATCAACTTTATAAAACATAACGAACTTTCGAATCATCCTCAAACAGAATTATATTCAAAGCAAAGCTACCACCACGCAAAGCTTCGGAATGTAGATTCTATCGAGAAGAACCGGATAGACATAGGATAAAAATTGTACCGAGAAAAACTCGAACAAAAAAGAAAGTTAAATAAAATTATCCTGCCTGAAAGATAACAAGTACTGTCCACGCTTTTATTATTAATATATATTTTTTTAACAAATGAATTAGATATAGTAATGGGTAAAGTTAAAAATATCTTCTAAAATTTACTATAGAAACGAATAGAAAAGAAGAAGGATTTATTGACTTTTTTAATAGATGAAAGATATTCAACATATTAAATGTTCTAAATATATTCATGAATTTTATTATTCAAACAAAAATATAAATCGGCTTTCAACTAATATACCTAATATGTATACACCTATGTTTTTTGTAATTTTTAAAATACGTACGTCATTAAAACAAGAGTTTTATTTGAATAAAAGCCATGTGTCATTGATTTGCCATTGATTGTCATGGATTTGCCATCGTCAATACTCTAGGAATCATCCGACTATTCCCGAAAGTAAGAACTTATTCAAAAATGTGTCCTGGTTCTTCTAACCTTTTTTTATTTTCTGGCGTGTAATATATCTATCCTATCCTTTTCAATAAATGCTGCTATTGGACAACTGAAATGTATTTATTTTTAATTTATAATTTCATAATTGTAGCTTAAAAATGAAGAACGTTTTTTAGTGTAGGAACATTCGTCTTATTTTAAGGACTTTCTTAGAACCTACTATATTTTAATTCCCTTAGGGGTTGCATTTTCAAAAACTCTTTTCTATTTACTACAGCTCCCTTATTCTCGAGAACTAGGGTGCAATTTTAAATGTTTTTAGACAAAATTTATTTCTTATCTCACTCGTTATATGTTAACATCCGATTTGCGGTGATACTCCTCCTTGATACGTGTACCTAAAAAAAACTCTTGTAAAATGCTAAGATGGCAGAAATGCTCTTTAAGCATTCTCAATATTACTAAATTTTTGCGCATTTTTATTTCTATGAGTGCCTTTTACAAAGTATTAGAAAACTTAAAAAAAAATGAAAAAAATCTGTTAAGTCATTCTCCAGTTATAACGTGACCAAGGGAAATGGAGATTTATTTCTAAATTTTATATTAAGTCAAACTTATAACATTCTGAAATTTCACGCATGTTCTGCGTCGTGTTTCGAGATCCTTCTCACATTATACCCCATCTGACCCACCAGTTTTAGTGTACATACATCAGTTAGTGAGTTTCAATATTTTATTAAAACCATGTCACTAAATAAAATGCCACATTTATCCAAACAAATACAGAAATTAAATACAATTCAGAATGGCTATGCTTAATTTTATTTATTTATTTACAATTATAGGAACCCATATACACGATACATAAATATAACATTTAATTAATAAATCGTTATTTATAAAATGTTAGATAAACACTGTTCACCACATCCTATTTGATAACAAGTTTATTATTAAAGTCTGTGTTAATACGTTTAAATAGAACTACTCATTTAATATAAAAATATTATATTTTTAATTTACATATTTATTCTTTATAATGTTTTAAATTGTACTCATAAATAAAATATGTTCAAACTATGTAAGTACCTTTAAATCATCACCGTCTTTATTTTTTTATTTCGTAGTTTCAGGTAAAACTGTTAAACAAATAACCAAAAGACGATTTTGTACATAAATGCATAAATATTCACTTTATTCAGATTTTAATTTTATACACACTGTATTTAAAGTGAAGACATATGATAATTAGAATTACTATTATGTATCAAACATGACTATCGTATTGATACCGTTTGCGTACAAGCACCTAACTAGCAAGTTTAATAATTTTGTCATGACAAAGCACAATTTGTTGAAGCAATCAAATATATTCTTGGAATATTGTAAACGTTTAGAAACAAGATTACAAAATAATAAGTTGTAGCATTATGACCGGGAAGGGTTTAACGACATGACAAAAGTCGTTCAATTCTCACCTTAGTTCTAGTTTTTTTTTAATACAAAACGCTAATAAATCATTGCATTGTTATTAACTGCTTCATTTCCATATTTACTTTAGTAACAATGACCGTGCAGACATTTAATTAATTGATCTATAAAGCTTTTTATAGTTGACCCTCAAATAAAACAATAAAAAACAAGTACAATGAAAGGGTTACAACATGTTCCCATTAGTAAGTATTTTAATGCGAAGCGCATTGTGGGCAGTAGAGTCATTTGTTAAACGCTTTTATTTTAGACCTTCCCTTACTTATTATTAATACGGTTACAGTAAAGTAAAATAAATCTAGTAATATTTTAGTAATTCTGCTTCAGGAGAAATCTTGTCTTGGTCCATTTACTGTCAGAACGAATTATTTACCAATTCATAAAATCAAAAATATTTCATTTTTGATCTTCACAAGCTGAAAAATTAAATTTGATTTAGATTCATTAAAGTTTCTTTTCGTTTTGTTTTAAAATATAAAAGCTAGGAGAATTTTAAATTTATATATTACTTTAAGTAAAAAATAAAATAAAAGTAATGGTACAATAAGTGCCATAAATAAACTAAGGTTAAATTACACAAACATATAAAAAAGTTTAATACCTGTTCGATTGGTCATATCTTTACTTAATTATAGGATAGTTTTCTATTTTTGAACTGTAGAGCTGTGATAACATTGTTTTTATAGACGATGAAATACTCAGTCGGGCAAGGATCATAAATGAGCAAAGAAGCCGTCAAATATTGTTTATGCGAGTGATTCCGGTCAACGCTTTGTCTTTCGCCGCGTGGCCTTCGGACGACACCCTAATAAAAGGCGTGGCAAAAAATGCCCTAATGGCTGTTGATCCTATTTCAAAGCAGTAAAATGCAACAAAATTAGCTTTTGTTAAATTTAAAACTGTAAACGTCAAAATTTTCGACTCTGTCGGGGACGAGTTTCACCGGATCGGCTCTATTGATAATATTGTTTTATGGGCGTGTAACTTTTGGCCCATTGTTATAGTATAATGAAAGTGCAACAACGAAGGGTAACTTTAGAAATAGATTTCTCTTTTACAGGTCCAGGTTTTCAAAACTATTAAGCAATAGGCAATTCTGCAATAAGTTATGCAGAATACTATACAAATGATCTAACCGAAAATTTTGCAAATAATATTTTGCCGTAATTATTTTATAAAAATATGTATTTCATAAAAATGCTATTTCATAGAAATATATGTAATAAGTGGCTTCATTTTAGTCTTATAATATTAGATTCTTATCTAAATTAAAGTTTTTGTGACTTTGTGGTTTTTAATAAAAGTTAATGAATGACATTGGTGATGTTGATTGTATCCGCTGAATGACCTATTTCTGTCACAATAAATATTATTAACGGAGATTAGTCCACTGTAAAAGATATTAAAAACTAATTCGTGATGTAAGATGGATTTCACATATTTATTTATTGTTGAAATTTAAATATGAAAGATAAATATAGTTATAAATGAATTTACCGTATGTTTATCTGAATAACAAATTTCAATAGCTCACAACTATCGTTACTTAACCACAAGAGGAACAGGAAAATTATTGGCTAAATTTAGCAATCGCGCAAAATTTTAAATTCGCCTTTCACGAAATTAATGGTATGTAATAGGCTTGAAAATGATTACTGCAAATGGTATAAAACTTATTGGGTAATTTATTTATGGGAATTTGATGGAATCTTTAAAACTGTACACGGCTTATTATTTGTAAAAGGCGTTTTTTTCCTCTAAAGCTATTAAATATAATTATATTCATTAGTTGTGTCTATCGAATTATGTCGTGTTTACAAATTTACAAACAGGACAATCGACGTGAAGAGTAATTTTGACGTTAAAATAAATCAATGATTAATGAAAATTAATGAAACGCTCTTAGATAATTTTGAAAAATGAAAATAAAAGTCGGGCGACTGTAAACGGTATAAAGTTGTCAACTATTTAGTGCACTATAAAAATTTAAGAAATGTATTAATGTTAGCTGAGTCGTGGAGAGTTATGAAAAGTAAAACAAACTAAACGCTTCGTCGATAGGATGTACAATAATATAATATATACATACAATTGTTTAAAGTTATTTTTATTTGGTGTCGAATTTTTGTATAGAAATGGTGGTAAAACTGTGCCTCCTGGTAATAAGCGGTCACCACTACTACTATTATATATTTGCGCTGTAAGAATATGTATTCCCTGGCATCACCTATGCGACACCAACCTATGGGACTCAGCTGTTATGTTCCTCGTGCCTATAGTTACCTGGCTTACCCACCATTCAAACCAAAACAATACAACGTATTGGTGTTTTTTGTTTTTTGTTTTTTTTTTCTAAGACCCCGCTGTCCGTCAGTCTTTCTGTCCGTCTGTCACCAGGCTGTATCTCATGAATCGTGATATTTAGACAGTTGAAAATTTTATAAATGATTTATTTCTGTTGCCGTTATAACAACAAATAAAAAACAGGATTAAATAAACATTTAAGGGGGCTCCATACAACAGACATGATTTTTTCGTTTTTATCGGAACCTTTCGTGCGCAAGTTTGACTCGCACTTGGCCGGTTATTTGTTTTTTAAAACCATGTTACATATGCGCAAATAAGGAAAAGTATTTAATTTTTTTTCCTTATTTTTGAATAATTATGTAACACATGAAAGTTTCGTAACTTTTGATGGGTACAAAAATCATGTTTGAGTCCGTCGGCATGACTGCAACTGACTGATGACTAATTATTGGTTTAAGATCGATTTCAATATTAACAAAAAACAGATTATCTATAACAATTAAAGTTTTTAGTATACAGAATTTAAAAGAGGAATGAAATTTTGCATTAATATATAAAAAAGGAACAAGTATATAAATATAATTCCTCTATTTTATAATTTACAAATAAAGCTGTCTGCTAAAATCAATTTAAAGTACATTTCTTGTATTTATTTCTAAGTATTATGCTTACAAATAAATATATGCTTTACATACATGCTTTTCGATATTATATAGCGATCGAAAACATGTTCGAAAGTTAATTATATGCTTACATAGCAGGTAAGCATATAATTGACATGGAGTACATTAATTTACTTTTAATTTATCAAGCGGAAAAGTTAAAAATACCTCGTATTCGTTTGTTGCTTCACTAAATGTTACATGTGATCCATATGCCTTTTGTTTTATAATCTGAGATTTGTTGTTCATACGACGTATTTTGCATATAAATCTGTATGCATACATGCAGTCATGTTTGTGAGTCAAAAAGTGATACAGGTAAATTTTCATTTCGGACAAAATAAAAAAGCGATACTACAGATAGTAATGATGTTTATGTGATGAAATTACTTTACTATAATAATATAATTTTTCATTATTTGATTTTGTAGGCTGACAAAAGTATACAAGGAACATCGACAACAGTATTTGTTATTAAAATAAAGGAAATGTTCTACTCGTCATACATCATAAGTGATTATTTAAATAAAGTTCATCGTATCGAGTTCAAACATACCGCAAAAAGTAATACTATAAATAAATAGTAACCTTAATATGCGGAACTACGTGAATAGGGGAATACCCTATTAGCGGTGTTTAATGTTTCACACGTTACGAATCCACTCAATCTTGTTATGTAAATTGCTATCAGAAACTATACGCGTGATGATGACGACAATATAAAAACATGACGTTATAATAACTTGTCAGAATCGATTGCAAGATGTATGAAAAAAAAGCGTAAGATTACTTAGTACCGACATTACCTCGAACTTTTCAATATACATGTTTTTCCACTTATTGATGCTTGCTGACATACTTTATTTATTTTTAAATTCATTACGGGATATCGGTATTTATTGAAATTTATTTATTTGTATTTATTTCATTGAAATTATTTGTGATGTTCCTAAGTTTAGAACACCTAATTTTTCTGTACAAAAATAAGTAAATCCAAGCACCATTGAATTTTAAACAAGTTACACTTCCAAAACTGAGCCAATATTTTTGTACTAGTCAGTGGCCGATTTTGGTTGTTTATCATTGCTATTAATATGTCTTTACTATTTGTCTCTAAATTTTTTTTTTTTTCTTATAATATTGACATAATCGAAACATTAGCTTAAACGTTTTTTTAGCTTATTCGTCGTTCTTTATTACAACAATTATAAAATGGATCCATGTACAATATAACAAGGAAAATGGTCGATTAATTGACACAACGTTTCTTCGAATACGTTATACGACGAATGTAGTCGAGCCTCCAAAGAAATAGACCTCGAGTTAAATTGCGTCATTACCGGAAATTCCGTTTAGTCAATACAGTGAGTTACTTTGGCGTCACGGATCTAAGCCTTGTTGTACATGCGAGAAGTTGTTTGACGAGGTATTCTTCTGTTGGTTGTTGATTTTAATTCCAAGTGGGTTTTTTGTAATTGTACATACTACTCATATAATATACGTTTAATTCTACAGCCTATAACGAGTAAGTTTCTAAGAATTTAAATATTTATTACTTCTTATATATAAATTGCAATGTACGGTCCTGTACATTGTTATGAGTAAGTAATGAAACAACATCTGCGGAGTTATTGTTTTTGGTGATGATAATTAGTCAAAGTGTACAAAAATAACCATCAAACCACCAATGATCAACTAAGACTAGTGGGGCCCGCGAAACTTCGCGTTAATTTGTTTAAATTCCTTCGGAATTTCGAAACCTATGACAGGTTTTGTTTTGATTTCATTGTAAGCTGCAAGTCACTCATCTACATTTGGCGTCACAATGTAGAAAACTTTTTTTAATGAAATTTTTAATGTCAAATAGTATAAATTATTTAATTAGACTTGGAGTTAGTCGATAACAATTTACTTTAATTTTTTTAGAATAAACTTTCACAATTTACAACGAATACATTGTTATTTGAAAAATAATAATTTGTTAAATTAAATTTACAATTTTCAGCACAAAGATTTGCAGCAGGACGTACGTTATTTTTTAGATTTTAAAATAAAAATTTAAGTCTTTGAAAAATAAAAAGTCATTGACTTTTTTTCATATTAATCTTTTCACGTTAGTAGCGAAAAAATAATACTTACGTGTTTTGAGATAAACATATTCATAAATTCTCGTGGTTTAAATTTATTAAATATTTTTTACTAAAACACGAAACAAAGAACAACGTATGTCATAGTAGTTTAACACGTTTTTCATTTGTTTTTTTACACATCCGTAGCGCCGTTCTCTAGCCGGACAGTAATATTTTTTCTGCTCTCAAAAATGTATTCTTTGTTAAATCATAATATTTAGTAAATTACAATCGATAATCCTCTTTAATTTTTGAACATCTAAGGCTGGGCTCTTTGAAATGAGACTATAACCGATTTTTTTATGTTCAGCTATCGTCCCATAATCACTGGGACAAAAATCGGCTTACGCTATTAATATTTATTTAAGATGACGTAAGAACTTTTAGTTTAGGTTGAAGACACCGTGACGTTAATCGACAATTATTTAAATATTACAGTTTTAAAATTAACCATTATAACCATAATAAATATGTAAATAAATTATTATTATTAACCACTAACAAAACGCGAAAGAAAGTACTAATAAATAGTATTTTATTAAATAAAATGTTAAGAAAAACGATATATGAATAAATAATTAATAATATATGTATGGGGAGAGAAGCTAGGGTATGTTTTGGTGGGAATCGCTGTTGGTGAGAGTAGCATTACCTATAAAGTGCCAAAAATACTTTCTGCTGTACTCGTGGCGGAGTACCGTATACAGCAGAACCCTAGCCAGTCCGAGTCATCCACGTCCCCGTCGTTCTCCCTGGGACCTGCTGCAACCGCGCCGCCGCGCGTCCGCCACCCCGAGTTGCAGTTGAGCTAACGGATGCAGGGCGAAGGGCGAGTATTTTGCGCCTTAACACGTTGACAGTCCCTGCATCACATATGATACAAATTTATCTTTCACCATACGTCCTTGCATCACATCTGATGCAAGTAGGCGTACAGACTCTACACCGTTTATTGGCGAGGACGTCTGAGTTAGGGAAATAAATATTGTTAGGACGTCTAGAATAGATATTAACAAAAGTAAAACACCAATGAACCAACACATTTTTTTTATAGAATGAAAATATTGCTAAGACAAAAAATCAATGAAATTCGTTAAAGCATGGGATACAAAATGGCTTATTACATTGCTTACACTCTGTGTGTACCTGAGGTGATTTCTTCTGAGCTTCTTTTGTGGTGCTGCCAGCATCCTTCAATTTCTTGTAGCAACTAAGACAACGTTTTCTTGCAATTTTACCATTAGCTATTCTAGGTATATTGGTAATTTTATGCGATGAAGCCATTAGAGATCTTGATGGCCCTGTAGCGGGTACAGCTAATGCTCCAATTGTTAATATTTTTTTTATTATGTATTCATGGCCAGCTAATAATCTAAATTTTTTGGTTGGATTTAATTCATTGTGAAGGATGATGGCGTTCACAACTCCAATAGACAAAATATCTGCTGCTATCTTTTTGTACCAAATACATGTCTTTCGCACAGGAGAATTGTAGCTTGCTAATTGATCCGCTAGATCAATTCCTTTTTTTCCATTATTGTACGTAAGCACCATCTTTGGTTTCATAATAGGTCGAAAACCTCCAGATAGCTGCATTTCATGATTGTGGCATGTAGATAACATGAAAATATCACGTTTGTCGTGCCATTTGAGGCACGTCATGCAGTCATTTTGTTGAGCGGCGACTTCACCCCTTTTCAATGGTTGGTGTACCACCTCATAAGGAAGCCCTCGCCTTATTTTTCTGACAGTTCCACAAAAATCAGTTTTCTGGTTTTTAAGAAATCTAGCTAAAGGTACACTGGTATAATAATTGTCTGCGATCAAAATTCTACCTTCATTCAATAGATCACGACTCAAATTTACGACAACAGATCCTGGTTTATCTAAGCCTTCAACTTGTTCATCCTGGCCACAATAAATTTTATAGCTCCAGGTATATCCATTTGAAGCACATAATTTATAAATTTTCATACCATACTTGTTAGACTTTTGAGGATTAAATGTTCTAAATGCTAATCTACCCCTAAATCCAACCATAGACTCGTCTACTGCAACTATTTCACCAGGGGTATAAATATTTCGACAATTAGTAATAAACTTATCAATAAAAGGCTGAATTTTATACAATCGTTGATTCTTGTGGTCTGCTTGATTATCAGAAAAGTGCCAACATCGTAAAATTAAAGAAAACCTATTATATGACATGCCAATTTCATGAAGAAGTGGGTGGTAATACAACTTATCCTTTTTCCAGTATGATTCTAGAGTAGGAAAACTTAAAAGGCCTGTGAAAAGATACACTCCCAAAAACCTGGTCATTTCTTCTGGAGTCACATCTTTCCAACGAGTAAGACGACAATTGCGTGTGTTGCTTCTGCCTGACTCTAACTGTTGCCTTGCATATCGGTTTGTTTCGGTCACCATTAACAGAATGAGATCACGGTCAAAAATAGCACAAAAAATATTCCATAATAAATCGTCATTTACATGGAATAAGGCTTCATGGCGTAGTCCCTCACTATAACCTGTAAAACTTTCTCTGAACAAAGTTACCAAATTAGTATGCCAATCTTGAGAGGGCGGGTGAGTGGGAGCTGGTGAACCACTTGGTTCGACAGGATCGTTAGTTTCCATTATAAATTGCTCAATTACCTCAATGGAATCTTCGTTTTCCAAAAGTTCTTTCTCTTCCAAAGGTAACTGGATATCAATGGAATCACTGACTGCGGCATCTTCTAATTCCAAAAAAACTTCGTCTTCTCCATCACTTTCTTCCAAAATACGCAGCAAATTAGCATCACTTAACGGTCGGGAACTCATTTTTGCTAACTATTTTGTGCAACAATGATCTGCGATGCTCGATTAATTATGATTAACGTTTATAATTATTTTTATGCAACTACCGCAAGAAAACTAAAACAATTAGTTATATGAATACCCACATTTTTTGCTTCGACGTTCCCTGCATCATATGTGATACACTAAAATTAAGGACGAGACGTCCTTGTATCACATGTGATACATGCTGAAAATAACTGTAATATTACAGTGACGGAGATTTCAAGTATAAATTTATTAAATGTGAAGTTTTTCCAACTACCTTTAATAAAAAAACCGCAGGACGCCACGTGAAGGTTGTTGGATTTGGCCTGGACAGTCAACGTGTTAAAACAGAACCATCTCACTAGGGAGGATACCCGGAACAAAACCGAGCACATCCGAAGGCTTTGAAGCGGCAGCCCCGCTATCGGAATAAGGCATAGTGGGCTAATCACCCGCTTGCCCGACAATCATTGATTCCTGAAACTGAAACAGATAGAAACCGGACCGATCTTTTACCGACGACTTTTGGCATGAAAAAACGGACACGAATTGCTTATTGGAACGTACGAACGCTTAGCGATGATAGCCGACTAGCTCAACTAGAAGCAGTAATGCTTAGCTACAACCTGCAAATTCTCGGTCTAAGCGAAGTGAGGAGAAACGGTTTTGGAGAGCTGAAAACGTCCAGGGGTTTGACTTTGCTGTTTTCAGGTAAAGAAAGTGAGGAAAATGTGCGAGAGTTTGGCGTGGGATTCCTCCTTTCTAATACAGCAAAGAATAGCCTCTTGGGCTGGAAGCCGATGTCAGACCGGATCATTTACGCCCGTTTCAACTCAAGAGCACGGAAGATTTCCATTGTGCAGTGCTATGCTCCAACCAATGCATCTCCTGAGGATACCAAGGACGATTTCTAAAATGCCCTTAACGCCACCCTTATGAGCATCAAGAAGCAAGACATCGTCATCGTCATGGAGGACCTGAATGCAAAGGTTGGGAGTGTTAACACTAACCGCGAACGTCATATGGGTACACAAGGACTTGGAGTGTGTAACGAGAACGGGGAGAGATTTATCGAGTTTTGCCAGAACCACGACCTTACCATCGGAGGAACATTATTTATTCATGGTGATCACCATAAGTACACGTGGAACTCTCCCGATGGGGTCACCAAAAACCAAATTGACCATCTTGCCATTAGTTCCAAATGGCGTTCTTCACTGCTCGACGTCCGCAACCGCAGGGGCGCCGATATTGATAGCGATCACCACCTGGTGGTTGCTGAAGTCCGGCTCAAAGTAGCAGTAGCCCATGCGGCTGGAGGTCTAGGCAAAATTGAAAGAAGGTTTGACATGAGCAAACTGCATGACTCAGATGTGCGTAAAAGTTTCCAACTCGAGTTGCGCAACCGCTTTGCTGTGCTCGACACTGCACTAGACGAGAAGAAAGAAAGAAGAGAAGAAGACCAGATACACTAGACGAGAAGTGGAACCGCATCAAAGTGGCCTATACAGAGACCAGCTCCACCGTCTTAGGGCACAAATCAACTCATTCTCGGGAGGACTGGATGTCACAACGCACGTGGAACCTAATCGTAGATCGCAGGAATCTACATCTGAGACTGCTTGAAACCCATGAAGACGCCATGCGAGCCGACCTTAACACTCAATACCGCCAGAAACGCAAGGAAATTTATCGAAGTACCCGCAAAGATAGGAGGCAGTGGGCTGTCGGTATTGCTGATCGTGCTCAACAAGCTGCAAACACCGGTAACTTGAAGGACTTGTACAAAGCCACTAAAATCTTGGCAGGCAACGGCAAGTCAAAGAAGAAGCCACTGAAGGATAAAGATGGTCAGTTCGTTGTGACGCCAGAAGGGCACCTACTACGCTGGCGTCAACACTTTGAAGAGGTC
Source organism: Vanessa atalanta (assembly GCF_905147765.1). Taxonomy (NCBI): domain Eukaryota; kingdom Metazoa; phylum Arthropoda; class Insecta; order Lepidoptera; family Nymphalidae; genus Vanessa; species Vanessa atalanta. The sequence goes on from NC_061873.1 coordinate 7,585,600, forward strand.
TTCCGTTTTTCAGCTGCTTCGACTTCGACACTTGACGCACCGCACTTGACGCACTTTGTCGACTTCGAAAAAGCCTTTGATACGTGGAAGTGGTCTAGCATCTGGTCCCGCCTCTTGGAAATTGGAGTGCCGCCGAAAATAGTCAAAAAGTAGCTACAAAGCATTTACAACAATTATTCTTGCAAAGTAACTCACGACGGCCTCATATCGGATGACGTTGCGGTGCACGCGGATGTTCGCCAAGGCTGCGTCCTATCGTCGCTACTTTTCTTAGTCGTTCTAGACGGAACTTTGCTTCGCATCTTAGAACACAGGCGCCGCGGCATAGAGTGGGGATTATCCAACGTCTTGGAAGACTTGGATTACGCTGATGACATATGCCTGCTGAGTCATACCCACGCCGATATGCAAGCTAAGCTAAACGATCTAAGTCAGGAAGCGGCAAAATCAGGGCTTAAAATCAACATCCGGAAGACCAAGGAGATGAGAACTGGTTTGAAGAATCGCTCACCGTTGCTGATTGGCACAGAGGCAGTGGAATGCGTCCACAAATTTACATACCTCGGGAGCGTCGTGTCAGAGACTGGAGGAAGTGAAGAGGACATCGATTCACGGATAGCCAAAGCCCGAACTACCTTCGCGCAGCTGAGACCTGTTTGGCAAGCACGGAAACTGACCCGAAGGATTAAACTTAAGATATTCGGGCCCAACGTGAAATCCGTGTTGCTTTACGGGTGCGAAACGTGGAAGGTTACAAAGAACATCTCACGCCAAATCCAAATTTTCGTCAACCGCTGTCTTCGTCGCATTCTCGGTATTTACTGGCCCGAGACCATCTCAATCTTAGAGCTGTTGGAGAAATGCCATGAGAGCCCGATCGACAGTCAGATCAAGCGTCGTAAGTGGAGATGGATTGGACACACGCTCCGAAGGGACCCCGACCATATTCCCAAACAAGCTTTGGACTGGAATCCCCAAGGGAAAAGAAAGCGTGGCCGTCCCCGTCATACCTGGCGACGCTCCGTTTTGGCAGAGGCGGCGAGCATCGGAATGACGTGGAGCGAGGTGGAGGCTGAAGCCCAAGACCGATCGCGATGGAGGACATCTGTGGACGCCCTCTGCCCCATCTAGGGGACATAGGACATTCATCATCAATATATGTATATTAATAACGAGCGCGTCTCACCGTTAAGCATACCAGCTTGGCGAGAACTAATTTTTTTGTAAAAACATTTTTATAATAAATAAATAAAAAAAAATATGTATATATATATACACGGGTGGACACATAAAATTGCATAAAACTGCATTGATGTTCAGTATTGCTTTCAATGGAATATTATTAATAGTATGCAAACTTTTTAGGCTTACCTAAACGATGAAGTGAAGTTAATGCTTCATAACTGAGGGTCGTGCTTGTCCTGAAATTATTTTACCCATGTGTCGACTGGCTTCCTTCATACCACTCTGTCCTCAGCTATTCTCATGACGTGAAGTGAATTATATAATCATAAAAAAAAAAATTAAAAATGGAACAGAAAATTTCAAATTGATAGTTATTTTATTTGCTAGTGGAATTATTGTTACCAACAGAATTTTTAGATAGTTTTTCTAACTCAACAAGAGTTTTAGTAAAATTATATGGATACTTTGAAAATATCTATATTGTTGTGAATATACATTTTTATATATAGGTACATAATATTGTTGTAAATATACTGTGAAGCAACTGTAAGTATACCCACTTTATTAAAAACATTGGGATGTTTTTGTTACCAATAGAATTTTTAGATAGTTTTTCTAACTCAACAAGAGTTTTAGTAAAATTATATGGATACTTTGGAACAAGCCGCACAAATTCTGGAATTGGTGTGGCAGAACAATTGCCTTTTAGAGACAGGTACAAAGGGAGACATGGTACTGGTAGACCTCGGTTAACCACCAGTCTTGATGACCGTTTAATTGTGTCAACTTCTTTGTGAAATTGTTTCCTGGCATCAGATGACATAAAAACAGAGCTAAAGGAAAAGGCTATCGGCCCTTTTAGAAATGGCCAAATTTGTCTGCAGCTCACAGACAAGCTCGCTTTGCGAGTGAACAACTAAATTTGTCCAAGAAATAAGTATATTACTAAGATAGTAATATTTTCTTTCTGCTTCTCTCTTATTCTTTCCACGGTAAGTTTTCATGCTTCATTGTTACTCGTAAGACCAAATATGCAGCTTATTAAACAACTTAACCAGTAACATTTTAATCCAGACATAAATACTATTCTATACAGATTTTATTTCATTTTTCACTCACACGCCCATTTTGCTACTATATAGTTGTTTTAAGAAATATGAAATCTTAATCTATTTTATTTCAAATAAGTATGATGATAATAATGATGATATACCTAAGGAAGATACAAAACAAATACTTTGGGATTCGCCATTGGTCCACGTTACACCACACAGTTTGACACAAAATTTAACAAGTGCACAAAACCGTGCCAGGCTTCTAGCGTTATCAACTAAAGAGTCAAATCACTGGTTGAATTCATTAACCTCTAAAAATCTTGGGACACTTTTAGATAATGAATGCTTCCGCATATCAATTGGTCTCCGACTGGGAACACCGCTGTGCTCTGAGCACAGATGCCCGTGTGGAAAGGAGGACTCTTTCGGTATACATGATCTCTCTTGCTCATGGAGTCTAGGTTGGTTTTTCCGCCACGGTTCTCTTAATGATACAATAAGAAGGGCTTTTGCCACCATCGACGTTCCTGCTCTTACAGAGCCTCGTGGAATTAGTCGTGATGATGGTAAGAGACCTGATGGATTAACATTGGTTCCCTGGGAACGAGGACGGGCCCTTGTGTGGGCACTACATGACACGTTGACACGTTGGCCCCGTCTCATATCCTCTCGGATATGAGACGGACCAGTGTTAAGAGCCAGTTCCGCTGCGGAAAAAGCTGAAGCAAAAAAAGATCTAAATTTTCGTCCCTTATGTCAAATTACTTTTTTGTCCCATTTGCTGTTGAAACACTTGACCCTTGGTGTAATGGTGCTAAAAGCTTTATCAAAAGTATAACACCTCGCCTTATTGCCTCCACTGGTGACAGGAGGGCTGCTTCGTTTTTAGCCCAGTGGATCGGAATTGCGATTCAACGGGGAAATGCTGCTAGCATTCTTGCCACCATTCCACGCGGTCAAAATTTATACAGTAAATATTTTTAATTCATATATATCTGTATATATATTCAAGCACTTAATGTTATCAATTCTTATGTTAATAAATTGGTTTGTCGAAATGATAAACTAAAGTACCTAAATACAAATTATTGTACAAATCAGCACCTTGCAATTCATTCAAAATTATTTCAATTCTTAGAAATTATCTGATTACTTCATTTATATTGATATATTTCTGCATCTTTATTTCCAGTTCCACCTATTCAGATATATTTTTATAGATTGAGATAAGGTATCCTCATCCTCAACGCCACCGTTAAGTCATTCTCTAGCGGTTCTGCTGCATTCAAAAGTGCTTTTATGAGCCTACATTAATTAAGAATATTGTGATTTGATTTGATTTGCGCCTTGAATAAATAAAAACGGAAGTATCCGTCCAATAAGCAATCGGGACCAAATATAGCCGTTCCGCCATAAAACAAAATTTTAATCGATTCACCCCGGTTTTGAAAGTAGTGGTTTTGAAGCAGCAGTATATTCTACCTATAGTACCTAGATGATGGATGGATGAAGGTATAATTTTGTATTGAGTAATATAAGGCATATTTATCGATGTTATTTTTTAACATGAGCTTTGAAATTTTTTATTGGCCAATTAAGTTAAAAGTGACTGTAAAAGGAATCTAATTATAGAAACAAATAACGTAAAGAATAATGTATTAACTTTGTGAAGTCGGAAATTTGATGCTACTAGTTTACCCAATTAGTTACCTCGTGTCAATACGATGATTGTCACAGCTTATACCAAAAATATCTATATTGTTGTGAATATACAATTTTTTATATACATAATATTGTTGTAAATATACTGTAAGTATACCCACTTGATTAAAACATCCCAAAGGGTCTCTCGAGCTCTAAGATAATAAATAGACTGGACAGCTCTTTTTCCAGGATGAAAATAATGTCACGACAGATGATTTTTGGCATTAATTATAATGCATTGATTGTTTCATCATAAGTAGCTTATTTTCTGCCAACTCTAAAAAGTAAAAAGTATCATCAGCAAACAATTAAATATCACTAATACCTCTAAGCCACCCAAAATTGATCCTTGATGAACACCTTATTCTTAGTACAGATCCAGAAGACTTTTTTTCTTTATTGACACATCTTCAATTCTTTGATTCAAGTATGAAGCAAAGAGATCAAGAGCTTTATCATTAACACCGTAATATTTTAGCTTGTACAAAAGAGTTCCGTGCACTACACAATCAAATTCTTTGGATAAATTACAGAATACGTAATAACATTCTATGATATCTCCCATGCATCGTATGTATGTCTAAGTTGTACTTGTACCATTCCAGGCATACTAGGCACTAGGGTACAGGCGAATTGTTCATTATGAAAAATAGTATTTAAGTGAACCAGAAGTTGATTTAAAGTTTTTTTTTTTTTTTTATATTTTGCTCAACGACAGAAGTATAGAAATTAGCCTATAATTACATGAATTGCTTTTGTTTCCGCTTTTAAAGATTGATAATACTTTACTATATTTTAATAATCAGCAATAAACACCGTTTCTAAACAGTTATTAAAAATAGCTATACGGAGCGATATTATTGATTAGGTGCTCGAAAAGACTCGTGTCTAACCATGATATAAATAATCTATGGAAGGAATTCATATTTTATGCTATATAGATATGCAGTACCTATTTTAACCTTCATATTTTTTGACACGTCACCAACCTTAGATACTAAGATTTTATGTCCTTTAAATCTGTTTTTACTAGGAATGGTAAATATTGTTTATGTTAAGTCATTATACTTGTAAAATGCCATATTATACTTAGTATTATTAATAATAAAGCTACCTAATAAGCACCTACCTAGTATTATTTTTAAATTCCAGCAACTTAAGAGTTTAAGAACAACGACAATAATATTTAGTGTTTCTAATCTTCATTAAATATTTTCTTTAAAATATGATTGCGAAAACTTTGCCTTTAGAGAAACTTTCCCTTATTGGCGCCTCACGACTACGGTTTCCTGTCTTCTTTAGGTCAGTCCTTTATGTAGTTGGGTATTATGCTCTGTTTTGCCATTGATTCCATTCAAAGACGTTTTTACCCATCGTCCTTCGAACGACATTGCGTTGCTTTCTATTGCCAATTCAGCATGTTATTTCTACGATTTCCTTCTATGGATATAATTATAAGTTCAGTCGCATAGCGATAAAACCGACTATTGCAATTTCCGTTGGAATACACACATAAGTATTGATACCAACATTTTTTTTACTGTTTCGTTATGTTATTTTGAAATATTATACCTTTATTACAATAAATTAAATTATAATAGTAGTGAAATAAAGATTATTAGATTACTTACTTACTTAGATTGATTTTATTGTTATTTTCGTCATGTCAATAATAATGAAAATCTGTATAAATGTTAATTTCACTTCTTCTTAATCAGGTATTTAAAGTTAAATTAAAATACTAAGGCCCAATGAATGAGTATAGCCTTTTAAAAAAAATTGAAGGTTACAAACAAACAAAACAAAACAAAGGAGAATAAATTAATTGTAAATGATACTTCTTTGTTAGTTATTTCTTTCATTTTAAACAATTTAAAAAAAGTTTTAAACATTTCTAAAATGCTATGAACTTAAGCGGATTTGTTGTTATAAAAATAATGTAAAGTATCATTAATCAAAACTTTTTTGCAAGAAACACTCTCAAGCAGGATCGCTTACACGTCATTACAGAAAGCTTATTTTGTCGAGATCGGACGGCACCGTTTATAAAGCGCTATCTTCAAATCAACACAATAACAAGTTTAATAATGGAAGTGATTAATGTGCTCGCAGGATGACGCACATATTTTGCCGAGGCCTAAGGGAGGCGCGAACACAACACTGCGCAAACTTGCGCCGCGTCCCGTCATAGTTCTGTCGCTACCGTTCCCCGCCTGCCCCAAATGACCAGACATTATTTAATTGAAATGGAAGTGAAAGGGTGACAATTGTAATATAAAAGAATAAAGGGTTCAGATTTTTTTAGAGAACAACGCGATAAAATATCGTGCAAGCCGTGCATTGTAACATTTGTCCTTTAGTAGACGCGCATGATAATTAATGACTCGAATAAAACAGTTATATTCTAAATTAATAACATTTAATTTAGTTTTTGCATTTAATCCGAAGTCTTGCAACTTCAATATATATAAATTTTTATATTTGTTGTAATTTTACTTATCTACATATACTTTATTTTTATTATTTTTTTTAAAAACTTTTAAGTTATAATTTTATATATTGAAATTAAAAATAAATCCCGTCTTTAAATAGTACAACAATTTGATTAAGTTATAATTCAAAGTAAACAAACGATTGCAGGTGAAATACAAATATATCGATACGTTTAAAAAGAAGCAATAAATCACATCCTAAAGTGTTTATGCGTTTACTTCTTGTAAAGCAAAAGGCGAGTGATCGAAATAGATTCGAAATCGGGCTGACATTCGATAACTAATGATCCTTCGTCACAATACTTCTGCTTCTTGCTCCCTGTCGAGTAATCTTTCTTTATAAACAAAAATTTTTAACACTTCAGTATTTGATTTGTGCGAATATGTGACATTTATAAAAAAAAAATCAATTGATATGTCAAGTTTTTATTACTGTTTTCGTTTCTACCTGGCTCTTTTGTAATGGGGAAATAAGGGTAGCTGAATTGCGCGACGAAGATGTTATTTCTACTTTTCAAATCAGTATTCGTAGACATGTAAGCGATACGCTTAAAGTCACTGACATTATGTTCAAAAGAATATAGATTTTTTTAACATTATAACAGAAACAGTTATTGACACTTATGAACAATAATAAGTTCTTGTTATGAAATTAATGATCCTTGTTTTTGTTTGTATGTGATGGATTTGAAACTTTGTAAAAGGTTCATCATTAATTTTCAATATCTAGCGCGCGACTAATATCCGTTAATTGTTTAACATAAATAAAATTATCAATGTTTAAATTTTGAATCAAATTAATAGACAAATAATGCTATATTAATTTGTAAGTTCATCTTGAAATAATAAACTTGTACTACAAATTCTGATAAAATATAGTAACAACAGGACAATGCAAAGGGCGCAAAGCATGAAATCAAATTGTTAACGCGGACGTAGCAAACATATTGATATTTTAATTAGATTTACAAAGTCGACTCTCGCAGCTCCGTGGGTTACACCCAACTCTTTGAGCCGAAGTAATGGCACCCCGCGGACTATATTTAAGGGTTGGCGGGTCCCGCTTTTGTACAAATTCAATATTTACTAGCAAATGCATTACAGTAACAATACTTACTTAGTTTTTTAAGTTTTACACAGCAGCTTCCGCGTTATCGTTTTCAATAGCTTTGGAAACGTCACTCGCGGCGTAATTATAGAGAAGTGCGGCACAGCAGGTCGCACAGCGCTAATAACGGCGACTACGAATAAATACATAATTGCTTTTACATCCTAAGGTTATTGTAAAATCAAAGCCGTATTGTATTATTTTACTTTTTGTTGTTTTCAAAATAAACGCCGTAAATAATCAGTGGACGGATGAAATCAAATTTTAACTTGTGAAGCTAAGAAAAAGTTCAAAGGATCAGTTATCCCCCGTTATTTTTTTTTACACCAAAAAAACATATATAAAATCATGATAGCTATTAATGTATTCGCTTTAAGTTAATATAATGTGTTAAAGAAATGTGCGAGTATATTTTTGAATTGATAATAGATAAGTTAAAGTTTTAGTCAACAAATCTATACATTTAAGGTTTAAAATATAATTATTACAATAATATCTCTTCAAATCTAAAAATAATTTATGAAATACAATCATCGAATGTGTTATTAATAGACGTAACGAATAAAAATATCGAATGGTGCAAATAATTAACATAAAAATATCAATAAGGCCCAATAATAAAAATCATAATATATTTTTTTTAGTTTTATTCGAAACAAACGATAATTTGCTCAAATATCCAATGCCGAGGGACATGCTGTCGCCTGATGGGCTGACGTCGGACCCCAGACGGTAACTCAGCGGCGCGCCGTCAATTCACGCTGTGCCGTCGGCATACAGAACTCTAATTGATACACTAAAATACTTCACAATTATTTTTTGTGATTTTAATATTTCTCTTCAATTATACTTTTATTTATTTATAAATTAATATAATATATTAAAATAATATATATAATTTATTTTGATTTAATATTAACATGACACGATTTCACGACGTTGTACATATTTGCTTCTAATTAAGATTGTATTAAGTTCAACATAAATATCTTATTAAAATGTAATTATAAGTTTTATTATAAATAAGATCAGAGAAAAAAAAACAAATATTCATATTATGTGACAATTTACTGCATTCTTATTGTACCCTATACGAGAGCGCTTGCCCGCCCCAGGCCAAGTATCTGCAGAATGCGTGTAATTATTTATTTGCCCTCCAATCCCTCGCTGCATCCACTTAGAAATTTCAATAGCCAACAAATAAATGAAACGAGAACAATACGCAATATTTGAAAAAATGTGGTTATTTAGTTTGTCGGAATGATGATGAACTTTCTATTTAGAAGTATATTTATACTTATATCCGTGGTGTTTTTTTTTAATATACAAAATTCGATGAAAATAATATAACATTCTAAGTTTAACACACATGGTTCCTACAGCTGAAAATATTAACAATGCAAACGTATAACTTTCAATATGAGTTAGGTAACATTTTTTAACAGAGTCCTTTTTTGAATGAATAAAGAGCTTAAATGGTATCGTTTTTCGGCCGCCTATACAAAACATAAAAAGCACAATAGCTTCTGACAAAGCCGGAGACAAATATGCACTACGTCGCTACTATTTTGACATTTTAATTTCACCCTTGCTCAAAATCCTTTTTGAATGGCGTTGGGGGCGCGACAGGCGTAGAGCTCTCTTGATACTTGTATCAATCTCACGCGAAATTGATTGACGTTTATCGCTTGGATTAAAACACAATTAAATCTTATTTTAAAAGGGTACGACTTTTTTAAAGTTCACATTCATAAGTTAAAATTTCAATGTTAAGAATCACAAATTGATCTATATGTGTAATGTATTTATTTAGTTAGGAAAATCATTCAAATTTTAAAATCACATCTGTCTTCCTTGAATAAAAGCAATAAAATCGGACGAATCGTTTCGGCCTAGGGGCCGTTCTATGGAAACGTTCGATTAGAGGTAATTTGTGTCAATCACAAAGCATTGAAACGACTGCGTACATCTCTGGTACGGGCCGGACCATTTGCCCTAATTAAAAGTAGAGCCCTCGTTCGCAAAAGTCAATCGGAGGATTAATATTTCATGCGATCTAAACAATTTTCGACTGCACTTTGTACTATTTGTAAAGCAACCTATTACTACGTCAGTCACTAAAAGATTAGATTTTTTTTCTTTTCTAATCTTATTATAACTTTTATATAGCATCAAATTTATCATTACGTACTTTATACGGAGTTGAGAAGGCCCAGTGATCTGAAGATGTGTACTTTAACAGAAGATTGTAGATTCAAGTCCGGGTAAGCACCGCTGATTTTTAATGTGCTTAACTAGTATAATGATTAATATAATTTCATCGGCGATGAAAGAAAACACTGTAAGGTATCCTGTCCGCCTACCAATACACAATTGAGAGCGTGGTGAGAGGCGAGGTACAATAAGCTGCTATGGTTCTTCCTCAAGAGAATGCCTTTGTCTAATAACAAATTTACTTTATTTTTAACCTTTACCTTATATTCTTTTTATGTATATTTTTGACGTAGGTAATACATTCAGAATGTTTATTAAAATTTAGTCAAACCGTCAGGCATTATTGATTGGTATTACATTTTCACTTTTATGAATCGGGTAATTTATGTCAGATTTTATCTTTTCTTTTAGAATTAGCAGCCCGTAAATGTCCCACTGCTGGGATAAAGGCCTCTTCTCCTTTTGAGGAGAAGGTTTGGAGCATATTCCACCACGCTACTCCAATGCGGGTTGGCGGAATACACATGTGGCAAAATTTCGTTGAAATTGGACACATGCAGGTTTCCTCACGATGTTTTCCTTCACCGCCGAGCACGAGATGAATTATAAACACGAATTAATCACATGAAATTTCAGTGGTGCCTGCCTGGGTTAGAACCCGAAATCATCGGTTAAGATGCACGCGTTCTAGCCACTGGGCCATCTCGGCGCAGATTTTATCTGCGAAGCGGTTATTTCTCAGGACACCCGAATCCTTCATTTACGAATGTTCCGTTGTGTTTGTTGATTTCTATTTATGTTAATAATATATTTATTTATTAACGCTACTTGCTATACAATACTGCCGCTGTATCTGAAATCAATTTCAACCAGATTTATTTTAAAACAAAAACACTGGATTGTTTTTGGCAATCTGGCCTTACTTATTCAAACATTATTGTGAGGAGCGATGAGATGAACAAGTATATCTGTTTTAAGTGACATTTATAGTTATTAAAATGTTTAGACATATTTTTAACAAAACAGACGTCATATATTATGTTATTTTTATTGATTAACAGTTCTATTTTGATGACAATAACAATAGAAACTAAGAAATATTACAACAAGTATATTCTGTTCCCATGCACACTTGGGAAAATATTACATTTTATTGTTAGCTTATATTATGTGGGTGAAGGTTGACACAAGCATTATATTTAATAACTTATTTTATCGCCTTCACAAAACCAATTTCATGACTAAATTTGTTTGCATTTTCGATTTGCACAATTCTTGATATGCGGTATATGTTCACGAGATTGAAACGTTATGCTTCTCTTTCTCTTTTGAAGTAAAACGAGTCAAATGAAAGAGACAGCACTAGTGAATTTCGAAGGGTTGTATTGGTCACGCGGAGCTATAGCAACCCTTTCGATGCCTACGACTGGTTAACGGTAATTTGATTTCACGCGCATCTGATGATTTATGTCGGTACCTTATCGCTCCATATTTTACCGATTTAGTCGTTTTTACCCCTTATTACATCGAGCGTGTACAACTTCATCCGTTGTCTAAATAAAAAGCGTGGTAACATTAAAATGTATAATCGAAAAAAAATATTTCATTTTTTATTACGTCTTTTTGAAATTTATAGAATAGTTTTATCGATTAATTGTGTTAGATAAAAATAAGCTACTTTAAAAGTAAGTTAGCATTTGGTTCACGATAAAACAGCTACAGGAATTCTTCACAACAATCCAGTGTTACTTAATGAAAGTCGATTCAAACAGAACTTAAAGAAGAAAAGATTATGCCCAATATTGATTTATATGATATTATTCCTTTTTTTTCAATATGTGTAAAATATAAATACTCTTATTATTTTGAGTTGAGATGATGCAGTGAATAGAAAGAGTATGTGGATCTTAAGTGAGCAGGAAGATACGAAAAACCGTAACTGTGTTTTCATGTGTCTAATACTTTTACAATATATTTCGTATTTGAACATATGTATATAAAAAAAAAACAGATAATTTTTATTGTGCTATTTTTTCTTATTTTCAATTTATATTTTACGCTTACCTTTAAATGATTTCCAAATCTGGATATCAGATGATGATGAAGTAAATATTGTTGGCATGCAATGTGAAATACTTACCCGTACTATTGAGAATATTGATTGTGGGGTAACAAAGCGTAAGTTAAAGAAGCACTGCGCAAGCGTGAAAATCTAAGCATAGGTACATATGTATATAAATATGTACACAACATCTTCTGTATAGACGATATAATGTTATGGAAATATTTTTTAACTTATTGGTATTCGAAAAAACGATTCGTTAATCTCAAATTGAAACATAAAATGACATGTGAAATGATAAAAAAGAGCTTTTTATGTTTTATAAAAGCAGGATTTTTGAGCTACGTTGAATTTATTTTCGGAATGAAAATTACATCGTTAAATATATACCTTCATTTTTAAGGTTTACGTTTTGTTTTATAGATATATACAAACACTATAACGTATGTCTTTTAAGTACACGATTAGAATGCTTAGATACTTAAAATCCTCTTAACTCAAAAGAACCTTCCCTTTGTAGGAATAATAAAGGATCCATTTAAAGCTCCGATATTCGTATAATATGTGTCTAAGTAATCAAATAACATTGCATCTATTCTAATCCTCGCTTAATACGTTTTGTTCGTCAGTTTCATGCTCCGCTACGCCCCCGCTCAAATATTTGTTCATCCTCTATGTGCTCACTTTTATCGTGATGTTTAACGCTATTGTTGAGAATAGATCTGTTTTTTTACGAAAAAATACAATTTTATCTAAAAAACTATGTACGTCTATAAGCACGTGGCGCGTTATGATTGATTGTGTAATCACCTCGCGAATTCGTTTTAACAGCTCTCCTTCCCTTTACGCGCAACTATATTTTTTATCAACTATAACTTAGATTGTTAAAAGTAAAAAATATATATATTTAGTAATTTACTTTTTCATTTCATTAGTCTTACTGTAAGGATTACGTAGATCGATATGCATAATTCCTGCTCCCTAAGTGTGAACATCTGTATTTGCGTATTGCGCTCCCACTCGTACACCTATTGCAACAAATCCATATTCAAATAACTTTAATCACTTAAGCACACAAATTCATTCTCGCTACAAATGAATTATAATTATTCATACCATTGATGACATTAAAATCCTTTCGGCCTTAAAAATATTGTTTGCATATCGGATGCCGTTAAAAAATAATTTTTCGTAGTAATAAAAGTCTGCCGATGAATTTAAAAAAAAAATTAATATTATTGTAAACGTTTAAATTTTATCACTTTACTATGCTAGAGTACAAGGTTCAAATATTTGACTCTATTATTAGGTTCACAGGCAATCTTTCTGTATTTTTTATTCAGTGTATTTTGTATATTAAGTTCTGTTAGATTAGACAACTTTTTTCATGTTCAAGCAAAAGGCCAATCAAATTATATGTGTCAAATTACTATATGAATGCGACGTGCAACAAATACAAAACGTTTTTTTTAATGCTATATAAATATTTATATATGTATATACTTGTAATAATAGAAATGAACTACGAGGCTTAAAATATAACATTGTATGAAATAAAGTTACTATTTAGCCCTTTCTGTATTATTTTTTTATGATGTAGAAAACAATGTGTCCTAGACGATCAATAAAATTATCCGGACTCACGCTTTTCATGCGCAATCGGTTGAAAATGTAAAGCGGGGCTCTTCATTTCGTGCATGGCGGAACAGATCGCTGTGACAAGTTCTCACATGACATGTACTCGTGTTCTCCGTAGCAATGAACAATCAATTCCATCGATCATTGATACGACAGCATTTTTCATATAAATTTCACAGGTCGATGAATTCGTATTGAAAAACTTGATATGATAATTGACACTTTTATGATTTCGTACTTGGTTTAAAATGGTAGTATGTACATACATTCAGTGTTGAGTTTCCATATTTTTTTGTAGTACTAGATATTTTTATTTTACTACTGAAGCTCTTTAAATCTGTCTAAATCGATTCAAGCATTTTATATAAGCCATCAAAGATTATAGGACACTTACTTTTAGCTGTATGCCATTAGATTCTTCATTTTCACCAGATGTGCGATAAACGTTATCAAGAGGGTAAACCGTGACCTCATAAAAAGCAGAATTTATTACATCTCATGACCCTTGCCCCGAAACTAAGACAGCAGAGGAAATAATAGAAAAATATCGTAATTAAAATCCAACCCCTTCCTGTCGTTGCGCTATTTTATAGAGGGCTAAAATTGGAGCGAGGCGCGCGTGTCTGATGCGATGATATAGTGGTAATGAGCTAGCGAGATCTAAGATCCAACCCAGAGTGGGCGAGCGATGACGACCGAGGGCAAGCAACAGACTACGGGTTGAACGATATTTAATGAATGCTGCATCGTTTATTAAAATTTAAACATATGACGGCACCCTTTTTTATTGTTCTTAAAAACTACTATTTCCGACCCTTTTACAATCCTATTCGACAAAATTAAATAATTCTAGCTTCGGGTAATTTCATAAATATCGCCGTAACCTTTTAAACGTTAGCTTCACAAAATAACTTCGGTACTAAACATTGAATAAGCAGTATCAAAAGGCGATTCGTGGACAGAATACTTAATAAGAATAAAAAATTGTGTTTACTACACAACGTAATAAGATAAACGAAAAATAAGGTATATTTGTATTGTAAGCAAATAGTAATATCTTTGCTCTCTAACATTATTTATGTGTGCTGGAATCGAATGTTAATTTTGTAATTGTGATTTTGTTTATGCGATTTATAGTAAGTTAGTTATATTTAATATGAAACAAGTTATGTTATCATTATGCTTATGTTTAATTTATATTTTCAATAATTACATTGTGTAATATGATAATGCATGGTAAGACTACCTGTAAGTAGTAGAACTTTTACTTTTTTTATTTTGGTAGTGATATTGATATCTACTGTTGGTTGTCCTAATGAAAATAAAATAAAAATAAATTATAGTGATTCTAATAATTTCATCAATCACAGGTTAACGGTTCATAAGTACAACAAATATTAATAATTATTATGAACGCTCAAGTAGCATTGATACATTCAATTGATTTTAGTAATTTTATTACATTAAAAAAAACTTTAATTAAATACAAAAATAACTATAATTGATATGTCTTTGTTTATAAAATAGTTTACGTATAATAAATGAAAAACTACTTTTTAACACAACACTATTATTCACTTCACTGTATTGTGCAAATAATTATGATGAGGTTAATATATTCAAAAGTATCACTGACGTTATTCTTATTCAAATATTAGTTGTTCTTATGGCCCGGCACGCGGTTTATACCACGAATTCTGAATTGTAATATTAAAAATCATCATCATTTACTTACAGTAAATACCTAACCTAACAAAAGTAAACAAATACCATTACATAAATTGGTCATGGTTCTTTGAATTAAAAAACAATTTTATCATTAAAAATACTCTAAGATGCTTATAAATTTTATGTATGTAAACAATGATAATCTTAAAAAGTAATTTCCGGTTCGTTATTAGGAGCAATTTGGATGTACCTCGCAAATAACAGAAGCTTAGCTCGGTTGCGCTTCGGACGTGATGAGGCGGACCGCCGCGCCGACGGGGCATTGCATCCAGATTCATCACGTTTCATATTATTTTAGTAGTCTGTAATTGAGCGTAAACTGGCAGCCGCTCATGATTACAATCGAAAATTTTACTCAATACCATAATAATACTATATACGATAAAGTTATGTCAAAATGGTGAAATTTAATTTTTTTGTATCCTTCCAATCATGAAATGAGGCTCTCTTAACTATGCTTTAGCGGTTAGCTCATAAAGCCGCAGATTCACAGGTTCAAAACCTGGGTCAGGCCAGTATAAGGTTAATTTTTCTGTTTAAGTATTCCATCAGCAACTTGGAGTTTGGCATTTGGTGGTGTTTATACGCCTGTGTTCCAAAGCACGTAATGCCGTTGGCCCTGTTTATGATCTATTTTCGGTCTTGTCGGGTTGCCGTCCCGTCGGATTATAAGAGTGTAGGAATGAACAATGAATCTGTTTGGGTATCTTGTAATATGTCTTGTAATATGTATCTTGTTCAAAGAGTTTAGGTAGGCTTCTCGGTTCTCTTAATGATACAATAAAGGGCTCTTGGCACCATCAACGTTCCTACTCTTACTAAGCCCCGTGCAATTAGTCGTTATGATGGTAAGAGATTGGACTCACATTGATTCTCTGGGAACGAGCAGTATAACACCTCCTTTTATCGAGGATTGGAATTGCGATTCAACGGGGAATTGCTGCTACCAATCCACGCGGTCATGATTTATGCTGTAACTATTTTTAATTTTTATATAATTAAGGCTTTAATGTGAATAATTCTTAAGCAAACGATAATACATGTAACATATAACGACTAAATAAAAAAAATCAAAGTATAAAAGTTTGTTTCTGATTTCTGATAATATTCAAAAAAGAACTGCGCTTTGTAATCGTATTCTAAGGTGGAATTTCTTTTATCGAATTACTGACACAGAGCCAAACATTTCAATAAGCTTTTATAAAAACTTGAACTTGTACAAAAGATTAAGTAAGAATAACATTACCTTGTGTTATTATATGCCGCCTCCATTCGTAATAGAATAGAGTTGAACTTACAACTTTATTATGCTAGGAATAGGATTCATTTTAAATTTCTGCTGGCAATAAGCGTCGGTTGTCAGACTCTAGGTGCGATGCGCGAGTTGAAACATTATTTGTTGTTTGTTAAAGTATGCGTGAACAAGAGATCCTTAGATGAGTATTGATTGATATTGAATAGCAAACAAGATGAATGGATACTTGACAATGCAACGGTCGACTACCTAGAATCTAATCTAACAGAATTTACAATATCAGTTATGAAATGACAACTAATCGTTTTAATTTGCATTTACGATTAATTGTTATTATGAATGTATTGAATCATATTATAATAATATCTTATAGCTATCTTTTTATGTAATACAATGAGAGTAAGAACAATCATTTCACGTCAATGATGATATACAGGATGTATAGTATATTTGTTGCTTATAGTTATGCAATACAATTTAAAAGAACTATCCTGTTTTTTAGTTTATGCTGCTGCTGTCCTTCTAATTTTTTATTTTTTGACATATTTTCATTGTTTTACGATTAAAGAGTATTGCGAGTTGAGTGACTATGTAGCAATATGGAGGTAGATGATGTAAAGTTTCTTAAATATTTAAATTATATTACGAGAACATTTTGTAAGTTTAAAGATAGCCGACTATCCCGGTGGTCTAAATACTCATTGATTTTGTATGTCCTTTGCCATTCTTGGGCAGTTAAAGCTTCTTTTTGTAAGACTGAAGAATGAATGAACGTTATTGTTATCTAAATCTCAATCGAGTGCATTCTACCGTATGACTGTTCTAGCGAGGCAGACATTCAGACGACTTTGTACAACGACTATTATTTAATATTTAACATGAGTACAATACACTTAACTCACGATACAATAAATGAAATAAGATAGAAATAGGCTTAAATTCTTTACTATCGTCATCGTCCAAAAGTGAATAGGAACTT
The DNA here is from genome assembly GCF_905147765.1 of Vanessa atalanta. Classification (NCBI taxonomy): domain Eukaryota; kingdom Metazoa; phylum Arthropoda; class Insecta; order Lepidoptera; family Nymphalidae; genus Vanessa; species Vanessa atalanta. The sequence goes on from NC_061873.1 coordinate 7,603,020, forward strand.
AATATAATTATAATTTTTACCTACTAAAGAGTGTACCTACTCAAAAACAGGAGTCGATTTATGAGTGTGATGTTACATCCTGTTTGTAAATTCAGATCTGCTTTTTATTTATTTTATATTTATTATCATTATAAGCCGAACAATACATGAATGATTCGATAAAATATTATGAACTATGAGCGAGTTGTATACTTTTGTTATTACTTTTTTCGAATATCGACTATACTATGTACTTAAATTTGATCTTTAAATTTTCCTCTCATAGTGCACAAAGAAAAAATAAAATGTAATATCATTACTTTTTTTTTGCGTGAGCGCTTCCGCGTCACAAAGATCATACATAAGTTTGAGAATTAGGATAAGTATCTACCTACTTATTATAATAACAGCAATAATTATTTATTTATGGTTTTAATTTAATGGTAATTTATTTTGTTACCAACCATTATTGTTATGTAGGCCAACTAAAAGAAATATTGCATACATAATAAATTTATCAGTAATCGATATTGAATTACCACCAACATAAATACAAAATGCCATAGCAAAATCTGCATGAAACTTCTTTCATTTCGAGTCTTCTCCCGAGACGTAATTGAATATTATTGTCGATAAACAAAAAAAACCCTGATAACATTTATGCAAAATTTCATGATGATCGGTAATTAAGACGTGAAATTGTAACAAACATTCATTCGCATTTATAATAGTATATAGGATCGTTCAGAACTCGTGACTACCCATTGCTCTAGATGACTCAGTTTTGTCTCTGTCAGTCTGTTAGAGATATTCCATACGTTTTAATAAATATTAAGCATACTAACTAAATTAGTTTTGATCAGTTAAGTCGAATTAGCAGCGTGAACTAGCGAGTATGCTAAGGTAATATGGAGTGACATTACAAAAGAGGCACTAAACAAAGGGACGTGCGGAGGAGGCGGCAGCCTACCGCGCACGCGCCACTTGAAGCTCGTTAGCGACGCATGCAAAACAAAACTAAAACAATACGACACAATACGTTGCCATCATGCTAATTGCACCCGGTTCGTTGTTTTACGTCCCTACTTTCCATCATTCAACTTCATAACTGTACAGAAATATGTTTAAATAATCATCAACTTTAACAGTGGTTTAACAATACGTTTGGTTTTCACTCATATTTAGTAAGAAAAATATTCAATTCAATTCTTAGTTTAATGGCTTTAAGTTGTGCAGACAAGGCACAGATTATTTCGCCAATGTCACGTAGGATGAAGAAGATGGAGAAGGATGAGATTGATCGAATATTAAAGTACTTTCCTGTGCTTTTGCACTAATAATAATAATTTAATGTTTTCCGCGTAGTTCGTTGAGCCTATATACTCGCTGACCTCAGGCACTGTTGCGGGGATTTACTACGCCTTTTTCAATAAACAGATTATTTTACGAGGATTGCTAAGGCTTACTTTATATAATTTATGCAAATAAATTGTGTAAATAAGCTGATATAATGGTGACATTTATTCTTTAATATACATACCTCATGAGTGCTTTCATGACTTGCTCAGTGTAAATCGATAAACTTGTTTGTTAAAATGTATATGTATTGAAAGTACGATGGAATCATTACTCTAAAACAGTTCCGTTGGTTCGCACATGTAACAGATTAAATAATACATATATAAATACATATTTAGCACAAAGCTCCATTACAAACTAAATACGTATTAACAGGGCTTTGTGTAAGCCTTTCTGTGCAGGCAGGTTCACATTTTCCGGGCACATAACAATTCTTAGTATTGTTGTTTTTCAGTAAGAATGGTGAGTAAGCCCGTTTAATTACAGGCACATTACATTACAGACTTAACCTCTGAGTTTCAAAGGTTGGTAAAGCATTAACGATGAGAGGAATGCTTATAAAAAAGTACCATTATAAACGACCTTCGATAGATCTCGTCTGTTCTAATCCAATGTGTCGTAGTTTAGTTCATAAAATGTGTTAGCGCATACACAATCTATGATTCTTTTTGGTGCCGATGATAGCCGAACTGTCCAAAACCTAGGAATACTACATAGGGACACTTAAAGTGATCATCAGTGGGAATATAGTAAAATGACTTCATACCAAGCACAGCTGAAACATGTTCATCTCATTAGATGAAATTTTGCACAGAAATTTCTTTTGGTTTGTAGGTAAAGAAAGATTTTACAAAATCCATCTGCTAAGGGTCTTAAATGTGTGATCAAATTTTGTATAGAAACTCACCATTTATGTTGTAAGAAATATTAACTTTAAAGTGATAAGTCATTTGCTTGTGAGAAAAAAATACCTGTAACAGAGTTTTTTAATCATCTATAATCATTTGAAGGATGTAAGTCTTCAGAATCTAATCTCAATACCTAAGTGTTTTCTGTACATTGTTTTGTATGGGATTACTTCGGATATAAAGCTCGTTTTGAATTAATAAAAAGGGAATAAATAAATAATTAAAAGTAATGTAATATCCTAAAATAAGTAAAAAACTTCGTATATTACACCAACGACAGGAGATTCCGACCTAAAGACAAAAAAAAAAATAGTAGAGATGACTCGATCTTTGACAGACTAGCCGAATACCATCCAAGAATCCGGAAACCATGATAACCAATAGCAATCCTTTAAATAAGACAACTTACGGTCAACATTCCAAGTCAATGATGTTATATAGAAATAAAAAAACATTGAGGCACATTAAAATAACATAAATCCCAATTATGTAAAAGATACACCACGAACAAGGATGTTGAGATACGAGCCTTCTAAAAATATTTGTTTACGAAATTAAGTAAAAAAGGATTATAAATATTTTGTAGGGACATACTTTAATTTACAGTATAAAAATGTAAATTATATAAGAGAGGTCTACGGTTGTATCGAGAATATATAAATCTGCTACCTACTAACCTATTTATTGACAATTGCTGGCATTGTTCCTAATGTTAATACAATACAGCGAGGTTAAGGACTTGGTTTTACCAATTGATGAATTACTCACCTTAGTCATGGTAAATACAATGGGAATTGTATATTTAAATTTAATGCACATCATTTTCTTTTAAACTTATTGTATTCGTTCATCACATTTTTAGCATATTATAATACAAAGAATAGCTTTTTCCGCATAATAACGTCGATAAATTCTCATTTAGGAATAAAACTCAAATAATTTAATAGTAAATGCTCTAAATAATTTAAAATGTTCGGTACCAAAAATGACTACAAACAATCTGTCGACATGACAATATGTCGGCAATTAAGCAGCAACGCAGACATTTAAAGCTAATGTGTCTATTAACAAATGTATTTGCCGTGTTCGAGAGCGATCGTAAATCCCGTGAACAACTGGAACAGTTGGCTCTTATCGTCCTCTTAAATATATCATTCTGCTTTTAAATAGAGACTATTAAACGTGACAAGATAATTCTGAATTGTAAAAATGTTTAGTTTAGATTTGTCGTTGTTAATTATCTTAGTCTTATAATTTGCCTTTAATATTTTTATAGATTAAAGATTAATCAAGTTATTATTCTTATTGATCATGATGCACAAATGATAATGTTTTCATTGATATATTTTGTAAATGTAGACTTGATACGGCTTTGATTGAATATTAGATATGACTATTTTCATGTTTAATGTTTTATTCTTTATCTGAAATAATATTTGGACGTCATTTTACGCAAGATGTATTAAGATGTTTATGAATAAAAAAAATACCTTGAATACCCTAAAACAACTTTGAAAAGATAAATGTATCGATTTTAAAGAAACCTTCTCTAGACGTCATCTGTCTCCTGAAGTAATTTATTAACCGTCAGGACACGACACGAGACTGCCACCCGCGCGTCGGCACGCGTGCCCTTTTCTCGGCCTAATAACTTAAATCCCCTTTTGTTTTTCTATTCAAAGCTCTCGATTTATTTATGAGATCTACGGGCTGATTATGTAAGGGCACGCTTTTTGAACTAATAGCTCAAATATAATTAAGAATGAACCGAGCATAATGACGACCTATTGAATAAATTAAACGAACCTCCATCAAATATATTTTATTACTTAATTTAAATGAATAGATACCTACATAATTCAATGTTCCAATCTACCTATTAATCCTTGTATCAAAGGACATTTGAAACTATTACAATACTTTAAAACTTATATGTTAAAGATTCGCTAACAGACAGATAGGACGACGTCAACATGACTTTCGTATAAAATATGAATCATTACTGACTAAATATTTGAAATAATAAATATATGTTATTCGCAAGTATTAAATCAAACAATTAAATTTTATAAATCGATTGTTAGACACTTAGCTACAACCCCAGAAAATGTAATAAGTGAATCTAAAACTATTCTATAAAGCTTAAATATGGATTTCAACAACCCCATAGCAATGAGATGCTACATATTATTATTTTGAAGAGGCCCTTGTTGAATTGTCAAAAATATGCCTTTCACGTCGCGCGTTATAGTGTCGTGTTGCTTGTCATTTGAATATGCGATACAAAACACTGTGACACATCATGACGGACCTTTGTCAATTGTTTACACTGGATTTTATAACATTTATCAAAAGTACTTACTGTATTCAAAATTGTTGCGATGCTGAATTATTAATGTTTTTAAAACTGAATATTACACTGTTACTACAGTTTTATATTTAAAAATAATAATCAGAAGTTACAAAACTTCCGATTACAAGGAATTACTACTTTTTCTAACTTTTCCTCCAGTTAACCGAAAATTTTGAAATCGCTAAGGTACCCGTGTACCTTTTGCTATTGATTTTATTTTATATAGATTTATTTGTAACAATAACATTATATTTATAAATCGTTATTGCATATTGCATTATACAATTTTATTATTTCACTTAAAGCTAACTTTTGTATTGTTTATAGTTAAGTCAATTTGTTTATTTTTTATAAAACTAAAGCTTAGTTATATAATATGTAACCTTTATAGAAAGTGTAAATGTTATATTTATAGTTCCGACTTCTTCAAATATCTCTAATATTTACTAAAATAAGAAAAATAGGAACTTCGCGATTTCTACTAATTTTATGCGGGTACCGCTATAATGAAAGTTTTGCGGTTTTGTCATCGACTTTGAGTTTCTGCGTTGTAAATTTGTGGTTGTCTTCAACTTGAAGGTAATTTCGAGCTGTAACAAATAATAAATCATGTAAACATAAAAATGAAACGCCTTATTTTAAATTAAAATAAAATAAAAATTATTTTAAATATTTCACATTAGATAGATGTGATATTAATTTAAACAGATTGTAATATGACGCTTGTCGGCTTATCGGGTGACTCAACATGCGTAAGAAGACAGGAGACCACACATATTGCGGTTAATAAATACATTTTATCTTAACCTATAGGTATTAAGAATGTGAAAAAAAATATTGACGTAAAAGTTGACGTATGATTCCATCGGTTTGTGTAATTATAAGTTTACTTTAGGTACGTAAATAAATATGAAAGACGAAGGCAATGTCAACGCAATTAATGTACCGCTCAACCGTTATGTCCTAAAAATGTAAGTATAATTTTTTCAATGAGAGAAAAAAAGAAAACGTTTGTAAATGACAAAGAACCTTTATAGCCTATATAGCCTATTCCAATTGAAGAAAGGATAGAGATGAACAAAGCCTATATTTACAAATTCTGTTCGATTTGTTGATAGGTGAGCTATTTTGTACACCACTTACATGTTATTTATAGGAATATACCAATTATGAAAAATCTCATTGTCTTTCAATGGTTCATCATGTTTTAGTATGATAATTATGAAATTAATGAATTTTAATGTCTATGATTATAAAATACATACTTTCATTAATTTTATCACTTATCACTCCAAAAGTTATTCGTACAAAAAATTGATAACCTATCTTAATTTCCTACCTATTATTACCGCTCAAGTGTTGTATGAATTAAGTTTTATCGTAATATAGTAACATAATTAAAATTACTATGAATATAGTTAATTTTAACAAAGTAATGAGATTACACGATACACAATTTCATACCTAGTGTTTCGTAGAGGATTTCCTTTTTATAAGGCTGGATCTCATTCGAGCAACGCGCTTAAAAAGGCCTACCCTACTTATTTGTTACTATGCAAACTATATTATAAATACAAAACGCAAAATGCGTATTTTATTTTTTATACAAATAAATAAGGAATTACTCCTAATAAATTGCCTGTATGTAATATGATAAATATATGTATAGAAATAAACATACGAAGTAACAGATAGTAAAGAAAATATTAATAATAAATATGTTTATTCGAAAATACTCTTGTGTGGTATCTATTGTAAGTCTTTCTACAGTTAAAAATAATATATCTAAGAAATTTTTTTCTCTGTGTTCTGCCAAAAATATTAAATCTATCATCTATATCTATTCATCACAATAATAAAATTACATATGTATGTTATTCGAAAAAAATCATGCTGAGTATTAATCAAAATAATGCACATTTATTGTTTATTTATTAAACTCAATGAAAAATACAAAGATAAAAAATTCAATTCTATGACATAGAGTTATAAAGCTTCTCTATTTTTTAATCTTAAAGTTCGAACAATTAACTTGTTTTGATTTCAGTTTACTATACCAAAACAATATTATTTAAATGTTATAAGTATGCAAACGAGTAATTAGGCCGGTTGATGGTTAGTGGTGATCAAAATACGGATGTACTTATACCGGCACTGCGTGAAATATTATACTTAAACCACTCCTTTCACCGATAATACGCTGCTTAACTCGGTGTCTAAGATTTTATATAATACGAACGAACGTATCGGACATATCTACTAATAAACATAATATTTTTTATTTTATTTTTAGCGGGAGAGGAACCTTAGAATGTTTCTAGTGACATACGTATTATACATATACTATACCAGCATAAATCACCTAAAATGGGGTTTTGCCAAAAATAACTAAAGTAAAATTAAATTAAAAAGTAAGATTAAATAAAGGGCAAATCCCTCAATTGATTATTATTAAAAAAAACTGTTACAATTGATTATTCTCTTTTTAAAATTATGATAAATAATACTTAAGTAAAATCGTTTGCGTTTTTTATTTAGCCATAGAAAGAGTTAACCAGTTGTCAGAAAGAGTTTGTATTGTTAGGTACTTCTGTAGCTTTATCTATCCACGGTCGATCTATGAGTAGCATCTACTATCATTTTAGTATCTTACACATTATACATAGAATAGTATTAATATTATTCCAAAACTATGTGTACCTACCATAATAAACACAAATAAAAACTGTATAGCTATAAAGTAAAAAGCTAAAGTTTCTTTATGATTGGAAATAATAAAAATAATGCATACAGATTTTCTACAACAAACTCATGATGTGAAGGATGCGGCCGCGGTTGAGACAGGAAACCACAAACTATCCACCTAAATAACTTTGCTGTATCAGAATATCGAGGCACGTTAACATTCTACTAAATGAAGTTGAGTTAAAAAAATAAAAGAAAAAAATATATAACATACACAATAACCTATCCATTAACATATATTAAATCCTGTGCCCTAACACACAGCATATATTAGAGTACAATGACATAAATATTAAAAATGTAAGTTATTATTATTAACCCGGTTTCACTTACTTGTGATATAGTATTTATTGAGAAATACTCACCATATTTTACGATTATAATGTAATAGAACTGTTAACACTATCTAAAATTAAACCAAATACTAATATAAATAATCCGAATAAATAACCGAACAATAAGTTTACAGATACTCTTAGTGTGCACATATATAAAAGTGTGTTAATATAATAACTTTAACTTATTAACACTCCGAGTCGGTCTAAAATCGGTATAGAATCGGTCCATAGATACATGTTTTACTTATCGATAAATGCTACTACATTTGTATATATATACAAGCAAATATTAAAATTAATTTAACATGTTTCTAATCTTTTAATACTTATTTTTATTAAAAGTACGATTACGCTTTGATAAGCATATTTTAATATTTCAACATTCGTCCATCTGCAATCCATCACGTAGTTTAAAAAATAAAAAAAAGTAAGTAGGTCTAGATAAGTAACACAGCCGTGTTGGCCCATTTGATTAGAAGACGTGAACCTTAACTGATAACTCCGAGTTTAAATCAGGGCAAACAACAGTGAAGTTTAATATGCTTCATTTGTGGGTTAATAATCAAATGGCAAATGCAGTTGCAAATTCTAGTGCTCAATGGTGAAGAAATGTGCACGTGGTTGGCCATGTGTATTCACAAAACTGCATAAGAACATCGTGGTGGAGTAAGCTCCAAACCTTCTCCTCAAAAAAGCAGAGGAGGCCTTAGCCCGGCAGCGTCAGAGACGGCGTTACAGACTGTTACTTTTACTTTAGACAGATAATCGATTATATAAGGTTTAATAAACCTTATTAAGTAAAATCTAAAGTAATACAATTTTAGTACGTTTATAACTTTCAATTAGGGCCGTTGTCTACAATAAATTGTGATGTCAGCATGTGTATCCAAAACTACCACAGCTTATACTATACCTAATGTTACATTTTATATAGTTCTATGTCCAGCGAGGCCCAGTAGGTTATTACTAGGTTTTTTTAGGTAAAAGTGAATAATCGAATATGACACACATTATAATTTAAAATTAATAAGTAGGTATTTCATGAAAATGTTTGTCAGTTGCTGTAGTTATAGGTATCGTGATTGTTTCTTCTTCTATTTTTCAAATAAAAAGTATAATAACATCGAGTTGCATAGGTATAAATTAGGTACCTTCAAACTCAGATCTAAAATTAATTCTAATAACACAATTTCTAGGCACATAAATTGGTTTGTCAAGTTACTGTGCTTCAAACTTCTTATTATGAATTTCTCTCCTTTAAATATAGTGTGTTTTAGTTTTATTAAATTTAAAGAATACTGAAACGTATCTGATACTTTTTCACAGCATATTTACACAAGAATCACTGTTTTCTTGTGATTAAGTTATGTTAGTAATTGACGCCACTCTGGCCGAAAGAAAAAAAATTAACTTAAATTTGTCAGTTTAAATACTGCCTCATGGACATCAAAAAGTATGATTGAATAATCTCTAACCTCCGTCTCAAAAGGAGGCGAGACCTTTGACATTTAACTTTAAGTATGAAGAATTTTGATAGTGCATCAGAGGTTAAATCAATCGAGGTCTTATCCATATTAGTAATAGAGAGTTTTACCTACCAATAAAACTTACCTATTATTTTTCCTGAGATATCCGGAATCCATGTTGAGTTTAGTCTCTGTTTTTCAAGTGTTCCGGCGTTGTTTACCCCCCTGCTTCCGGCCACCAACGCCCTCTAGATTAGTTTCGCTCTTTGTCCGCAGAGAGTTTTGGTGGTCACATTTATAGTTTTATTTCTTCATTATAAGCGTATGTACCAGGTAGGAATTATTTGGATTCCGGATATCTCAGGAAAAATAATAGGTAAGTTTTATTGGTAGGTAAAACTCTCTATTATTTGTTCCGTCATCGATATCCGGAATCCATGTTGAGTGATGTGTTTGTTTTCTCCTGGTACCGTATATAATTATACTATTGATGCTATAATGTGTTGTAATTTGTTGTGATACAAAACAATCATTACTTCTGAATTAATTCAAGTAAAATCCTTTTATACTTAACTACATATCATATTTGATTAAATTATTGATTAAATCAACGTAAAAATTCTATACTGCCTCAAAATATTGTGACAATGATAATTCTTTATTTAAATCAATATTATCAGAACTTCTTATCTGTCTTTGGTAATAATTTCTAAAAGTATGTTCCTGTTTCCAATTACCAGTAGCTAGAATTTGATCAATTGAATAGTTTTCTAACCAATTTAATGATGAGACAGCTGAACGTACCGAGCCAGGAGTCGCTTCAATCCCAGCTTCCCGAAGTACACTTTTGATCCATCCTCCAATAATTGTCCTCGACGCTGGTTTACATTGCCTTCGAGGTGTAATAAATAATTCTAAGAATTTACCTTCATTACGCCTTTCCTGTGATATTTCCAATAATCGACGAATCCAATATACTATATTTAAGTTCTTCTCGGGATGCTGTATCACTTTCCAGCCAGATTGTCTATGAATAGCGGAATCTGTCTTGGAACCAAAAGCTGGCCACATAATAATAAAATTACCTTCATCTATTAGATGCTCTGAATCACATCTTAATAATGTTAGATCATGCACTCTTCGACCCGAAGCAAGAAGAAGCAAGATGGCTGTGCGTTTCGAAACATGAAAGAAATTTTCTTCATCGGGACTCTGATTCTTTAAAAACTTTAAAAGTACTCTGGGATTCCAAATTGGAGGTTTTGGTGATTTTAAATTTTTTGTAGAAATTGCTTTTAAAATTTGCTTTACTAGGAAATTAGATGATATATTTTGTTCACTAGTCTTTGTAAAGGTAGATATGGCCGATTTATGAACGAGAATTGTTCGATATGCTAACCTTTGATTATTATGGAGATATGCTAGATAGCGAGCTACAGATGACGGGTGTGGATCTTTAAAATCAACTGATTGATCTATACACCACTTTTTCCATTTGTTCCAAGCCGGTATGTAAGTACGTATGGTTGATTTCCTCCAGCTCGTTAGTAATAATGATTTTTCTTCCTCAGACCAATCTTGAATTAAATCTACCCACCTCGAATCAACCATGCTTCCAAGAGTATGTTCCTCATCTCTGGCGGATGACGGCCAGTTTTTGTGTCTATTAAGACTTGCGACAGATCTGGTATCAGGAACGGTTGTTGAAGAGCTCGCTGTTGTAGGTCTGCAGTCCAAAAAGGTTTGTTCCATTTCGGAACTATTAATATGTACTGACCTTGGGCAGAGTTCAGATGAGACAGCACCTGCGGTATCAGATTTGGCGGTGGAAATAGCCAGCCTAGGCTGTAGTTCCAGCGATGCAGAAAAGCATTGCGAGTTAGGGCTTTTTCGTCTGGATCTAATGCTACATACCTGGCTACGACATGAGCTGTCTCTGATGCAAACAGATCCACCACCGGCGTCCCCCACATTTTGAATATGACTTTCGTCGCTGGTTCTAGGAGATGCCATTCTGGGGCTGTTCTTCTGCGTGACAATGCGTCTACTTCGGTATTGTATCGGCCTGGGAGATATTGTGCAGTCAGATGTACATTTAATTGGTCCAATAGAACTAGGAGTTGTCTGGTTAACTTCAGAAGGTTTTTTGATCGCGTTCCACCTTCCTTGTTTATGTATGCTACAACAGTACGATTGTCCGACTGAAGTAATATGTGAGCATTTTTCAGCAATCGTCGTTCGTGATATACCGCTGCGTGGACCGCATATAACTCCTTGCAGTTCACATGCCAGGATAGCTGAGCTGTTGTCCACTGACCTGCTAACTTCATGTGTCCTAGTTGGGCTCCCCAACCTATATCGGATGCATCCGTCGTGAGTAGATGTGTGATGGGTTTCGAATGTATCGGTAATGTGCTGGTTGCCATCTTCATCCACCATTCCATTTCGATAAGAACTGGTTTCGGAATCATCACCTGATAGTGAGGGTGACTTTTCGGAAAATGTCGACTGTGGTATTGTATGGTTCGACAATGAATTCGCCCTCTGGGAACAACGAAGGAGGCAAAGTTGAGTCTCCCCATTAGGGACTGGGCCTGTCTGAGGGACCAACTGCCTTTCGACATCTGTTTTTGTAATGCCATGCGTAGCGTCCGGCACTTTGGTTCCGACAGGGATTTGGAATTGTTCCGTGTATCCCAAGTAACACCTAGAAATTCTAGGTGTTGTGTCGGAACCAGAACAGATTTGTCGAAGTTGATCGTCCATCCTAGATGCTGCAGCAGGCATATTGTAAATGTTACCTGATGCTGAAGCTGCTCGTAGGATTGGCTGGCCAGCAGGAAGTCGTCTAGGTAAACAACACATCGTATTTTGTTGCTTCTTAGATACTCCGCTATCCAATTTGTGACCATCGCGAATGTCTTGGGCGCTGATGATAAACCAAAAGGTAGACACGTCATTTGATAAAGCGACCCTTCGTAGCTCATTCTGAGAAATCTGCGATGTTGAGGCGCGATTGGCAGATGAAAATAAGCCTGGCTCAAATCTAATTTCACCATCCAGTCCTTGCTTTGTAGGAAAGACGGTATCCGGAAATGACTGAATAGCCGAAAATTTCCGACTTTCACGAAATTGTTCAATCTTTTCAGGTTGAAGATTGGACGTACCGATCCATCTTGTTTTGGTATTAGAAAAAAGTTGGACAGGTAGCTGGGAGAGACTTCTACTTTTTCGAGAATCTGGTTGTCTATCATGCTTTTGATTTGTTGTGACATTACTGGAGATATCTTTGTTGCAAAACTGGACATTGTTATTTGGCTTGGATATACCAGAGGCGGTTTCATTATGAAAGGAATGTGAATACCGCCTAGAAGTTTGCAGATGTGGCGTGGAGCTCCTAGATCTTTCCAAATATGTCAATATCGCATAAGACACCCACCTTGAAAGCGTTTGTAGTCATGCACGTCGAGTTTTGTTTTTAACGGGAGAGCGGGAACGAGATGTCTTGCCTTTTGGATATCCTGCAGGTCTCGCACTGGATTTCTTACCTTTAGTTCCTTTTCGGTTGCTAGATTTAGCTTTTCCCTGAGGGCCTCGGGAACCTCGAAAGGAACTTTCCTTGTGCTTATAATTAGACAAATTACCTCTGTATCCACTGCTAGTACTGGGACGACCCGCATCGTAGTTTTGATTTTGCATTGAATTTGCTGGGCCCATATTTTGATAAAGTTTCTCAGCCCCCCCTACTTTTTGCATGTAACTATTAAGCGAGTTACTGTCAAATAAGTTAATTGAATTAGGGGGTACCCTTTCTAAAATAGCACTAATGTATTCATCAGAAATTTGTTTAAGAATCGAATCTCTACGTAACTGAATTAAATCCGCTCTTCTACCGCATACTATTTGTAATATGTCGTCACTTGTTTTCATAAAATTCGAATCTTTACAAAATAAATCTTCTACCTTCTCAAAAAGGGTTGTGGCCGTCAATACTGTTTCCTTTTCAGTTGACCAATTAATAAGGCATTGTAAAGTATTGCGTAATTCATCTTTCTGAACTAAAAGCGCGTGAGTGATTGCCGCAAAAGAACGTTCCATTAAGTCTAAACGAATGTGTTCACTAGTAGACGGTAAATAACGTTTTAGTTCGTCATTAACACTGAGTTCTACAAAGCCCGGAGAAGTAAGGTACTTTTTCTGTACTTCTGCAAACCTAATTGAACTCCATTCTTCCGACTGAAATCTTTGTAACTCTTCTAACCTTTTCAAATAACTTTCTTTTGATTTTGGAAAAATTGGATCTTTAACTACCGTCGCGTAATCCGAAATATTTAACTGAGCCTTTTCTACACAAACATTGGCGGGTAGTTGTAAATTGATTCCCTCGACCATATTATCGTTTGAAAAAGGTACGGCTTTCGAGGATGACTCATTAATATTACTAGCATTCACTTCTTTATGAGACTGCGTTATCAAACTCGTTAAGAACGCTACTTGTTGTGACAAAATTTCAAATTGCAACTGACTCACCGATCGCGCCCGCTTCCTTGGTCTTGGTTCAGATTGCCTACCTTCTGATTCATCAGACCTTTCTCGTTCCACGCTACTCGAACTTGATGATGTATCCGAAGCCTCACTGTCATTCCTTTGTCTCTTCTCAGCTCGTCGAACCACTACTTCTTCCTCGTTATTATTCATTGTAAAAGCAAGGGGATTCCTATTCTACTTTTACTTTTACAAATTTAACACAAAACTGTATTCGAAAGTATTAATCTACTTTATATTCAAAAAGTAGGTAGTATTAGGAAACACGTCTGAACACTTTGAAAAACGACGCTATAATGAAGAAATAAAACTATAAATGTGACCACCAAAACTCTCTGCGGACAAAGAGCGAAACTAATCTAGAGGGCGTTGGTGGCCGGAAGCAGGGGGGTAAACAACGCCGGAACACTTGAAAAACAGAGACTAAACTCAACATGGATTCCGGATATCGATGACGGAACAAATAATATGTATATTATTGATGTAAGTAGTGACATCTCTTGTCAATCCATAAAGTTGGCGTAGTTAACATTCTTTGTTTATTTTCAATAAAAATATAGCTCTTATTTAAGCACAAGCTTTATGGAATAGCAGCTCCGATTAAATATCCATATTAAAATGATTATTTTTTTCTATATTTCTTATGAAAATTCTTATATTTTCTTTTAAAAATGTGAAAATCAAAAGTATTAAATATTGCAGCAACATTAAATTTGCTCAGTTTTAACACAGCACATTAATTCTTATAGAAATAAACTAATATCATTTTTGTAAACTAAAAATGTAAAGTGCTTATTTTCTATAGTAGCAATGTTTGAAGTGATTTAATTTTAATTATCCACTATCCAGACATCCGAGCGGTTTAAAAAAAAGTCACTGTCATCTGTCAAGTTCTGTGACAGAACTTCTGTCATTCGAATGTTTTAAGATTTTGTAAATTGCTACTGTAATGACTATTAATTAGATTTGAATTGTTAAATAGAGAAAAGTGAATTACACATAAAAATACATTTTCTGATTAATGAATTTATATTAATTAATTCAGTTCAGGATTAAAAACAAGTATTTTCATCATGGATACCTCTAAATATATAATACCAAAATTACCCTCGACACAAAACATATTAGATGACATATGTGGTTCAGCAATTAGGCAAACGAGTGAGGAATTAAAAATCACAACTTACGAAGGTATATTGCATGATACCTATAGATGTTATATGAATTTTAATACCCTAAAGAAAGATTTAAAACATCAAAATGAATTGAATAACAAGCTAGAAGATTTAAATAAACAACTTTTGCAATGTATAGAAAAGATGAAAAAACAACAGTGATTTTCCATGTTAGATTTTATATAAAATAAAATAAAACATTTGTTCGTCAAAGATTATTTTATTATACTTCCAAGTTTGACCAAATCTTCTTCTGTGATCAATTTTAGGTGAAATAAAGCTACTAATGCAGCTCCTTGTTCAGCAAACTTTTTATTCTTCTCCCAAAATGTTGATGTGTATTTTTTGCCATTAAATGTAAGAACTGAGCAGAATAATTTTTCTACTTGATGTGTCTGGTAAAGAGGTAATTTAATTCCATTTTTTCCAGCCCAGGCATGTAATTGTGATTTTGGTAAATTCAGGTCATTAAAATTAGCTCTTACAAAACATACCTATAAAAATAAATATATATTTTAATAAATGCACTAAAACCCAAGTCATAATTGTGTGACTCAATTGCTGACCTTCATTTGAATAACATCTTCTAAGTTTATCTCTTCAATCTTGGCTTTTTTAGAAGGTGGCTCTAGTTCATCTGGATGAACTTGCCATCTTCCTTGAATGCCCATTTTTTGGTATAGACTCTGTTTTTCTTGGCAATATTTGTCTAAATCCCATATAGCACTAGAAAGATAAATATTGATTTATACATTAAATATTTAATCACAAAACTACACTCAGTTTTCAAATTTACCATATTTGCTCTAAGGTTTGACATTCTAAAAATTTTCTTCCCCTTGGTGTTTCTTGCAATTCTCTCAAAATATTTTGAATACAATATTTCGTGTTAGATGGGGAATTGTCATAATCGACAGAAAGTTTGAGGTAGTCAGTTATCACTGTATCCATTGGAAGCATTCCATCTTTTCTAAATATAGAACAATTCCATTCAGCTGCTCTAGCGAGCATTACACTTTTACATCCAGTTATTTCTTTAAACTTCAAAATATCATTATATTTTTCAATTTCCTTAGATCCACCGCTGTAATAAAAAATATGATTTATAAATAAAATTAATTCAAAGAAATCAAGTAATGTCTAAGATCTAGAATTTGTATTAATTGAATTAAAAATGTAATGGCTATATACAACTTTATTATTATACAAAGTATCATTAATATTGAGACATCTTGGACCCTTTGTTCCTGGAAACAGAATTTTTATTAAGAAAAACAATTGACAGTATAAGAACTCACTTTGCAATAACAGGTATGGATATCCTTTCTGCAATATAACGAATAATGTCAGTATGTACTGCATGCTGTGGTCTCTCATCACGAGTTCTACCATGTATAGCAATTGCTTTTATCCCTGTGCTTACTAACTTATTAACAACTTCATATGTCTTCTCTGGTGTTTCAAATATTCTGATTTTGCATGTAACTGGTATTGACAAATTATCTACCAATGTCTTTAATATACAGCATGCTTTGTCAAGATCTTGTAAGAGTGCTACACCCATTCCACCTTTGATTGAAAATTCTTTGGGGCAACCCATATTGATATCAATTGCAGCCACATCATTTTCTCTGTTTAACAACAAATTAAAAATGTATTATTAAATATATTTTTTTTTAAGTCTTAAGCAGATAAATGTTAAAATATAGATAACTAAGACATCCTTTCCTTTATATTATGTAAACATTACTGGTATTATAATATAATTTATTTCTAGCATACATTTGTAGAACAAGTTACTCTTATAGTACAAGACAAAAGAACTTAGCCCGCTATCATAGGTAGAACACTTATATTCATTTCATTTTTTTATTACTAATGATAATAATAAGATTAATTGACAAATATAATTTGATAAGATATTTTTTATTATATAATTATCAATTTTTTTTTCAATACTTACACAAGCTTGGCAACTTTCAAAGCTCTTTCAGCACTGCAAGTACCAAGTTGTAAAACTACTTTGTTTTTTTCTTCTGAACATGTGCGAAAAATTATTGTTCCATCAGTTTGATCGACAAAATCAGTTGTATTGAGAATATCTAAAACAATAATAATTCAAACAAATATTCACAAATTGCCGAAATTGATTATAGCTAAATACAAAGACAAATTATTGTACTTTTCGCAGTAATAATTTTATATAGGATAGAAACCATACCATTATACCTGCGTTTAGAACGTAAAAATTTCCAGTCAATTAATTCCTCTGAGTATACTATATCAGCACCATAACGAAGAGCTAGAAGTCTCATGGGCAGCGTCCCGATTCTCACCATCGGTGCAAGAATAACCTTATTTTCATAAGACAGCATATTTTTAATATTAAGAGATAAACAGTAATTATAAACTTTATAAACTCAACTTATACTGTCTATAATATTATATGTTGTGAAGGTGAATTTATACTTAAAGTTTATTAAATTTATGATATTAATTCATCAATATCCACACTATTTTTTTTATTTCTTAACATCAACCATTCCATCTGAATTAGGTACTGTACCGTATGACATTATCAAGATATATTTTTTGACATTGATGTTTACTCTGCCTCGCTTTGTGGGTAAGGTTAAGTTAAGATTTTTAATCGGTATAAATATAATGTTTTCTTTTAAAGCATCAATACAGTCGTAAAAACGATTACGTTAAACTTTAAAAAAACATATATAATTTTACTTATAATTTCTCAATTATATATTGGAAAATAATGATTGGAGTATAAATATACTCCAATCATTATTTTCTAAATATTTATTTTATTATACTATGAATTTTGATGGTAATTTATTCTTTACTAAAGCCGTTGCCTAGCCCAGGCTTGATAGCATTTCCGCTTTCGGCGTGATGTCATTTTACAGAAGCGACCATACCAACACTGACACTTGTCACCTTGAGAAAGAGTATTTGAGGAAGGATTGGCAGAAATAAGGCACCGGCGGATTTTTTAAGTTGGGACCAAACTGTAGAGGAAAAGAAACGAGGACTCAGGGTTTCATAAGAATGAATCCAACTAACTTTTTTTCTTTTTCAGATCTATTGTTTTAATTTAGTGTCGATTTTCTGATACTTAAACTTATTTACCTACTTAAAAATACCTCTAGTCTCGGTTCAGTTAATCGTTTGCATTCCTCATCCCACCAGGAGACGGAGAGGTAATGATTATTCGAGATGTGTTTTTGGAGAAATGTAGATCAGCTGCAGTTAAAATGCTATTGAGGATAAGATCATAGTAAAAAATTACATTTCTATAGTCTTGTAACACAAAGAGGGTGTCGACCGTGGCATCAACAAATTCAGTAGATGCAGACCAGTTAAGATATTTTATTTCATATTTTAAAAAATAATTTGGATTGTTATATGGAATGGATCGGGGATTTAGAGGATAGGAAAGTGTGAAACCCTAAAGAGCATGAGAGGACATTCCAGGATAATTTAGAAGCAAGGACTGGAGAGGTTAGGTGGAATGCAGGATAAGAGGATTTTGATAAAGGTCGAGATAATACTAAGAAGTATTTTAGTTACCGTTTCTATGAAGCTGGGGTTGTTATTGAAGGGTTTAAGAGTACCTATTTTGATTGAGGGCAGCCATTAGGAGAAGTAGAAGGACAATTGCTAATGGTGAATTGATGGGCTTGTTTATGCTTATTATTTATACCCTTTCCCAAGAGGTAATCTTGTGCAAAGAGTACTGATAACAGTCTTGCAATAAGACCTGTTAGGTGTAGGGTTTGGTTTACCTGGCACAATCGGAGATTAATTGGGAACTGGTAAATATCTCTTTTGCTATTTCTGCATAGGATCTTCGTACAGGAGGGTATCGAGGGGATGCTTTAATATGTATATGATATATTGTCCTGAGGCATGACATTTTTGATAGATTGATATAGTGAAAACTCAGGACAGTCTTTATTTGCCATAAAATAAATACCGAGCAATGCAAGCAAGTGGCGTTATCTTTACTTACATTACAAGACTCACCTGTGTAGGATTTCCAAATCCTTAAAACACCTAGGTTGTGATCGACATTGACATTTTAACGTGACCGTAACGGTAGCAATTAAGGCATTGGATTGTGGGATTTTGTATGTGTCAAAAGGAAGGAAGTATGGTAGGAAAGTACATTTGTGGGAAGCATTTGTAAATGTGATTACAACAGAATGGGTTGGAACTCATGTAGTAACACCTTCTTTACTACATAGGTTATATATTATACTACACTAGTGACCCGCCCCGGCTTCGCACGGGTGCAATGCTGATACTAAATATACTACAGAATGTCTTACAAAGTTTACAGATTTTTTGTCATTAAACTGCTATGTCCCTTCATTTTAAATCTGTAATATCTTCGAAAATATTCATTTAAGTTAATGTTGTAAAGGGCCATATTGATCTATATTAAATGCACAATGTATTTACGGTACTTGCTTGGATAAGGATTAATTCTGTTTTGCTTAAAATCGCTTCGAAAATTAGCCATTATTTCTCATAAAAAGTAAAGGATAAAAAATGGTTATTGTGGGTTATCCCTAAGAGATATACCAACTTGGACTTTTTTAAATATCATTAAGGTATACAATACGGTAATACATTATTTTGATCTATCTCATAGGATTCAGCCAGCGTTTGCAAATTAGGGGCAAAAATGTATTTATTTACGACTTCACTTTAGAAACCTCTAAAATAATCAGTGTTTCTCTGCTGT
Source organism: Vanessa atalanta (assembly GCF_905147765.1). Lineage (NCBI taxonomy): Eukaryota > Metazoa > Arthropoda > Insecta > Lepidoptera > Nymphalidae > Vanessa > Vanessa atalanta. The sequence continues at coordinate 7,622,653 of NC_061873.1, forward strand.
ATTAAAAAACCGCATCAAGATACGTTGTGTAATTTTAAAGATCAAAGCATACACAGGGACAGACAGCGGTAAGCAACTTTGTTTTATATATGTAATGATTATAGTAGTAGTATTATACTACATTATAGTTTTTCTATTCAGTCGTCTGATTTTTAAGACTTCACCGAATCCCAATGTAGTTCCTGAAGCTGGATCAGAGACTTCTCAGGACACACGAACAATGAAAGGACCCTTGTTATCGTCAGAATAACTTTTAGTGCTTTCAGAGTAGGATGGATGGGTGGATATTGTTTGAAGAATCAAGGGATTTGCGGTAGGTGGATGTATTATAATTTTTTTATGTTAGAGTTGGAATTCATGAATTAATTTACCACCTTGAAGTTTATGAGAAACAGGCAAAGAGGATGGAGAGTGTCAGAAACTAATTTTATTGAACCTCCTGGATCAGGGGTTCAGGAGTAGGATTCACCTCCTTTATAAAATTTAAAAGGAATATTAAAATACTGTAAATACTCACAAGATGTAAAAATGTTAGTAACACCACTTAACCCAAATACCAACTAAAAGCAAGATTTATACAGTAACTATTTTTAATTCATATTTGCATATATTTAAGAACTTAATGTTATCAATTCTTAAGTCAATAAATATATAACTACAAACTTAATAAAATATATATTAAAAGCACCATTAACAATAATATATATCATGTCAACCTGTACTCTGTATAGTATAGTCTGTACTATTATTGTTCCGTGTTTCACTTGTCAAGTGTCAACAACTGTCATAACAATCACGATAACTAAAATTGTCTCTAAGCGAGAAAATAAGGCATTAAAGTAAACTAGTAATAATTATCTAAGATATTTTTTTTTCGTTTAAATTACATATACGAAAAAATGAAGCCAACTGTGGCCGCTGATGAAATGTTTCCCGAAGGTGTTGGACCCTACATGGACTTGGAAGAAGTATGACAATTATTACAATTTGGCATAGTAACTATTAAATAATGCAGCACTACTATTAAAAAATTTTGAGAAAAGTACATAATTATATGAAACAATATTATCAGTACTTGGTGGTAGGGCTTTGTGCAAACCCGTCTGGATAGATACCACCCTCACTCATAAAATATTCTACCGTCAAACAACAACACTCAGTATTGTTGTGTTCCAGTTTGAAGGGTGAGCGGGCCAGTGGCACATAAGGGACATAACATCTTAGTTCCCAAGGTTGGTGGCACATTGATGTAAGTATTATTTAATATTTCTTACAGCATCATTGTCTATGGGGGGTAGTGACCATTTACCATCAGTTGGCCCATATGCAAGCATATCCACCAACATATACCATAAAAAAGTACTTTTAAAATCCCTGTTTATTTGTTACTATTTGTAATTATATTATTAATATTTTTCAAATAATTACTTTGTAGGCAGGGGGCCCTTCTAACCTTCTTATGGATTTAGCTGCTAATGAAAAAGCAGTTCATGCTGATTTTTTTAATGGTAAGATTTTATTAAATTACCCTTATACTGAATGGTGAATATATAGATAGTATTAAACCACCACTTATAAGTTTGAATCTTTTTTACGACTTGGAAACATTGCATCTATAGTCTATTCCAACCACAACAAGACAAAGGCCAAATAAACAACATATGACATAGAATTGATGCATATCATGTGCCAGCTTGTATAATCTATGATGTTCATTATATATTTGTGAAAAAATTGCATTTTGAATGTCAACAATATTATAAATAACTGTTAGTAGTGCTCAATATAGCTGAGCTAATAGCATATGTGGTGGCTAGTAAATTTAAAGTTTATTTATCTATATTCCTACTTTGATTGGAATAGACTATAGTTATCTCATGTTAGCACATAATCTTTTTATACTTATTTTGATTAGGTTACCTTAGAACATAATTAACTGGTCATAAATTAAAGTTCTGGAATATTTTGAAATGTAAAATATAGTAAAATTAGTTGGATATTAATGTGTGTGATATAAAATATTTAATTACTTAACTGCAGATATTATTGTGTAAACAATATATATTTTTAATTATCCCATATTTGTTGCAGATTTTGAAGATTTGTTTGATGATGACGATCTGAAATAATTTTTATTTGTTTTCTAACTTAGTTTTATAAAAAATATATTATAATCAGACATTTATTTTTTATTATAAAATAATTCAATAACTTCCATACCAATTTAACAATCTCTTTGAACATTCAAACACAATATGTTTACATTCATTTATATACAAAACTAATAATGTATGACAACATACCTTAAGACTAGTTACTTGATGGCACACTTAGTGCTTAGCAACCAGATTCTGATCCCAAGATGACCTTGGCCTATTCTGCATTATAGGGTTGGCACACTACTTAAACACCTTTTACACACACACACACACACGCACAGACCTTTGCATCTACTACAGATAGCCAGATCTTACACAGAAGCACCTTAATAGAACAACTACTATAAGAAAATATTCTGTAACCATTTCTTTGTAAGAAAACAATAATTAAGTTATTAATTATTACTAAAACTATGATTAAATTTTCTCTGTAATTAAAAATTTCTAATTATTAGTTTTTTAATATTATTTAATATAAAATAAATTGAATTTAAAATGAGGTTTATAAGGGCTTTTGAGTAGATTGTCATTAAAAAATCCAAATATTTATTTAAATCTATTTTATTTTCGTCTTTTTAAACAATTCCAAATTTGAAATGTAAATTATAGATTTTTTTAAAACTGGACATCTTTTTTAATTTAATTTTGAGAAATTCTCTCATCTTGTGCAAGTTTTTAGGTTACACTTTTCATTGTGAGATCAAGTTTTAAACATAAAAAAGCTTTATTTTGCCGGAATACAAAATATGTTATGGTAGTAACATACATAAATCAAACACTAACAATAAACATATGTAGCAAATTAATATTGAATAAAAACTTTAGCATTAACACTTTGTTAGTGTCATCAGTAATGTTTATATTTTACACATAATTTTATATTTACATTAGACATTAAGCAAATATCTATAATACTTCATATAGATAATATAATATTAAATCAAAATTGCCAAGAAAACTATTTAAACGAAATGGCGAAATTATGTCATATAGCCATATATTTTCTTGAAGTCTATACATATTTGGGCAAAATTAATTAAACATAATTTTTGCAATAAATATAAAACAATGTTCACAGTCGAGATTCTTAAAGTTTCTTTATACAATCTGTAAAAATGGACCTTGGGTGTTTTGTTATTATTATATTTTTATATACTTATACATATAAAAATAATTTTTGAAAATGTTTTCATAATACACATTATAAAATCATATTAAACAATAAGTATTGTTTACGATTGCATAAAATTCATGAATACAAACATTTTAAATGTTTAATCAAATATTTATTATGATATGTACACATATATTTTTGCAATTTGTATTAATTATTAGTGTTTTCTGAAAGCATTACTGATGACATATAACGCTAACTTTATTTACAAAGTATTCATAGTCCTTACGAATTTTTACCAACAATTCATATTGCGATCAAAAAATAACGGCATACTCTGAAAAATTTGACCTCTAATATACAGTACAAATATTATAGTGATAGAAAATGCATACGGCGTGTTGCTAAACATCTACATCACTGCTGTCTTCACTATAATCGTTTCCTTCCACTTCCTGTTCATCTGCTTCAGCCTCGCCTTCTAGTGTGTCTTCTTCATCACCAACATCTTCAATATCTTCGTCATCAAGAATATCTGATAGAGTATTATTTACTCCTCTACCCATTTCTATAAAAAATATATTTTTACAGTAATACAAAATATGATAATAATTATACAATGTATTTTTATTTAAGTATGTTCTTCTTAACCACTCAGTGAACATACAACAATATTTTAATTACAGCTGTTCAGAGATTCTTATAAGAATATTATATATAATAATATAACTAAAAAAAACTGAACGAATCATGTTCTTTGACTTGTCTCCCAATTTGTCTATACTAATATTGTCTGTCTGTCTGTTGCTCTTTCATGGCCAAACTACTGAACTGGATTTGGTATAAAGGACGCATAAGCTCTGAGAACGTAGAATACTTTTTAATAGCTAACACCTAATGTCCACAACAAAACCCTAAAACGTCAGCGAAGCCGCAGGTAATAGCTAGTAGATTATAAATCAACTTCATAAAGTAAATAAGATCTATTAGGTAAAAATCAAGGCTAATTATATGATTATAAACAGCAAATTCATGACGAATCGAGTCACATCATCAAGGAAGAGCACCATAAAAGTGGTAATTACTTACACTTTGAGCATAAACAAAAAATAACGTAATATTCGTGTTCTTTAAATATCAATTAGTACCATAGGTTATGAGCAGTATGTTAAATAGTAGTCATTTTGTATATAATATGTGTAATAGTTAAGAATTTATTCCAGAATCTTTATATTAGATAATAACACAATAGAGGTATAGTCTCTGGCACTAAATGTGATTAACATTGTATTCTTTTAATTACATGCAATAATGTAAATCTGGCGCATCAAGCATCATTCCAAGGTATATTAGACAGCTACTAAGTTTTGGTAATTTATTTAACCACCAGCAACAGTTCAGCAGAGATAAGCTATGTGGTAGCTCTTTAATATGAATTAACAAATTCTTAAAAGGTAAAAAAAAACTAAAGATGTGGTAAGCCTCTCTGTTAAAAAGCCTATTGAGTTGATACAGTCAGAGTTTGAGCATTTCATTGTTGTATTTGTATATATATGTCCTAGTAAAACTAAGAAGTATTATTAAAATTATCTGATAATGTTATGTTATGTTATTATATTATGTGACGTATTTTAATATTAATTTATTAAATAACTGTAGCACAAGTATTAGATCCTTATTAAATACCATAAACTTTGAAAATTTATTACACATCTTAACTAATATTATGAATGCGAAACTAACTTTATCTGTCTATTGTTCTTTCACGGGCAAACCACTAAACCATATTTCGTATGAAGTAAGCTTGAACCCCAAGGAAAAACATAGGGCAATATTATATCAGGGCACATATCTAACGAAGAAGAACATACTTTCTCAGAAATAGTACATTGGTTTATTGGCAATAATTTAAAGACAACAGTCAAAATTATTACTATAAATGATAATGTTTAAAACCTGATGTACTACTAAATGGGGAAACGTTAGACCTTATTGATACTATAAAGTTTCTGGTGTCACTAAAGATACTAAGCTGCAATTCGACCTTCATATTGAGGTTTTTTTTAGAGGTGATTATATATAGATATTGTAATTTTTTAAGGTTTTTTTTATCGGTAGGCGGACGAGCAAATGGGCCAGCTCATGGTAAGTGGTCACCACCGCCCATAGAAAATGACATTGTAAGAAATATTAACCATTCCTTACATCACCAATGCGCCACCTTAGGAAGCAAGATGTTACGTCCCTTGTACCTGTAGTTACACTGGCTCACTCACCCTTCAAACCGTAACACAACAATACTGAGTACTGCTGTTTGGCGGTAGAATTTCTAATAAGTGGGTGGTACATACCCAGACGGGCTTGCACAAAGCCATACCACAAAGTATAGGTAGGTTAATAAAGCTATATACTACTATTGCTGGCTGTTTTATAAGATAGTATAAAACTAATGACTTTTCAGATTATAACACACTGGGAATTAAACGATCAACCATATTTCAAGATAATTTCTTGATTGTATTTACATTATAATCCTCTGTAGCATGTGTAGACTGTAGGCAACATACTGTTCAAAGCCCTTAAGTTTTAATAGAATTGATTTCCTAGCGTAATCACGCATTGTAACCCCTAGGCTACACTCCAAACTAAGGAACTAGTACCAAAAATTGTAACTTGTTTCAAATTGAGACAAGTTTCGCGAGTTTAGATCTCAAAAAGTGATTAAAAATAGATCTACTTGTCTTTTGTTGCTGTTTTTGAGAAATTATAAAGGTAAGGTGTTATTTTTTAATACTTTTTATGTTTTACTTAGTTTTTCTTGGCAGATTGTGTTGTTGCTCGTATTCTACATTAAGCTTCAAATACTTATTGCTGTTTTTATATATTTCAGAATATCCACACTGATAAAGTGTATAAACTCCATAATGATAAAGACATTAGTTTTGCGTTAAATAATGGTGCAGATGGAGAAGAGGCTAATATATATCAAGTTCGGTAAGTATATATAATTTTTAAATTTATGTTTCTCGATTAACTTATTTACATTTTAGAATCATCAAAACCATTTGATGCCGTACTAAAATTTGCACTTATAGATATACTGGCAATTAAGCGGCTTAGAATTTATATTTTTACGTTGTGTATTAGTTAGTAATGCATATTTGTTTCAACATTTTTTTTAATAAAAATTAAAGAATGTTTCAAAAGTATTTTTGATATAACATCCCTCCTGCATTTGTCTAGCAGTGGGGCAATTGCAGTTGCTGTTATGTACTTTCGAATATTAATTACTTTCACAATCAGACAACCATGAAAGAAGAGTCAGGTGCTGATGAGTCCGAAATACGGAGAGATGTGGACATCAATAGTAATATTTTCACTTTACAAGAGCTTCAAAAACAACGAGAGAAACATATAAATAAAAAAAAAAATTGAGGCGATTGCAAGCGGGTAACACACGTTTATTTCAAAAACCTGTTAAACAAAACCCATATGCAGCTTCTAATGTAAAAAATTCTTTTGCTAACTGTGATAATTTGACTAGAGTTTTCAAAACCGTCCTTAGCTCGTCAGGTCTTTTGAATGTTATTACGGAGTCAGTGGATTTTTCGTCAGATGACTGTCGTTGACCCTGATTATTTTCCACCATCAGAAATCACAAATGGACAGCTGATCGAATCATCAGATCATCTTGATTGTTTCCCTGAGATAGATACTGAGGCCAAGTTGGGAAACAGACAAGATCGAGAAAAGCTAATAGGTTAAAATAGATAAAAGGGAATAAAGCAGAAAAATAGAATGCTAGGGACCAAGCATTTAGGGTACAAAAATAATAATATCTTTAAATTGAATCCAAAGCTACAAATGTGGCTGTAGTGTCTTGGATATCTAAATACTAAATATATCATCCAAATAAATAAATGCTACTAGCAGCAACCATAAAAAACTTGCCCAACAAAGTTTTCACCCTAACTTGTTTATCTCACGGCCAAGATATGATTGTCAATATCCAAATCTAATGTCTATAGAAAAATCCGATGCGAAAAAGTTCTCTTTTTTAGAAGTAGACGATGAATTTTCTCTTTGGCCAGTGATTTTTTTGGTTTTTAAGGTATTTTTTATCAGATCACATTCCAGACCTAAGACGACGCCAACAACGCCAGGACAATCCAATGAAAGGAACACCACTGACGCAAAACCAGCGCCAGTTCCAACAAAACACCCGGCTCCTACAAAGAGCCGCACCCGACGAACCGGTCTGTACAATAGCGTCTCGCTGCGGCCGACCCAAAGGAAATCCCAAGCGGGACTTATCCTGACGGCCCCGACCGCAAGCGAGGCGTCTAGACTACGTTTTCCACCCACGACCGCAGGTCGCTCGCTGGACCTCCCCGAACGGGGTCTCATCCGGTGCGCTTGATCGGATCGTGGGAGTCTACGCGGTCACGGACCGGACTCGCCGAAACACAACCACAACCATACAGAACACCAACATCCAATCGGAACGCCGAATACAACCTCTTCTTCTCCGCTTCTTATCTACTTGCCACCTCACTCATCCGCAGTCTTCACCACCAGCGACGAAACATGATTTCATCGTGATACGCACAAAACACATTTGGCAGCAGCAAGATGTCTCCGAACCCTCCTTCTGTACCACGACATCTGTCGTGCGCAGACATTCCCAGAGCAGGTCGTTCGCTGGACCTCCCCTTATGGGGTCTCATCCGGTGCGCTTGATCGCTCTGAGAATGTACGGAGGACCAAGAGATGTCTGCTGCACACGCCACGAGGGTACTTCCAATGGAATTACCCGACCCCAACGATCCGTCCGTAGTAACGGACGGCGAACAGGACACCGCAGTAGATAGGGCACGGCCCTAGGAACTGCCATCACCATTCCCCAAGCCAGGGGGGTGCGTGAAATACCAACCTAAGGTATTTTTTGGAAAAAAAGCAAATAATATCGTTTTCCCTCGCATTTGTTTAATTTGGACCGAAAAGTATTGTTTTATTGTTTTTTTTTTTAAATGTTTTAAGTTGTTTTGTTAAAATTATAGCAAATTATCACCCCTATAACCTCCTAACGGGGATACGTTGAATTACCAATAACCCTGTTTATATCTTCAGTCTGTTATATTAGAGAATCCAAGGAAGAAAAAATTCATAATCTAATGCCACAAAGAACTACTGCATGCGTCCCTACCGTTGTGTTAAATGTGGACAGACCGATAAGACCTCAGATTGTAAAAAAACGAGACCGTACCACCCCAGCTTAATGTGTCCTGTCCTGTCCACACAGGAGATCGTCCAGTATACTCATACAAAGATTGTGAAGTTTACGAGATTCTGATCCGAAGAAGCAAACCAACCTGTGGCATTTTAACCTTTTAATATTGATAGTATCAATAATATATCAATATTATAAAAAAAACCAACAGATAATAACAAGTCAAACCAGAATAAAAGATTACGCTGAAACACTGCGTTGCGGTAATAACGAAGGCCAACAAAAGAAAATAGCGATTTTATCATAGTAATTCCTTCCCTAGAGCAAATCCTTTTAAAACAATGCGAAAAATTAGAGACAATCTTTCAATTTTTTAAAACTGTAGATGTTATCTTACACAACAACCCGTCGGAACAGGTCATGCGGTAACGGTACTAATTTTTAAAAAATCTATCAAACATCACGTAATGCCAGAGTATGCGACAGAACATATCCAGGCCACGATTTCAATTCAAGATCCAAATCATTTCATTCAGATTCATACACAGATCATAGCCAGATCACTACCCCAATCGAAGACCAAACCGGACATATAAATGTTTCTGCAGTATACTGTCCGCCAAAACAAAGTAAATAAGGCTATGTTTACTACTTCAAATCATTCGGTAATCGTTTTGTAATGGAAGGCGGCTTAAACGCTAAACATTTAAGTTGAGGTTCAAGACTTACGACTACCAGAGGAAGACAGTTGAGGATAAGCCCAAAAAGCCAATCATATTTGTACGGTTTCTACTGCAGAACGTACATGCTGGCGTGGTGACCCTAACGTCCCCGATTTGTTAGATTTCTTTGCCATAAAAGGACTTTTTAGACATTACGTGAACGAGAACCATGCTATGACAGTTCTTTGGATTACTTACCAGTTGTACTTAGTTCGCAAGTTATAAAAAATACAGATCCAGTGACATTATACAATAAGTTCACTGATTTGGAATCATTCAAAGTTTATTGATGAAAAGATTGATTTGAAAACTACTTTGAAATCACCTCATGATATTGATAATACCACAAATTTTCACAAAGCGGGAAAACCACCTAACGAAGTAACATCTTCCAGGCCAGTCAGCCTGTTGCCCATTCTGTCTAAAATCTTTGAGGAATGACTATTGCTAAGAATCTACGCTTGTCTAGAATAAAAAAGCAATACCTGATCATCAGTTCGGGTTCAGACAACATCCCACTATTGAACAGGTCCATATAGTCTATGATATAATAAGGAAGACGTTAGAAGAAAAGGAATACTGTGCCTCTGTTTTTCTAGATGTCCAGCAGGCTTTTGCTCGTGTCTGGCATAATGGTATTTATAAAATAATAAACTATTTACCCCATAGTTCCTATCTGATACTAAATAAAATGATACCGCAGGGCTGTGGCAAGCTCATTACTGTATGTAATCAACACGATTGACCTACCAGAAATAGAGGGTATTATGACTGCGACATTTGCTGATGATACTCAACTTTAAGCAAGCCAAAACTTAGTGCCTACATGGCTAGATAAATGGAGGATTAAATCTAGTACCTATAAGTCAGTACAAGTTACTTTCACACTAAGAAAAGGCAACATTCCACAAGTTTTTTCTAAAAAACACTGTTCTGCCATTTACAGAGTGCGAGAGATACTAGTTATATTTAGATTGTCGTATGTAAGCAAAGTAATATTTTGTTTACATTTAACGCAAGAAATGATAAAGACTATTTTTAATTAATTCTGTATCATATAATGGCGGGAAAAAAGGGAGACTCAGAGAGAAACCAAAGGAAGTGAATTTCTGTCGCAGATCGAGCACAAAGCGATAATTTGAGCCTATACTTCAAACTGTGATTTGGTCTGAAGTATTGCGTATACTTGCTTACTTATACTTGCAACAATTTAAAAAATTACGTTCCTAGTGATAGTCAGCAGCTTTATAATAACTTACCTCACATTAAAGTTTATTAAGTATTTAAATTCATAAATAAGATTATTGATCTCTCTGTTGAAGATGATGTTTAGAAATGGCTATAATTTATTTTAGATAATGTTTTGACTAGCTATTGAATTACCTTATCAATTAAGTTGTTTTATTCGCCCTCCAATTCCGCGCACAAAAATGGTCGAATAATATATGTCGTAAAATAGTGTAAGTATATTTTCTGGATTAATATTGATTGGATTGAACTAAATATTGATAACAAAAGTAAAACACTGTATATTTCTAAATAGTTAAAAGTTCATACAGGAATTCGGTAAGAAGAGGAGATATTTAATTGTTTTGTTCTCCTGTATTGTCCTGTGGTGTTGTCTGTTGCTATGAGCTCCTCACGAACTATGCGTACAAGATAACCATTTAAGAACAAACTCTAAATATGCTGTGCAAACAAATGTTTGCTAGTGTTTACATTAGTGACTTCTAGAGCAAAGCTAAAAGCTATAGAAGATAAGCAAATTGAATTTGTCTTTTCCATTGGAAGATTGTTTGTTAGTTACCTCTTCGGCGTACAGACCAATTGGACTATTAAATGAATGAGACGGATAAAGAAGATATTTACTGACCGTCTCATTCTAAACTTCGACAAACTATTTTAGAGGCTCAGTTGACTGGTCCAGTGTTGAGTAGGCTAAGACATTTCACGAACTCTGGCTATTAAATGGGAAAGAGACCTGGAGTCCCCTACAGCAAGCCTGGCGACAGTGGAGACAATTTACCCTCACTTGTATCACTAACTAAAACGGAATAACGATACATCTATATACAGCCTGAAAAGGTTGCGTAGCAGACACGGTTCCACTCTAACATCCTGCGCAACGGTACAGAATAGCGGGAGAAGTCTTCCTAATGGTACTTATGAGTGTGGTACGGCCATAATGGGATGTGCCGCATGTTGGAATTAGCCCTCTGGAAGAGATCTCTCGTTGCTGAGCATGGTAAATACAAAGTCAAGCGAGGGGTGCTAGAGGGTAGCTAGTGCAGGGAATGCCTCCTTCGGCGAAATAAAAATCGCTGAAGGAAGTTGATCCTTTAGCGATTTTGAAACAGTAGCCGACTTGCTGAAGCAGCAGCCGACCTGCTCTGCCGATATGCGCAAAAAATGTGATTACCCCGATACAATTTTCAGACGGGTCGTCACGGTAGTATACGCAAGCTGTCTAGTTGATTGTGTAAATTTATATACTACATATATTTTTCAATGGTAAAAGGACAGGTTTTTGACACGATCCTATGCAAGCACTATGGGAGGGTTGTAGACGAACTTCTTCAGTTCTTTGATAAAAAATAGAATCTAGCATGTAAATTCAGACTCATCACAAGCCAATTAACCAGTGAGCTATTAAAACTATCTATAATTCTAACCATAATATCTAAACACGAGTGTGATAGCACTAGAGATCAGTCATTTATAAATATTTTCTTTACTGACATTAGTTACAAGTTATATTTATTAATAAGAAAAAAGTATACTTACGTTCCACATAACTTTCTAATGACTTTGGTACCATACTTTTAACTTTCTCAATATCTTCTTCTGTACATTCACCTTTGTCTAATCCTGAAATATTAATGTGATTTTTATTGTAGATATAGTTATTAATTTATATTTTTTATTAGAAAAAAAACTAACCAAATAAGAGCCCCATTCTTTTTAATATATCAATATCATCATGTATTTGAAACCTTTTGTTAAAGTTAAACATATATTCTGTCCTGAAAAATGAAGGAAGAAAAATATTTAATGACCAACATTTCTCCACAAGAATTGTTAATTTGAGATTTATGGAGTGTCCAGTTATTTTAACATATTAATATTGTCTTTTGACTCAATTTCAAAGAACAATAAAATTATATACTTAAAATAAAAGTAACTTCTAAATTGTTTATTAATGTCATATAAGATTATACTTTTGTTTTTAAATCAATAAAATTATATCAAAAATACTCACTTATCATTAGAAATACTACAGTCAATTAATGCTTTGTCACTTGTATTTACAACTATAAATGGTAAATGTATGGCTGATGATGGAGAAGGTTTTATACCCTTGTTCTCTGCATCTTTATTCCTTTCTATTAAACTTTTAAATGAGATATGCTGTAAGGTAAAATATTTAAATTACATTAATTCTATTATGGATGTATATACTCATATTATATTTTTTATAATCCCATAACGAACCATAATTTTAATATACCAGTTTTCTAAGTAAAATGTAAATATTTGTGTAAAATGTAAAAATAAAAATGTTTTAAACCTAATTACATGTACACTTTTTTGTATATTTAACAGTCGACAGGTTCACAGAAGAAGAGACTTCTAAAATAATGTCATATGCAAAATATGCATTCTCTAAATTTTGCCACCCATGCTCTAAGGAAAATCCATCCCTGGTCACAGCTCTATTTGGAACATTTAATAGAGACATAATAGGAACATTTGTACTATGTACTACCGAATAAGTGCCCAGGACAGTATTAAATTTGTTAATATACATTGCATTGTAACAAAGAACATAAAGTATTTTCTTTGAGCCAAATATGAATTAATATAAACTTTTAATTTAGGTTAGCTACCAGTATAATTACCAGGTACTTTTACGACCTATACTTTCGAAACAGTAGAAAGTTTACTATGGCGCATTCAGGTAATTTTTGAAATTTCGCATACGAAGTTTCAACTGCGAAGCCGGTCAAAAACAAATTACGTACAAAATTGTGCACTGGACAACTTAAAGAGCCGCAAAGTAGGTGAACTCATATTATCAAGCTTTTAAATATAGCTCTACAATATTAACATTACATTATTTCTTCACCTGTAGTATCAGTTCTTGTAGTTGTTGCGTTTTCTTCTGTATCTGTTCAAGTTTTGATTGCTTTTCTTTTTCTAATGCCGTACATTCCTGTACTGAATTAGTTGGAAGCCCAAGCCATCTGATTTCCTTTTTTTCTTTTGATATAATATTCATAGCCATTAGCACATTTAAAGCATCATATACTCTTCTCCTTATGTTCTTTTGATCATATTGCTGCAAAGGTTAGTTTCTCTGAGTTACATTTTAACTTAGCATTGCTTCCTATTGATTGACTTGATTAACTGTTATAAAAACGAAGAATTTACAAAACAAAGGTTTTGATTGAAAAATGTGAAAAGATAAAGGTATTTTAATTTTAGTCAAGTGCTAGTTCTGTTTAGGTAATTTTTTTCATGTATGGTATTTAGCTGTAAAACATATCTCTGTACCTATCGTAATAAAACAGGAGATATTATCAATCCCATACATATTGTATTTAAACTTGAACACTTGTTAATAGTCTTTTAGGAAAGTGTTATACTCTCATACAAAAAAAATACATACTTGGCTGTCAGCAGAACCATGCATTCCAGCTGCAAATTCTAGTACTAATTCATCTGCTACTTCATTGTATGATGTGAACCCTTTATTTCTCACTTTTTCACAGACTTTCATTGAAAAATGCCTTAAACCTTTACCAACTTTGTCTGCATGTTTACGCCTCTTTGTAGTGCTGAAAGAAATCAAACATTCATAAGTTTGGTAAGAAGCAATGTATCTATTCTTTGAAAAGCTGTTAGATATTATTATATTTTACAAACTATATACATCCTAGAAAATAGTTATCAAATGCTAAATATCTTGTTGGGATAGTTACCTTACAATTATCTATATATAATATGAAGATTTAACTTCAAACCACAATTTAACATCCCCATTTAAAGGTATAATATGCCTTTAATAAATTGTTATCATTAAGACTTTAAATATTTACAGATAAATCCTTCTACCTTTTATAATAAGCCATGTTTATTACATTACCATTATTGTTTAAACTTACCACCAAAACATATGTGGATTAAGTATGTTAATTAATGAATTTATAATAATCTTAATATCTTAATATTATTACATACAAACAAAAATACTCAGAATAACACATAGCACTTACTATTCTGCAGGAGGGTCATTGTCAGAGTCATGTCTTCTTCTTGAAGCATGTGACATAGTTGTGGGTAAGCAAGTTTTATTTTCTGCAGGATCTGTGAGATCAGGTACAATTCCTTTGCTATCTACAAGGTTATCTACAGGTTCTGATTTGGCCAAAATAGGCACTAATTCTGGTATAGGCTCGATTACCTTAAGTTCAGTCAATTGGTTTTGATTGTTAACCTACAAAAATAATATGATGTGAAAACCATAAATATCTAAGATATAATACGAAATACATTGAAAATACTTACAATATCAGGTGATGGAGATTTTGGCTCTGTTTTAGGTGTGATCTTTTGTAAACGAGCCAAAGTGTCAACAGGTACTTGAACTAATTCTGAAATTATATACTCAATATCAAATTAAAACATTAATATGGGAAAATTTTCTATGTAAATTAAGAAAGGCAATAAGTATATATTTCAACTCCATATAAATTGACTTACTTGAAGCACACTTAATCCCTGTTAATTTGATAGGTTGATATACTGGAGTCTGAAAAGAATCATCATAATCATAGCAATAGCATAAGCTTATATACTGGATTGTGTATTAAGTAATTTAACAGAACATTTGTAAAATATTTTTTTAGGAAAATAGATTGTGAAGAAAAAATAAAGAACATTTAGATCTTACTCATGATAAGAGAATTGTTAAGAACTTTAATGTAATAAGCTTAGTTCTGGTCATTTATAGCACATACTACATTTTAACAATTGTAAACTATATTTTACCACTGCTAAGTTTGTGTACTGTACAATTAATCATGACAAAAATGAATAAGTTTCGAAAATGGTTTTCATACTTGATTATTTCCCTCGTTCGTAGCAGATACTTTAAACACTTTTACAGGATTTTGTTTGATTTTGATTTGAGCAATAGGTTGAGTGTTCGTATTTTGTACTACTTTAACCATTTGAGGCTGCCCTAAAACACAGAGTTTCCAGTGATATACATTGATTTGTTGAATACATTTAAACAACCATAAGCTTGTTAAATATGCTAAATTAGAAACAATAATGGAAGAAAAGGGGTTTTTGAACAGAAAACCCGAAATGTTGGGACGCCAAAATCTATGACATGGTATTTATCGAGCAAATCTATTATACATTAACATAATGAGCCTAACAGTAAATATCAAAATAAAAAAAAAAACTAAATCGACGATATCAGCGTCGCTACTTACTAACCATTGGCGTCATGTATTAGGAAATTTACTATACTAGTATTCTGGGACATTGTCGTAGTCCTTCTTCAAATAGGGCATCCATTTACAAATCTCGCTAGGGCAACTAAGAAATACACAAATGAAAATAAACTATCTCAGTCTTAAATAGCATGGTCAAAATGGCGACAATATTTAGGATAAGTTTGAAGGTCAGAAATCGTAATAGTCAACGTTCTATAAAATGAACCACCTAAAGTCATCTAGCTTCTGCCAGTATCTCACTTTATAAATTCACTTTAATATTGGGATAAGTTTAAACTACAAGATACAAAACAAGCACGCAAAGAAAACATTGACAATTTAGCGCCGGCCTCACAATTTACCAGCTGATTGGATGACGCTGTTCACGTGTACTCAAAACCAGAAACCCCCGCCGGATTTATTTCCGGAAAAGGCGCGAAACGGACAGTGACATTGGCCGACGGATAAAATTAATCTTACAGCACAGATCATAATTATATTTTTTAAGTTGTCTATAGTATCACGTTTGTGAAATAATTAAACTAAGTTGTATGTAGGAAGATAAAAAAAGTAATATCATAGAATAATCTATTAAAATAGTATTCATCAATAAATAATATACATAAAATGTCACAAAAAATATGTAAAAAAATCATTTTTAATGTCTACCATCTGCCTTCGCACTTTCCTGTAATCAGTGAAAGTGTTTTTTGAAAAGGAACGGAAGTGTGTAACGGGAAGCTAGGAAAGCGAGCTATTTGATTTACACAATGAGCGCGCTCGGTGATAGATTTACCCTTTAGATGGTACCACCAACCCATTTGCAGAGAGTGTTTTTAGTGTGTGAATGTTAATGTTGCTTATATATTGATTATATTGTACTAAGGTTATATATTATAAGGAGAATTAGTGTGACTTTCCGAACGTCATGCGTCAAGCTGTCAGATGTCTTTGAAAGGCATTCACTTTTTGGCGGGAAGCAGCGCGTTATACGGTCAGGCGTATCATTGTAAACTGTTTATGTAATAATATTAGCAAACCAGAAATTGATTAAAGTATTTTGTTATTAACTAATTATTATTTTAAATTCATGTAATAAATTTATTAAAAGTAAATTTGTTTTGTTAATATCAGAAGTGGGATTTCCAACTCACTTTTTCTTTTGTTGATTTCTGGTTAATTTTCTATTTATTCTTAATAACTTAATTTTTTTTTTCTTGTTAAACGTAATTTGCGTTTTGTTTTGTGATTAATTGAAATTGTGACTATGGGAAAGCGCAAGTGTAGCCGTTCTAGGGATTATAACGTTTCGAAGCGTCGTCATCGTTCCCGAAGTCGTTCTACCCACAGTTCGCGATCTAGAAGTACTTCTAAAAACTCAGAATTACGTGAGTCATTGAATACAATTATCACTCGTCTTAATGCATTAGAAGATAGATCCTCGGTACCTGTATCATCTAATTTTAATAGTGAAAATAATAATAATATGACTAGTGATACTGCTACGAAGATTGTTGAGGCTATCCATCATTTAAAAAATAGTTCTCGCGACTATTACGTGTCTAATTTTGATCCTAATGTTCATAATATTGATTCTTGGTTTGGTGAGGTAGATCGCGCACAAAGTATTAATAAATGGAGTGATATAGAATGTTTGTCACGCGTAGGACACTGTCTAAAGGGAGTCGCAAAGTCTTGGTTAGACGATTGGGTCACCACGGATCGTTCATGGAGTAATTTTAAAAATGATTTTAAATCCTTATGTGCTAAAAATGTTGATGTGGCTAATATTTTGTATGACGTCATGAGTACAAATTCTGACGATTATCCTACATATTCCGAATATGCTCGTCGTTCGTTACTGCGTTTGCGTATGGTAAAAGGTTTAAGTGAGGAACTAATTAGCGCAATTGTTATACGGGGAATTAATGAACCACATGTAAAAGCCTCAGCTACTAATGGAAAACTTATGCCCAGTGATTTAGTTAATTACTTGTCTACCTTCGTTAAGCCAGTATTAGTTAAAAATGAAAATTCCTTGTCATATAATTCTGGAACACGCAAACACATAATAAAATCACATACGACTAAGCGTGCACCACTTTTTACGACATATAAGTGTTTTTCTTGTGGTCAAACGGGCCACAAACAAGCCGTTTGTCCGACGAATAAAAAGTTAACAATAAACAATAACGATGTAAAACCGAATACAAAAATAACTTGTGCGTATTGTAAAAAACTCGGTCATCATATTAGTGTTTGTTTTGCTAAGCAACGATCCGATCAGAGAAAAAGTCACGTTAATTTTTGTTCTTTGCCTAAATTAAATAATTCTAGAGATGTAATGGTTGGAGTGGTTCAAGGGATACCTATTGATATCCTCATAGACAGCGGTGCTTTAGACGTGTCCCTTATTTCGTCATCCGTGGTTAGTCATTTAGCATGCGCTATGAAACCGATTTATCGTGAATTAAAAGGTGTCGGACAAGGTATCACTCGAGTGTTTTCTTATGTTACTCTCTTTATTGAATTTGAAGAAATCACTCTTGAAGTTGATTTATTAGTTGTGCCTAGTGAGAGTATGAACGCACCTATTATAATTGGTACTGATGTCCTCAACCGTGAAGGCGTAACGTACGTGCGTACAAAATATTTTCAGCATTTATCTTACAGTCCTGCCTCTACAAATGTTTCAATTGTAAAAGCGAATGAACATTCTATTAAAACCCCTTTGGTTGGTAAAGATTATGAGAATCTTAATAACATTTTAAAAGAATATTCGAAATTTATGATTGTTGGAACTGCTACTTCTACAGTAACTACAGGTAGTATGCACATTCGCTTGAACAGTGATACGCCTGTATATTATAGACCTTATAAATTGTCAATTAATGAAAAACTCAAAGTCCGCGAAATAATACAAGACCTTTTATCAAAAGGTATAATTCGTGAATCCGAATCTGCGTATGCCAGCCCAATTCAATAAAGAAAAAAGACGGAACGGATCGAATGTGTGTTGACTTCCGCGCATTAAATAGGGTGACGATTAAGGATAGGTATCCTCTGCCGTTAATCGAGGATCATATAGATCGTTTAGGTAAAGGACGTTATTTTACAACACTAGATATGGCGTCTGGCTTTCACCAGATTCGTTTAGACGATGCATCAATTCCGTTAACAGGTTTTGTCACG
Organism: Vanessa atalanta; assembly: GCF_905147765.1. Lineage (NCBI taxonomy): Eukaryota > Metazoa > Arthropoda > Insecta > Lepidoptera > Nymphalidae > Vanessa > Vanessa atalanta. Next base: position 7,641,576 of record NC_061873.1, read on the forward strand.
CCCGAGGGCCATTATGAATATTTAAAAATGCCTTTCGGACTTGCTAATGCACCAGTAGTGTTTCAGCGTATTATTAATAACACGCTGCGTTCATTTATTAATGATAACAAGGTGATGGTATATATCGACGATATTTTATTAGTAAGTGATACCATTGAGGAAGGGTTAAAGCTTTTGCACGATGTCCTGCGTACTTTAACTAATGCCGGTTTTTCTTTAAATCTATTAAAGTGTTCGTTTTTAAACACCGAAATTGAATATTTAGGTCGTGTTATTTCGAATGGAGAAGTACGGCCATCAAAGTCAAAAATAACTGCTTTAGTCAAATCTCCGGTGCCTGAGAATGTTCGACAGGTTCGACAGTTTTTAGGATTAGCTGGATATTTTCGAAAATACATAAAAAACTACGCCCTTAAAACCTCGTGTGTTGCTCGCTTAACAAAGAAAAATGTTGAATTTAAATGGGGTATAGAACAGGAACAAGTTCGACAAAATCTTATTAAATGTTTAACAAGTGAACCAGTACTCACTATCTTTGACCCAAACCGAGTAACTGAAGTTCACACAGACGCTAGCAGTCTTGGATATGGTGCCGTTTTACTTCAGATTCGTGAAAATGGTAGCAAGTCCGTCGTCGCTTATTATAGTCAGGTCACGCAAGGGGCTGAGGTACGTTATCATTCCTATGAATTAGAGACCTTGGCGGTGGTCAAAGCTCTGCGTCACTTTCGCCATTATCTTATAGGTATTGAATTTAAGGTTATCACTGACTGCAACGCTTTGAAAGCTACACAAAATAAAAAGGACCTCCTACCCCGTGTTGCAAGATGGTGGGTTTACTTACAGGATTTTTCTTTTACGATTGTTTACCGAAAAGGTGTTTTAATGCCTCATGCTGACTATTTGAGTCGCAATCCCATCAGAGTAATAAATAGCATCGATAGGCCACGCAACTGGGCACGGATAGCGCAATCAGGAGATGAAGAGACGCAAAAACTTATGGAACAGTTAGGTGAAGGACAGTTAGATGCTAGTCGATACCAAAAAAGGAACGACATCCTCTACTACAAATATACGCCTGTGGGTGAACAACCACGTTTATTGTGCTACATACCCAAAGGTTATCGATTAAGTTTGCTCAGGATTTTTCATGATGAAAACTGCCATGTAGGCGTAGAGAAAACGATCGGGCTAATTTTAAACCACTTTTGGTTTCCTGGTCTTTTCACATTCGTGAAGAAATACATAAGTCATTGTTTAACCTGTATATCCTATAAGAGAATCCCGCGAGCATCATTACAACCTATTTCATCATGGCCTAAGCCGGATACTGTTTTCCACACGCTTCATGTAGATATTTTAGGGCCTTTGCCAGAATCATATGGCTATAAACATGTAATGATAGTCATCGACGCCTTTTCTAAGTATTGTCTCATGTATGCTCTCTACAAACAAGATCTTGATGAATTAAAGCGTGTGTTTAAAAATGTTATATCGCTGTTTGGTACTCCACGTCTTGTCGTTACTGATAGGGGTCGAATGTTTGAGTCATCGGGATTCATAAAGTGGATGAATGGTTTCGGGTGTAACATACATCATATAACACCTGAGATGCACCATGCTAACGGTCAGGTGGAGCGATACGTGCGTACTGTACTTAATATGTTACGCATAGAGGCCAGTCATAAAAAGAAGAAGTGGTCTGAGGAATTATGGCGTCTGCAGTTGGTGCTCAATATTACTAAGCAAAAGACGACACAAATGTCTCCATTGAACCTTTTAATTGGTTCTGAGGGGACAACTCCTGTGATACAAGCTTTAGTCCGTGATGTGGCTACTGATTATTCGGGATCAAATCGCCAGTCTTTACGGGAGTTAGCTAGGCAAAGGACGGCCGAACGTCTCAAAGAAAATGAAAAGAAACAAAATGAATATGTGAATAAGGGACGTGAATCGCCTCGCGCATTTCAAGTCAATGATTTTGTATTCGTCATTAAGTACTCTCAATCTAAAGGAAAATTAGATCCTGGAATGCGTGGCCCTTATAAGGTGACAAGAATTCTTGAGAATGGACGATATGAGTTACGGCTTGTGGCTGGAGACTATGGCAAGCTGACTTATGCTGCCGCTCAGTATATGGTGCCTTGGAATGGAGAATGGACCCCTGATGAGTGTGCCGCTTTCTTTGATAGTAAGTTATTCCTTCTACTTTGATACTAGACCTTGCTGTGTTATGTCTAGTCTTATGTGAATATCTACTAGACCTTGCTGTGTTATGTCTAGTCTTATGTGAATACCTACTAGACCTTGCTGTGTTATGTCTAGTCTTATGTGAATATCTACTAGACCTTGCTGTGTTATGTCTAGTCTTATGTGAATACCTACTAGACCTTGCTGTGTTTTGTCTAGTCTTATGTGAAAACCTACTAGACCTTGCTGTGTTATGTCTAGTCTTATGTGAATACCTACTAGACCTTGCTGTTCTATGTCTAGTCTTATGTGAATACCTACTAGACCTCGCTGGTGTATGTCTAGTCCTATGTGAATACATACTGGACCTTTTAGTTGTTATGTCTAGTCTGGCTTAAATGTCTACTGTTGACATTAACATGTTCTAACAATAAATTTGGAATTTCGCAGGTGTAGACCAAACCGATGAGTTGACCCCTACGAGTATAAATTACCCTATGGAAATTATCAGCGCCTTTGACCGAGGTGATAAAGAAGCTGGACCTCAGACTGACGAGGACGCCAGGACATCAGGAGAGGCCGTATAAGGAGAATTAGTGTGACTTTCCGAACGTCATGCGTCAAGCTGTCAGATGTCTTTGAAAGGCATTCACTTTTTGGCGGGAAGCAGCGCGTTATACGGTCAGGCGTATCATTGTAAACTGTTTATGTAATAATATTAGCAAACCAGAAATTGATTAAAGTATTTTGTTATTAACTAATTATTATTTTAAATTCATGTAATAAATTTATTAAAAGTAAATTTGTTTTGTTAATAATATCATATGTATCTATGTTATGTTTTTAATACATTTTTGGCAAAATTAAAGACATTCATTTTTATTATTACTAATGATTACATAAAATTACCATAGGTTCTTCCTTAACATAGTTCATCTCCTACTGTACCCGCTAACCATCTACCCAGCCGATGAGTATGGGCAATAGTCACGAACATCCTTCTATTTTTTTTAAACTAAACAATAGAGGTAAGGTTTCATTTTTAAATCCTATATTTTTCGCTACAAAGTAACTTAGAAGTAATTCGATGTTGCCCAATTACGAATCTTAGATTTTAAAATGGCGTTGGTACCGTACACTTAACTACCTCTAGCACGTGATGTTTATAGTGATTTCCATAGTGACATCTAAAAGGTGAATATTTAACATGTTCAAGATAAAAAAATTAAAGAATCAATCTGTAAATGTCGCAATATTATGTTAAGGCCTCCTCTCCCTTTTGAGTAGAAGGTTTGGAGCTTATTCCACTAAGCAGCTCCAATAGAGGTTGGTGAGCCTGGGCTTAAACCCGTAAATATCGGTTGAAAACTCGAAAAATGATAGTGTATTAAGTATTAATAGAGTTATACTCAATTTTTTATAAAAATTACTTACCAAAATCACAGTATCTGTATCTCCTTATTTAATAAAATAATTATATAAAATTGACTTATTACAAAAAATTTACAGAAACTAGGCACTTAAGTTTATCGTTCACTTTGTTGATATATTCCCCAAAAGCTTGTTAAAAAATATAATAGAGTAAGTCCATTCAAATGAAAAAAATTAAGATAATGATGATATAAAAAATACTAAAAGAAAAAGATGTTTCGTCAGTAATAACATACTGCTTGACACGAATATAGACATACATATTGCATTTTATGCTTTCGGCGAGGTATTTAAAAAACTCGAGAATGTTTATATAAACGATAAACAAATTGTTTGATAAACTGTTAGTTTATTAAGTTTTTATAAAACACTGTAAATTAATATTTTTTGAATTTTTTTACATAGGTGGAACACGTTGGATTTTAGATGATTATCATTTGGTTGATCTACAATTAGCAATATGTTATTATGTCTTAGACAATCGTCTGTAACCGTAAAGCCTATTCCAACTACAACAGGAATTAAGGTTAATGCGTAAATAATAATCTATGGTATTCATTATAAATGTTTACGGATAAGTGATAAAATAATAAATTTCGACAAAACTGTTGTTGGAATTTGGGTAGTTATAAATAGATATAAATAATTATATGGAATAGTGTTGTATTATAAATAAAGATATATTAATAAAGAATAGTTTGTAGCTTTGCTATATATCGCATAGGTAACATCAATTTAAGGTTTGTTTGTCTCTACTCATTTTTCGATTGGATATAAAAGATATCTATCGATGGCTATTGAACTTCAACTAAAACATCTGATATAATGTCTCCAAGCAAAATACTCAACAGCATTGAATGTGATAACTTTATAATTCATTTAGTATTCCAAAATATAATAATGATGACCGTTAACATTTTCCTGGTATAAGGGTAATTGCCATTTGCCATTGCCTTTTCAAAGAGCACAGAATTAAAAAAAAGTAATGTTGTCATTTGTTAATTGCCACCTGTCAAATCAAAACTCATATGTCTAGTTGTCTACACTACTGTCAGAAGTCAAAACTTATACTCGTAAAGTGTAAACACTAAACAACTTCGTTAACCTAATATTTTCGGTGATGTTAACGTGAAGCAAATGTTTATAATGAGTATATTAAGTCGGATTGATGTAATGAAGGTCTTCGTGTATTTATTATACTTTTTGATGTACTTGAACAAAATAAATTCTCTAAATTTAGAGGATATAAATATTCCGCCAGAACATTTTCCTTATTTCTTTAATACTTTTACGGAAGTAGCAAAAGTCTGTGCGGATAAATCCGATTGCCGATACAGAGATTTAGTTGACAAGAAAGTTTGTTGGGGATATGAAACCAACTGCACTAAAAGTAATTCGTATCATGTTAGACCTAGCTGTCCAGGAGATCATAGAGGTTGGGTAAAAACGAAAGAGGCGCAGTTTGATACGTTTTATACACAAGCTGATTTTGGTAATACTTTTTCTTAAGACATGTATATTGAGTACTTTAAATTCTAATTACATGTTTTTTTTCTCTTTATATTTGTTGTAGGGTATATTAAAGAACAAATTCAAGAATTGATGGTAATTTGCGAAGCTACTTATCCCCATGATAGTTCATTAGAATGTTCTAAATATCTAAGGTCTGTGTAATACTGTTTTTATTATTGTTATGATTTAAATTTTACTTAGGTTTTAATTATGATCTATTTGTAACAGATTCTGTAGAGGTCGAAACTTAATGCTTAATTTTCATGGTTTGGTTGGTCGAGGTGACAATCTAAGATATAAAATGGATATCCTTGGTCCTGGTCAAATAGGTAACTTTCAAATATTTATTTCTTATTTAATACATTTCTTAAAAGGGTGGTCTCTTATTAGTATAAAAACTGTCATATTACTAAGATGATAGATTATTCAAAAAAAATAATTGTATTATAGCATATATTGGGTCAACTTCAAAATCTTTCCAAGTCTCTATATGTCACATCAGTTCGAATAGTAGATTGAACGTTGAAGTTAAATAATTATTCATGATAACAATAATATAAAGCATTGCATAAATAATCTAATGTCCAGATAGTAGAGTAGGCTTCCAGATTTATATCCTTTGTACTACTTGGCCTCACAAAACACTTTAAACTTCAATTACAATTAACAAAAAGTAATACAATATTTTTTTGTTTTTTATTTTTTTTTTTAATATTATTTGATAATTTGCAAATAAATAAAACATTTTGTGTAATATGTCGCTTAGTTAAAATAGGTTAAGCTATATTTCTTGTACCTTTTGTTGTTTAAAGTCAGAAGACAGAGAAGTTTGTAATAAAAGGTTTATATTGAATATTTCAGGTGGTTATTGCCAGCTATATTCTGAACGGTTAATGAAGGAAGCAGAACACATGAGTGCTTTGCAGTCATGGGCTCCTGAGTTTGTAAATTTTGTTAAAACGCCACAAAGACCAATTCAAGATGAAATGTGTGATATAACAATAGATAAGCCAACATATATTATGAAACTAGATGCAAGTAAGTTTCTAATGTCTATAACAATAAAATTTAGATTTATATCTTGATATTCATTTGTAAAATTTCAGCTGTGAATATGTATCATCATTTCTGCGACTTCTTCAATTTGTATGCATCACTTCATGTGAATTCTACACACCCTTCAACATTTACAAGGGACAACCACATACTCATTTGGGAAACATTCACTTATGATTCAGCATTCAAGGATGCTTTTAAAGCATTTACAGTTAATCCTATATGGGATTTAAAAAAGTTTAGAGGCAAAGTAGTTTGTTTTAAAAATGTTGTATTTCCTCTTCTACCACGCATGATATTTGGACTTTACTATAATACACCTTTGGTTAGTATAATATCACTATTTTTGTTTAAGCTAATTAGAAGTTATAATTTTTTTATCCAAAACAACCATATTGCGTCTGTTATATAATTTATTACTTACAATCTTGTTTTTTCTTTTCAGATATATGGATGTGAAAGAAGTGGATTATTTCATGCTTTTTCTAAACACATACTTCATTCTTTAAATGTGAAGCTGTATCCGAGGATAAATGACAAAGTAAGAATTACATTACTATCAAGAGGAACAACATATCGCACAATACTCAATGAAAATGAAATTGTTAATGCACTTTTGAAAGTAAAGGGCTATCATGTACAGAGAGTTGTGTACGATAGAACTGTGCCCTTCACTGAGCAGCTGGAAATAACGCACAACACTGATGTTTTCATAGGAATGCATGGAGCTGGTTTAACCCACTTATTATTTTTACCAGACTGGGCGGCTGTGTTTGAAGTGTTAGTATAATAACTTATTGGTTTTATTTTTACTATTTTAATTCAGCATTGTAATATTAAATGATATTTTGCTTTAGTCATAGTCGATATTTGAATCCAATCTATTTATTACAGTTACTCAGGAGTGCTAAGTAAAATGGATTTTACCTATTCATAATTTTTAAAAATAAATCGCATTATTGATTGTGCAAATATCTAGAATTCATTGTGTCATTATGAATAAAAATAATATTATTATTTAGTAGTAAGAAATAGGTATGCAATATAAATCATAGAAAATTTCGAATTTGGGCCAGAACTTGGGATAAACTATATACTACACATACGATAGGATAGGATAGATACATTATAGCCTAATTTCGAATTATACATAAGTATATGCCTATTTATCTCAAAATAATTTTTAATCTTGACGAAAGACTTGACTTGCCCCGAGACACTAAGTTTATTTTTGTAATGAAAAATTTACTTATATTAGCAGACAGCTGTCTACTGGGGACTATGATTAATAGTGCGACTGTTTCGGATATCATGTTAAAAAAATAAAACACTGCGAATATCGGAGATCTGTGATGACACCGTTTTAGTAGCGCGGGGGCGGATTCCGATTGTTCTCAAGATATGCAAATAAATATTCATACAAAATGCACATGTATAAATAATCACACTCATAAAAATATCAGGATTAAAGTTTGACCTCGCACAAAATGATATTTTATAAAGGTATAATTATTAGGATGTTTTAATTTTTCAGTTATAATTGTGAAGATCCAAACTGCTATTCTGATTTATCTCGACTTCGGGGACTTAAGTATGTCACGTGGGAAAATAAAGCAAAATTAGTTCAGCAGGATCAGGTAATATTTAATTATTTGAAATAGAATAGGATTTAGTAACTAAGAGTTAATAACCACTAGTTTTATTTCATAATACTATGTTTGTAACAGTAAGTAATTACCTTTAAATAACATCATCTGTAATATCTATATGATTGAAATATTTAGGAGAGCTTGGACATTCGTACTCGCTTAACGCTATTACGATTTGCTTAAATATTACCAATTTCAACTATTATAACCTACATATAAGTGTGTATTTGTGTTGTGAATATGAGTTGTGTATCTTGTGAGTTTAATTATTATGCGTGCATGCATGCGTATTTTTAAGTTGGTGTGTGATTTTGTCGATGTGATTGTGCGCGTGCTTTGAATCTCGAAGGTGAATATACTCTTCAGAACGGAGTTTGATCTGGTTCAATTTGATGAATGTTAATAGCTCCGTTTCGATTTTGACATACATATCAACAGCATATTGATGAAATAACCGCCGACATTTTACTATGTTATCCTTTATTTTCACCAACCATCATGTGATAGGGGTAAAAAATTATTGAACTAACTTTTGTATTAGTTTCGGCAACTGTAAATAAAATCATGTTATAATGACAGATATTCATTGTTCAGTCAGATAGACACAGACAGTCAGCCAATCAGTACCTTGCGGTAACGGCACCTAAAATAATTCTACTAACCCACTTTTTCCTTAGTATCGTAAAAGTCGACTAATGGATGCAAAATTTCACTTACGTGAGACCGCGCAGGGCACCGATGGGTTTGTGCCCCCATCACGTTTGTGCAGTCTTTTTCGGCGAAGTGTGGATTGTGGCAATTAACTGCCCTTACAGTTTTAATTGCTTAGTCTTTGGCCACCCTTCACTTCGGGGATATAGTCGTGATCATATGTATCATAATACATATGGATGTATTCTACAATAGCAGAATTGTGAACAAAAACAATCCAACGAAACAAATTTATAATTACCTGTTTGTTGTAATTGATATTACCTTGATTGATAAGCTTCTTCACCTTGCTAAAATAAGATTGGATATATTAATGCGTCATATGAGCAATATGTTTCATATACACGCTGTAACTGTTCATATCGGCGGTAAAAAAACTACATATATCAAGGGAATTCATCCATTACAGTGGCAACTTCATCAATTGTTGGTGAATTGTAACGTCTTGCATGTTGTCCTACAGGAGTTTTATCAGCTCGGATAACAATTTTATGATTCATGATCAGATGGCATGTGATCCAATGCAGTTTCAAACAATGTAATCAACTGATTGTATTGACGAAACAAAGTACAATAGACCTTCTCACTGAAGAGTTATTTTTACGCTGATCGATTTCCTGTTTTGAATATCCCATGAAATAAATTTGTAAGAATTTGTAGTCACCGTCTGACACCGGCAACGGCGAATCTGCCTTATGATATATTTGGCTTTGTATCTGTAAATTAAACCAAGAAGTTATAACTTGTACATAAAAAACAAGTCTTTTTACCTTAAAGGTTGGCTAAAAATTGTAACAAATTATATTCGTTGCCCCATTTGGAAGCAGTTGTTATATTTTTGTATGTTGAACAAAGTCTCGAACTGGGGTCGGCTAAACCTAATCCATTTCAACCCCAAAAAGACGCAAGTTTGCGCGTTAACTGCTAAAAAAACACCATTTGTCGTATCTCCACGATTCGAGAACATTCCGTTAGCCGCCACAGCTAGTATCGGAATACTTGGCGTCGATGTTTCGAGCATCGTTCAGTTCCGCGGTCAATTGGAAGGCAAAGCCAAATTGGCATTAAAAAAAGCTCGGTGTGCTCAGCAAGGCAAGACAGTATTTCACGTCGGCCCATCGTCTAAGACTATACAAGGCGCAAATTCGACCTCACATGGAATACTGGTCTCACCTCTGGGCGGGTGCTCCCCAGTACCAGCTCCTTCCATTTGACCGTATCCAACGTAGAGCGGCTCGAATTATCGACGATCCAGCCCTAACCGATCTGCTTGATCCTTTGGATTTGCGTAGAGATGTTGGATCACTCTGCATCTTCTACCACATTTTTCACGGGGAATGTTTCGAGGAATTGTTTGGATTAATCCCGGCTGCTGAATTTCACCTTCGGACATCTCGTGAAAATTTAAAATCCAAGCAACAGCGTGATTTGAAAAAAAAATGAGCTTACACCTATCTTAAAGGCCGTTAACGCATCTAGAAGCCCCCAGTGTTGCAGATGTCCATAGGTGGTGGTAGTCACTTTCCATCAGTAGAGACTCCTGCCCATTTTCCAACTATACCATAAAAAAAATAGGGCAGCCTTAGAAGGCGATTAGTTTTTCTAAGCCGAATTTATATGGGGACAACCGTTTATTATAATCTTAATATTTTATTAGTAAGTTTATTAATAAGTTATTCTAGGATTTTAGGATGGGCCGAAAGTAGTGCTTTGGGATGATAATTATTGAGTAAACTTCCTTATTGAAAAAAAAGTTATAGAATAGACCTTCTGTAAAGTGTTAGAAAACATACATATCTTGTCATAAGCATAGTTTAGTTATATGGCTTATCTAAGTCTTAAATAAATAGATATATTTTTACATTTGCTATGGCGGAGATCCCATCATACCATGTAGCTGCTTTTGATTTTAAGGTACGGATAGTAGAGCTTACTTCAAGAGGACCGGATTCACGAAACGCAATGAGTAGTTTGATGTAATGGCTGGTTAATGCAAAATATGGCTGACGAAGATATTTAGTTCTAATCTTTTGAAGATTAACATAAACATAAAACATAAGCAGCCCGTAAATGTCCCACTGCTGGGATAAAGGCCTCCTCTCCCTTTGAGGAGAAGGTTTGGAGCATATTCCACCACGCTGCTCCAATGCGGGTTGGCGGAATACACATGTGGCTGAATTTCGTTGAAATTAGACACATGCAGGTTTCCTCACGATGTTTTCCTTCACCGCCGAGCACGAGATGAATTATAAACACAAATTAAGCACATGAAATTTCAGTGGTGCCTGCCTGGGTTTGAACCCGAAATCATCGGTTAAGATGCACGCGTTCTAACCACTGGGCCATCTCGGCTTTTGAAGATTATAATTGATTAATTCTTTTATACCAATTATTTTTTGTTTATAAAATTTGGAACTATAATGTTATATCTCTTGTGCATGTAGTTACAATATTATTAATAGCATTATTGTTTGGCACAAGAATATACAGACCACCAACAAGTTGGAAATATAAACTTTTGCCAATTTATACTAAGTTGGCTTCGATAATTAGCTTACATCGCACCCTACTTTTTTAACACATAGTTGAATAAATATTTATAATTTAATATTTAATTTTATAATAAATATTTTATTATCTTGTCCATGTATTAAAATTTAAAAGGGCTTTTTTATCTTTCTATTTCTAGGGACACGGACCTGGTGGTGTGTCGCATGCTAAATTTACAAATTATTCGTTTGACGTTGAAGAGTTTTTACGGTTAGTGGAAGTTTGTGCGTCATACGTCCGAAATCGACAGGATTTCACTAACTTCATAGCAGGATCAATGAAAAAGTCGCGTGAAGAATTGTAATATAATTATTTTTAATTTTTCTCGAATATGTGATATTTACATTTTTATCAAGTGCCGTAGTTTAAGTATATTTTTTTGTATCGTAAAACTTTACAACACAAAAAATAACGTAATATTTGTATTAATACATTAAAATTTATATTTGCTAGGATCAGCCATCATATTTTGTGCCTACTTTGTCTGATGATAACCGGTGTTAAGGAACACAGATAATTTAAATTGTGGATCTTTTTAAAAACCACATACGTTTTTAATAGATTAAGCTTCAGTATAGTTACTTTATGTAAGAAAAACGACCTGTGACAAAAGCATTCCTATATAATTTATATGCATTTTCCACATACATTTTAACTATTAATTTATAAGTAATAATAAATTTAACTTGTAATATGTTTAATTCCTATCATATACTAATTGATTGTTGAAATGATAAATCAAATCAATTTTTTTTAATTTTTTAAGTATATAATATGTTTATTAAAAAAATGTATCGTAAAACTGGTATCGGAACGGAAGTCATTAAAAAATTCGTGGAATTAAATAATTAATTGATTGTTTTAATATTTATTATATGTAATGTATAAATATTTGATGATTTTTTTATCGTTCTCTTTTTTTTCTGCGAACAAAGATAATCTTACTTTAATATTTATATTTTAAACAATATGTGTGATTATTTCAGTTCATTTATGGAAAAGTTGATCTAAAAGCGGTATTATGGAATTGATCTCAAAATACGTAATATTAATTTCACGACTGTCAAATATGTTGTCGATTTCTGTTTAAGCATTTATCCAGTGTTGCTCATGTTTTACAAACGGTTCAAATTTTTTAACTTTGCCGCTTTCAAGAGCTGATTCTTCACTGTACGTATAATTATCGAAACGATTCTGTTTTACTAAATTGCAATATTTCTTTTATAAAAATCTATGGCACAGTACTTTTTGAGTGATACACAATCTAAATATACGTTTATTTACAACAACAATCGGAATCTATTATAATTTTTTTTCAGTAACAATGTGACGAAAGAAAATTTTTTTTTTGCTTGAGATCTAAATGCTTACGAATAGTCAATTTACAAGTTTTTAGCATTATTTAAATATAACTGTCTTAGGTATTTAAAATTAAAAAAAAATATTTCGCAAGGCTAAGCGTGTGATTTACAGTTCAGCTTGTGAAGAATCTTACTAACAATATAAAATATATATAAGAATAAAGAAGATTGTACTTAATTTTATAAACAGAAACAAAAGTAAACATTTAATTATAATTATATTTATTTGCTTTATAACAATAAACAAAAAAATGTTAATAAATAATGAAATACTCACTACTATAAAACTTTTTATTTTTTAATAATTCCACTATAGATTTAGAATCCTTACTGCATGAACCAACACTTAGTATGTTTATGCTGTGACTAATAAAGCTTATGCTCCTGACCTTGAAGACATTGGTAATAAATTATTACTCATAGTATAAATATATATATCAACATAGGGTACCTGGGTGCGTACCAGGATACCTTATATTTTTGAAACTTATAGTATATTATTAAAACTCAGAGTTCTTTTATAAAGTATTGTGAGCTTCCCGTCACAATTTTGTACAGGTAAAGTTAGGAGCTTAAATCAAGACTCGAGATATGAAAGCAAGGAGATACAGACGTTGGCTAAACTTCTATATTGTGAAGATGCATACAACTCTCCTGCTTTTTTTAGTTATTTTGAATATCTCTTAATCTTTCTAAAACAGCTGTATGTAAATTGCAAAATATTTACCCGCATAAAACGTTCCTTACACAATTAACCTAAACTACAGAAGTCGTTATGTTTTTTATCCCTTTTGCTTAAATGAAAATATTTAATGTGATATGCTATATAATTATTCTCTCGCTGACTTTTTTTTGTTGACTTTTTGTAGATCTATAAATCTCTCATATAAATTTTAAATTTTATCTTTATTATATATTTTATCTCTTATAGTTTCGTTCGCATCTGGATTTCGATTATCTTCATTGTTTCAATCATGATTATTAACATTTAACCACATCGGCCGTTATGAGAAAATTAAAACATGAAGTTGTGATAATAACATCGAAATAATTAATTATTGTAAATTAATTTATTTTAAAAGGTTTATTTTGTAGATACCCTGTTTTACCTGTGTCTCTTTCCTCTGCTTTTAAGTTGCCGGGAAGGGATCGCTGTTTCATCGATATATATTTTTTTAACGTAATTGATGTTTATTGGCGTACAATAAAGAGTAATTTGATTTTGATTTGTATTGATTTGATAGGTAGTCCGATTTCCAACTATACGGTGTCGGTCTTCGTGTCTGCTCCTATTTGTAGTCCTTTCATTCAGTCATAATGAGCGATAGTAAAGAAGGCAGAAATTAAAATAGAATGAGCTAAAAGAGGAAGTAGCAGTTATAGTGGTAGAAGTTATCAAACCTGTAGCGAATATCACACCTGCATAAGAAAATTTAAAAGGAAACTGATTATCATTATATTTGTTTTATTTCCAGCCTATTATATGATAAGTTGTTTTTTTTTTTTAAATTGAATTTAGTGTCGTTGCAAAGGTCTTGACCTGAATTTGTGCCCATTTTAGGTTTTTTTATGGATTCTAGCGATGGTTAATTTATTGCGATTAAGTTTTCTCGGTGTTCATAGATATTATACATAGAGACTCCCGGTTGCTATTGTTTATTTAGTAGAACTTAATCGATTTTTATTCTAAATTGATCGGCATGTAGCGTAACACAATAAAGTTTAATGTGACGTAAAATTAGATAGAGACATTAAAAAGGACTTAAATGAAAATTAAATAAAACAATCTTTACCAAGAATTGTTTTATTTCACGCCTATCTAAAATAATATCTTATACAATCATTATTTGAATAGGTTAAGGTATAAATTAAAAGTGTATATTTGGATTTTTAATTGTATACCTTTATCAAAGAAGATTGGTCATTTAAAAATAACTTGTAATAAAAGAACTCTACACATACCGCTATTTTAATTTTGGAAGCGCTGCCGTACATGAAAACTGTAATTATAATCCGTGAGATATCTGGTATAATTGTTTGGGATAAATGCGATTATCAGTCATGTTTGATTTGATTGTTGGTATTGATAAATCCCGTTACCACGTTACGTTATATAAAAAGTATCATGCAAAAGTTGAATCATTACTCATGTCAATAATTTAGAGGAACATAAATAAAAGTCTGAATAACATTTAATGTGTCCTTATTACGTACTGGCCGTCTTTATCAGTTTAGTGTAATTAGAAAAATAAATACTTTTTTTACGTTAAACAAGTTGATCGATTTATGATATTTGTGATAAATGGCTAATCTCAGTGACGATTTCAGTGATATAAATATGAATTAATATAAATTCATCATATTATAGTTGTAAAGCATTATCCTCAGCAAACAATATAATGTCATAAATGCTTGTAACATTATCTATATAATTAAAAAAAAAGATAAGTTTTCGTAATATATCCCCGTGGAACATCTTATGTTAGCACAGATTAAAGAGTTCCAGATTCAGAACACCGTTATTTATTAAGTAATATAAATCAAAGAATACGCCAAAAGCATTATGTGTTTTCTAATTTGCAACGTACCTACATATGTCTAGCAGTCTATAATGCGTGTCGTCTGTGTGAGCTCCAGTACAAATAAGTTGCTCGCTATACCATAATATCTATATTTTCATTTCATTGATTCATATATAATAGTTTCACTGGTCTAAACCACACATGTAATACATTGAAACCTACTATGTGATATATTCTCGTGTATAGCCTTGTTGTTTTAGTGACCAGCTTATACGGCAGTAGCTATTAAGGCGCGGTATTCGGGTTGGGATAGTGTAAAATTAGTAGGTTTTTCTGTTTAGGAAGTATCAGTAGCAGCGCAAAGTAATGAAGTTGGCTGTATTACACTGGTTTCATAGGATTATGAGAACGATTCTCTTGTTTTATAGAGTGCATCAGTGTTTGTTCAGGCACTTGTGCATTATAATGTATTTTTTGCAGGTGGCAAACCTTTTTAGTTGAACGGCAAGGAATAAATTATATTAAGAGGCATAATAAATGTACATAATAATTATGTTGTCGTCCTGACAGATTTTGGCCACACCGGACAATCTCAAAGGAGACCAGCTAACTATGCAGGACATATTATAGTGTACAAGTGTGCCCAAACACAGGTGCACTCTATTCCCTCACACTCATAATCCGAATGGACGCCAAATCCAACATGATCGGAAAGACTCAGCTCTCACAAGACATGTGGAGCAACTTCACGTCGCGAAGATGAAGATATATGTCTGGCGTTACTTAACTAGGTAGACCCTCTTTTGCAGTGCAATGCTTTTGATCACAGTATGGGTGTGAGCTTCGTCTTGTGCAGCGATTGCTAGCCAGCCCCAACATCCTACTGAGACTACATGTGGGTTACATTTTATTGAGTCGGACTTTAAATCAAACAAACATTTAGAATAAATTGTACTAACAACATTTATTTATTGTATATTTATCAATATTGAGTTCTTAGTCTTATTCAATTACTATAAACAATGTCTTCTGATTATTATCACAAAGTCGAACATAGCCTTCTGGCGTACTGTCAAATATAGAACTCGAATACGAATTAATCAAATTACCAATATGTGTATATTTCTATTTATGAGTATTTATTGCTTAAAATGGATTTATATTTTTTTTTGTTTTGACATAGTACTCGTAGCTAACTTTCAAATTATTCAATTTTATTCACATGACGTCGATGTCCGCTACGGCGACATCAACATATTTATTTTCTGAATTGAGACTAGACAACTGTGAATGAGGTGTTATCGCGCAAAATTGTATGCGAAAACACAGATGCACTTTTTACTACCTTAGTTTCATAATACGATGAACGAAACAGAAAGAAAGAGGTGTTATTATAGATAAAAAATACGAGTAACAAATTATATGGATACAATAGTAAAAAAGTACTTGAATTGGATTGGTTTTATTAAATGAACATGTCGCTATTTTAAAAATATATATGCTGTTTTAACTTTATATTCTTAATGAACATGCATCACTTGCATGGAATTCTACTTATAAATCACGTTACTCGACTAGAGATAATTCAAAAAGGCTTTACAAAGTTTTTAGCTTACAAAGATAGGAGCCGTCCATATTGTGCAGTCTATAATACACGACTGGAACATTGCAAACTTGCCACGTTGGAGAAGAGTAGTCCATTGATGATTTAATGTTTCTGCATAAATTAATCCATGGTTCAATCGACTCGCAAAAGTTAGACTCTCAAATTTATATAAATGTCCCAAGTACGCGTTCCGCGTCACCTAATTTAAAATAACGTCGTTATTATATATATATGAAAGTTTCAGCTTCTCATGACATTGATATTGCCTATTACTTTAGACATTGGAGTCCGATACTGAACTCAATCAAAACAAAATTTTCTTCAAAAACTAGTATAATATATTCTTGTAATCTAGTACAACTTGTATCTTTTGCTAATAAGATGGCTTATAAGTAAGTGAACAAAAACAAAAGAAAAAAATCAGCACACTCGCTTTGACAAATTCTTTTTTATAAAATGTTGTAAAAAAAGGTTGATTATATAGCAACTAATGCTATTTAAAATTAAATCAATGATCTGTATTATATATACATCGAAATTAGTAGTCGTAGGCGCGAACAGATATATATATATATACATATAGCCATGATAGCAATAGCTAAAAAAATTTTAGCCTCTGCATAATTAGTGTCGAGTTAAATTTTTGATTTTATTTTACTAGTTTATTTCTTTTAATTTGTAAGTAATTTATGATCTTTTGTATAATTGATCATGTTTTTATTTTTATTTTAAAGTTATATTAATGTTGGAATGTAGTGTTTAGTTTTTTGTTATAAATGTATAGTGTACACGCCTTTAGTGATGTATCATACTGAACCCACATTTACTCAATAATTTGAGAATATGCCGATTTTGTTTCGAAAATCGCGATACATATATTTGACGTGAGAAAATTCAAGCGTAGGATTAGTGGCTATACTTACTTTCAAGAGCATGGGAATGTTAACTGCTGCTACTAAGAATATCTTGACGGAAAAACTTAATAACTTTTGAGTGGCCCGAATCTCGATTATAAACCAGGACTTTAGGATCTATAACGTTATACGCTAGTTACCAGACGAATAAGGCAGTTTTCCTGTTCGGGTACAATCTGTTTGACAAGTAAACCTACAAGTACGAGCCTTGAGGAGTCCTCCCATCAATTATATTATTACGAAATTATATATTGTTCAAATTGATAACGAAATAAAAAATAATTAGCCAATTAACCAAAATATAAAGTAAATTAATTAAGAGGATTTTTTATAAATGGTAATTATGTTTCTCGTACATTTTCGAAATTTTATTGTTGTGATATAAGTACAGAAACCCAAAGATAATTATTATTTGTTCGAGAAGCGGTAAATCGTAAAACAATCGTGTATGGAGGCAATATTTACAGATGGAAAATAATGAATGACCCAAGCCCGCGAGCTCCGAGCGTCGTGGTCATAATTTTTGATTTAACCAGATTGTATCGCTAAATAAGAATCAACAACTAATTGAAATAAATCCGAAGTTATTTTAAGATGAAATCTTTAATAGTTATACGGTACGTCTTAATGTATGTCCTGTTTATTGATAAATTTATGGAATTTATTATCAGAATGTGGAAAAGATATGGTCTAGTTTATTTAAAACAATTTTAATTTCTATATTCATTCATTTTTTTTCAATTTGTATGGATCTTTTTTTATAGTATTGCGTTGAAAGAAATTACAAAGTTATTATTATTTCTGCTTAGAAACAAAATAAGTACAATTTAATAAACTTAATTTTGAAAAAATAAAAATGGATGTTGTAGATGGTAGGTAGCCGGTGGCAGCGAGCATGGTGGTCGAATGCACGACGACGCTTGTCGCTGATAGCAATCATAGGCGCCGGCGCCTCGTTGTAGGCATTATTTGCTATATTTATCGCTATTAACGCATCGCCTTTTTTGTATCTTAATTCTTTTAATAAAACAATTTTGAGTATACGTTCATGCTATTATATCGTGTTAATAATACCGACTTTGAAACATACATATCTGTTTTTCATACTCTGGCGTAATCTATTTTAGTCCCGAATGACGAACGGAATGCTATTATTATTTAAATGGTACCTAATGAAGTTTTCTCAGATTTAGCTTTAGTTGGTTATAATATGATTTTTACTTGCTAATATTTATTATATTAACGTTTTTAATTAATTATATTAACGTTTAAGTAATTTAAAAGTTATATTTTACTGCAATTCGTAGTTTTAATGATATCCATATATTTTTATCTCTTAGGATTCGCCAATATTCACGCGATCAATTGCAAAAGGTTAACTATGTCAAGTGGATTAACGGTAACTGAGAATGCCAACTGTGGCCTATAAAGAAAAGAAAGAAA
Organism: Vanessa atalanta; assembly: GCF_905147765.1. Lineage (NCBI taxonomy): Eukaryota > Metazoa > Arthropoda > Insecta > Lepidoptera > Nymphalidae > Vanessa > Vanessa atalanta. The sequence goes on from NC_061873.1 coordinate 7,660,521, forward strand.
TCTTCATTTATCCGTGTGGGCATTTATTCGATAATAGCTCAACGATTATGGCAACAAGCAGGCGATTAACAATAGCACATACAAACAGAAGGTAACAGAAAGAAGACAAACATTCGTGGCTCTTTCAAAAGCATTGTACAATAGTCGTCATCAATTACAGGCAATAGATCGCCCAACATCATTTGTCCGTCTGTCCGTTACTCGACTGGGGCATTCCCACGGCTCGCGGGATGGTCGTGTTTGTTGTCGGAATATGTCCAACGAGCAATAGTAATAGAAAATTGGTTCTGATTGCATTCGCTCTCTATTTTGCTCGTTTTGTACGTTCTCACTTATTTTCTTAACATTGAAATCGGTACCTAATATTAAATTTTGGTTGTTAGTTATAAAACATAATAGCGTTCAAACCACAATAACTACTACATGTAATTAACAAACTTGCTTAAATAAAAGAAAAAATACGATGCAGAGATTTCGCAAAATAATAATTATGCACAGCGATGCAAACCGTTGCCTTTTCGATGTTATCGACAACAAGGTTGGAGAGAAATTGCTCCGATCAAAAGATAATCTCTCCGGAACCAAATTGATCATTGATATAGGGAGGTGCGTTCGGGTGCCATCGTGACCTGCCATCACTTACTTACCATCGCTAAAACCTTATTCAATTCTTATACGTTGGTAATTTCAGACCTAAAAAATAAAGTAATTTTATTTCAATGTTACCTCAAACGTTTGGCTTGTCGATCGCGTCTCACAATCAGTTGCGACGTCAACTTCAGTTTTAATACCCGTCTAATCTACATATGAAGCTCATAGACCACTAGATCATTATTTACACATATTAGCTCCAGATTTAGGCCACCTCACTGTAGCCTCATTCTATCTCTCGGTCAATAAATATCAGATTAAAGTGCCGCTATTGTAGCCTTCACGCACAAACTAGTACCGTGGCTTTCAATAACGGTTCGCACTATGCAGATTATCACCGCGGCGATAACCGCGACGTGAAAGCGATAGCGCGACACGAGGCAGCTCGGCTTTAGAACGGGTGGTTGATGCACGGGTGCTGATTGTTTTATTTTTATCCTTTGTTACGATTGACGATTTCATAAATAAGTAAGGGAAGCTTACTAAAGCGATTCAATGATAAAAGTCGGTAGTAAGTCTTTATATGGAATATAAAGCCATATTATATCGTTAGTCCTGTATATAGATGTTATATGTATGAATATGAATCACATATTTTATACTGATCAGATTAATATATGTCCAATTTAAAAAAAACCCTTTAATGTAAAATCTTAATATCGTTAAAGTTACGTCACTTTTCGAAGAATAACGAAACATTTAAGAAGATCCCAAAAAATATAGATGTAAATTACTCCGAAGTCTTAACTACTAGGCACACAAGAGTCATTGAATAAAATAATGCCGAATAGGTCAACTAATTTAAACTGCTTGAAAAGAAAAGGAAAGTGTGGAGTCCAATTAGGACAAACTTAGACAGTCAGTGAACTCAAACCCTAATTTTGAACAAAGGATTAAACAAATAACAGGTATGCATACCAAGCCGAGCGGTTTTTTATTGAATTCAATATTTTTACCATACTCGTACAATCTATTTGGTTTATTTATAATTCACATTCGTCATATTAATAGCGACATGTTTATACAGTTTCTTAGGGAAAAAAATGTAACAATTTCCTTTCTATTTGATATAATATGAACTTGTCACATAATAAAATAATTTAGTTATTTTCTAAACACTTAAGCTTCTCAGCGAATCACTTAATAATTTTCTATAAGTGCGTATATAAAATTAATAAAATTTCATTTTTTTTTTTAATGTGCGTCGGAACGTAATGACTTCGAAATTATAAGGTCGCAATTATAAAATAAATCCTCTTATTATTTCGGATTGGATTTTATCTTCAAATGTATGTCGAAATCCTAAAATTAAATTAACGCTGATTTTAATCGGCTTCCGAAACTTATAATTTTATGGAATGCCTACTCTGCTAAGTTGTGCCTGACCGAAATTCGGCCACGACAATCTCAAGTCTAGGTTACTGCGTAAGAAGTATTATAATGAATAATAGTGTTAAAAAAGTCAGGTGTACCCTATAATCTTATGGGGTATTCCGATTATCTTTCCTAAGCATCAGAGAGAGTTCAGACCCAAGACCAAGATGACTTACAAGCTTTTTGAGGTTCTGTGCCTATAAATAGTAGGTAATACTGCCAACTTTGTGATTGCGGACTGTTATTGTGAATTCATAGACATAAGTAATATCCACGATCCCAGAATTTGAACCCAAGACATCAGTGTCAGCAGCTCTGTTAGGTAGCCGCTAAACCAACGAGGCACACAATAATATATGTTTATATAAGTATATACTCGTGTGTACGTAAATTTCAACATTCAGTGATATGTGGCCTTGAACTTGTCACCTATCTCTGTTAAATGGAGCCAAATGATGTTTATTCAAACGTCATCGCTTTAAAGTTTAAATGCGCTTGTGAAACACCTAATTCTAAGTGAATAGGTGACGGAGTGAATACGATTGCGTAATTCTGATAAATTGCCACTTATAATTCGCCAGGAGGCAGAGATAATTAGCGAACGTACCATTGGCGCTCTGTATTGTTTGCGTTACTATTTCTCCTGGGTTTTGTTTGTAATATTTGTTTAAGAAGTCCATAACAGTAACATTATATCATATTAATTTGTATATTATAAATTAAATCAATTATTTTTTATCGGTAATTATTAAATGGTTATTTTATAACAGTTTATTTACTATTTTAACAGTATTATTGTCGTGTTCTACGGACAAGTACGATTAAATATTCACTAAAGAAATCTAGCAGATTTGTGTCAATCAAGTTTTAATATAAAGATACTTTGAATGTTAACCCGATGTGTCAAGGTATTGACATATCCCAATAATACGTTAGATTTATGTGCAAGTAGCCGACAGCTAAGTGGTCAAGGTTACGGAGATTTAATATTTTGAAACGATACAGTGTGATTTCAAAATCAACTTAATAAATACATTGTTCTGTCAAGATGTACAATTTTAATAAAGCAAATCGATTAAAGAAATACCCTGTCAACTTGTTATCAACAACAGGTAATTTGGTTAGTCATTAATCATTTTTCGTAGTCTGTACTTTGGTTTATAAAAGTATTATTACAAATAAGTTATGAAACGTAAGAAAAAATAATTAAATATCATAGTAGTATCACAATTATAATAGCATTAATTCAACAAAATTTAAAACTTAATTAAATAATGCAACGGTGGAACATAAAACATTGGCCTAGTGGTTAGAGCACCTAGAGTGTTTATAATTTTCTGAGTTTCTTGACGGTTCTTCTCGGTAGAATATACACTCCGAACCGGTGGTAGCTTCACTTAATATAGATTGTAAAATGACTATTCAAAAGTGCTTGTAAAAGCCTACTTCAATAAAGGACATTTTGATTTGATTTGATTGATTCATCTCTTGGACGAGAGTGAAGGAAACAATCGTGAGGGAATTTGCATGTGTCTAAATTCAATGAAATTCTGTCACCGACTCGCATTGGAGCGGCGCGATGTAATAAGATCCAAACATTTTTCTGAAATTCATAGGAGCTCAGCAATGGGTCAGGCTGTTACTTTACTTTTACAATTATGTATAAATCAGTAAAGATGTTTTAAATAACTATTCGAGCTCATGATTTGTGTAGCAAAATAAAGTATGAGGACATAAATGTTATCCTGCTGGGCGCATGCCTACTCTCCTGTTAAGATGGTTTGGACCACTAAGCAACATACTAATTATGCACATGAAAACGCAGTGATGCTTGTTTGCATTTGAAACCGCTATCTTCGTAAACATCCACGTGCACTGGACACATCTCATCACATTATATTCATAATGATTTTTTTCACATATATGAGTATTATTATGTAGGCACTCATTTGTTTTGCTAGTTGTGTTACGAGTATGTACATTATTGTAATGACGTATAAAAAATTATCTTCAGCTATTTCTTATTCTATTAAGGTGAGGTGTTACAATTAAACCTTCCTTAGTTTGTGACGTGGGCAGATCAATTGAAAGAATTATATCGATCCGGTAGATCAAAATCACTTAACCTTTTTCACGTGCTCTTAGTCAAATCAAAAGTTCACCTAAAATATGATATTGACAGGTCTGAGTATTGGAATTTACGACATAAGTATTTGTTTAGTTTAAGTACGTTTTGTTAAGACATGACACTGTTTATGCAGAAGGTATGTGGTTTATAGCGTATAGATACGTATAGATTAGTGTCAGGTTTCATAGATTTTGCTGTCTCAATCGAAGTTTGCAAGATTTAACTTTCACTCCTCATGATGATTCATACTGTAGGCATAGTGTACGGCGCTCAGGGGGTAGACAGGTCAGATGTAAAACAGTTTCAATGAAATATAAACAATATTATTTTATTACTGATTTTGAAATTTCAAATTACATGTATTTCTAGTTACAAGAACTTAATTCTATCGAGTAAGTGACTTAGTTTACTTATATCTCTCGTATATAAGGATAATTATGTTAGTATAATAAACGACTATACATTTATTAGTTTTAAGCTTTTTCTATGCTGTTTTATGTGACGTACAATTAAGGAGTACTTTTTGAATGTTTAGCTCAATTTTAAGGATTTTTAATTTACATAAAATATATGTATTTGTCTTTATTTTTTTAACTTCATTTTCTCAGTTAAATCAGTATTGGGAACATATCTAAAATGACTCTAAAGCATGACTTGAATTATATTATTTATTGACAATAATTATAAATAATTTTCTATTTTTTTAACAGTCATAAAATCAAAATGGAAATATACTTTATTCAAGTAGGCTTTTACAAGCACATTTGAATCGTCATTTAACAAACTATATTAAGTGACGCTACCACCGGTTCAGAATGCAGATTCTACCGAGAAGAACCGGCAAGAAACTCAGTAGTTACTCTTTTTCAACATTTAAAAATACATAGTTATGTTAGTTAAATACAATTACATGTGTATATAATACGTCCTGCCTGGAAGTAAACAAGTATTAAATACATAAGATTCATAATACTTTTGTATTGGATGAACAGTGAGTTTGTATTCATGAGGAAGTCAGCAGTGTAAAGTTAATTTTTTGTCAGGTGACGATCGCCATCTAATAGTAGTAATAGCAATACAGGACATGATTCGGAGAGATAGCGGACATGTCTGTGGCGTGGACACGCCTGATGCTCAAGATAAGGTGTAGCGCGTGTCCTGCGAAGCGCCTAATGGCCGAGATCGCCTCAGGCTCAACGTGCCTCACAGTTTAAATTGAACGTCAAGCTATCGATTTGCATAAATCACATCGTTACTATTTTCAATTATTTGACCGCTTATAAATTTATCCTTGACAATCTGAAACTATTTTCATTATCAGTCTATTCTTGCGATTTAAAGAATATTTTTCCAGTATATTTGAACTTTACGTACGTAAGCTCGAAACTAATGAATCTTAGATAATAAATACTATTTTATTGTGACATTATTTACATATGGTCAAATGAAATTTTAAAAACTTGTAATACTATACAATCGGTGTACTTAATTTTTATTTTCACTAGATAGACTTTTCTTGCAAATTGTTGTTAGGCGTTTTGGTTTTTAAAATATTTGAAAAATAGAAAAAAAATGTATTCGTTATATACAACTGCACATTTAAAACGGTTAGTTAAAATCTCTGTACTAGAAGTAAGTCCTTGATACTGGGTACTCCGACCAACCACTGACTCACAAAAATGTTAATCAATAAAACGTAAAAGCATACAAAATTAAGTTTTTAATTTAAATTTGAATATATAATCTTTTTATTCGGTTCTTCAGCAATGTGTACACTGATTAAAATAATATTATATTCCAAGTGTCACAATTACTTAAGAACACAGCATGCATAAAAAGAAAACAAAAATTTATTTAATTTAAATTAAATCTTACATAAAGTAGCTCTTTAATTTTAAAACTACATAAAAATAAATGTCAATCAAAAATAAATTATAAAAAACTATTCAATAAAAAATATATATTTGAGAAAGGATGCATCAACCTCTACATCAAATAAGACATAATTTTTGCTGCTCAGTACGTTTATTTTTTATAGATACAATAGACGTAACATTCAGATCGACAATGTTTTGATACTCAACATAAACATTATACATTTGTGAAAGTGAGCTATGTAATTTAAGATTTGTGCGATGCTTTGGTTTATTAAACAAGTGTAAATTATTTGACCTAGGTAATCTGGTGGGAACATTAAAAGTAAGCTTTTGTAATAGGTCTGAATTAATAATCGACCCAGTAAAGATTCTACTTATAAATATTAAGTGAAACAGAGTTCTACATTTCGATAATAGAGTAAGTTTGTAATATTCAATACGTTCTTCGTAAGATTTCATTTAATTTGGTAAGCTTGCAACTAAAAGTTAATGATTTTTTTCCTGGATCGATGTGATTCTTGTATCTTGGAGACCAGAACTTGTTATTTGTTTAATCTTGGTTAGAACGCGTGTATCTTGACCGATGTTTGCGGGTTTAAACCCAGGCGAGCACTCCTAAATTTATGTGCTTAATTTGTGTTTATAATTAATCTCGTGCTCGGCGGTGAAAAAACTTAGTAAGGAAAGCTACATTTCTCAAATTTTAGGCCTTTAAAATATTGATGTATATGTATCACTAGCCCAGCAGTGGGAAATGTACAGGCTGTTAATTTATTTATTTTTATTTGTTTAAGTATAAATATGTGGCAGCTCGCGGATTTGTAATGTTGCCATTACATATATAAGTGTATATATAGGCGTGTGTGTATATGTAGCTTAAAAAAATCTTTATTTAATAGATTGTTTTACAAATTTAAACATATCCGATGGCGGGGAAATTGCTCGACTCCCTGTTGACTTCACCGCCTCACTCAGTAGATACGAACACCCAAACTTTTCTTAGAGTCAGATGCTACATCGCAAAAATATATTAAATTCGTTATAATAAGTGGAACATAAATATGACGTAGGGATGTTTTTCTTAATAACGCAGGAGTTCCCAATGAGCGATGTATGCAAGAAGGCCATGCAACAGAGCTCGGGAACAATGGCCCCGCTGTAATACAAGCGCTCGAGACTTGCGCGGCCACGCCTGCCGCTTTCCGCGAACAACTTGACAGTTGATAAACGTGTACCTTATTTAAATATTTATGAATACGACCCCTCTGGTACGTCGTCATCGAATGATAACATAATTAAGAGGTTCGCTATATATGTAGGTATTATACCTCTCCGACCTCTTCACTCGTCATTGTCAATCGAAAGCGGTGATACTAATAAGTTTTACAGTTACTATATGTGTTCTTTGAACAACACATGTAATTACATATTTGATATATTATATTACATTTTGATATTAAAATATCTTTGTGACATTAAACTGCAAATATATAAAATAAACCTGTAAGTAGTTACGTGTAATTACTGACAAAGGCTTAAAACATATTTTTGAAATCGTTGGCCTTTTATGGTGTGATGCTGTGAAGGTGTAGTCTATGAACAATTTGATCCAGTGAAATATTATATCCTTGATCGACATCTTTGTCCCGTAAAACCGAGGAGTTTGAAGATAATGGCTAAAAAACTCCTATGTCGATATCGAAATTCAATGTGAACGGAGCCTTGAACACAGCTCGTAATAATTAAAATTGACAAGTACGGCTTATATCTCGGCATCGTAGCGGCAGCGCATCAAACAGGTAGCTTAATTGCAAGCAGGCACGCGACACGCTAGTATAGCTACCTTGCTTTTTATACTTAACTAAATATTACTTTTTGATAATTATCTTTATTTTTATTTTATTTAATAAGCACACTAACAATATACATATTAATTGATGGTTTACACAACATCCAAAAAAAGAAAATCAACTTCTGATATGTACATCGATTACAAGTGTACATAATTATCGTAACATTTATTTCATAAATAGTATAAAAAATATTTTTTATGAAGACAAGCAAGTCTCATAATTATAATAATAGGCCTAGGCTTCCTAACCAATTAAGGAGTACATTCGAAGCTCATACCAGCACACTGCTCTAAAGCAGGTTGGTGAATATACACATAGATGCCAGAATATTATCCGACTCATGTACCTACGTACTTACAGGTTTGCTCACGATTTCCTGATTTCGTGATTTCCATCATCACCACGTATGTAATTGTTATAATATACTCGTAAACACAAACTAAGTACAGGATAACGGTGATTACAAAAGTTTAAACTTGTGTTCTTCGTATAAAAGAATCGTGTGTTCTATTCACTGGACTGCTCATATACGCAGAAGAAATCTGAAAATTAAATCTCCATTGGAAATGTTAATTCCGATACATGAATGTAACTAAATACGTTTATAGAAACAACAGGTACCGAAACAAAAGATTAAATCGTACATTACTAAAATTGTCTGAGTTTAAAAATTAAATATTATGATTAAGCACAAATGAAGAGAAAGGCCGTTGTAATTTTTTTGCATCCCTATTTCTTACAACAGAGACCTGTGTAGCATTTTTGTTTAATGGGGCATTCTTGTCATACCTGGAAAATAAGCTTAGAAATATGCACACTAACCGCCTAGAGGCCAGTCTCGGTCGCTAATTAAAGCAATCATAATTCTTAACACAACAAGCATAGTGTCTCTGCTTATATTTACAGTTAAATACCCCTCTTATGCGTTATTAGCTTAGCGACATTTCCGTAAATATCATCTCGATGCGCAGACGCATCTACATAACTTATATATGTAGGATAATAAATAACGTTTGTTATGACTGGCTCCGTATTATAATTATACTAATGAACATTTTTACCATAAGTCGAGATGGAACAGTGGTTAGAACGCAATCATCTTAACCGATGATTGCGGGTTCAGGGAAGCACCACTGAATTTACATGTCCTTAATTTGTGTTTATAATTCATCTCGTGCTCGGTGGTGAAGGAAAACATCGTCAGGAAACCTGCATGCGGCTAATTTCAACGAAATTCTACCACATGTGAATCCACCAACTCGCACTGGAGCAGCGTGGTTGAATATGCTCCTAACCTTCTCCTCAAAATGGAGAGGAGGTCTTATTTTTTTACGTTTTATTTTAATTTGCTTTGGGAACTATCTATGAAGGTATATATTTCAATGTTTAGTTTGAAATAAAATGTTAAGATTTAATATTATATTCAAGTAAAAAATCTAATTTATTTTCGTTTCATGTTTTGTTTCCTAGTTTTTTCAATGTTAAATTACTTTGTCAAGTTAAATTGAAACAATCTAACCATACTTATTTAAGAACTTCTTCGAGCTATTTAAATTTATACTGCTACAATTAAAACAAGTGAGGTTTTCCGTATATTTCGGAACTCTTAAGTAATTGCATTTATTGTTCACTAAGTCTAAAGTTGCTTGTTGTCGAGAATGGTTATGATTACTATAAAAGTAGCAAACCTGATTAGGCGATTGCGCTATTGTTTGTTGGACGTTTTGGTCCCAATAAGGCGAGCACACCTGTTTACGCTACTAGATAGCTAACTTAGCCAACTTTGGAACATTATTTCATTTGTTTGTGACTCATAACTGTAACCAGTAAACTCTGAGCGTGAAATATGGAACAAACAAAAAGTTGATTTGGAAATTGCAAAACGAATATATTACAGTAGTTTAGTAATTATAATAAATATGTAAGTAAAAAACGTGTGTTTTAATGGAAAACATAAAAGCTTTAAAAACTTAGTATGTAAAACTATAGTAGTTTTACATAATAAGTTTTTAAATAAAGTTCGTCTATACGAACTTTATTAAAATAAAACCTAATGTATTTAAATTATCCTTTTAATATTATTGGCATATGGGACATGGTTTACCTGGTTCCCACCGGTCACCTTCGCCCATAGGCCCTGCAAGCAGACAGTAACCACTCCTTTAAATGACATTGCGCCGCCTTGGGATATAACGTAATATGTCCCTTGCATCTACAATTACACTGGCTTACTCAGCATTGAGTTTTTATTTGGCCGTTCGAATTATCGTTAAGTCGGTACTATGAACTATCAATACAGATCGAAGAACATATACCACTGTTTCAAATATATCGGAAATTGTAAGAAAAAAAAACATCAATTATAAAGGAATAAAATTTCTATTCTGCAGTTTGTACTAATGTGAGTAAGAAGCCTTAGTTGGTCGGGTCGACGGTCCGTAGGTGTTTATGTGTTATAATCGCGATTTACAATTGACAGAGCGTATTATTCTTTCATTGTGTATTTAACATCTGTTAACATATTTGGTAATCGTTTTAATTCTACTTTCTCTAACTTCTCGGTAACAATACTTGTAGGAAATTTAAGATATGATATGTTTTATTATTGTTTGTTAATAGACAATAATGCAGAAATATATTACCAGTCATTCCATTTTTGTTTATACGGATAATTTGATATTATAGAATTTATTTTTCGTGAAATTAAAAAAAACAAACGAACAAAACACGAAAAAGGTGGAGATTAATCTTTATCATTATACGAAAACACTAAAGGTACTTACAATGCTATTATAGCGTTTTAATTATATATAGATATTAAAAATTACAATCTTGTTAATTAAATGACATTTTATTTTGATAGTGATATCCGATAAAGTAGAGTTCACACTTGCGTAAGAATACTTAAAGTAGACGTGCGTGAGAGGCAATATCTGGTGTTGTAGTAAGGATGCTGATTTGAGTGCCGTTACAGTATGTCGTGGTACTTGTGGTGCTGCGACGGCGCGGCGGTGCGGCCGAGGCTAACGTGCGACAAGGGCGTGCGACGGACCGTTCCAATTTACGGGTCACGAGCGGACCACTCGCAAGCCGACCTATCTGCTTTTCCTCTATAATTGAATCCACTGGCGTGGGAGAGTCGACATGGCGAAATAAAATAATCCATATCTGTTCCATTGTTAATCTTGCTTGTTATAACAATAAACTACCAAGATTTCCTTTATTGTCTTAGAATAAATTTATTTTCAGATTAGCATCCAAAGTGCTTGTATAGAATTGTGTGAAGCACTCACATAATTTATTGATATTACGAATAAAATATATTGATTTGACGTTCCTAGATTTCATTTGTACCAACTGTTTATTTTTGGTTTAGGTTTACATATTATATTAGTTTACGTTTCACTTCAAAATTAGTGAAATATGTTAATTTTCCTCGTAACACGTATAAAATCGGCTTCATTAAATTCATTTTAACATATTTATTGTTTTAAGAATACAACAGTCGGTAATTAATACTAAAGACGAGCATATAATTCGATATTTAGGTCAGACGTAAAATGGATAATATAGCTTTACAGCAGCTCGTAAGCCTTTTTTGAAAGTGCGTCGGCGTCGGCGCCGCAGCGTCGCGGCACAGGTGCACGGCTGGCGCGGATCGAACGATAACACTACGACTGTCTATTTAAATACATTGAAACCGTGAAAATAGGATTAGTAAGCCGTAATGACTCAATGTTTTAACTACCTACTCTTTACACCAAGTCTATTGCAGATACAAACTAAATTATGTATTACAATGCTCAGGACGGGTACGGTCGATATAATTATCTCCAAAACGGTCTAGCTGTTTAGAATTTATTAATAGTGTAAAATATATATTTTTCCTTAATTGTATCTAAGAAGCCATTGCTCCAAATTTAGACATAGCTCGCAACCGTATACGCTCTATGGTGATCACATTATAAGGCACGTGAACTGCGATACGGCCACACGAAAGGTTAAGGGCACAAGGCACCACGTGGGAGGTGCCAGTTTAAGAAACCCGAGATCCTGTCTTGTTCACAAATGGCGTCCATATTCATTGCAACTTTGTCCTGCAAAAGCAATATGCAGGTACTTTGTTCTACTTCAAGTACTTTAAGCTATCTCGTTTGTTTGCAGTTAATATGAGAATGAGTTGCAATTATTGACAGCAATGTTATATTAAATTGCTGTTATAGCACAGAAGGAGAATATGTGTTACATTACATAACAAAAAAAAGTGTAAATCAACCTCCAACATTTACACACTCATAATGTTGTATGTACTCATGTAGGAATCACGAATAAACAAGATTTGAGGTAACATTCACACCGTCAAATATCAAGAGGGATGTTTTATATGGCGACGGCTAAGTATAGCACGATTCGTGAAGGCGAGAATGGTGAACATGTGAGTTCGCAGGCGCAGTCGTGCACACGAGCCAGTTCATTATCGCGCGTGATGCATTTGCCGTCGCCCGCGCCGGCACCGCTCTCTTGCATCTTGTAAATACACTTGCATAGGAATGCCATAACCATTCATTAATTTTATAATATTATACAAAATCGGAATATTACTTATAAAAACCTCTGTTATAAACAATCGCTTTACGAGTAGTACGACTTCCACGCATTTCCTTTTTCATTATTCATGAACATTGGGAAAAATAAACAACTACACCTTACTTACATATTGTTTTGCAACGATTGAGTTTAATTTGATAGACATCTTCAGTTCGATTTCCAATGCAAAATGACATGTTAATGCTTGAGGAAAACCTTAAATTTCAAAACACGTACGTATTGTTGCCGTCATTCAAATAATACGTACAGGATATTATGACCGCTAGGGTAAATGGTTCAGATTTAAGAAGATAAGAGATGTTTTTGTTCTTCAAATATAATTTAAATGTCGTGTCACGATGTGTCTGACGTTTAATTTCAACGAAAATTTCGGAATGTACAGAACCTATCGGTTTTCTATGAGTTTTATATATACTTTTAGTTATGTTACATATTTCTATTGCATTGTTAAAATACCGTCAACAGATCTCGGGCAGTCGATTCACCGTAGTCCTAATTCCGATCGGTGATTTACAACTTGTTAATAATACAGCAAGTTAAACCGCACACCCATAAATCAAGATCAAGACTGTAGCTTAAGACGAAAATATTGATTGTAATGCCTTGCTTTACGTGCTTCGAGTTATATGTGTTACAATTTTTTGTTGTGTGAAGTTGGTATGCGAGTTTATGATCACGCTGCAATATAAAACTTGATTGAATATTCTCTCACATTTTTTGCCTTTTTTTATATTCCTGTCACTTCACCTTTCTTTTTTAAAGTCATCAATTTAGGAGACAAAGAACTTTTGCTTTCTGCGCTTTCATTAAGGGGAACTCTTAAAAAGCCAATTCATTTTAAAGCGATGTGTTAGGTTACATTTCACGCGCGGTAGTCATTACTACGGAGACAGATTGCAGTAATAAATACAATTTTAACACGGTTAGATGTAAAGAATTACACGAGAGAAGAAATATCCGCTTCGGACGTAATTAGTAACGCAGGTGTAATTTGTACCGGTGATGGGCGTAAACCTTATTAGTGTTTTTAGGGAAAATAATTAAATTACTCGTATACTTTAATATTATAATTAATTGATTAACAGTATTTACCTTCATCATATGAAGTAAGTAGCTATTGTTAATTAATTAAAATAATTTGTCATTTAGTTCTTAAACCTGTTAATGCAGAGTAACTTCAAGTGCCTAGCGTTAGCGTCCGAGATCTCTTGGAAGGTGGAACAATGAGGTCCATGAGTAGTAGACGTGCCGCGTGTGCCCGCACCGAGGTGAGCTGCGGGGTCACTGCTCTGACCTGTGCGTGGGCGCGCCCGTTTCCGCCCGCGAAACCAAATCATTGAGCTATACACTCCTAATCTTCGAAGATATTGTACTCACGACCGCAAACACATAAAACAATTGCTACCGAATTGATGCTCTCTACTTTCGATACTTATCGTGTTTGGAGGTGGACTAACTTTTATTTGAAGTTTCATTTATGCGTTACTGAGATATTAATACTTAGTTGTTGTATTTTTTGGAAAAATGTTATTGAATATAATTTTTTGAATTATTTAATTCTTTAAAAATATTACAACTTTAATTGGGTATATTGTGCACTGAAGAGTGCACAATATACCCAATTATAGTTGCTGTTTTGGTAAGTATTGACATTACTACAAGTATTTTAAATTATTTATATTCTATAATTTTAAAATTTTCAAATTGTGCTACATGTAAAAGTATGAAATATCAATTATTGTTGAAAAGATTTTAATATTTGATAAATACTAAGTAAAAACAAAAATGACATGAGTTACCGTTATGGAAATATCCGTATATTACAATAATTGAAAAAGTTTTTCCGGTTTCATTGTCTATAGTTAGCACTTGCATTGTTCGTCGTTATCGGAACAATTAATAGTTTAAAACAATTGAGTTAAGAGAAGAGCCGTTAGTTCACTCCATCTGCGTCAAGGGAGCTCCGCCACACTACGCCGAAATATGTTTATCGGCCATCGTCGAAGCGTCGGGTCGAGCTCTTAAGAGTCCCCGAGGGCTAACAACTATGGAGAGGGTTTTTAATTTATTGTAAAAATCAATTTTATATATTTCATTTGGGTGTACATTTCAATCATTTTTTTCTCTATATTTCGACAGATTTGCACCCGTCGTGGTCACAAGCTGACATATTCGCAGACATGTTCGTGGTTAAAAAATGAATACATTATATGTATATTGCGAAATTTCAAACTTTACAATCGTGAAAACATTTAAGAGTTACGAATTCTAAACGAGAACATTTAAATAAAGTTTTAAGGATTTTTATTTAATTTTATTAAAAAAATAAATAGCCTATATAACAATTAATGTTACATTTTATTTATCTTTAATATTTCCGTGAAATCCTACTTATTCTCTATATATTTTTTATCATTTAACTTTATCATAAAATAATGTAAAATATTATAACATCGTAATTTTTATGTAGCAATAATTTACCTTTAATAAGAAATATACTAAAGTGTTGAAAGTCAGTTTCCACAATTGTGTCATGTTTGCAAGTCACAAAAAACCTATTAGCATACCCATGTAGGCAACTACAATGGTTGAATTAATTACAGATTATTTTTGTATGAATTAATGATATGAAGATAAGCGGTATATTTGTCTGCACGAACGTGTGTTTATAGGTATACCTTTGTAAAAAATAAGTTTAATTTATATTTTCAATGTACGTAAATGTTTAATAGGTTAAATAGTGTAATTCGTTTCTTGCTGATTTTCAGTATAATCTAAATTCCGTTCTAACGCTAACGAACATTTAATTAATTTACGAAGCTTTGTATTTAATTTCATCCTGTAACATTACCAACAAAACTGCTTATGGAAGCTCAATTTAATGAAGATCAAATAAAAATTATATTATTAACTTAGGTAAGTATATAAAAGTACTAAGTTAAACAACTTAGTACTTTTATACTTGTATTATTTTACTTAACTTTTATTATTTTATTAAAATTCTCTGTTCTCACGTCATTTGTATTTCACTGAGAGTCGGATAAAGGTCACGTACGCTTGAAGCAATCATAAGTCAAAAATGTTATAAATCTTTAGATGTTGCTTTCCATTATCTAAAGTGAACTACAAAAAATTATACTGGAGTAAATCGTGATTCTTTTGCTAAAGTTTTATTAGAATGATTTTAGTAAAAAACTATTTGTAAATAACTTAATTGTCTACTTGGTCTTATTGCTAGCTGATCTGAGATTTATCTGAGCTGAGGTAGATTCATTAAAATTCGTTTGATTTTTCTACCCAGAAATTCTCAATATGTCGGCTGTTTTACACTCTCATACCTCAATGAGCAGGAAAAGCGGTTCTGCGTCTTACATTTCTCCGGTTGTTGTGTGATAGCAATCACATTTAATTCTGAGAGGAAGGGAATACAGAGTGTATGTTACCTACTTCTGTTTGATCAACACAACGTATCTCTTGTGCAGTTAGATAATTCTTGAGATTGGCCTTCGTGGACGATTATTCGCTTTGGTGGTTTATTATTCATTTCTATTTGAGTTTTCAAAACATGTAATATTTATAAATAACCGTCTCTACAAATTCAAAATGGTTTTTAATTATTTTCCCTAAATTTTTAATAAGTCTAAGGAGATTTCCATAATATTTCTTACTTTTACGGTTTCTAGCGTTTTATATACACCCGTATATACCTACGATTGGTTTTAGTTATCTGAAATTATTAAAATTTGTACTACTTAAGTTATTGTATAAGCTTTCTCTATTGAAAACTTCATCCGAATCTTTCCGACCATTTTAGTGTGGTTGATTAAATAACATCCAAACTTTAATATTCATAATATTAGTAGGATTAAATTAACAATGGATTATTATTATAAAGTAACAATGTATTTAATATCCAATAGCGTGATAAGAGTAATGTCGTATTAGATACAATCTATGAAGCATCTATAGGTAAAAGAACTTTCATATGCCTTCTTTGTAAGCGTTTACACTCCAATATTTTTTGGCACCAAGCCATTGTATGCAAATGAAGAAATGAATGTTTTCACTGCAACAAATCACGAGTAACGGTTCCCTAAGTGAAGATTTGTCGGCCAATAATAATTATCTCGGGTTGTAACAATTCGTACACACATCGGCGCCTATACAATAAATTTATTTTATAAGTATATATGTACCTACACAGGTAAAACATCACGAAATATTAAAGATGTACCTATTAAATTAAGATACTTATACTTAGCGCAATAAGTAAGTACGTATACCAAATTTAGTTGATTGCTTATTAATCTTAAATCAATAGAAAATGTTTTTAACATAAAGAAAGCTTTTAAAATTCGATCTATAGCTATTCTGCACTTTAAATTATAAAGTCATGTCAGTGCCGTATCGTCATTCATCGGAGATACTTTGAAATCTTTCGGCGCGATAAGTGAAAGAAATCATAATTTCGTCAACCGATAGCAATGCTGTAAAGTAGTTTGCTGGTAGCTGTGAGGCAGTGACTAGCGATTGATTCAATTAATGATTGCGTTCAGTCGTTCACTTGTCGCCGGACGCGGCCGCGAGATCGTCGCCGCATAGGCCACTGTCGACTCTAGTCGCCGCGAGTCCGCGTCATTGCACTCCGCACTCCGCACCACTCACTTCCCGATAGACGATACGATCTCACTTCAGTTGGTACCTACCGAATCAATGTCGTGATGTTTTAAGTTCCGATCTAAAAACTAAATGGATGATGTTTTTAGGAGACCATTAGTGGGTCTTTATTGTTTGACTCGATGCTATGAAAATTGCTCGCTATTTCGTTTCTTTCAACCACATTTATTTTCGTAAAATAATCGAAGAGATTTCTCCGTAGATATATCTTTTAGGCATATTAGAAATCTATGTCCATTTTATTAGATTAAAACTCGATGAATACTGTTCTGATAAACTTATTACATATTAAAAGACTTTATCGGTCCAATAAATAATGCAGTTGTCGTCTCGTGCGGTTTCAAGTTAATTTAACTTCTTTTGTTGCCATGAACAGAGATTAATAATAAGCCCTATTATTTAACAGTAATAATATTTTAACGGTCCCAAGAGCCTCTTAAGATTGTTTTCTTAAATGTATCGAATTTCTAATTTAATATATAATATCAAATATAGAAAGATAGTGTCATAGAAATTATGAAAATGATTTCTTACAGCTGTAGATTTGTATTCAATTCATATTATATGTAAATTAAGCTTTTAAAGTACAAACTGTAAATTTCAGTTTGTTAATTTACCCAGAAAATGTTTTCCTACATTTTTTTTATTTGATCATTTCATCTACATTTTTAATTGAGCATTTATAAATATATAAAACGTAATAATTTTGATTACATTTAACTCTAACATACATAAGTATAACGTAAGTGACGTCAAAATTTAAACATTGTTTTCAACCAACGCAAGGCAATAAACAACGAAATATGTTTACCGTTGATTGATTACTCTTCCCACTATTTGAACATTTATGACCAAACCGACAAAAATAAGCCATTACAGGCCTATAATAAAGATAATAGTTCAATAGCAATACAAAGATCGAAGCTGTAACGTTTTTTAGCAGGTTGTTGGAGACCTCGCGGCACGTGAGAGCACTAGTGGGCGGACCATTTCGACTTTTGGTAATTACATTTAGACACTTTAGACGGACATATGGATAAAATAGTAATTACGTTTCATCATAAATATTGTACTAACTTTTTGTCTGGTAGACTAGCCCAGCATTTTATTAACATCACGTCAAGTGATTTGGGTATCATAATCATTTCTTTACACGTATGAAACTAATACAGATAGAGAATATTTGTTTGTTTGTTTCATATTTAATTATAAACCATGTAGTATGTATTGAACTACTGTTAAAAACCTCAAAGTACAACCTCATATCGCATCGTACATGACGTTGAGTAATGGGGAGTGTAAAATCGTACTTTTTTAAATTTATCAATTGTTTTACCTGAGGCTAAGTAACTATACACATGAGTGTATGTTACTGACTTTTCTTCGCTCTTTACAGGGGCAGTATCGCCATAGATTCTATGTAACAATTTACTTCTGATATCGTCAATGCATAGTACACACATAGAAGGAACTGAACCATAGTGTTGCAGACAACATGATCGTTGTAATGAAAAAAAAAAAACGAGAAGTGATCAAGAGAGGATTAAATAAAACATATTATCTATGGTAGTTTGTACGAACGAAGCCGTCTGCAGAAGTTTGTATTAAAGTTTTGTACGAATACATGAGAAAAATGCCTCAGGCCGATTGGTTAGAATTCGCGCATGGTGATAGTTGATTTGACGCCGTTTATTTATTTACTGAATATTATACAATGCAATTTTTGCAACTATGATATTTGGAGTTGAAAATAATTTCAGCTGTTTGCATTTAATATATATATACTTTTATACATATCCTAAATACAACGAATCGGAACTGGAAAAGATTGCGTGGTACAAAACACAATAAAACCCTACAAACGGTATAAAATAGCTTTTATTGTCAATAGATATAGATTAATTTGTGCCAAGCGAAGCATAGGCATAGAAATATTTTTATTACTACAAACTAAAATTCCTATTACTTGCTCTTTAAGATGAATAAAGCGAAAAAACATTTGGATTTACCCTTTAGTTAAAGTTTAGCTGAAGAAAATCAATAAAATGGAAAACAAAATATTCCTTAAGTAGGTTTCTGTGAGCACTTTTCGATCATAATATTCCTCGTGTTATAGAAGTACTTTTACCTTAGAATCAAGTGATTATTTATTTTGCATAAAAATCAATGAATATTTACTAACTTCACGATTTTTTATCATCTAAATAGTCGGACTACATGACTGACAAATAAAAAAACCATAAACCACATTTTAACAAACTCACTAATTATGTTCTCGACTATTTCGATCTCTTTGTTTCACAACACACAACGTAAACAATAGAAAAGGTCACTGTGAAATCATTTAGAGTTTTCGGTTCTAAAACTTTCACTATTAAAATATAGCTCTAATAACTAGGTTAAACGGTTAGATCTTGGAAAAAGTAGAGCCGAATATGTGTAGGACACATCAATACGTAGTGGATAGACTATCTAGATATCTATCTATCTATATTTTATATTTTCCTATCATTTAATTTCTAAAAACTATAGTATTTACTATAAATAACAGGTATTGAAAAAACTATTTTTTTACGTTAATAATCTTATGTTTAAATGCATACTAAGGTAAACCAAGTTTCCGACTCTTTGAAATAAATATATTTTACGACCAGGTTTGTTCTTATAACACAAATCTGCGAATGATTTAAAGTATGTACTTTATAAATTAAAAATAATGAATGTATAATGAGTAATCGTCAATACGGAATTAATTTTAAATTATATACCTACATGTTAAAATGAGTGGAATTAGTTTTCGTTGATTTGCATGGAGGATTTATGTATTTGTATATGTTGCATAGATATATTCTCTTAGTTAAATGTCGCAAAAAAAATAGTAACTGAGTTTCATTGTCAGTTATTTTTTTAGTGTCCTTAAGTGACTCCGGCTTCAAACTTCTCGTAAGAGAATAATTGAATAAATTATATTCTGTATTTATTAATATGATAGCTATAAATACTTTCTTTGACTTATCATTTTAGTCATTTTCTAGTATTGATATACATATTACAAAGTCGCGCGCCGGAGGCTGGAGCGGATCGTGCGCGGACGCTCGCGGCTGATGATCATGCCCTGCAGCCACTTTGACTGTTGATGCACGATCTATTTGCAATTGTGCTGTAATTCACTTTATTTGCATGATTTCATGTATACTTGGCTAAGGTCATTCATAACCTTTTTAAATGTTCTATTTACATTGTTAATATGGATGTACAAAAATAATTTTATACAAAATCATTAATGATGTATCGTGTTAAATTTATCTTTTAAATATATATTCTTTAATGAATATTATCTTACTACGAAACACAATATACATATGGATGTGTGTGTATATTTTTTCCATGAATTTGTTAGACATCCTTTATTCCGCATTCTTTTTTCGTTTCTTCGAACGGCAACAAAGAAGAACCGTCCTATATTTATAGCGACTACATTATAGATTCAAAAGAAAAAATTCCAAGCGATATTTTATAAATATCTATCGCAATATAAAATATTAATGCGTATTCAAAATTGTAACTCACAAAATAAAAAAAAAATTAGAATAGTGTTTAATCACATTGCTATTATGAATATAAAACAGAGTGTAGGTATTACAAATATGAACAAAACAAAACGGAACTACATATATGCCATTAAAATATTTAGGATATTTCTAAAATATTATGTCAAAAGAGCGCCGGTTGGTTTTTCTTTGTCGGCTTCTAAAAGACAACTTGTGGCGTATATCATTGAAAGTTCCAAGATAAAATGTTAAAGTTTAAGATTTATAGACAAAGATAGGTCGTAAAAACTAATTAGCAAAACTTGTGAACCTATAAGTCAATATATACTCGTCGTTTGTGCTAACAGTTTTTCGTATTAAAATACGAAATTATATTTAATATCTACATATTTCGATTATTTAAATAATTACACGAAAATTATTTTGTTAAGTTTAGTAAGTACCTCTATTTATATAATGACAAGGTTTCGACTTAATCGTTCATAAATTATATTTCACGAACGTTAATATTATTTAACTAGTTATGGTTTAATAGGCGAAATACAAATCCTGCTATTTCGATATAGAATGGTTGTAAAAAGACTGACGTAGCGTCGTTTGAAGGTTTAAGCTCAGGTGCACAAGTGAGACATTCACCCCAAGCTCGCAGGCTCGGCACGCGTCCGCACTGATTTGGTCCTTACCTACTTGTAAAATATGAGACACTTGGCGCTTTTAATAAGACATATAATATATATATATATATTAAATGACTGGGCACATATTTTTTTTATGCACGTATTTTTTTTAGGACTTGCTTTATTTTAAATCCGGACCAGGATAAGTAATGTGGAGAAATAACTAAGTTACATTAGTTTTTTATTATTTATTAATAATATATAAAATTAAATTCCCCTTTTTTAAAATTGAAGAGAGACAATGTACACGCCACACAAGAAAAAAACGGCTCTGATGTGAACCATTTTTTTGGTGTGCTTGATAACCTGAAACGATTACAAGGTTTTTTTAATCGTTTAGATAAAAAATCAAATATATCTCTTTTACGGAAACTAATTTACAAATGGGCTACCTGATACTAAGTTTGACACCTTTGCCCATAGATAGTATTGCAAGAAGTATAAATCAATACGACGTTAATACTGAATCTGTGACTAACACATTGACATATAAAGTATGTGTCTTATGTATGTAATTTTACCTGTCTCACTCAAAAAGGACCTCAACAATAGAAAACTCTTATATTTAGTGCTGTACTTACGGTACTAATAGATAGATGGTATTTATTAAGACGGGTCTGCCCAATGCACCTTCACCTAGAAGAGTTCACATTCTCACTATATACTTATACAACATTTAAATTAAGTGTCACAAACGCTTAATACTTTATAGATATTTTACTCTAAAGATAGGTATATTAATTAATTACTAGGATAAGTACCAGCTTCTAGGTATGTACATCACATATTTCACCAGAAATCTGAAACCGTTATTCAAATTCAAAAGATGACATTATCTCTAACGTATCTCTAACCTCATACAATTTGGAAATAAAGGTCTATAAAGTAGACAATAGAAAACATTATTAATTATTTCTAATAAAGCATTAGCAGTTACACTGCGTATGTCCTTGTTTCAAATAAATTGTTCCAAACTTATGTAATTTTGAGATGTCTTACCGATAAGACTAAACGTGACTTAACTAACCTCTTACTTAACACGATGTGCGCGGTAACCGTTGCGTTTTTAATACAAAAGATTGTTTGTAACTAATGTTAAAGTCATTTAGAGGTAACATTAATTTTAAATTATGCATCAGTGAAAATTAACATATAATGAATTGCCTTTGTGTGATCTTGCTCAATCATATTCATATTCTTACAATAAATAAAACAATGTACCAACTACATGATATTTCGTTTGCTATCAACATATTATAACGTTTGTATAAATCTTATTGATTGAACACGAAAACTTCTCTAAAGTTGGTACTTTCTATTGTATTTCTAACAAAATACTTATCGTAAGTAATTTAATTAAAAGAATGTAGTTAAGAATCTAATATGATATATAATTTTTATGGTAATGTTACATAAATATTTTATTATAATAATTATAAATATTATTGCAAGAAGGTTAACGAGTTATTCACATTAAAGTGAAATGTAATAATTAATTCGCTTTATTGTGAGATTCCTACAAAATATTAAAACATTACATTACATTATTATTATTACATTTTATTAGTAGTTGTAAGTATTTTCGATCGTATACAATCACAAATAAATCTTCATACAATGTATACAAAAATCCAATTAAACATTTATCCACAACTGATGGTATTTTGTGAAGCGTGTAAGCAATCCTAGTAGCGGGTAGTTATCGCATTTCGTTCCGGCTATGTCGGCTGCGCGGCCGCAGGTAACCGTTGCATGTGGTCACCACCGCCCGCTAGCACGGACACCCTACACTAATTAAATAACTAGCGACACGTGTCGAATTCGCGGCGACTGTATTGCACTGCTTTCTCCCAGTGACACACGAGAAGGCCCTTACTGTAAAGAGAAAATATAATTGCGGTTACTGTCGCCGATATAAATGATGTAAATAGCTATTTTACTGGCGAACAATAAAAGAAAATCTTTAAAAATGTATTATTATTTACATTTTATAATAGATTATTAGTGTTAGAAAGTGGTACGTTTCATTTTTAACTAGCACTATAAAAATACTTGCTTTTCTTTGTGTATTTCTTTTGTTTTAATAATTATATAATTTTATACGCTAAATTCATTTAAATTAGTTAATTATTAGTTTGTAGAACTAAGTATAACATAATTTCTTCGTATCTCTCATTCTATCATTATGAGACAGTTGACAAGAAATTAAATGTTATTTAAATTTTACTAAGACATACTAAAATGATTGTAAATTGATACAATAAATTGTCATTGCCTTATAGACAGTAATGACGCGTTCAATCCACGATTTCTCACGGGCAATACAGGCGTACTAATAGCGCTTGATCTGAATCTACGACTCGATAAACATGACTCTTGTATATCAATACTGACCGCCATAAAAATATTCTTGCGCTACATATATTGATCATAACAATATTATTAATTAATTTGTAAAACTTTTAGTATAAAATTGAGCGATTGGTTGATTTCATTTAGTCAAGTCAACCTAAGTATTATATATTATAAACAAACTTGCTGTCTGCCTCTGACGGTATCTATGCTTACTTTGTCTTAACCACTTAATGGGGCTTGATACAGATTTCAGTTTCACTTTATAGAAAGAGCTATAATCGAAAATACAAAATGGTTAAACTGTGACGATGCTTTATTGAAAACAAGCGACCCGCGCTGGCTTCGCACAAGTGCAATGCTGATACTAAATATACTACGGAATGTCTTACAACGTTCACAGCTTTTTTGTCTGTAATATCTTCGAAAATATTAATTTTGATTACATGCTGTAAAAGACCATATTCATCTATATTAAATGCACAATGTATTTACGGTAATTAATTGGATAAGGATTAATGCTGTATTGACAAAATAACGGTTATTGTGGGTTATTCCTAAGAGATAGACATATACGATCGGGAACTTTTTTGAAGACCTTTTTAAGGTGTACAATATTGTAGTACATTATCTTCATCTATCTCGTAGAGTTCAGCCAGCGTTTGCAATGTAAGCGCAAAAATGTGTTTATTTACGACATCACTTTAGAAACCTCTAAAATAATCAGTGTTTCTCTACTATATTGTGCATTTATTATACATAAACGTTCCTCTTGAATCAATATATCTATTAAAAAAACGCATCAAAATCCGTTGTGTAATTTTAAAGATCTAAGCATACATAGGGACAGACAGCGGTAAACGACTTTGTTTTATACAATGTAATATGATATGGTTTCCGTACAGTTACAATAACGCTGGCAAAAACTTAGGAGATACGTTAAAATATAATAGAAAGTAGTGGGTTTAATAAGCTTACAGAAAAGACCGCGATATCATATATGTTAGACTGTGTGCAGGGTTAGACCGTAAGTTTAGGGGGCCCTGGGCTAACATTACTTAGGGGCCCACCTAAGACATATCTGAATGTAGACTTGAATTAAATGCAGAACTGTTTGATTATTTGCAGGACTCGCAGGGCTGCAAACCATACGATCTATTTACTTTAATAAAGTTATGGATTCATTCGCATTATCGTCTATTTTTGACTTTGACTTGACTTGGCCCTGGGCTGAAGCCCAAAAAGCCATATGGTAGATCCGGCCCTGACAGTGTGTCGATCAAAGATATATAATATAAATGACAATAAGGAAGTGTTTAAATTGAACCTAACCTGCTATCATTAAAGTTAATAAAAATAAGATTATTCTTAACGAACAAAATACTTAAGCTATGGTATTTAAACTTGATGATTTATCACAAAGGCATAAAACGTTTCATTAAAAGTAATAATTAACTTAAAATATATTCAAATACGAGCTACGATATTTTAACGAGATAATTGACCGTGATCTTCATAACGGTTCCGCTAAGCTACAATAGACTCAGTTCACGTTGTAGTTTTTGGAACACGTTCGCTTAATAATGGGTGTTTACGCTGTTCTTAAGTTCAAAAGTAAATAGATGTCGATCATAGCCTGTGTCTGAATTCCTTAGGCAACAATAATAGCTCACGCCGCCGCCGCCAATAACGAGGGCGAATATTTTTGAATAACTAACAAATATTCCAATATCGATTGAAACCATCTGAAACTAACGAATACCTTGATGTTGGTATTTTGAACACACGTAACAGGCAACACAGGAATTTGTATCCCTGTGTTTGATTACATAGTTGATTTGTTATAGGTTAAGTACCAGTAATCTAATTTATTTATTTGATTTTAAATTACATTTTGTAAAGAATGCTTTGTGTTTTTGTTAAACGGATTCTTGGTTATGTACGTAATGCGTGTATTTTTAGCTGACAGACATTTAACGAAAAGCATTTTATTTTCAAAAGTTACTCAACTTTGATAGCTTAAACTTGAGTAGCTTAAATTTCGTTTGAAATCAAGATTAATGGGTCTGGTGTACCATCCATTCTGAATAATTTCATACATATTTAAGGAATAAATTGCTTCATACTAAAGCAGTTTTATATCGAAGCCCTTTAAAAATTTAATTTATCTTGTTTGTCATGTTCTTGGTATCATATTATGCATCAATATATCACAGACTACAGACATGCTTACATGTCATTATTAAAGAGAAAATATGTATATTAACTTATGAGCGTAAAAACCTTCTCGGAAAAGATAAAACTACGCATCAATTGATATTTAACGTAAGATCATTGCGTCAGACTTTTGTTGTAATAACTACTGTCGAGGAAAAACAATGTTCCGTTCATACATATTTTTTATATTGTTAGGTTAGGTTAGTTCAAAGCTATTTCTAAACGCAGTACATATTTTCATTGCCTTCAATATACTGTTATTAATTATTATACAATTTACTGTTATTAATTTATATTCAAATTTCATAATAATATTTTATACATATATATTAAATACCATATGCTTTTAATTTTTATTTACTGTAAAAATATATAATTATAACGCCTAATGAAGTCATTGATTTTACGTTATTTGCCTGTTTAATTTGATTAGAAAACTAATAAATTATTTTATGAATCAAATAAAATTATATAAAATTAAAAAAACTAACAACACATTATATTATTTTTTTTTAATATTAAATAACACTAAGATTAATTAAATACATGCATAACGTACTTATAGGAAGTTTTTATTAAAGTATTGATGTTTTTTTAATTTTCGTTGTTTCAAATATTTAGCTAATATCTTGATTTGATTGCGATCAAATATCCGTTATAAATTGCAAATATTTATAACGGAGTCTTTTAGTGTAACGATATTTACGAGTCTATTAATGTATAGGCAAAGAGGCGGTGGCAAGTTTGTAGCTAGATGATATAATTAAAATAGAGTTTAATGATGTCATATAAGAGTGTTACAAAAACTACTTGACGCTATATGATGTTGTAAAGTATAGAAAACAGAGATTTATGAACTACGAAGTTGCTAATTACCTATCAGATTAGGATACATGTACACTAGAACAAAAAACATATTTCCGTAAAATTATTTTTTATAAACAGTTATATGAAAAAAAAGTGCAACTGTAATATGACAAATATTTAGAAGTAATTGACTGGTTCTCTCTCTTTTTTATTTTACATTCAAGCAAGCGGTAATACAAGCGGTTCAATTCTTTTATATACATATTTATGATTCGTTTTTGTTTCGTTATTTAAAGTATTACTAAGCCTCAACTTAATCGTAAACTGTACGTCGAGATAGAACGACAAAGAGAGTGAGTTGTAATCGAACTTAGTAAAAAATAATGTCAGTTAAAAGATTTGTGATACCAACCAGAATAGAAAGGTTACTGCAGTGTAGGTAGTACATAAAAAAATCGATATCAAAACTTTTTTGTCTGTAAATCACGGCAATAAATATTGTTTTATTTTATAGTTGTGTTAGTGAGTACCTACGCAAACTTAGTTATTTTTATATTTTTCAATATAAGACAATAAATTATTTTTATTAAACTTCTGTGGCACAGGTTATATCAGTAAATAATATATTTTTTAATCTTATCAATACGTATGTAAGATTAGTACCACACCTGACGAGTGGGAGCTTTTCTTCTTTTCATTCAAAAATTTTAATATATAAAATAAGCATTGTATCAATCAGTGTTTCATCAATCACATCCGGTAACTGTAATTAAAAAAGGGTTCGTTTTGCAAACAGGTGGTAGAGATGTCTACGAAGCGTAATTCATAAGCTTCCCGATAAAAAACGTTTCGCAAGTTTCGAAGTCGCAAGCCTCTGACGTAAAAACTCATAAGAACGGCGATCGTTTACTGATGTACAATAACAATTCGTTAAATATAGGAACCGAAAATTAGTCAAGCATATTGCGTTTCAACTTTATACAGAGTCTTTATAATGTATTTATTTATTATGTCACGACCATTTTGAAATATATACTGAATGTCCTGGAGATGAAGCCTTAAAATGATTAAAAAGATTCAAAGAAATGCTTTTTAGTAGGTTTTACTTCTTTTTGTATACCAATTATTCATGTAATATTTTTTTCTGAAATTTAGTAAAGTTATCACAATACGGCTTTTTAAAAGACAGTTTATAAGCCTCAAAATTTAAGTATTCAGTATATCAAATTTAATATGAAAATATTTCCAATTAGTAGCGAAACCTTTAATTAGTTCACTTTTAACCCGGTCAAGAGTAACTAACATCTGCGGAAAATGAAGATTTCTTACATTCAACACTCCAAAGAAATATATTTCTATATATTGTATCATATATATATTATATATTGAGATACCTGAATATACTAACGAATTTCTATGTATTTTCTCATTCAATATTTATAACATATCCTTTCTAGTGAGAGATGAGATTGTCATAATTCTTTCCCTAAGTGTAACTAATCAAGTAAGCTTTGATATTTTATCTTGTTTTATAAGAACGCATATGATTACAAAATTATGAGCGCTTAAAATTATTGTGACCAGAAACTTAAATTAATACACTACATATCTCCCGTTGTTCAGTAAATCACAGCGTTTATGAGTCATTCAAGTCAACGCTGTTCAGAACCGCGAGACCTCTGCGTTAATTTGCAATCTCAACTTCTCATTCTCGAGCCCTTTACATTACGATATAAATGATCTACGTTTTCGTATTTATATGTTATCCAGTGATCTATGATACACACTTAAATATTATTTCGAGTAATTTATATACTTGTGGTACCGTTCTGCGGTATATTTGAAAGCGAAGAGAGTATAAAATGTCCATAATGGAGTGGATTGACTGTTTTGAGAATTTATATGATTATTTATTATTGGTCCTAAGTCATACGCAATAATTGTATATTTAAGTGTCATATTATATATATATATATATATATATATTGTAACCAAGGAACAATTTGATATAAAGAAACAATATCGATTGCTACATGATTTTACAAATATTAATCTTTATACAAGAGCATCTTTTATAAAAAATAAATTAATTATAATTGATAAATATACTTTAAGCATATCTTACACATTTTATCATATCACACTGTTCCACGTTGAACGCAATTAAAAGGAGTTGTTTTCTTCTACGGGGAGGGCTTTGTTTGGATTAAATACATTTCCTCGTAATCCTTTTGTAGAGAAGGTTACGAGAGTTGATGCTAGAGCTTCCAGTTTTGGGAGCAAGCACGCACGCTAACTGCCTTCATGAATATTTAGATGGGCGAAGCTTCATTAGTCACTTGTTCGTCGTAGGAAACGGGCGTGTCAATATAATGTGTTCCCGGGGTTTATTCACCCTTGCGTTATTCCGTTTACGAAATCAATTTAATTATTATTTTATGTCAACAAATTAAGTCTATATTCCATCCTGATTAATATACTACACATTTCATGCTTGTAAAAACATACAAATGTTCTTGCGTAACAGATATTAAATATATGTAATAGTGAGTAGAGATTATTACAACTAAGATAAGCGTATAACACTCCACTTGATGTTAAATGATTGCTCGCGTGAACTTTCACACTATTAAAATTCATTCATCTGCTGTTAATAGTCAAACCCTCGCGAAATCAGCGCCATTGTTCCGTCAACGAAATGAAAGTTCTTTATTTGCATATTTGGTATTCGGTGTTATTATCTAGATTCATATTGTATGTCACATCAAAACAAGATTATTATCGCCTATAAGAAATTTCAATAACATTTTAAGCAGCACACATTATTATACACTTATATCACAGCGTTTTTTATTACTGTATTGCTTATTAAGTGTGTTAATAACATTTATTTACGTCAAGGCATCAAATAAATATCTACATATAGATCAGAATCAAGTTTTATTTATGGTACAATCTATTTAGGTGTATCAACAATGAGTAAATTTTTCATGATTAAGTATCTTATGTAAACTACCTAGTATAATACTTCTCTACCAGTAATGATTAGTTCAGAAATGACACATAAGTAGGTACCAATAAGTTACTAGCTACTAGCATACGAGTTTTATGCGCGAGGTAGAAAGAAAGACGAGGCGTACATTATTGTTGTTGAACATGATGAGTTCTTGACGTTTGCTTATTACAATTGTGAAAGTAAGATATTTAAGCAGTTGAGCGTGGTGCCGCTGACACGGACAGGCGCAGCGTGGGCGCGCAGCTCCCGAACGCCGCCCCGGCGATACGTGTTGTGCCGCCAGACCCGGCCCTTCAAGACCAACGATGTACTTTAATAGTAGCTCATTATCATCATTAGTTAATAATTTCTATAGTTCCTAAATTTTTAAGCAGCTGTAAAGTATCCATAGGTAACGCGTTAGTTACGGTAATGCTATTTAGTCCAAGTACCACCTTGATTGTAATAGCGACGTATTTTATTAAGTTGGTAAAAGTATATATAACGACAATAACATAATTTATCTATTCACCGCAAATATTTTTGATCAAATAATAGTAATGCATAATTTATAAGTAACATGAATATAAAAGATTATTTATGAATACTCAGAAGTATAAACAATTGCGATGATACACTCGTATCGTATCGAAATGAAAGAGTCGTAACACAAAATAAAAACTGTGGATGTTCATCAGACACGAAGCTATAAAACGAGCCCTAAAATGTTAAACGACTGCACAAAATTGGTGGTAAGAAGAAATTACAAAATAAAAGGATGAGATTACGGTACTTTGAATGATTTTTGAGAGAGTCCGTCTTAACCTATATTTCATTTTATGGGTGAACGATTTTACAGCCGCCTCGCAGACAATCCAAATGACTACGCCATCTTGTAGAAAGTTTCAGAAATAATATTGCAGTGATCACTCAGTTCATTTAACCTTCTGTTTATGTTTATATGTATTTTGGATAATGAGTAATCAATAAAATTCTGTAATTGGTGTCCCATATCGCGTGTCGTATCGAAAGAGTAACTTTATATGTACCTGTTACGATCTAAATATTTTAATAAGAATGATACTATTAGTTGACGAAGATAAATGCTTAGTTATTCGGGGGCATTAACATATATTGTAGGTCAATTGAAATGGAGGTATCAGTGTACTAATCGGAGCAGGCTGTAACAAAGCGTGTCGCGCTGTGATCGACGCGTTGTCGTCGCGGCTCTATGACAAACGCACGCTATGAGTGATTGTGTCCGTCCGTCGTACACTGGTTCTCTTTGTGCTTGAATAATCCACTGAGTCGTGATCTAGAGTCTAACGGTGTAGGTCTGCCAGCCTATTGAGTACGCTCTCGGTAATAGGCACAATTTTTCAAGCTTTCACATAACATCACTAATACTTGTTAAGCCAAAATCCAAATAATGATTTATGGTCTGTGAACTGAGTCGATACACATATGACATCATTATTTATGATATGTTTTATTAATTTAAAAAGCGTAATCAGTTAAAAAACTTAAATTCTGAGAATGGGATATACATATATAATATGGCAACATACTTTTAAATGCTAAGAAAATGGTTCTGTGTTTGTAGTTGGGAAATAGAGCAAAAAGCTTTTTTATGTAAACAGAACATTGGAGCAACACTTTTTTATAAATTTACATAATATTTTTTTATCTTGATGGGAGCACGCGTGATTTTTCACACTGAGGTTAACGCGATTTGAGTTAAAATCTCAGGTCTCACCTGCATACAACCAGCCACCTGTTAACTGCAACTTGACTATATAAAAAAAGCAAAGGAGCGAGCGCCAGCCAATGCAAAAAACAAGAATCCAAGACGACACGTTTGGAAAATAAAAAAAAGCGTTCGCCCACCAGATGGTTGCCTCGACGCGCCGAGAAACTCGCTTCGAGCAGGTTGTGACTTACCACGCATTCTCATTTGCACTTATGAATATGGGTAAAAATTAAATAATAATTTAATCATTCAAATTACAATCACATCCATTGATAAAAATACCAACATTTTGCTGCAATTTTTATTAGTTATCGTAATTTATTTAATTTTATGTAACTGTTAATCCAGTTCCGGGATTTGTAAATAAAAAACTTATTGAAACATTGTACATTGAAATGTGTTACACAATTCATAATGAATCCGTTAAATATAAAAAAAATACCTCGCTGCTTAGGTGGAGGGATGACGAACGACGGCAATTTATTGCTATCGCGTAATAAGTACTTATTCTGTATTACATATTGAATTTTACTCTAGCTCAATCACCAGCAAAATCATATTGTTCTAATGAATATAAATTTAAGTTAACCTCCTATACTATAAAAAAATCTGTTTATATCTTCGGATTATAACGTAAACGGGAACGTTTTTTTTTCTTTTTATTAATAATTGCATGGCATTTTCATATAATTAATTAATATTAATTATATTACTTTAGGTCATGAATTTTTTTTTATCGAATTACATAAATTATCATTTATATTTCACATTATAAAAGTTATGTTATAAACTGCATATAAAAAAAACAAAAGGTGATTCGAGAATTTTTGACGAACTAACTTTTTTTATTACACCTCTCGAAATTGATTCAACTGCGCTCGTTTAGGAGAGTTAGCAGAAATTAATTGGCCATATGTTTTCTTTACATTGTCATTAAATTAGTCTTTCAAAAGATATGCCCCCATATGGTGCAATATTTTTTGTTTTGCAAAAACAAGTTGGAATTATAAAGCCGACAAAACAATCAAACAACTAATATGAAAAAAACGACGTTCCAACCTGTTTTAAATTTAAATAATGTGTCAAGTCATCTCATCACCTTAGTTCCTGTTCGTTCTTATGTATGTTTTTTAATTTATATTTGTAGAATGTTGGCGCATTTAGTTCAGTAACAATGAATTATCGAATAACAGTTTACATTTGCCCCAACATTTTTATTTAGAGTTTTTGTACGATATATATTGTACGTATATTTGTAATAACACTTTATTAAGATATTTACACATACACATTATTAGGATATCACTGTAGGATTATTAGTAAACTATTTTTAAATTAAGTACTTTAAATATTTTGATATAAAATTATTTAGAACATTTTTAAAAGTGTCATTATTAAAAGGTCAAACATGATTTAAACAAGTGGTTTTAGTTACAATAAAAAAATATCTAATGTCAGATATTAAATGACGTTAGTACAATTAATTGCTTTAGCACTAGGTGGGAAATTGGTCCGCCTCCGCAATTAGTTCCCAGCTCACTAATGCTCGTGTAACTTATGGCCGACGATAGCAGCCGTCTTATGTCGCTCATTAATGGATAGTTTCCATTACTAATCGACTTCAAACAGCATTTCACTTTGTAATTTAAAGCGTAATTATCGCATTTGGCAAAGATTAGCCGTCGTGTATTTACAAAGCAAGGCCAATTTAAGTTTTACGTGTTCACAACTAGTTTAGTTGTCCAGACGAAATTATCCTTCAAAACATACGCAAATAGAAAGAAAATACTCAGCTGTTATTAATGTTTGTTTCATAAATATTCTTATTAAAATATTTATGTAAATTATTCTAAAATAGGTTGACGTGTGATGTTGATATCTTTGCGGTATTCTAAGCGAAATCAACGAAAATAAATAAAAATCACATCTGTAAACTTAAACATCAACTTTTTATTATTGACCAGTATTAAATAACAGGTGGACAGGAGCTCTCAGGAGGTAAGGAGTTTACCTGCATTAGTGTTGTGTGCGCACCTGTACCCGCATGGCTCATACCCACCTCTACGTAAATGGTGACACGTTGCGTGATATCCAACTAGCTTTTAAAGCATGTGTCGCATCAACAATCCTTTATATATTGATTGAATTTAACAACAGGCATGCTTACAAGTAATGAACCTATTCAGTACCATATAAGCACAGCTTTACATGCCTTACTAAGATATAATTAGGTTTTTAAGATGTTTTTATAATTATTCAACTCTCTTGATATAAATATGTTATACAATTATTTTTTTTCAAGATAAGATAAGAGAAAAACAATATGTTTCGTTATAACGCCGATGTAATACGAGCATGTATCTAATATGAACGTATGTAATAATAACGGCCTTTTTGTAACACCAAAATTACTTGAAGTAAATCAAAAGTAAGATTCAATCATTCGATAAAATAATAAATGATCCCACTCCGACACATCAACACTTAAATCGTTAAGAGCACTCCACATAATACTGCGCACGCGCTATTGACATGCACTTACGTATTACAGTGTAGTTGGAATATTTTTCTTGCGAACGTTCAGTTATCGTGATTGGTAGTTTGAGTATTAAAATGAATTATATTTATTTGATTTACACGGAGCAGGTAGCTTAAGTGTGTTATATTTAATAATGCTGTAGAAGCAGTGCCAGCTATTAAGACGTTCATGTAGGTTACAAAGATAGCCGGGAGCGGTTCGAAGCCCGGCGCGGATCGCCGCGATGGGGAGATGGCGGGCGGCACGGCTCCATCGGATCTTATCGTTTTATCTGCTATATTGATTGCGCCCGTGTCGAAAGCCTCGCCCGGTCAAAAAAAGACGCAAACGGAGATTGAAACTTGAACGTATGCGATGATTGATCACAATGTAATGGACACTGACACACGGATGCGATTCACTCAAAATACCAATGTGACAATGTTGTGGTATTTATGATACCCGTTTATCAATCACAGCGTGATGTATCTTACGTGATATCCATTAAGGCCTTTTTCTTATTTGCTTCAACGTGTACATAATATGTAAGCATGATGATATAGTTTATACCTACTTAAATATTACATAGCACATATTAAATGTAAATAAAATACATTTTAT
Source organism: Vanessa atalanta (assembly GCF_905147765.1). Lineage (NCBI taxonomy): Eukaryota > Metazoa > Arthropoda > Insecta > Lepidoptera > Nymphalidae > Vanessa > Vanessa atalanta. The sequence continues at coordinate 7,695,177 of NC_061873.1, forward strand.
TTTATTAATATTGCTTCTAAAATATATTTTATTGCTAAGGGTACGCCGTCTCTATAGAAATATAAATTACTGCCGAATATTTTAGGTAGGTACCTACCACAATATTACCAATTACCAAAATTTCACGCTCTTATCGACCCATAACGGTGATGTAATGAGTTTTAAACAGCTTTTTGAATTGCGAGGAACTCAAAATCTTTACATTCGAGCAAGATCGTAATCTAAAGATTGAAGATGTACTAAAGATTTTTCTGCACAAAATGATTTATATTCATGTTCTGGTAAGCATCACGATAAAAATATCAGGAAATTTTTGGCAAAGAAACGCTTTAAAATAATTTATCGAATGTTCGATTTTCCCTTGTAAAATGCCATCATAATTACAATAAAAAGGTTGCGAATTTTGATGAGGTTAATGTGTTGTCGCGGTGCAGTATATTATTAAGAATAATAACGGGTGATAAAGCTGTAAATTGCGAGTGCGTGAGGTCGAAGCACTCAGGCAAGTGCGAGACGGCGCGGGCGCCGCGCAGCGCGGTTGCCGGGAGCCGCATGCTCAGCGTCAATTGATTGATAATGTCTACCATCAAATCCCGAAACCGACCACATCATTTCCATTAACGTAATATAATGCATAATTGTTTTCAATATTTTACGAAAATAATAAAATATGTAATATAATATATAAGTATTCCTGAAAAGCATAATGACTTGTCCCCCTAAATAAATTATACCATGGCCTAATCTAGGCGATCGAGAGTTTTAAACGAAGCTGGTTTTGTCTCAATAAGCTCGATATCATCTAATATGTGATTATGTATCTCCATTACTTTGTATATAAGAGTATTTATTGAATTCCTTTTCGGTTAATTCCTAACTGTGGTAGCTTTATGGGCCGAGTTGAAGCTTATTTTTATTTTTTTATGGGTATTTTTAATACAACAAAGCCTTATATTATTTACCTTTAAACTTGTAAACATTTTTGGCCAATAAATTATTATTATTTTCTTATAAAGACTAGAAGAAGATTTTTTTAAAGTAACGATTGTCTTGCTTTGGAATAAAAAATCCGAAGATCTTGCTCAGTGATGTTTCCTATGAGAGTTTTAGATATAACAGTGGACGACACGGTTTTATGAGAATGATACTAATACCGCACATATTATATGAATATCAAATTAAATTGCCATTTGCCTTGTCCAATAAATTCTTGTTTGTAACTCGAAAATGGGAAGTTGGCAGTGTAACAATCCTTTCAGAGGACTAAAAGCCGTTGGTCGTCGAGCCGTTTTGTCGCAACGTTCTACTGTAAGATAGGATATTATTATGAAAGTGAGGGAACAGCGACTGCATCTGTTTTTCATAACAATAATTCTTGCAAAATTGGGTATTCAACGATCAAAATGTCCACCGTGAACAAAATCGGTATAGAGGACATTATCTTATCACGATAACTTATAGTTTTTAGATTCTCAAAAGCTCCATAGCTTGGTTTTATTTTAGTTACATACTCAATAACTTATTTAAGGTCCTAGATTTGTAAAACGTTTCAATTTTTGATTGTCAGTTAACAATTATTATTATGCTTAATATTTTAAGATTTGTCTGATTATATTCCGTGATATTCTAACCAGAATAAAAGCAACTACATTGCGTAATACCTATGTAGATTAAAGAACATGATTAAAAATTAAATTATCTAAGATATTATTTACAATCACTTGTATGCAATTAAAAAAAATAAAAGTATTAAGAAGAAGATGTAAGAAGTAGAAGTACCTGTATTTCTCCGTGTGTTTATTTTCAAAAATATATTTTATGTTGGCGATATACATGTTAGGTTGATAATAGTTGAAATATCTATGTCTTATAGAGCATATATGAAGGATGTAACGACGCGTGACGTCCACCTGTCGCGTGCGCGGCGCGTGCTTCCAACTGCCAACCGCCCGCACGCTCAACCGTGGCCGGCACTTGCAGCGCGGGCGCACCGACCGTGCAGTGAGCATACCGCGCACCAACACCTGACGCCGCTTATTCACCATAATGTCCTGTTACTATGACAACAATATTACAATTAACGCAAACTTAGAAATCTTAATCATAAATCGTTTATAATTTTCTTAATAAAAGGTGTTCGATAATTTTTAGTCCACTATATCTTCAATTATTCTGAAGATATTTTTTTTATTTTTTACTGCAATATTTTCATGACGTTTCTTTTAATATAATTAATTGTAGATATATCTATATATGAGGCACATAAATCTCTAACGGAACTCGGAACTACGACCACTTGTTAACTTTTTTTAGATCCATATGACTATACCTTGAATAGAGCCCAGCCTCATATGTCATACCTAAGAGAATAGTTTTATTCGATCGTGATGAATATTAAACATTACATTATTTTTTCTTTCAATATTCACAAAGGTCTCCAACTGGTTTCCGTGTGTGCAAATGTCATTGTGCCAATGGCCACTCTAGTATCACGGACACAATACAGGGACTAATGAAAACAGTGATATATTGTTTACAAATTGTACGTTCACAGTTACACTTGTCTTCAGTTATATATGGTGCTATTATTTCTGTATCCGAAACGATCACACGAAATAATCTTACTCAATACAACAAATGCATGTCTTGGTTTATTTATAAGGTGCTTACTAAATCAGGTTATAAATAATAATGTTGAATAAATATTTGAACATATCTACTATGCATACTGGCAATTTAATTCTATAAAGACGCAAAGTCCACACAGGTATTCTAAAATCATAAAAAAATTACGTCTTAACCCAGTGGGAGACGTAAAAATATCGAGGATAATATCTGCCCGCTGGGTGGCCGCGGTGAACAAACAACTAGATCGCCTACGCTGCGTGCAGGCAAAGGTTATCAGAACCCGCGAGAGATTACGCAAGTCAGTCTAGGATGTATAGCTATATATTCACACATAAATAACTTTTCCAACGAGAATGACATTAAAATGGACATTCGTGTTTGGCACGTGTTGAGGGTACATCGGCGCGTGCTCCGAGTATGACAGCACTAGCGCCCGCCACGCTCCGTTGCTCTACACCCTCTACCCCTATCACCATGACATTACCACTTTTTACGATGCTCACACTAATATTCTTCTAACCGCCATGTGTGCGCCAGTTGGACTTAGAAGATAAGGTAAATTTAGTAATTCTATACAAATGTAATTAAAATTATGTACGATATATCTTTACGCCTTTCGATTCGGATAATGATCAAACACTGCCAAATTAAAAACAAGAAAACATAAAATGTAATTAAATATGTTATGGCCTGCATAAATTTATTGTTGAAATTATTGTAAATTGGGTAGTTGGATATCACTAGAAATATTTTAATGTGCGGATGACACGACGCTGGATAAGTGTCGACTCTTGGGTAAGAAGTATGTTGCGATGGTGCGGTAAACGCGCGCAGGCCACGCGGGGGCGGTGGCCGGCGAGGCGACGCCGGCTCACATTTACTATATCTTATTTATAATTACGAATGACGGCGTTCCGATACCCGGACCTGTTGCGATTTCACCTGTTATTATTGCCATTTTATTCATTGTTATTTCGTTTATTACGTCGCTTGTTACAGATTCTACGTCCGGAGATTTTAACGAATGGCTTTTAATGATGAGAGTATATCTGCGTGCTGCTTTCTCCTTTAATGCTTGCATATGTAACGATTGCATCTTTAGTTAGTGTCGGCGACTTTATTGATATGATTAAGTTTTTATGTTTTCCAGATACACAATGTGAAAAGAAAGTAAAACGGAATTCAGCAATAATGTTTAACTTTCTTATAATAAATGTTACTTCTCAGATTGTGCATTAATGATGCATTTTGAATACCGGCATTCTTAGTATTTAGTATTCAATAAAAGATCTTTACAATCGGTTTTATATAACCAAGGAATTTACCTATTTATTTTTATTTATATTAAAATTTTACATTTTCAGATAAGTAGTATTTGCTATCAAAACTGTAATTAGACTTTATATTGATAAGTTTCCACACTAATATTTTATAATTGAAACGAAGATCGTTTCAATTATAAAATATTAAATTTTCATTTAATATTTTATATTTTCAACTAATTATGAAAGAATACCTACCATCATAATTAGTTTCGTTGAATAGTAAAATCATAAATCACCTATGAAGTACACGGTTACGGCCGGTGCTATAAATACTAACTATAAGATCAATATTAATGATAGACTAGAATGAGTGCAGTAAAAATTACGTGATATTATTTCGCGCATGCGATCTGTGGGTCGGTCGGAGGTGAGGGTCGGGCGCCTACGCGCAGTACCGTTACACACCGGTTAATTTTTAAATCGACAGGATTATTGTATTAAGTATTAACGCCCGCGCATTGCGCTCGACAGGTAACCATTCTGATACTTTCGTAAAATTATAAAAGCATTTGTATAAATAAATGAGCAAGAACATTTTTTACCACGGGATGAGACTGGTGTAATGAGTTAACGTTTTATCTTTGATTTTATTTTATTAATAAGTAAAGGTTCAAGTTTTTTCATGAATATTATTATTTCAAAGTCATAATATATCAATTTGTAATTAAATAAATGTCACAGTCGTAAATAACAGTTATTACAATTAAAACACTAAAAGAATATTACTGCATTCTTTATTTGAAAGATCTAATTTGGATATTATTTTTAGCGAATACCTAAAACTATGTGATATTTTAATATATAATATACATCTGAGAGTCTGATTTTGTAAGTTGTTACTGATTTAGAAGCTTTTAATATTTGTTTTCTACAATCTGAGATTTTTGCAGGTTCATAGATATGCACTTAACATAATATGCCCAAACAATGTTCCAGTCTTTTATGTTTAATGCGTGTGCTAGGCTGTTTATGTTCTCTTTTGTACTTTAACGAACCCGTAACAAAGCCTCCATAAACAATCCATATCATAACTTACCGCACTTTGTGTACCGTCTCTTTAATTAAACAGTCTATATAAGGAAATAAACAAGACAAAAAAAAACGAGTAAATGAAATAAATGCCCGACTTTCAAAGTTATTTCCTTAAGTTTCAGTTTTAATAATATATTTGAAACACAAGAGCTTAATCTGGTATCTACACGATTGAAATGAGAGCGATGTTGTAGACGTTGCCGTTGATGTCTTTTGTACGGGGCGGATTTGGAGCGGCGCTTATTTATTAAATTGTACCCTATACTTTACTATTTCTCAGCTGTAACTACTATATAATAGCATTAAAATTATTATTGAAACGTAGTACGGAGCTTATGGACATAAAGTACTAGAATCCATTTAGACGAATCTGTAAAGGTTCGCTACCAGTGAATAATCTTTTGAAAGGCGTTGAAGCGCGTCGCACTTCGCCCACGCGTGGCCTGCACCATACCTTACCGTCTTGGCTGTAGTTATTGGCATAGGATCATGCGATTTATCGAGCCAACTCGCACTGTCGTACCTCAGAATACTCCAAACGCCACCTATACATTTTATTATTTCCATTGTTTATATAAATATTTTGGACAAGAAAAACTTATTGGAATAAATTATCGAGCCTTCCATAAATGTTAAATAGTGTGCGAATGTAAATTTTAACTTTATCGGCTTCGGCGGTGTTGAATAATTACTCCCCCTAAAAGACTTGAATGTGTGAAGGAGGTTGGCCAAACACGTGCCGTGACTTTCGCACCTCCTATTGTATTCTCTAAGACTGTGACACCTACCAACTATGAGTTATATCTAACACATACTCCTATATATTTCATTGAAAGCAACAAACTAAAGTTTAGTAGAGAATTTTAGTTGTCGAAAAGAAATAATTTGCCGTAAAGTTATTTTAACCACTGGAATGCATATTTTTATGACTATTAATAATATAATGTTTTCATTTTATTTCCATTTCATCAAGTTATTTTTTTTAATTCATAATAATTAGATCTTTGTTTAAAATATAAAAAATATTATGTTAAAGTTATGATTTTGATCCCATATCATTCATGTTGCATCGTGCTGTACATCGTTTATCATCAAAAGGTTCTAAATCTGAAGAGATTATAAATTGTAACATTGTCATATCAAGAGTGGGTTAGGTAATTTATTGAAAGGTGCGCATTGAAATCACGTTTATTTGTGCGCACGCGCCGACGTGCCACGTTACAAATCATGCTTATCGACCGAGCTCGACTTGGTCCATTGCCGCTGCTAGTTCTAAATCTAGACGGATCAGATACTCACCTACTCCTTGGTCTTCTCTATCTGTAGCGTCTTAATATAAAATTTGTTTTAAAGGCAACAAATATTTTGCGTTGACACTTACTTGGATTTAAAATACGCACATTGTTTAAAATGTAAAATTCCGCGACTGCAAAAGTAACAAAATTTTTCTTTAAGCTTATACTGACTCTTAAGGACGTACATTCACTCTTAAATTAAGGTAGTAATTTGGGTTTATTTTCTTCTGATTAAACGCACTGTGAAACGATATTACGCCAAGACCAAATTAATTTATTTTTTACATTTTACATAAAATACAATTAATTTATTTTTTACAATTAAATTCCATATTCCGAAAAGTAAGTCGTTAAGAAAATGTATTACTCGGTGAAATTATTTAGAAAGTTTCCCAAGTCCATATCCATTTTAATAAATATTATTTAAAAAAAAAAGAAAATCTTGGCTGTCAGAACATATTTGTAACACTTATAGGTACAATAAAAATATTGCAAGACTTAAAAATGGAAATTCACAATTTCTTGTTTCTTACAAGAAATTATGACTAGGAAGATGATGGTGGTAAGTTTGAAAACCTCGGAAAGCACGTTGATTCTGCACCTGATCTCTCGCCATTTATGTTTAATAGTTCATTGTCGTCCCATCGGACTGCGACCTGAGTTAAACGAAAAAGAGTTTTCGCACACACTTACGCAGTTTAATAACTCTTGAGTGGGCTAATCTTCATGTTTGCTTTAATGTCACATAATAAATATTAATCATATTAAATTGTTACTTGTTGTTTTTGAATTTTTGTAATGGCTTTTAATTGAAAGACAGTTTCTAATAAGAATAATTGCAGTAACATTCATTAAAAAGCCTACATTACAATCACAGTAAATTAACCAAGATTTGTAAATGTGTCTCGGTAATTAAATCTTATAATAACAAAAGAAATCAATAACAAGGTCACATTAATATCGAAACCAGTTTGCCTTATCTTATCTTATATTGAAATGATCGATATTAGTGTAATAGAAAAGTTCAACATTTTATTAGACTATTAAGTGTGCAGTCTAATTGGTACGGCATATCGGTAGTCAATCTTGGATTAGATAATCACGATGCAAATAGGAACAGAATTAATTAATTAGAATGTGTTGGATTGGACGCAACGCGCGAACGCAGCGCACGCGCCGCGCCGCCGGCGGGTGTCGCTGGAGACCAATCACTACGAGTCGCGTTGCTCGCATGCGCACGTGCGCTCTCTAAGCAACTTCACCGGCTCTGTCTAATTGGCACTTGAGTAGGCTGATGTGAATATTTGCTGACTGTTAGCATCGATTCATGCAACGGTAACACACTAGCGGTAGCCAGTGCGTTTTTATAATGCTTTTCAATCAATGGACAAACGACGAAAATGTTGTGTGGTAATGTCCGCTTTTAAATATCGAGTAGAGCGCTATCACAAACAAATAGAATTTTTTATTTGATTTTTATCTTTAAATGCGAAATAGATATTACATATTTTTTGAGATTATATCTAAATACTGAATTCGATTAAAACTTTATTCAATGGTAAAATATCTTAACTTAGAGAAACGTGCACTTGCTTGACAGGGTTAAAGGTTAATACAGAAAAGATTTTTATCTTATTGGACCACTTTCTAAGTAGTTTATGATATTATGATAATAATCTCCATATTGATAAAAATCGTTATTTTCAAATATGTGATATAATATAATATGTCACAGAAGCAAAATTATCCATAGTTATTGTTTAATTCTATTGTATCAGTCATAGACTTACCTATGTACCTATATTTTAAAATTACGTTTATCATTAAATGAAAATATCTCATTACTCTACTTACCATAAAATGAAATGACTTTTAAGTTTGTACTTTTAACATGTATCAGACGTTGTTAATATTGTGAAATTTAGTACGATCAAAACATCTTCGTTACCGAAAGTCAAGGTTTATGGGACTGACTATTGATATTGCCACTGTCGACGTCACCGTCGATTGTATATTCATATCTCGTGATATATTAGAGATTTAGATTTGATTTGAAGGACCATAATATTTTTTTTAAATAATTCTTTCATTGGTGAATAGGCTACCTTACTATTTATTAAGATGCTTACAAAGACACTATGTACAAACAAATAAGCAGACTTTTTAATTCTTTTTTTTAGGATTAATGTGTTTATTTAGGTATCGTAGCAACAAAATCGAAATCTTTGTGTTATTTTTTATTTATTTTCGCAATTTTATCATTCTAGTAATTAAATGATGCTACTTTATTATGAAAAATAGAAAGGAAAGTGGTTTCAAATAATAGATCGAATATAATTTTAAATTATTTTTTATTTTCTGCTTACGGAGGTAACGGAGGAGGAACGCAAATTGGCAACATTTTTATAATTTTACAGCCTCATGAATAGTTTTGTGCTTATAAATCTTATTAAATAATAAATCCCTAACATACAAACTTATAATTTTTACGAATATATTAATCATCTATAATTAAGGCACTTTGTACATGGCTTAGGATATGAATATATGCATCTAAGTGTATTACACTCGGCAAATGCCACATGACTAGCGATGCCGCAAACAGAGCGACTAAACGAGCTTAATCTAACTTACAACTAGGTATCTTATTATACATTGGTCCGTTATGAAGCACAAAGTAACATAGCTTGAATGCTTAAACATAATATGCAAACGTTATTTTCTTTATATATTTATAAAAATAATTTATTTTAAATTAACAGTTATATTACAAGAGTGAGTGCTAGTTGTTGATCTTAATCTAGAGTATTCGAGATCGAGGATATTATGGTGTTCAGTCTTTCAATAAGCATGAACCGTCGCAGGTGGCGGATGTTGTTGATGCGCGTGCGTCGTTGGGAGAGTTTCACCGCGATACTCGTACGGAGACGTACCGGGCGCGCCACATCCTCCCTCTAAATGTTTACTTAACAACGACATGCGCGAAAAGGTCTTACCACACCCGGTGCACGAGTATTTCTTAACGTCTGAGTGAGTTTGTAAATGTGCACGTAAATTAGATCTATCAGCGAATGCACGACGGCAATGATGGCAAGAAAACGGTTTTTCACCAGTATGGGTTCGAATGTGTCCCTGTAACAACCAGGGTCTCGAGAAAGCCTTTCCACATAAATGACATTTGCACGGCAAAGTATGAGTTCTGATGTGCATCTTCAAGGCGCCCAGTGATGTATATACTTTAGCGCAATACTTGCAGCTAAATGATTTTCTCGCGAGACTTCCTTCTGCTGCAGCACAATGATACTGTTGATGTTTCGAAAGTCCAGAGTACGTCGAATAAGATTTCGCACAATCCGGGCACTGATAGCGTGGACGGCGCGGAGCAGATACAGAAACTCCAGAATCAGAGGACACTGAACCGGGAGATCGAAGGTCTTCTGGGCAAGGTGGTGGCGAAATAGAGGAAGGTGGTGAGGCTGGCGAGTACCTAGCGTAAAGTTGTGGATGCGTAGGAGGAGAAAGAGATGGCGCAGCAGAGTATAGTTCTTCCATAGGGTATGCAGGGTAGAGTGTTGGCAGATATGCATATTGAGGTGTCGGCCGTGCGAGTTCGGTGGGCATAGGTTCTAAACGAGCGCGACAAGCTGCAAGGTATTCTAGCTGTTGCTGAGGCCATTCTTTTGGTTCAGCTTTTATTATTGCTGTGGCAATAGGTGAAGTTGCTTTGCTGGGGTAGTTGCCAGTTCTAGACAAGTCTTCCGGCTTTGTGCTGAGATTTTCCGGTTCATCGTTTTCTGTTTCACCTGGTAACAAAAAAAAAGGATAATTAATTTAAGTGGTATTAAAAATAGAAATCAGTTTGTTTGCCACTGTTAATATTTAAGCTTCTTAAAAAATTTTCATCAACATGTAAGTGTTATATTAAAGACTGAGGTTTGTATATTTTTATATAAAAAGAATATTAATAATATTGTACTTACAATGATAATCGTAATAAAGTCGCGTAGCTAAGTGGGCGGGGTGAGGCGGTGTAGTGGGCGGCGTCGCTGGACGCTCCTCCCGAACCAGCACCGGCCGCTTCTTCAGCGGACAGTGCGCATATTTTTTCGATAACAATGCTCTAGCAGTCTGCGAATCTTCCACGAGCATCTTGCACAATTTTTCACAAACACTTAACTTAATATATTAAACAACAAAATCGTTTCAAGTTTTCACAAATTCACTAAAAGGTTATAAACAGTCCATTCATCGATCACTATAATTTTGCGTCGGAGTCGTAGTAATGTTGTGTTCGGGACGTAAGTGACGTACACGTGCTCTCGTCGACGTCCGGAACTCGAAGTGGTGCGGTGAGGGAAGACCGCAGCTTTTATGCGCTCCCCGTCAACGGCGGCCAGGTGGCGGCGGGTAGGCCGCGCACGTGCGCCGTACCCAATCGGCGGAGGGCGCGGGGCTCCGGCCAATAGGGGCGCGGCGCGGAGCGGGGCGGCGGCGGCACCTGCGCCTCCGCACCCGGCCGCATCGTTCTCAGTGCGATATGCCCAGCTTCAGCACCGTTCCGGTTGAAACCGTCGTCGTCTTAGCCAGCGATCTAATTTTTTGCGCAACTCTTGGGGTTAAGCACCTTTGAACTGAGCTATACATCTTTGTGAAACGGTCCCGTCAGTCTAATAATAATTGCGAGCGAACCGTCTCGTCGCGATTATTATTTAAATTCAAACTGGTCGTACTGTAAATCAAACCACCTTTTCTTATTTCATACACTTTTAACAAAATAGATTTAACGAATTCGTTACATAATGAATATATACATGTGAAAGATATAGGTATGGCTGTTATACCTGAATGTATAGAAACAGCATTATATTTGACCTACTTTACTAAAAAGGAAGATGTTATAGATTCGTACGAGTGGAAGGTGACACATTAGTAACGACTAATAAATATATAATAGACGAGTGCGCAGACCTTGTCCTCCATAAATAGCAGATTCATCATTCCCTTTTCTGATTAATTGTGTCATGAATTTCATTTCCTTATTTTTACTTGATTAAAGATTAATTCGTTCTTATACAAAATATAACAGTTAAATATAATTACATACGTATCAGTAGGTAGGTAAAGGTATATATATCAAATTCTATTGTTTAGTAAATTATATTTTAATAGAAATCTAAATACGAGTATTTAGTACTTATAGAAAAATAAGTAGTTCTAAAACTATCCTTATACTATATTGGGTGTATTGTATTGTAAAGCTAAAAATGCTTATTCGTTAGAATTTTATATAATAATTCAATTAATTTCTAGTACTCATGATTAATGGTTTACAATGATCGACAAGTGCTTCATAACGAATAGACTCAATCAGCAGTTTATTAGACGTTTCAAATAACACATGTACGTGTCACTTGAATACTCAATGACTGTGAGCTACATTCCTTCTTTGCATACTTGCCTATCTAGATCTATTAAAATAACTGATACAAACGTAGATAACTTACTTAGTACGTACTGTCGGTACTCTCGGACCGATTGCCTTGTAGAATATTGAATTAAGTCAGTACAATTTACGTCTACCTATATCCTATAATATTATGACTAAGGACTATAATCGAAAATAGTAGCACTATTAGGTACAGGTGCTAGGTTTTCTAGCATATTGGGTAGTTTTAGCGCAACTTTTGTGTTTCTTATGGGCTCTTCTTGATAGAATCTACATCCGGACCGGTAGTAGGTAATATTGGATATAGTATAAATCTGTAAAATGATATTTCAAAAATGCCCGTAAAGCCTGCTTGAATAGTAGGTTTTGTTCTCAATTTCGTTATGCAGACACGAAAACGCAGACAATTTAGACAATCCATTACTTATTCTAAATAATATAATCTTCCTAAGTACTAAATATCAATGTAACGAGCTACAATGTTTATAATCTTATAATCTCACTACACGTCGCTAAATAAATACCTACATAAAATATTATTTATTCAAGAAGGCTCATATAAGCACTTTTGAATCAGCATCTTATAGTGTTGAATTAATATGTTAAATCCAAATTCCATTCATCAAACCATTATTTATATTTTAACTATTTTGAAAATTTTATTAATAATAGAGAATAGATATTGCAATTGCAGAATCGGATAGTTATACCTAATAAAATAATTAATTTAAAAACTTTACTTTCTCGATAACGGGAAGGACTGCGAACACGTTTTTAAAAGATTCGTATCCTTGTTTTATTATCAAATCAGACTGGCCCGTCCCTAACCCCACCGTAACACGGAAGTATAACGACCATAAGTCTTTCATTGTTGTTTGTCGTCCAATGTTATTTCCCACAGACCATGTTCCCTGGGCAATTTAGGTTTTCTCACAGAACGTGTTTATCGTAGTTATATAGTACAGGTAGGTACCTACTGAATATTATTTTAATTTTTGCATTTTAAAGGATATATTTGCAACCACAGTGACTGTTATCGTTGCTCGATGTTAGTGGTGTTATGTACCTATAGCTTTACACAAAGGAACATGACAAACCTTTAGTTGCCTATTCTACAAGATCAACGTTCATATAAATACTGATAATCCACATCATGATGACGAGGATCTTGTGTTGTGAAATTGTACCATGACTCAAGCTGTAATTGTGTCAAGGGATCGTCACGCGCATGCACATCAATTCTTCGATTTATGCACATCTGTGACTAATCACCTTGATCGGCGGTCAATTATTGTAATCAATGTATAAAATAATTTACAAGTGATAACTGTCTCAGCTGACCGATTACTTTTAACTAATTACGGAACGATAGCAAAACAAAGCAATTAGTTTTATTTACTCATGTCATCGATAGTCATTACTTAAATATCTCATAGCGCAGCCCTTATGAATGAATTGATATCGTTATTTAGGCCTGGGAAACGTAAACATTTCTCAGGAACTCAAACAAAACTGTAAACAAATGTAAATAGGTACTTAAGTATTTAAATGAATGACATCGATGATAACACCTTATCCATTATAAAAGTTATATAAGGAAACATAATCAATATTTTAAATTTGAAACTAAAGGTACTTACATTGCGTAGCAATCATACCTACACATTGATTCAAGAAACGACATAGTTATTTTTTTATTTGTTTACAATAAATGTCTAATTAATAATAATTTATAGTGATCACTTAATAATGATAATTATTCATTGATTAATTATAATTATAATTTACTTAAAGACTATTTTGAGTAATTAACTCAAATAATAATAATAATTTAATCGTGTACATTATTAAAGTTAGTAAATAAATAATCTAGTTAGTGCGATATAGCTTTATTATGAATATAAATTATCGATAATATGATAATTAGGAGGCGTCGATTGGTGTCAAATGGATTGTCATCGCAGGACGGGTGTAGAGGGCGGGGAGGGTGTTTGCGGCGGCTGCGTCGACCAGGTGCGCGAGCGCGGGGGCCGGGGCGCGTGCGTAACGGTCGCGGCACGAGCTGCGCCGGCACAGGGGCCGTGCGCTATGGCGGAAATAGCGATGGACAGGGGCGCCGCGGGCAGGTGGTGCGCTATATGCCAGCCCGCTCTCAATGTCACACAATTGGCGGTTAATTCGTCGCATACATTACTCGATAGGAATAAAATCACTGTTGAGACGCACTACATATTTTAAAATGTGTTTTGTAACTATGTTGTACATTGTTTTGTAAACCACACGTATACCTATGTACCTACCAGATATTTTATTGAATTGCAATTCGTAAATATATGCAAAGTAAAATTACAAATGATGAGAAATTCCGATCAGTGTAAGTATTTTGATTAGGTATTTTGTTGTTTGCTTATTTTACCAGAGCTAAAAATACAAGACGTACCTATATAATTTCGTAATTATATAATTTTTTAAATGAATTGCAGTTGAAATGTGTCGATCGTTAGATCACGGCGCACCTGAGCTGCGTCTACCTATCACCTATTGTTGATGCGTATCTGTATCATTGTTTGTTAAGTTTACCTTCGTACATAAAATGCTACACAAAGCAATATAGGCACCCATGAGCGTCGTCACTGCATTGAATTGAATCAGTGCACAGCTATGCCGGCAGCTGGCTGCGCGTGCAGAATCACATGTCTGTACCCGAATCGCACATCTGCATCGACCTAACCTCTCGACACGAAACGACGTACCTGCCGAGCGTTTCATATGATTTAATTCAACAAAGTACCTTTTGAAAGTAAGCGACTGGATTAGGGTCTCCCCCATTCATTGTTATGAGCATGCAGAGTAAAATGATGTAAGCGACGTACCCGGGTAAACTAACAATGATGTTTGATATGTGAGCCCTTGATATTACATTTACCCTATTTTGAAATTGATATACGAAAATAAACTTTACTATTTAGTAGCATATGACTGAAATTTATTAATGTTTTTAGTACAAACAACGTTATTTAAGTTCAATTTTAAGCCTGAAAAATGTTTGACTTACACCGTTTTGATTTGTCAAACTAAACCTTGCAGGTAGGTGAGTAGTTTAATTTTAAATAATGGCATAGCTGTATAGTTCTATATAAAGCACACAGGGCCATTCAACGCTTTTATAAACACTTTTAATACAGATGGATTGAATAAGATTATACGGGTGCTATTTTTAGCGATGATCAGAATTTAAAAGTATAAATATTTTTTAATTGAGTATGATCTTAATATAAAATTAGGTAATTAAAATAACTAAAGCATATTAAATTTTATGAATATTTTATAATAAATAGGTTTTGGATATATGTATGTATTATAAACATTTTTTAATTTTAAGTTCGACAGTTGTACATGACACAATTCGAGATTTATTATAAAATTAGAAGAATTAAACATAATAAATCAATAATATATTTTTATTTTTGTAAAATATGTTTTTTTTTTTTATTTAAATGTCAAATAAGGACATCCTGTAGGTACAGGCAGTAACAGCTGAGATTTCGGCACACGCTATAGAGCGCGGCCGGTGCGTCACCGGCCACCTTTCACCCTCGCGCAAGTCGCGCATTCCCCTGGCCTCCTTACATACGCACTAATATACTCATTGCGCATACGCTCCTCAACACCACTTACATACTATTTAGTATTTAGGTATAGGGGACAATAATTAAATGCACATATTTTAGACCTTACCATAAATTTAAGTCCTAGTTGCTTATTCACTTTTTTGTCATACGAGTTTTGGTATAATTTGAAGAATATTATTATTGAGCCTAAAAGAAATAATTATGTACTCGGCGTATTTTGATTCTGCTGTTATTTATTACATGTTGTGCATCAAACAGAATTAAAATATGACAGTGTCGAGACACATGCATGTGTTATAGAAACGAAAATATATGATGCTCAAGATTATTATTACATAATGATTGTTTTTGAATAAAATCTACAAAACACCAGATAGTTTTTAACTTTTAT
This sequence comes from Vanessa atalanta, assembly GCF_905147765.1. NCBI lineage: Eukaryota > Metazoa > Arthropoda > Insecta > Lepidoptera > Nymphalidae > Vanessa > Vanessa atalanta. The sequence continues at coordinate 7,710,926 of NC_061873.1, forward strand.
GAAAACTAGGATTATTTTTTAGTTTTGTTGTTTATTCTAAGTGATATGAGATTTATTACTTTAGATAAAAAGTACAATATTAGTTAGATATAATAAGTAATATTTCATAAGATGCATTATATTTGCACTAGATTTGATCACTGGACGTATAATAATAACGGCATTTTATAATAGGTAAACACGTACAATGTTTTTTATTGCAATTTATTGCGATTATAATGTACGCAAACGGTTTTTTTTACAATTGTCCTAAAAGAAGTGTAGGGAAACACCGATATCTCCGTTCCCACATTTAAATATTATTTTTTTAATTTTTCCGTTATTCGTATATTTTTTTGCGTCAAAAGGTAACTAAAAAAAGTATGTATAGTGCAAAGGTAAGAAGGGAGAAACCTGGGGTTGGTGTCAGGGCAGCTGCATCACTGCGCCAGAGCAGGACCGAACAAGTTGATTGCTTGGGCTTGCTATAGGATTAAAGCAAGCGTAAATGACGGGTAACGGTTTTGATTTTTTTTGTGTTTCTTTTAGTTCCGCATTTTATGAGACAAATTATTTAATAGTTCAAATTGTAAATCAATAATATCATCATAATATGTAATGATTCCTGTCATTATTTATTGTTTACCAAATATTTTTGTTATTCGGCTTATATTACCTATGTCAATCGAATATCATTTGTCAAAGACGATAAGTGTATTCTGTTGTCGTTGGATCGTACAGTGATCTTATAAAATCTATAACTTTTATCAATGAACTTTTTTTAAAATCAGACTGTTATTTTGCTAGTTTAAAGTTAGATAGTTCAAAGAACCAAAGGCAAAAATGTCGAATTATGCCGTAAACATATAAAATATTAGTATAAAACAAAATCGCTAGAAAAAGCGAACTAAAAATATCCAACATTTGGAGTACGATGACTATTTAACATATCAATTGAACTATTTTAGTGTAAAATTGACTTACGAGGACACAATATTGTCTTAAGAATGCCAAAGAAACCTAGACTCCTTACACCATCTGTATTATGTATATTTTATAGTATCTATGTGTAAATATTTTAGGAGACGAAGGAGTTCAGTTCCTTATACTGATGTTTGTTAGCTATTAACCTTGTCAACAATAATTATTATTTTTGTGGAAAGAAGAGCAGAATGAAATTTGTTTGATACACGCGAATTCATAAATGTTTTCCGCAATTTTGAATACTGATTAAGGTTGAAGTGATTCAACCTTAATCAGTATTGTACCATTGTGCGAATCTAGTAGGTACATATAATAGTAAAACAAAATAACAAACGTTCGAAACGGACCTACCCGCTCTCAGTTCTATATTTAGACCTTCAGAAACAATCTGAATAATAATACCTAATCTTTCATTGTCTAACGTATCTATTCTATTTAAATAATATGTAGCGTCAACTAGATATCGAATAAACCATAATTACTTAAAGCAAACTGCGGCACACCCGTTCCGGGACACCTTTTCATTTAATCAAAACTTGTTTGCACACCCAGCAAACGGTGTTTTGTTCGCAGAGGGCGACCTATCTGCGCCAGAGGAGCGCTGCATAGCTGCACCCGAACACCGGCACCGGTTTATTTGGCGTCGTCAGCTTTTCATAGACATTTTTTATGTATTGAAATTTATTAAAAGCGCAGTGAGGGTGCGCGTGCGCAGCGACGACAGAGATTCCTGCACCTGGCCCACGCGCGGCTGTCTACAATTGCACATTCTAAAAATCAACTATAAATATATATTCGTGTGCCTTATCGAATTATTCAGAAACACAAACATGCTCGTATATTCGCAGTAAAGGCTGACGAAATATTAAGTAACACATTAAATACCGACATAAAACAAAAACAATAGTTACGCCAAACTTAGGTACCTATATGTGTAATATTAAATATAAGAAAACAATATTTTGTATTATAATATCAATGTTTAAGAATTCAAACTATTTTATTCATATTTAGACCAAATTTAGGTACGTAATATCAAAATATAAGAAAATAAAATTTTATTTTGTTTAAGAAATACAAGAATTCACTGTGTTTAACATGTTTTTACTTTTGATCATTTTTAAACCTGAAAAATATCTTAATTTTTCTGCATTGAATTTATTTAGATATCTTAGACAGTAATTATATTATCATAAAGTAATTTCGATTGACTTTTATTTAAAGCAATAGTAGTAAAGTAATCTGAGAATGACATGTGTTTGTTTTGCAGGTTTTATTGTTGGCTGATAAGGAACCGTGGTGTATTGCGTTGCTTGGACCACACGATCGAGCATCTAGTGCACGACGTGGAAGCAGTAAATCCGACCAATGTCAGTTTGTGCAGTGGATCGCGTGCGTGAACAGTGAGGCTGCGACGCTGTGGTCCCCGTGTAACGTAACGTCGATACGTGTCATACTATCGACCGCCCACTGAGCACCGCTTATGTGGTCTGCACTAATTCAAGAACCTGCTGGCTTCTACACGCTGCTAATTCCTTTTGTCTTAGTACTTTCCTGTCTTAGAATAGCTTGACCTCTAACATTTATAGCGGTAAACGATAACTTCATTGATCTAAGGAAATCGTACAAGTAAATATATCTTCTTATTTATTATTATTATGACAAATTGCTCGAATAAAGTACTTTACTTACGTACACTTGATATACGATTTTAATAACATACATACATACATTATTTATTTTTATCTAATAGTAGATTAGAAGTAATGTTTTAAAAAATAGTTCCAATGCACATTTATGTCATTGATAAAACAATCAAGACAACAGTGAGTGCATGTTAGCTCAATCAAGTCGGTCATTGCATAGGGTACCCCAGTCCGCAGCTTCAACGTGGTTCTCGATCCGGCATTATACGGAAACAATGCGGACCACATTCGTGCATTGCGACCGCGGCGCTGTCGTGTTCGTCTGCGGCCCGATGTTTGCGATCATAAAGTGCCATTATGGTAACAGTACCTCTTTGTTGTTTTCGGTGTTGCCCGTCTCCCTATTTTCTCCGCTCGCCGTGTTAAAGCTCCGCGCGTCACGGCACGTTATGATCAAAATGGGTTACGACCAAGTCTTGCGAAACTTTTACGGGCCAGCGTCTCCGTCGAAATCTCGTTCTGTTTAATGGCCGTCGAATTTTTAGCGCTAAAGAAAAGTAAATCATGTTGACGTGTCTTGAACTTAATTTTGTGATTGGATGTGGATGCGAACGTTTTCTTTCGGTGATATATCGTCAGACACAGTCAGTTAATTGGTTATAAATTGTTCTTTTTAAAATTTTACACCTAAAAATGAATATGCATATAATCAAATTAAATTATTTTATTGAGAATTGACAAACTGTTATTATTTCTTAACATTTTTATTATAGCATCAAGCAGTTTTATTCCATTAGTTTTACTTTGATAAACGTATTAACTAAAAAAACCCTGATTTTATTAGATTCATTCTTTATTATTATTCTTAAAAAAATGTTTTCTGTATGAAATAATTATGGACTATAACTTAAAGTATATAGAAACTAAAATAATATTCAAAATAATGTGAGCATAGTATTTATACATCATTACATCTATTATTATTCATTACATCGATAGTCATGTCCTATTTATTCAAATATGTATTACATAACATTTTTTTAACGTTTGGTTTGGTTATGTAATATTTTGCTTACAACAAACAGGAGTCATTTATCGATGCCAAACGTGTGCATTCAAACATTATCGAGGTGTCTTATTTTCCATATTGCATAAAAATACGTCACAGAAACACAACGTCAAGATTGTAACCTAATCACATGTTTACTAATATGCATTATCATGTATCTAATATTCATATGTATAACAATGTTCATTTTCAATTTTAATTATTTAATTATATATATGTATGGCCGAGATGCTCGAATGATCAGAACACGTGTATCCTAAATGAAGGACACGGGATCAAATCCGGACAAGCGCTGCTGGGTTATCGTGTTACTCAGTTCCCCGTACCTGGTTAACTGGACGATGGGTCGAATGAAATTTTACCATATGTATCTCCTTCACCCCAAACTGGAGTAGCTTGATGGTATAAGCTTCAAACCTTCTCCATGACCATCATAGAAGAGGAACTCTATGGAGGTTTTATGGACTGTTTATTTTTAGGTACTAAGCATGTGTGATATGATTATCCTAAATTTATCTAAATGCCTATGCAAATTTTCGAGTTTAAAAACAAATATAAAGTTTATGCCGCATAATTATTAAAGCTATGATTTATATTAAAATGGTTTCGTATATTTTAAGTACATAATGTCGGCTTAACAATTCAATATAATCTACTAACCTGGCCTTTGAAAGTGATACAGCAACTTTCCTTCTTACATTCACATCTTTATTACGATACTGTTTGGCTTTGTAATGAAGGCTGTTATTAGTATTGTGATTATGCTATTGTTTGAGAGTCGTAAAACAATGATTATTGAAAATCATTATGAAGACGTCAGCCAGTGATCAAAGTTTAATAAGAAAGTACGCTTCAATAAGCAAATATAATGGCCTTAATGATATGAAAGACAATGGAGTTCCTCTGGGTGCAGCATACGTTGTGACTAAAACTCACGTTCGGATTGCCACTTGACTGGACATAACTCGGTCTGGTGAACAAAACATTAAAGCTTGTTTTGGTTATGATATGATTAATTTTCTTGGGCATTTGTTTGAACGCATCGTCGTTATTTAATGTCCTTACAAGTAAATCAAAATAAGCCTTTATTTTAGTTATATATGTACGTTGATATAGAATTAAGAAGTATACAAATACATAAAAAACTAGATTATTTTAGATACAACCATTTAAATTATGATCTCCATTAAAAATATTTCGGACATGGAGGCCTACTGCTCAGGACACAGGACACAGTATTAAAGTGCAGAATTGAATTGTATGTGCAAACACAACACAAGTGTACTTTCTATGCATAATCTGGTTGGATGGCAAATCCGATAAGACTGGAAAGAGTTCAGACCAACAGTTTTACGTGCTTTTCGAGGCTCGGAACAACAAACACAATGAACTTCTAGACAACCGGACAGCTATTGAGAATATCAATTAAAAAAAAAAAACAATATATTTTATTGACTCGAAGTTTTAACCCGAGCCCTCGTGAACTGCGGCCTTAAAGTGAGCCACTAGACCAACGACAGTTATAAATATACATGTAAAGATATCATAAGTGATAGAAACAAAACATATTATATTTTTACTTTTTATCACTCTAAATATTAAAGACCGTGTCTAAATAGGATATTAACACATTGGAGATTTTTTAATGTATTCATACGGAACAGGTTGTCCAGGTAGGGCGCAGTATTGTTGAATGGAGGTGTAATCAGCGCTATTGAGTCGGAGTCGTCACCTGCAGAACTTGTTATTATTGTAAGCATTCGCTAGGAGCTGAATGACGCCGCGGGGCCTGCAGATAGCGCTTTAACTCATTCAATCCATGAAAACCGAACTTACCCAACACTTCAACCGTTCGATTTGTTAAAATACCGGTTTTTAGAATGAATATATTTTTTTATTACCAATAATGGCTACAAAATTGTTATTTTTACGGCTACTAGTGTGCTGTGTGCACAAAATATAATAATTAAAATAAATATAATATAATATGTAATTAATAAAATTCAAAATTTTTATTACTATATACATAATTATATAACCAACAGAAATTCCATGACATTTTACACCGGATATTATCGTATGACCGGAAACACTTGTTTGTACGCTCTGCAGGTATGTTCCCATTGGATAATACGACTACATACTTACATGCGAGGCCCTCGGGACCCTCTGAACGCACGTGCAAGGACCACGAACGAGTACAATAATCTCCATCACATGATCCGGATTTTATTGCGTCGTACATCTTTTATGCCCTCAATACGACGAGTCGCTCCGCAATGAGCTAAGATTTTCTTTGTGACTTGAGTATGAAACATCTTTGTTAACTTAACCGTGTAATGAAACGTTTTACATTAAGTTAAATAAGTATTTATATATATATATATATATATATATATATATATATATATATATATATATGACTAGAGTACAAAAGTACTTTTATGTTAAGTATTTTTAAACTATGACGAATGTAAATTATTTATTACAATATAAAGCATCAATGTGCATCAATTATGTTTGTGCTCTAGTATCTAATACGTTTTATACGTTATGCAAAATATTTAATTGATATATTAATGTAAGATGATTTTTCCGATTAGAATTTTTACATCCAACGCCACTGAGAATTGTTCCACATATTTTAAAGTCAGAAGTGCATGGTTATTAATCAAACAATGGGCATTCCGTGAAACAGTGTGTCGGCAAGATGCTCGATAAAGGTCTGGTAGTAAAACGATGTAAACGACTCCCGGTAGGCATTGACTCAGACGCAATAAGTATTTCGTGTTTATAGTTGAATGGTTTTGAATAATTGAAGAAGTTATTTATAAGTTTCCTCTTTAGAAACAAATCGTGTGCGCGATCGTAGCCGGATGCCGCCACCCTTCGGAGGGCATGCCTTCACAAAGGTATTTAGTCTATTTAAAGACATCCTGCTTAGTGCGGGGGCCCAAGTCTTCTCGCACGTGCGTCAAGTGTCCTGTGCTCGCCGACCTGTCAATTACTGTCACCCTCACCTATCTCTGCGCGTACAACGACTGCGCTGATAAACTGAGCGTTCGCCATACGTAGTATCAATTTGAGTATTATGTTTTACAAACGACTCGGTTTGACATTGAATACGTTACAATAACAAATGTTCACAAACAACGAAGTACATATTAGGGAAATTTTGTGAATTTAGTCTGCTTTAACATAACTTTATCAATTCCTGTCAAGTTGTATTCAACTTAATTTATATGTAAAATTTGATAGGAATGGTTTTTGTTACGCTCAGTCAACTCTCATATTATACAAGAAAGATAAATTTATCTGATGAACACACCGGCAGCATAATGGAGCTGAAAACAATACGTTCTGATTATAAAGAGTAGTGAAGCGAAGATTATGGCGCTTGCTCTAGACAACAGCGGGCGCGGCCGCTGCCGAGCGCAGAACCTAATGACACGAAGCCACTTGTACTACCTGATATTTGTACAACCTATTAGTAAGTACAATTCATTTTCTTCTAACATACATATTTTACTTAGTAGTAAAAGTTTATAATATATTATTTCAGTGAAACACTACTAGCTGTTCTTGCGATTCCATCCGCGTATTTTTTTCCAGAAATACTAAATTTTTTACATGTTATGTTATATTCTTATCCAGATCCCAGGCCAGCTATATGTCCAGTTGCGATACATATTATAATCAGTTCAGTGGCTTAGATGAAGCAACAGTCAGACTGACGAATTTACTTTTGAATACTATAGCGATTTCTACAAAATTAGCTGCTACTATTTAAAAGCGCTACTCTAATTCGACACTGCCAATTTGTATGGGAATACACTTAAAATAAAAATCGTAAGGATAAGGATAACAATATTTATTTAAGAACACTTATATAAGTAAGAAAATGAGATATACGACAGAAGGAGATCACCTGCGTGCGCGCTTCCCGGACTACGAACACATATAGACGACAATCCCTCCCTTAGAATCTCACATGCAGCGACATTTCACGTCACACAGACGACAACCCTCCTTTTCTTTAAACGGGGCATTGACCTCTCTACGACGCTCCCCTCACAAATTTCAAACTATCGAAACCACATGTTCCTGACCTTCCTCTTTATGTTTTCAATAATTGTGATATACGTTCTTCCGACAAAATTGGAATTATGTCTATGTCTTTACATGAACTAAAACTGATGGCATTGATCAATCGAAGCGCACCGTCGAATCCCAACATTCTCCGAACTCACCATTAACATTGTTTCCGGCATCGATTACGTAACTCAATCAATCGAGTTCAAATATCGCACAGGCCATCTCATTTTCTAGTCGAGACACTTGCATAATTGGACCGATTTGCAAAGAGTGGCCGCATTGGACATCGAGGTAGGAGCGTAAGTCGTTGCGCAAACTAACAATCATCGTTGGTTTGACGATGAAACAGTGAAATCAATGTTTCGCTGTAACTCACCGCATCACTTGTTCCACATTTAATGGTGTATCTTATCTCGAAGTTTCCATTCATCAATTATGTTACGAGATAAAGGAGCGAATGTATCATAATTAATGAATGATACGATTGCGGATATAATTAATGAACAAAATATAAAAAACGGACAAACTGGCCCAAATCAAAGATGGCAATCCCTTCTTATTATAAAATTAAAGAATATTTTATTAAAGTATCATTCAATAACTATTATACTCATTAATGCTATTAATTAGGAACAAAAAATGTTTAGGTACTTTATGTAGATTAAGTTTTTAGAGCGATTAATCCCCGTAACACGATTGAAATTGATTATTCTTTTGTAATCATTACATTGAAATTATAGCATCGGTTAGCTAATTCTACAATTAAAGTTAAGCTGACTTGAATAATGTCAGTATTTGTAATTTAATAGTATAGCGAACAGAAACGCGACTCACCGCCCGCGCCGCGCCAGCCGCGCACCCGGGCCGCCACCGCTTGCTCGCCTGCTCATAATTTCTCGCCGACCGCTGGTTACACCTACATGCAACACAGTATTTGCATGTCATATTTAATCATTCCCAAGCGCCACCGGCCTAGCACTAGTTCATAATATACAAGATTTAGATTAATAAGATCAAAAACTAAGGTAGCGATAAATTCATTAGCTATTTAGTAAGAATCTTATTCACGTAAAAAGACATTAAAGGCATCCATAATTATTTATTTCATTAAGTTAACTACTAGTTTATTATACTTACTACACATTGCGGCTAATAGAATAAAGAACAAAGCTGCAATGAAGATACTACTAGAATAACGTCCATTGTTTATTACACCTATAAAGTTATTACATAAATTGCTTGCATGTTGAAGATATTGCTCGCATGTACTCGGTACTAGTTCCGGGTAATCATTTCAGCATCTCAAAATCAAAAAATGTTCCTATATTGATTAATTAAATTATGCTATTATATTCAGTCGCAATTTTTTTTAACAATGACCATTTTTTATTAAACGCGTAAGTACATAACGTGTATTTATAAAGTATTAAGAGAATTATCTGTCAGGTTCAATTTAATAATAATAAAATAACTATTTGCGTTTTAGTAATACAGAACTAGACAGTCATTTTTTATATATATGTATTTTTTTTTCGAATATGTTCTGAAGTTAATTTTTCTTTTGAAACTTAGTACATATTTTCTTTTTTCTCCTTTTCGAATATAAACACATACCTATCTATATAGCAGAGATTGCGTGATTATACAAGAGATGAGGTATACCTACTCGTATGTTGTAGTGAACATTCCATGTTCTCGTCCTATATATTACGGTGCAAGATTATAATATAAGAGAAGAGGTTTGCGGAGAACGATAATGATGTCATTTTATAGAGATCGTTTATCTAAAATGTTTGCATTATCATTAAATTGAAATTTAAATTAATTCGTCAAATAGATAATGGCACAGTATATTTCATTATGGTCATAATAAATACTGTTCTTGTAAACAAATTCAATCTAATTTATAATTTAAAATGTCTTGTATCTGCGAAGATCTAAATTTCGAAGTAGAAATAATAATGATGTCTAAGTTCACTCGATCACTCCTAAAGAGTCAAAGGCATCGTTCGTTTGACCTATGATAGTTGATTTCCGATAAGCGCTCAGATAAGGCTGTGAATCAACAATAATATATATCCGAACAATAAAGTAAAACAATTTCGAATTGTTCTATCGTAGCGACATGGCGCTTTGTCTGTGAAATAAACTAGACAAAGATAATTTCAGTTGTCTTTATAGCCAACCGGTCTTGTGACTCACCCGTGATTGTTTAATTCAAGCTACTAAACGTGTCGCGGCGCATGCGCACAATCACAACAAGCCATATTTTCATCAGCCTAATTGTGTTTCAAGTAATAATTTAATGGGTACACAACAACTATTAACTATTTCGTTATTAATTGTTATAAACAACATTATATGTGATTTAAAAATTAATATATTTTTTTACATGAACACATTATTTTTTTTTTTAAATAAAGCAATAAATATTATAATTAACAAGTTCAGTAATATAATTGATCACGGTAATAACATACAACAAAAATAAAATAAATTCAATAAAAAATAAAAAAAATAATTAGTAAATAGTAATAACTTAAAAATTTGAATTAATTAATAAATTGAATATTAAATTTAAAAATAATAATAACTTTAAATACATTTTTATGATTCTTTTGTAAGTAATTAGCATTTATAATAATTTAATCACTGTGATTCCTTATTTAGCACATGTTGAGCCGAGATAGCCCAGTGTTAAGAAAAAATGAAACTTCTAAGTTTGAGATTCAAACCAGGGCAAGCACCGGTGAATATTGATGTGATTAGTTTGTGTTTATAATAATTCATCTTGGGTTCAGTAAGTAAAGAATAACGTCGTGAAGGAAACTGCACGTGTCAAATGAAAATATGACACACGTGAATCTGGCGCTCTATGTAAGAGCAGTGTGGTGGAATAAGCTCCAAATCTTCTTCTTAAAGTGAGATTAGACGTAAGCCCAGCAATATATTTAACAGGCTGTTAGGTACTTTAATTGTTTTCTACTAATAACAAAATAATTATCTTAAGTATAGTAAGTATATAGTAAATATTTTTTTTAGACGTTATTTTTCCAACTTAACTAATCATACTTAATTGCTGCTTATCAGCGCTTAAACAGTTGATATAAATCAATTAACCTCAATAAATATGATATAAATTACTTAAATAAGTCTGACATCGTAATATAATGCATTGAAGTATTTTAAAATTTACATAATTCTCAAAATTACGTTAATTTTAAAGGATAATATTATATAAACTTATTCGTTTTTCATCATCCAATGCAAATAACAATGTTTATCTTTCGCTGACATCTTGCCCTGACTTAATATCCTAACCTCTACCTTTTTATAAAATTAAAAACCAATTTCTTAAGAATAAAAGAAAATATTATTCTTAATTTAAAAATGTGCCTGTTCTTTTTTTCAAATCTGTTATTCTTGAATGGCAACGAATTGTAGATTGTCTTCAAATTGATATCTTACCTACCTTTTTTCGCGAATATTGTTTTATTTTGTTAACTCGACGCAATTTATCGCTGATCGAGTTCATTTGATTGATGAATGAAGATTTAATCGGCCATTCAAAAGTTAAGTATTATCTGTAGTCGTAAATAATAGCGTGTCTATAAAATTATTTATATAGTTTATAAAACGCTTATGTTGTGTTAATAAACTTTATAGAAATAAGTTTTTTTAATGTTTTTGTATTAAGAATAAAAAGCGTTTTAAAGCATATGTAATAAATAATCGGTGATCTTGTAGAGTGACATCTTATAATTTTATGTAGTTACTCATGAAGCAACGCATTCAAAAGAAGCGACCACACTACACCTAAACTAGTAGATAATCGCGGGGGCATGTACCTGTTGCGTTGCGCGCTCCTTTCATGGCGTATTCTTCTTGTTATAGAGAGCACACGACACAATGCGGGTTTATCTGGACGCATTATGAGAATCATCTCCGCTCCCAGATCGCGCGATAATGCTCGTCGTCGCCGAGTCACAAAAGCGTTCAGCGAGGTGCGGCGGCGGCCCGGCGGGTCGGTGGCTCACGAGCACGGAGCGGCGGCGGAGTGGGCCCTGCGGTGTGCGGGCGGCTGCGAGCGATGTAAGGTAATCTCGAACCACGCTGACCTTTGTGAGCTACAGGCAACCGCTGTCGATCGTCTTTGTCTTGCGGCTTGCTTGTCAGCATCCTCTTGAGAAGGAACTTTGTTGTCTTTCTCCAAAAGAAAGTGGGCAGAGATATCGATGTAAGCATTGTTCCGATTTTGAGTTAATTCAATATAGTACTGTTGTCTATCTAGCAACTTTTTGTTTAGCATTTGAATAGAGCTCATTGTGCGCAGCGCCAGAGGCAGGCGTGGCTTACAAAATCTACTCTAGGTTAACGTGATTGACTGTTTTATTTTATTATATTTTACCATTTTTGTTTTAAAGTATTTATTTGACTTTGCAATTTCGATATCTTAATATATCACTTACATATTATGTTAGTAATATTTTGATTTATAGACACATAGAATATCAAATTCAAACAAAACGTATCCTTGGTTACACAGAGGTCCAAGTCATGTTACGTATCAAGGTTATTCTATTATCACCTCAATAGAATAGAAAGCGTTTCAGAGACTGCAGTTAAAGGAAGTTAGTGAGCTATTGTGAATAATAAAACGATAACATTCTCAGTGAGATTATCATTTATATGGTCACCCGTTTCAAATAAGCGTTGAAGAGTCGAGATGTGTCATCGGAAATCACTATAGAGAGCGACGCGTTTGTCAACTGTAGACACTTGGTTCGACCGTGAGATCGTCGCGACGTTTCATTCGTGAACACGCACCCGAATAAAGGCTTATTAACTTCATTCACATGCTTATATGCAGAGGTTTTATTCCTATAGAAAAGTGAACATCCTTTTTATTTTTGACTGCATGAATTAATATTTCTGTGTTTTTTTTTAAATCCAATAATTAGAAGTCGGTGTGAACACTGCATTCTTAGTTTTAATACTTTTCTAAATAATCAATTATGGATTGTACAGATATGAGATAAATTTAGATCTGAAATTGCAGTGACTAGAACACGTGAATCTTACCAAAGATTGCGGGTTCAAATCCGGGCAATCAGCACTGTTATGTCAGTTTATAATAAGTAATTTTTGTGTTTATAATAAAAATTGCTATATCTATCCATAACCTGCATTATATGATTAGCAGCGGGATATTCACAGACATGCTTTTATTTTTTGTTAGAATTTGGTTATAAAATTTATAGTACATAAATATTCTACATTCTCTGACATTAATTGCCATGATCAAGTTTAACGTATTTCTGAAAAACGATACCATTCTTCCTGGTTAATTTAAATAGCGCGGTCATCATTAATGGAACACATTATTAGAAACAAAACAGGTATCTCTCACAGATGACGCTCTAGCCATCGGCCAAAAGGGCAACTTCTGACAGATGCACCAATTTAATTCATGTCACCTACTTCGAGCCGCTAACGATTAATAATGCCAATGTACGAGAAACGGTCAGCTGGCATATTTTTTATATTATCGCAGTCTCCGCCTTTTATTCGTCTGCTGACCCATATGTCTCGGTCGTAACGAATGCTCTATGCCGAAAATGTAGTAATTGCCAGACCGTCGACCGGTTAGACTATCGCTTCCATCGAATTTAGTAACTTATTGCTAAAGTTTGTGCCATTTTGCTGGAGTGATTTCACTTTCTTTAAGAAAATATTTAGATTTTTTTTATAGACCTTAAGATATTATGTTTAACTAAGGATAAAAATGTGTTATCTGGATTGTTATTAGCACTACCGTTTTCTCACACATTGAAATTATCTCTTAGTTGGTAAATTTATTAAAGTAAGAAGAATTAAAACTCTTCATTATTAGTGTCATTATGACACTAATGACAGTAGCGCCTGGCGATCGTAATGTTTTGACATAAACACCTTACACACGCACACAAACACGAAACATTAATAACTTGTTGAATAAATACAAAAAGTAACAAGCCTCAGTAAAGTAAATACAGATTGCGACTTTTGACAACTTAATTCAATACTCTATAAAACTGTTTATTTAAAATACTTACAATTAAGTTAACAATAAAGCAAAAAAATATTTTTATGAAATATTATATGTTGTAAAATTGTTTTTTCGTTTTCAAAGAAACGTGCATAGCGCATACGCAGCAGCGGACATCTTTGAGATACGAGGTATTACATGAATGTGTAATCAGAGAGTTTATTGATCGCGGTAAGATTAACACCACTTCGCATTGTCTGACTTGGCACGTCTTAAATTTTCCCTTTTTGTGCCAATAACTTAAGGAATTCACGAATTAATTTTTTTCTTCACCTTTATGAACGTCGTCGTTTATCACACCAGGAAAGAATTATTCCTTCTTAAGTTGCGCTTTCTTAACTGTTTTCAGTTTTAAATTGTCATGTTTACCTCTTAGTTTGATTTCGATTTAGGGCATGTTTTATTGATAAATAAATTCTTATTTTGTTTTCTTTTAAGAAAAAAAAACGCGAACGAATAAATGTACGAAATGCAAATAAAAATACTATACATTTTGCTCATATAATTTTAGATACTTACCAAAGAAAATCATTAATATAATGACACACTCTAAGCTCTCTCGTGTGCTATTTTCAACAGAGCAACCCTCAAGATTCATTTTATTTAAATAGAGTAGTATCCATTTACCAAAATAATTGTGTGATATAAGGGGGTGGCGAAGTCCCATGTGCGTGCGCATCCTGCGCCCCCGCACGTGCCGACCACGCGGCCGGAAGTGCCGCGCCATCGACACACTTATCGCGACCTTCGCGAATATTTATTCATATGCCCAGTATCCCTCAGAGTAACTGAAAATGTCCATGTTGTCGTCTAACGAACCGTTCATTTAAAGTAACAATAGCAACAAAAACCTAATACCATTTCTATGTATTGTGAAATATATATATCAGACGATTCGGTTTTTATGAAGTACGTAGTGGACACACATGAAAAACTTGTATTTGAAAACGATGACTATCATTGTATTTGCATAGGAACTGTTGACAAAACTTATGCAGATAAGGAAAGACAGGTTGAGGCTTATCTCGATTCGAGGACATCCGCACGTCGCCTCGGACTTCGGACGTGCGCTATCAAACTAACATACATTTGAATATCACATCCCTGATCATGATCGGCCTCGTATAAGCGTTATGAAAAGATAAACTTAAAATAAAAGACCCGCTATGCCTTATGTGATTCATGTGATCGATAACATATTAATAACTTTAAATATTTGATGGACAGATTAAGTATTCAGAAGTAACGATATAACAATTTTTTCATATATATTTAAAACTACAAGAACTTGTAGGTATATGGAATAAAAAGAAAAAACAAATACAGATAGCTGATTGCAACAAATACACACAATATAATATACGAGTGACTGACTATTTGACGTATTCGAAGGCACTACGATGAATATTGCAATTTCACCCAGGTGCTTCTAATACGTTATAGACATTTCATTTTACGAGGCCAATGTCCGTACAAAGTGCATTTATACAATTTACTTAAAACTTAAAATTCGATAAAACGAAAATACGCCACTAGTCGAATAAATAACTTTCATTACAAACATTTTTTTAACTTGACATATATGTACAAGAATATGAAATGCACGCTTATCTAGACTAAATTTAAAGCGAATGATACAGCGATGTGTTCCAGTTTCAAGGATGAGCCAATGCAATTGCATAATGGACCAACATCTTAGTTCCCAAAATTGTAGGAGCATTGGCAATACAGCAATACTATTACCGGTACCAATGTGTATGGGTGGTAGTTACCACTGACCGTAAGGTGGCCTATTTGCCAGTCCACATACCAAATTGAAATAAAAAAATAAGTGTTTAAGAATAAAAAAGTATATACATATTTTTGTAATTTCAATTTATGTCTTTTGTGGTTTTACGCACGAGAAAAAATGAGAATGTTGATCTAAAAGCTATATGAGTATATGTTAGGTAGGTACATAAGTAGCGCAGTTTGTCACGGTTAACTGGAAACACAACAGCCCGATTGTTCCTCCATAAGGCTTGAACAATAACCTGTTCGAAGAGCGACGAATTTTTTCCAAAATGTTCTTTCATTCGAATTCAAAAAGCTTAATGGAATTTCGCATTGCGCCATACGAATGTATTGTACAACGGTGTAGAATGTGGATAAAATCAACAACGCACTAAATCTCACATACCTACCTGATTTTTGAATGGTGGTTAAGAAACAATATTTGCTTTTCATGTTAAGAAAAAATGCACAAAAGATAAATTATTAACTCTAAATAAGAGCGTTCGACTGTGGATACGTATCCCTTGACTGTGAATACGAAGGCTTTTACTAATGTATTTGTGAGGTAAGATAGCAATATGCATTACAATTTTTAAAGTGCAGGTAGCGAGACAAGATGCGCGCATACTCGTAAATCTGTAAATGCGAGCGGTGGCGGAGCGCGATGTTCACGCCTACGGCGCGACTACACTCGGGACGTGCACGTTCACCGCTCCGATCTGCACGTTCTTAGCATATCTGAATCTGTACACATGCGGCGGCACACCACCATCACCTGATATGGGCAAAAATTGAAACATGGAAAGTAAATATCTGAGTAGGCTCTGCCCACATTTAAAACGTTTGGAGCTTTCTTTATGTTAACCGCATAGTGAAAGCAACAGAATTATCTCAAAGCAGTAAGAGACAAGTTGAAAATATTACAAAAGTTTTCTTCGCATTACACAGCCTACTAAAATTTGTGATAGGTACTATATAAAGACCATATTAGATTTTTGCATATAACTTGTTAAATAATACATTTTATACCTAGTTATAAATTTATACACTTTTTAAAACTGTTGAGACGTTAACATTAAAAACATTCTACTAAAAAATATATAGAAAATATAAACCACTCAGGGGTACAACTCTTAATATAAAAGTATTTATCGAATTTAATGAATAAAAATACTATAGACTAAATGTTCTGTCCGAATAAAACACTCCCAGGCACTTGGTACTACTACACTACATTTGGTATTGGAAATGTGTCCATGTTCAAGACTAAATGTAATATAACTGACATCAGGAAAACAATGACAAATATAATGTTGTCTTAGATTTTCGCGATTATTACACATTGAAATAAAACTAGTTTTTAACGGATTTAATCGCGTATTTAATTACAAAAATTCTTCTTAGTTCTAGACTATTTAGACAAACCGCCCAATCATTCTACAAATAAATATAATTATTAGAAATAGCAAATAAAAAATATATCGGCACGGATTTGTACACGCTAGTAACCTTTACTATGCTCAATAGTCGGAGCGCGAGAGACGGAGGTTTTGCACATCTCTACCTGCTGCTGTAATCCCACGGCCTCGGCGCCTTAACAGGTGTGCACCTGAGAGTAAGCGCGCTTTTTCATTAAGTACACATACACAATCAAACAAAACGTTCGGCTCACATAAGAATGATGCCCGGAGTCCAGACCATTCATCGTTTCTCGAGGAATTCCTTTATGCTTATTGATCGAGCTTCGTGTTGTTTTTTTAAGCGATTCATTATGACATTAACGATATCCGTAGTGGTATGTAAGTAAATAAATTCCTGATGATATTTTTTAAATTATTTGTAATGTAGCGAGATAATGTCTCCTAATTTCGAAACTGGGTAAGAAAAATATCAATTTATTTGTTCTGTTTTAATTGCTAATGTTAAACACATTCATTAAATATATTATTTACTTTAATCGTTCAAATGAAATTCGATACTATAATTATGACATTGGATTTTTTTTATTTCAACATTATTATATCATGTTTAGTCAAAATATTTCCCACATCAGCACACGTGACTGTCGCATTAAATTTGCCAGTATGCACCGATCACGTGCACAGTGCAAAATAAACATAATATTTAGTACTGAACTAAATACAGTACAATACAAAAGCATTTGTAGAATAATATTGAAACATATATTTGACGGATTTTTCTGTATTGTGTATTAATTATACAAAGAAAAACGTATTTTTGATAAACTTAAACGGATCTTTAAAATAAGTAAATTTATTAATAAAAACTTTTTAAAACGAGTTTTTATTTAAACTCGCTTGCATTAAAAGATATTATTCCCATATACTTTTTTTATAAAATATTTGTGCTTACTTATTTTAAAATGATATGACGTAACGCAACTCACTTTACCTGCAAACGATTTATATTAAACATAGATAGCATCAACCTTGAAAAATTCGGATGAGATAAGTAGGTAATATTTATTCAAGTATTTACATTGACACAGGGATCTGTGAAATATCTTAAGCAAGCAGACCGACAAGTCTCACTATTAGCTTTATACCTTTTTATCGATAAATTTGTTCTTGATTTACTGTACCCATATAGATAAACGTTTACCATAACCTTGATCTATCTACATTGAAAAGTATATCAAAATAAAGGTGTGTTTCGTTTACGTACAGTGCTATTGAACAACATTAAGTATTACTGACGTATTATTATTAAGCTTGTAAAGAGGTAATATTTTCCCACAAATATCTTTCTCATGATAGGTCCAGATGTTCCATGTTTTGTGACGAATTGAACAATTTCTTTACCTGCACCATCTAGTTCACTTTATTCGACAAACAATTGTCAGAATTATTGTACTAATATAAATAAATTCGTAATAATATCTCGCATGTGATATTTCATTTTTGCTCTACATATACTTGTGTTTTTTTGTTCTTAATCAATTCATAGTTTGGGTTGTCATTTGAATATGTGTTTTGCTTTTAAATAAATGACGATTACTCAAAAACTGTATGTTTTTTAGTTTTAGATGCTGGTTAAACCAATGCGTATCAGATTTTCTAATTAGAGTGTGTAGGCTGATTTAGGCGTACATTGTGGTGTCGGCATCGGTTGCGCAGCGCGGGCGCACTGGCGGGCCGTTATCGACTTCGACTGATCGCGTCGTGTTAATTACTTTCATTAAGGGCAATTGTCCTGCTCAATCGGACCGATCAGTCAGTTTGCCGCCATCCAATATTTCCAGTTCAGTCAGTGCCGTTAAATCATTCTAAATATACATTACAAACTATAAAGACACGATGTATCGACTACATGCTATCACCTAGGGCATTCACTAAACTATCAACTATGAAATTTTTATGTATATTATTTATTATATAAACTTTCAACGATATTTAATCATATTTGCCTAACTCATCAACACATATACATAAATAACCTTTGTCGTAATACCAGAAATTATCGTATAAGATACTTTTATTTTTGTAAAAAAATAGTTATTCAAAGTTTACAAAAATATATATATATTTTTTTGTTTTAATGGCCAGCTATGACCGTTTTTGTTAAAACTATTTTTACTGTGATTTTGTGACTTGTTATTTAATATTACCGTGTTATGTATAGAATATATAAATATACATGTTGTATATTTGTATTAATCACTTACTAATACCTATCTGGGTTGCTAAGTCGCAATACATTTTGTGAAAAAGATATTTGTCCTAGATTTAGTTTGCGCACGCTGACTAATAGTCAAGTACAGGTGTATGAAATATGACAGCAAATTTAATTTGCGAATGCTATTTTTCGCATAATTGTTTAGGTTTATGATAACGTGAAACAAGTTCCAACTATTCAAAGTTTTAGAATAAATTGCTTACAGATAAGATAAAACTTCTATGACTTTTTAAACATACTTATTACAGACATGTTTTATAAACAAGAGCAGTGGTCATGATCAAAATGATCTCTTTACATTTATTTTATCAGTCAACACACAGTGCTAAATAATCTACTGAAAAGTACGCGTTCCTTTATTTCTTTTAAAAATATATGTCCTTATAAGTTTAAAACTCTGTCTTAAGGTTTGATACAAAATATAAATTTTAATAACAAAACATTTTTAATTACTAGTATCCAGTGGCTTACATAACATTGGGCAAGGCGAGGCGATCCACCAGAGCCCCCAAGGCGAATGAGACTGTTAGAGGAAACATATTTATAATAAAACAATGACTTCTCAATTAAACTAACAAATGATGATTACACGTACTTATTATTGATATTTTCTATTTACTGTTTTCAAACTTATGGAAATCGCAGAAGATAAAACGTCATCTACAAGTGATAAGCATTTGTTTCAATGTGTTTCTGCACACTCACCTCATCTCAGACCAAAGAGGGGCTGGTGAAAGAATATCAGCAGGTCATTGTTTTAACTTTGGTTTTTAAATTACTGTTTTTACAATGCAATTTTTATATTCATATTTAAAATTGTTTCTTAAAGTAACTTTAGTGGTTATATATTGCGACAAAAGCTCTCTTCTGCAAAGCATATTAATATCAGCTACATTACTCCCAAAGAAAAATGCCAAAGATATTTATGCTGTGATGTGTGTGTGCACACTAAAATGAAGAAGGCGAACCGTAACTCACACTCAGTAAACTAATCTTCTTAACCGCGAATGCTGCAGAGCTCTGTCTACTTGCCAATCCATTAATATGAGGGCATTGCAGCTCAGAATCTACGGTGATACCAAGAAATTTAATATGTTAATATAATCTACTGTTTCCCCATAAAATAGTATATCAGTTTTTACATACATATTTAATTATTAGGACACTACATGTGAGATATTGTAGTGCAGGCATGTGTGTCTATACTCAATCTCTATTCCCTCAAGTCTATAATCTGATAGGACAAAAATCCGATACGCCCGACAGAGATCAGGTGAGGGCTAATAGCTTTACTTGTTTCCCAAGGCACGGATCAAACACTTCGTCACTCGTGTGGTAAACATAATTGATTGACAGAATAAACCAACACCTTGTATTGTCCCCATCTAGAATTTAATCCCAGGAACTCATGCATGTGTCGCCTTACAACCTAACCATCAGACCAACAATGGTCTTTTCTCCTCTTAAGAAGAGATTTAGAACTTATTCTAGATACTGCAGTACAAGTAGATACGCATGTGACTAAATTTTATCCAGATTTCCGTACAAGGATTCTTTTCACGGGGTGGAACTTGAAAGGAATGGTACTTGAATACGTAGTCGTGAAGTTTTTTTTAAGAATCGTTAAGAATAAAAAGATCGTTGTACCTAATATTAATATGAATTATACCCTTCATAATCGAATGCCCATTGACTGCATAGTTAATATAGATAAGTAGTAAGTGGTATTGGCCGTAATGCAGTGCCGGTGGCAGAGTACAAGTAAGGAGCAGCGAACAATAAAGTATATTCCCCGATCGGTCATTAACATATCATTTGTTGCGCGCTAATCGAATGCCCCGGGGCCCGAGTTGTATCGGACAGCGTACCGCCACGTGAGGCTCAGAATCTTAAATTCTTGAGTATGGTATTCCTCCACCCACAAAATGCCTTTCATAATTAATTATTTATAAAAGATTACCATTTCTATTTTAAAATAAAGTAAATCAATTTATTCATTAGATATCATAAAATTATTGTAGTTTATTGTTATTACATAATTATAATTTATGAGTGTGCTTTGTTTTAAACATTTTATTTTGTTCCTGTAAAATGATTTCTGAACTACCTAGATTATCTCATATTACATTACATTACATTAGCAGTCTGTAAATTTCCCACTGCTGGGCTAAAGCCTCCTCTCCCTTGAGGAGAAGGTTTGGAGCATATTCCACCAACGTGCTCCAATGCGGGTTGGTGGAATACACATGTGGCAGAATTTCGTTGAAATTAGACACATGCAGGTTTCCTCACGATGTTTTCCTTCACCGCCGAGCACGAGATGAATTATAAACACAAATTAAGCACATGAAAATTCAGTGGTACCTGCCTGGGTTCGAACCCGAAATCATCGGTTAAGATGCAACCACTGGGCCATCTCAGCTCCCTCATATTAAAACATAACGATTTTTTTTTAATATTACAAATAAAATTATAAAAACAACGGCTGAGTTAGCACAAAATAAAGACGAGGAGCAAGCCACATCACTCAAAACTGATAACCGTTGAGAAAGAAAAATTCTCGAATGAATACCACTCGGATAACCGAAAACAGTTTGTCCTCCGAAATGACTGAAGTGGAAAACGACCTAAAGAAGATAGCAGGAAGCCGCGAATTGTCCAGCACTTGACCTTAAGAAAATGAGGCAGACACATACCTATATGGCTGATATGTTATATATTATTCAATTTACATAATATATACATAAGCGTTACTTACCTACTTTTTAGTTAAACAAATTTTATTTTAATTATTATCAATGAAAATATATATAGCCTTTAATGTATTACGAAAATTTATCAGCATTTATATTCATACAATACAATCAAAACCGCTAGCAGACGTTGTTTGCCAGGTATAATGTATAGTACAAAAACCTTATCCGAAAGGTTGTGCATTTTCTAGTATAATTTTAATGTATATTAGCTTAGTTTTTTCGATTAGAGAATACTAAAAATGACTCATTTATAAATATAGACTTTTTGCATCACTTTATAGCTGAAATGTAATTTACTGCTGTAGTATAATACAAATAAAATGAAGGTGCTTATAAGAAACTAACAATATTCAAATATAAATTATTTATACTATATATTACAGTTTAAATGCTTAATTCGTTTTTTCCATTTGCCTTATACAGCGAACTCCCCTAGATGAACATTTAATAACATCAAATAAATTCAATGCATGACGTAATAAAGTTCATTATAACGATGGATAGATAGGGCACTAGCGGAAGGCGCGGGAGGGGAGGGAACAGATGAGTGGCACGCGTTACATAATTTCGCTCGTCTGTTCATCGCTCCAGTGGCGCAATTGGTTAGCGCACGGTACTTATAAGACAGTGTTCGTGAGCAATGCCGGGGTTGTGAGTTCGAGCCTCACCTGGAGCATATTTTTTTTACTTGTGTAAAATCTACTAATCTAATAAATAATACTAATCTAATCGATTAATGTTTATTTAAAAATTACTATTAATTTATTTCGTAAATACTTTCTTTGTAGCAATAAAAATGTTTTATTTTCATTTTCAGAAAAAAATAATCAAAATCAAATGTATTTTATTAAGATAAACTTGACAATGAAGCGTTTTTGAATCGTCAACATTATAATTTTTTTTTTATTTTTAAATTAGGCCTTAATATACCTACTCATGGTTATCTGTGTATTTTAGTAGGCACATGTAAACCTTAACTTACAATGTAATCAAAATTAAATTATCTTCTTCTTCTACGATATATAATATAATAATTTTTTTTACCAATTGTTAGTTAAGGTGTAGTTGTAAATTTGTAATTCACAACGTGTCGCTCTCGAGAAAGCGCAGTGAAATCGAACCGACGTTCGGCCAAATTTTTCATTTTCAACGAATGTTCGGTCGAACTTCGTATTCGGTTCATTCACCCCATCTCTTGTTATTATGTTTAAATTACGTAAACGAATACACCATGTACGTAAATAGTAAGTTCGTGATGAATTCAATTAAATTGAATGTCATGTGTTTTTTTAATTGTCGTGTAAGAATGAGTTATTAGCAGTTTTTCATTACATATTCATACCTTATGTTATATGTTCAAAAGTTTATTTGAATTCAAGCTAATATTAAAAATCTTACGTTAAATGATATTATACGTATGTACTTACTAAACTTTCAATAAAGCATATCAAGACTTAATAAATAAAGTTTATTTTTTTTTAAAACGTTAGAAAGAACTATTTTTAATAAACTAGCAACTAGTATTATGTTACTAGCAACTAGTACTATATTATTAAATATTTAGTACTTCAGCGTATTCGGTCAATTTTCGACCATATTCCGAATATTATATAACTCGGCCGAAACCAAATATTTAAAAAAATCAGGAAAATCATAATTACTATTTCATATAACTCGTTTGATTCTCGAACTAGCAATATCCGTTTAGCGTGAATGTTCGAGATTCAAACGCAATTTTCCAAAAACTTAATTTTTCACTAAAAAGATCACTTAATATTTTACTAAATTTTGAAAAATAAATAAATAAATTATTTATCGTGAAGCTTATTATAAACGATACCAAAAGTCAACTAAATCCTTACTTTTTATTTGCAAACCAAAAAACCTTCGATTCGATCAGCTGCCGAATATATAATACTAATCTTTACGGATAAAGAAATAATAAAATAATTCGGTGTGTAATGAAATATTTAAATATTAATATAATTAATGGCATCACAGCGATACATCGAAGTTTATAATATACGTATACATTACCTTAATTATAGATAACCGTGACCGCTGTCGTTACAGCATAATGTAGTTCATTCGGTAGTCGGAGGGTGCTCGAGCACGACATTAGTAACTAATCTACTCGGTGCACGGCGCGCGACCTCATGCTCCTGACCTGCCCGACCCTCCGATCCCCGCCTGCGCCCGCGCATCGCACTCCGCCTCCCTGCACACTACAGTGCACTACACCACCTCGAGCCATTTGTTTACTCTTGCCCTCATCTGATTACAACAATGGAACGGTCCTTTATGACACGGAAACTCGTGTTACCTTTCTCCTAATCGACCTTACAAAAACATTAAGTAATATCTCGAGATTCGCGGGAATTCTTGAAATGCTTGTTTTTGTGACCTACTTTTTTAAATCAGTTGCCCCGACCCGACACACCGACCCTTAGAAATCGTGAGGAATGTAAATCGCTGACCGTGCGCGAACAACCCCTTAGTCCAATCACAACCTATCAATTTTTTTAGCATCCACGCACGAGATGCTATTCTTGGTCACATGAATGCGTGCACGTTTTAAAAGAATGTGGCGAGCTCACGCCGTAAGAAAACCGTATTTAACCGATGCAACCACAGCCCCGATAGGTACGACATTTCTTTTCAACAATATAAGAATCGGTCCGTACAGTAACAACGATATAAATATTAGATTACCAATTGATATAAAGTAGAAAGCAAACAGAACAAAGCTGGAAAGCAATAAAGATAACGACTCGTCGAGATATCACGTGATCAGCAATAATGTAGTCTACAGTCTCCACAGCATAGACATACATACTTTGACAATATAACATATCGAATAGTGGATACTGCACGCTATAACTTACCTATTAGTACAACATACAGTCACTGCCAAGCGATCGTCTTAAAGTTCCATCACCAATCACAATGGATTATAGTATTAACTTTTGAAATATGTTAAATAAATCTATTAACGTTTAGTTTATTTACATAGGAAAAAATATAAAGCCCCTAATTTATTTATTTTATATACGTTGAGCAGACACGAATTCAAATTACAAACAATTAAATGACGGTTTTGTGGAATCGAATCTTACATAGAAATAGTGTTAACATTTTTTTCTTATAGTTACTATGCAATTTTCACTGCCAATACTTGTACTGACTCACTTTAATAAATACCAAGTAACAACAACACGAGTTATTAACTTGTAATTTCTCTTGATTAGATACTTGAAAATATACAATGACCGGGTTTAGCATTGACTTTGTTACCAACAAAGATCACGAATTGCTCCGCTTTCGCCACTCACAGTAGCAGTCCATGAATAAATTAAAAAGATTCTGAGAGAGCATTGTCAAGATATTAACAGTAAACATGATATGTTTTTATAGCACTTTTGGTAAGGATTCAAAAGTAAATATAGTCAAATACAAAATAAGATAAAACACATACTGTTTGTTTTTATTAAAATTATTTTTTTATAATTATGAAAATTCTTGAAAGAAAAATACAAAAAAAAATTAAAGTGTTGACTACACTTTAAAGTAGTTAAATATACATCAACTTATTTTTATGTAATTACGTCCAATATAGACTTACACATACCATCAGGTAACCCATTTTCTCGCTTGTCATCCTTAAATTAGTAGAATATCAAATAAATTGAAAGATTTTCATATGTTTAAATCATCATAAAGATTGTTTGAATCATTGTTATTGTATTAATTGTCTTTAAAATTTGACGAATTTGGATAATAAAAGTAAAAGAAATCCTTATTAAAGTATACACAACATTAATGACATCGACAATAGCAGTGGTATAGATGGCATCATATCAGAGGATCAATTAAATTAATGTGTATAATAGTCAGACACGTCGTGCACAGTCGCTTTAATAAACCTGCCTTAGAAATGAATATATATATAATATATATATATACTTAACTTACTTAACATAACCTAACCGGTATTTTAAATACTTTTTAAATCCCTCCCATATTTAATTATTTGGTCAATATATCGTAGTATTAAATAAATTAAATAAACACGGAGACAAAGTTTATGCTTTAGTATACATATACATATGTACATTTAACAAAATTGTAAAACGACGCTCATTTCGATAAAGCTTAAGTTTTACGATTCTAATTAACAAATTCTAATTTACAACGTCCCCTATAATTGCTGGTCGCAGCAATGTTGTTTATTCTGAGAAAATTGGCGTCTCTAAATCAGCGTTGACATTTATAGTCGAACAGTAAGTTCAAAGACAATGCGTTGGCAGATCGTTTGGGCATAATGTTCGGCGTTACTACAGTGGTAGGTAGTAGGTAGTAAACAGGAATCCACAAGCATGAGTCAATGTTGAGTGACGCGGGCGCCGGCGACGTCGGGTGGCGCAACGTAAGTCGCCACCTCGCAACCTCGCCTCGCCATTCGACGCTGCCCGATCCATCATACCACTTCAAGTGACTGCGTGACTGCCCATTGTTGCCGCAAAATTGAGAATGGTGAATAATTTAACACCAATGCATTACGTAACAACTATCATTGAACAATTCGTTACAAGGAACTTATTTTACAAATATAGTTAATAGGATATATCATCAATTCTTGTATATACAAGATCATATAAAGTAGATACATATTTAATATTATAGTTTTGCCCGGAATATGATTTGATTCTTGGAATATGTTATTATTATGTTGAACATGAACACAAATAAATTTGTGCATAAATAATGTTGTTGCTAAATAAAATACATTATTAAATTATACTTAATTATTCTTTATGTGTGTTTTTTATTATTCTTGATTTATTATTATTCAGGCAAAAGCAACTGATGAGGTCAAGTTTTAGAGCACAAAAACGGAATCTTAAACAAGTATTGTACACGTCCATGGCGAGCGGAGCGTAATACGATATTTATTGATTTCTGTCGGAGCGTCGCTTAATGAATGCGGAGCACATTTCACGATTTCTCACGATACGTTTGGGAACGAGATTTTTTCTCGTTTCATTTCTCTCCGCAAACAATAGATCACTGAACACGGATGGAGGGTTGGAAGTGCGTCGCGCCCGGTGCAATTGTGGCCAAAGCGACTGGATGTAGTAAGAACCTAAAGATTTGGTCGTTTTTTCATTTCATTCGTAATGACTACCTAACAAAAATTATGTCTGATTGTTGATTACTTTGTAAATTATAATATATAAACACACTGCAATGAATGCTATCTCAAATATTTCCACAACATTTTCATCACAATTCTCATACTTTCATCATCCTTTGACTTTTATAAATCAATAATGTATTTTTTACTATTAAATATTTAAGTTAAAACTGATATCCTTCTATATAAAATATTTTTATTAGATATGAACGTTATAATAAATGAAGAATATTTTTTTACAGTAATCCAAAGTATAAAGTTCCGAAGTAATCTTTGAACATTCAGAAACCAATGCATATGTCGGGCACTATACCATGGGGTCGATTGCTCCCCGCGTCGAATATAACTTGTTGTGAACTAGTTCCACGATATGTAACCTGTTGAATTACTTCCTCATTTAATTATTCAAATTTATTGCACTCTGTTCTGCACAAAATTATTCATACCGTAATAACATTATTCATATTATGCGTATAATTTTAAACTAGGTACCTGATTTTTTTTTTGTAAAGAAATGTTTAAGAAAATATTGCGTTAAATATTTACATAACCGATGACTTGAATAACTAATATTCATTCTTATCCATTCTATTTATAAAATCATGGAAGGGTTTAAATTTTTTTTTTTAAATATATTTCATCTAAAGTACCTGACCGATACACTTACATATTGTAATGTAATTATTATCCCAATTTCCTTACCTAATAAAAGACAGCGGAAACTGCTACCTGTCTCGTGAGAATTGTCAGCGGATGTTGCAAAAGGTGTCCCGTTTTTTACACACGAAGAGATTTGTTGAATTGAAAGAAAGTTAAAATTAGGGGTGATTCCGTCTTTCCGTCTCCTGCTTAGGGAGTACAAAAACACACTTTAGGTATTTATTCATAAGTAGAAATACTATTGTCAGAAGTTGCTTGTCAGAACATCGTCGGTTTCAAATTGCTTTACAACTTGTACGTTACAATGTTTTTTACAAAAAATAAAGATTACATAGACTAAAAAACTTCCTTTTAGTATAATATATATTATTAGTATTTAATTGTTTCCATCGTTTCATTTGGATAGTTGTTTATCGATGGTTTAAATGTTATAACATTGCGTATCTAATGTTAATCTTACCTATTGCAGTTGACTTATACAAAAATCAATGACGAAAATAAGCAAAAACAAATAGAAAATGTAAATTATATTATTTTTAAAAGGAATAAATGTTTTTACCTTTCACCTACAACAGTATTACTTTTCATGACACACATACAAACAAAACTACTGTAATATCTCTTACGTAACTTGAGTGCGCATCCGTCATTATTTTTAAATTCCAAAATGAAGATTCTGACAATAGCAAGTAGTCCCGTTCCCACACTGATCTATCACGATACGATCCGTACACTATTATGACTTTTATCACCTAATGCGATAGAAAGTTCACTAACCTTGATTTTGTTATCTCTATCATAATAAGGCATTAACAATATAAAAGCAATCTATCATTTGATATTAATATGATCAGTGATCGGCGCGGCGCGGCGCGACGGCTCAGCGGTAGATATCTGCATAGCTGGGCGGAATGGCGGTTAATCAGGTGGCCCGTTATTTTACATTGTGCTCGCCGTGAGTTCGAACCCGACGGAACAGGTTGCTCCAATGACAAAGGAGCAGATTCCATCGTCCGCAATCCGCGTCTGCGGGCTCCATATTATAAATAGTTCCTCGGAATAATCCGTTGTTGTACGTCACTCTGGCGCCCACCAACGTGGCCCTATTAAATACATTTTTTAATTTTACTTATAACTTTACTAATAATGTTAGCTTAATGATTATTATAAATAAACCTTTAAAAATAATTCAATATGATAATATATACAACACGTACGTACAAGTATAACTTTATATGGTTTCGTTAGGTTATTTTATTAATAAAATATACATAATTATTTCGAGATATTAAAACAAAATTGCTTAAAAACACAACGCAACGTGTAGATTACACAGACGATTATTCCACTGCGATAAACAAAAATATTTCCCACAAACAAAAAGCTATAAAATCGGTGTTTGAAACCTGCATAATAACAGTAGTAAAGCACAAACAATCGACTTTCATTTAAAAACAAGGATCTGTGCGCCACCTGCGCACAGCCTGGCGGAGCAATGCTTGAAGTCAATACTTTACTGCCAACCGGAACAATGGAGTGAAGGCTAGTAACAGTATTGTAAGAGCACGTGTAGCTAACAAAGTAGGCGTACTGTCTTATGCTAGCACCTGATTTAAATTAGTTTATGAGATCGTTTTGTTAAACGTAACTTACGAATTCTCTTTAAAAACGATTCCAATTTCGAAGTTCACAGACCATTATCTTCGTAGTTGTTTGTCAAATCATACTTGAATTACATAAATGAGGATGTAAGTGTACCTTATTAAAAAACAAATAATATTTTCTAGTCATTCATAATTATCCACAAGAAATAAAATAGAAAATAACAATGAATCCCAGCTGATGCGGCACATTCAAAGATGTATCAAGGCGATTACACACCATTTTAAAATATAAACGATCGTAACGCCCTGGCTAAAAGGGTTAATTCTGGCAGCGGAAATTGATTTAAATTACACTATTAATAATTTTAATATAACATACTGCCCTAATTTTTTTTTCTTTTAAACTTCTGTTCCAGATAATGAAATTATACAAGCGTTAAAGTTCGATCACAAAAAATAAAACCATGTTTAGGCAACAACAAATTTAATAACAGTTATTGATTTTTGATTTATAAAACAAATACTCATAATTAACTATTGTTTCTTAAACGTGGTCGTTTTGTTTGGACTACATTTATGATTTATTTTATACAAAAAATTATAATTAATTATAGGTAGGTAAGGCACTTTTAACGATTCGAGTAGAATCTTAACCCATTACTTGCGTCGGAACTAAATAATTAATAAGATTATGTTTGTTTTGGTTAGTGGCTGCTATATAACTTATATTTGGGAGATCTATTTTTATACATAATTATTCGTATAAAATTAGATGGACGTTATACGTTACCAAAAATATTATAATTAGTAAAAAAAGGTCATTGATATATGCATGTGATAAAAGTTTAAGTATTTTCATATAAAATTTCAAATAAAATAAGTCGAAAAAATCACAAGTACGACAACCACAGTATGAATAAATAACCTAATTACTTCTAAAATATGATGTTGAATTTTTTACTAAGTTGAACGTGGTAGAATCGCTGCATATTTTCATTAGATAATGATAATAACCCGAATGATGACTTATGGAATGAAGTAATAATATAATTGGCTGTTGACCCTTTTGTCCAATTCAAATATAAAAAAAGTTTAATTTAAAAAATAGTGTATCAGCGGTCAATTACTGACCCAGCAGGCGTTATCCCGATTTTGGTCGAACAGATGGTTATTTTTTAACACTACGCCGTGACGGGGCGCTGAGTGTTGAGCGGGGTTGAGCCGGTGCGCCCTATAACCGTATAATTATATGTTGTAGTAACGCGCGCTCGTACATACAATTGGCCTAAACGAGAGCCTTCTTTGACGCGCCGACGCGCGACGATTACGCTGTTTACCACGATTTTATCCACGTGCTCACGATTTAATCAGTTGTAGTTATATCTAATAATTTAAAGGTTTGTGAGTTTAAAATTAAGCAAATTAGTAATAAAATGCTTTAACTACTTGAATAGAAAAGCTTGATATTTGCATTACAGTTTTACTCGGGTACAGCATAATTATGCCTGAAATTGTGGCTACTAATCTAAAGATATGATTTAATCAACAAATAAACATGCGTCTGTTCAACAAGTCACTAACTATCTGTGTCATCTATAGTTTACGGTTATATCGCACAAATGCCAAGGGCTACATCGATCAATCCAATGTTGTCGCAAGCGACTCTTAATCGACGGCTGCAGTCGAAAGTTGAGCAGCGACGTCGTGATTCCGAACTTAGCCTCCTTTGCACCGGTATACACATCGTTGTGAAAACGTGGCGTTCGGCCCGTCTCGATAATCACAGAGACAACGTATAAAAACAAATTATTAATCTCTCGATCGTGACTAACGATTTCGGATCATCGTTTACGCAAAAGTAGGTCGAAAGTCCAGATAAATATTGGATCAAAATTTGCGTGGTAAAGCTTTCAAATGTCGCATTCGTTGATGGCGCACTGACCGGTGCCGTCGGTACGCCGGTCACGCCGCGATCCGCCTCTACTGAAACTTATCTGCACACTACTCGTAACCTTTTATGATATTATAATTATAAATTTAAGTGGTGAATATCTTTTATTCCTAACGGTCTTCATTTAAAAGGTTTTAACTCTCAGATGTGGAGTAGTCATCAACATCCTTATTGATATTAAATATCATTGAGCTACATTCGTATGGTAATTTCTCGACTTGCTGGTTAAATAAATACATGCCTCTAACTATATACATTTACTTTAAACAATTACGATGATTTAATGACTCAAGTAAAGGCCTTTCAACCAAATCATTTTCTAGGATTGGATAACGTTTATCGTTGGCAGGTGCTAGTGAGCGGCAATAAATAATACCTCATAGATATCAGGCCGAAAAATGATTCTACTTAACACCTTGATAGATCGTTTTGACGGTTCAAATAGTTTACAGGGCTAATGAAACATAATAACCGACGATAAGCATCAGATGTGAAGTAAATTGTATTCATCAAAGACCTTGTTTGTGGTTTATTTTTTGTTAGTGATTTACTTTACTTTATTTTATAATTTTTTTTATTTAAGATTAAAAATTTATATACCTACATGATTTAAAAAGGGTAATAAAAAATTACATCGACTGATCACTGTAAATTACTGTCAAGTACTGTTATTAAAAAAATGGTATCATGTATTCACGTATCTTTATTGAAATAACAAGACATATAATATAGTAGAAATTATATCTCATGTTATTATGTTTTCTTGTTATCTTAACGGTAAGTCCGTGTTCGCATTGACTATAATCGTGTTCAATTAAAAATTTAATTTAATTGAACTTAGGTGAAGGGTATAAGGTATAAGGTCAAATGCTGACAAAAAGTAAGATTTGAATCTACACGACTTATATGAAAGCCACTGAAGTTACTCAACTTATTACAGTCGTTCGACAGAGTTGCGGTAAGCTGTCGCTTTATTAAAGCTTATTGTTTTAAGTACGATATTGCTCCATGCGTTATAGAATACGTCTGTATGTAGGCTAGCGAGATAATGATAGATAATACGACACAATGAAGCACGCGCCGCACCGGTTCGTTAGTGTAACTGTTGAGTCACGGACCCAAAGATCACCTGACGGGGTGCCTTTTGACAGCTCGCGATATTACATAGACGCCGCCGATAGTTGCTGCGCGCTCGCTTGCCTCGCCACCAGTCATCACTCGAGAGCTTACCAGGTTACATTCAAATAAACAATAATCATGAATCATAAAAGTCACGCAGTTTATTCCATAGTAAAAAAATCGTACAATTGGGCAATTTTGGCATGACCACAAATATACCACTGTTAAGCCTGGTGTAAAACACCATACAAACTAAACTTATTTCGATATAAATTTATTTTTTTAAGTATCAATGTAAAGTTGTAATTTTATTATTCATTCCCTTTTTTCGGGGAACTTTGTAAATGGAATATAATTTCATTAAAGTGTGACAACGACATGGTACGCGACCGTGAAAAAAAACATAGGTAATAAAATGTAATTAATTATAGTTATTGACAATTAAATCAAAATATTTTTATTCTAACTCGATACATGCAAAACTTCGAAAGCTGTTCCCTTCAAACTAATATCAATACTAGTTACTGATGCTATGCAACTCGATTGAGAGATAGACCGACAGATTGACATTAATGAACCTGGAAAACATGTACATCATGAAACATGCATTTTTTGGAAATACATTGCTATTTAATATGAAAACATTAAATACTCTACCGTAACAAAATACCTACATATGTGGAAATAGATCTTCCACGAATCTTCTTTTGTTGCAATGACGACCTTCAACAGCGTGCGGTAATTTCACGACTTCACACAAAGACTGTCGAGAATAATTAAAGTAATTACTGTTTACAATAATTAATGACCCACATAACGTGATATGGTTTGATTGATCTCAACATAGTGACGGGATAATTATGCCTTGCTAGATACGATTACCACATGACATGTTAACGTCACTTTTCAATTACTGAATACTCAGTTTACTATAAATTTGCAAATAAATACAAACAATGTATTTTCAGGGTGCCATTGTCAAAGTAAAAACTGGTATTGTGTTTTACTGAAATGATAAACGTGTAAAATTAGAATTCAAAGCTAGACAGATAAGATTAGCCTTCTTAGAAATTAATAATATCTTGTTAAGAATTTGTCTTATATATTTTAAATCTGCATAAATTCTACAGTTATAGATAGATATCTTGATAAAATTTTATAAAGAAGTTGTCGATATCAATTGTATTTATACAAAATTGTTTTCATATTATTTTCATTTACTTAGTATAAATACGAAGAAAATTAGAGTTTGTTTTTCTTACTAACTACGTTCACAGTGTCATTGCAAAATTCTTAATCCGGTATAATAATTTTTTAAAGTTCTCGGATTAAAACCATATTCACTTTTGCTGCACAAATAACTTTATATAAAATGGCATGTAGCATAAATTCCCTACGAATCTCCACAATCTGCGCGGCTTTACACAAACTTAGTACTTAGTATTATTAAAGCTTAAGATGAATTCAAAAACTATAGGCAAAATAAATACATATTTTTTACCTACATATTTTTAATCATTATTACAAAGACTCAATTATATGCAATATATTTTATATAAACTATTTTTTATACTGTAATTTAGAACATTATTTATTGAATTTGGTTGTGGTTTTCTGTATGCTATATTGCCAGTATTTTATTTATAAAAATATATTTTTAGTTAGAGCATATTAAGTTATTTTATAAATAAAATGTAATAGAGGCGTATTTCTAATTAATGAGGACTATCGATTGTGCTTCAGAATAAGTGGCGAAGCGGCGGCGGGAGCGCAAGCGGCGACGTGCTGATAGCCGCGAGCTATCCGGTATATAGGCACTACATTAGGGCTCATGCGCCCGCCCGAGCGGCATCTTTGCCTTTGCCATAAAAGCATTTAACTTGTAATCACGTTTGCATTTCTCTTTTATATACACAAAAAGACGCAGAAGAGCGGTTCTTTTTTATTTAAAGATTACGCTAAATATGCTTATCTATTTTATGTTTTGTAAATCTTCTCGTACTTTATGTCTCTAAGCATATTTCACATAGATGACTATATTTGTGTAATAAAATATATCACATCTTAAAGGCAATTTCAAATAATAAATAAGAAATCCAAAATTGTCTACACGAAGCACATCCCTAATTAAGGTATTACGGCATGTAATCTAGCCAAGGTTGACCCAGCCTCAGCCTAAACGCTGTTGGCATTTATTCACTGTTATCTTAACATTATTCAGAACACCTTACGGATACCTAAGCAGGTATAATGAACTACCATTTTAAGAGCCGCAGCAGTAAATCACGGTTACTTGATAAAGCATCGACTGCGCCTACACACACTAAGAAGGAAGTCTAGATGGAAGAAATGATTTGTTGATAACAATTTTTACAATTTATTTATTATATGTTTTAATGTATATGTAATTTAAGAAATTACTTAAGCACATACATTTAATCAAATTCACTTTGGTATCGTGCTGAAATGATAAAAAATAAAGCTCAATGTTTAGTCAATTTATTTTTATTAATTTATAAATATATGCTTGAATGAAACTCTTTCAAAAGTCGTCAAAAGTCTTTAATGAAAGCTATAATATAACATAGAAGCTACGTTTATGTTACTTGGATTTAACTCGGAATTATTTCAGGCAGTTGCAAACTTAATTTCAAGAAGCGGCGATTACGGTGCGTGGGCGTGGATGACGCACCGCGATTGACTCGTCAGCGGCTATCGGACTCACTTAGCACTAACGCGAGCTTTATCGCGCAACACTATGCTGCTCGTCTGCGCCACGTAACGTGTGTCTTCTGTTCGTAAATATGCTATCCTATCACAAGTGATTTAACTAATGCCTAGATTTTTTTGTATCAATATCTTAATTCCCCATTTATAAAATACAACAAATTGTACAATATTATAGACTTCAAATCACAGAAAATATTCATATATAAACAATTTATTAAATAATATTTAACGGATTTAATTTAATTATACGAGTGTAAATATACCAGGGACTGTACCCTATATTTTAGCATTTTCGTTTTTAATACCCATTAAAACTAAAAGTAACTTCACATTACAAACTTGGAATTGATACGTTATTGCTTTCCTCTGTGAATTAAAATAAAACCGATTAACAATCGCCTTTAAGAGAACTGGGTTTATGGGAATTTTTATTTATTTGTTATTCAAATCGAAATTGGTACCGTAATATAGGGTTCTCATATATAATTTTAGGTTACGTTTACATTATTAAAATGCATAACAAAGAAAGTTAACAATATCGAAACGATTAATGTAAGCAATGCTTTATTAACGTCATTTGACAAAGGGTTATATAACGGTTTCAACGATAGCGACAATAATAGCAATAATTAGAATATGTGTATATTGCAATTACCTTACAAATCTTTAAAAAGTTCACAAAAAACAAATCCCACATCGATTAATTTAAAACTCAATTAGCCAAATAACATTGAATCATCTTAAGCTCATTAATTGAAAATGTTTTTTCGTTATTAAAATTAATAATGATCGGCTTACAAGGGTGAGCGCAGGGGTGGGCACAAACAGTGATGTGATGAGCGTTGCTAATCGACCACGCACCGTGTTGCAGCAATGTGCAGGTACAACATCCCTCACCGAACCTCACATTGGGGTCATGATAAAAACATAAAATATCATTTTTTTAGTTAATTCCTTAATTAAACCGCCACACATGACTAAATATATTAATAACAGAAGCCTAATGTAACTATGATTTCTATATTATCTGTATAAAAATTAAAGAAAATACCACAATTGGCTGACTATCGTTACAGCTTAAACTAATTGTTATTAGTTTTAAGGCGCACTAAGAAAGGTCATAAAGGAAAGATAATAAATACCCCCTTAATCTCCACCTTCATTCAATAATAGCTTGTAATATATAAATATAATAAGCAATTTTATCCGTGTGCCAAGAGTTAAATCGTCTCAATCGACATACAAATCCATCTTAAACATATATTATGTATAATTTGTTGGAGGAAATAAATTATGATATATATAATAGTTATAAAAATATGCATAATATACATATCATGTATGAATATCATTTAAACATATGTAATGTGTGAATATGTCATTAATATTTTTCTTCTTGTGTATATTTTAGCAAAGAAATGTTTGTTTATTCGACGGACTTATCACACGAAAACCATATTATAGTGTTTTTCTTTTACTTTCCGCGTTCGAATTGACGATGTTCCGTGCTTTTATTCCTAGATAATGAAAATGTCATTCCGAATTTTAATAAATAATTTTGTTGTTACATAGTTGCTTAAAAATATAACGAAAGTTACTGCAATACTAAACAACAGTTAATCTGCATGTGTCACATTTCACGAATGTCATATTGGACTCTAAAAGAGGGGAGTAAAGCTTTCGATATTTGTAAAGTAAAGTTTAGATAAACAGAGATATCTGCGGACCGGTACTACGAGCTTACTCACCGTCTGGCGGCGCACGTGCGCGCGCGCCGGTAGGGACGGGCTCGCTAATCGCTCTAAGATTAGTGCCTTGCCTTTAATCATATCGATAACAATAATTCTATTTGTTGACCATGAAGCTTTCTTAAATGCTTTCCATGTTATTGAGTTTGTAAACTACTTCGTTTGTTTTGTAAAAAATATATCCACAAATTATTTAAATGACTTGTAGTAGCGTCGTACTCGTGGAAGTCCAAACCATTTTGCTTATTAAAAATTGAAGCTATATAACTGAATATAAACTAACCAATGTAAATTCTCCAGTTGTTAAAATATTATTTTTAGATAGATTTCACGTCTCGAAATGGTATATTACGAAACTGTACGTTAACATATCGAGAGAAGAGCATACCCACACACTTGCTAGTTGTGAGGGCACGCAAAAATAAAAACCTGTTAAACATATTTAAAATGTAATCATTACACGTTGTCCCCATAAATAAATATCAATAAAACGTTAACTTAATTTATTTACGACTTTTGATATAATATCTAAATAGGCAATAACTAAGCGCCATCTGATCATGTAACGGCTTATTGCGATTGTAAAATTAAGTTGTGATTAATATAATATAAATTCCTCGCAATCGAGCCTCGAGACCAATCACTAGGGCCGGTGTCCCGCGCACAATCGTATATATCAGACATTTAACACACAGTGGTTTCGCGGCTGGTCATTATAAATAGATTGTTGAGATACTACGACGTGTTTACAGACACTATCTGTCGATAGCCCGTCTAATATCAACCTAGCGTCATGCAATTAACTTAGATGACAAATAAGCTCGCATTCTCTAGTAATCTCATAGCAAGATAAAATAAGAAAAACATCGGTACCTAACAATTAATAAATGAAGCGCATTTAGTTCAGCATTAATATAAGAAGATATACATAAATATATAAAATACGGTAACATCAATTTTGTGTAAATATATTGAACTTTTAAAAACAATCTAATTAGTATAGGTAGGTACAATGACATATATATTTTTTTAATTTATATTTCTAGCAATTAATAATTATAAATAATTATATTTAAATATATTTATTAAATTAATACAGCGAATAATCGTAGAACGTCGAATCTTATTTATTATATCATCATCATATATCAAAAAATTAACAAAATCTTTCAGTTAGATTTCTGTATATTTTATCGCAATAGAAAAGAAATGACTTAATTAGTGTTTAACTTAAACACCATTCGTTAAATAAACATGGATGACAACTGGGTGTCATATTTTGAAAACTATACACTACTTAATTAGCAAAAAAGGACAAGAACAAAATGTACATTTACAATAATCCCAGTAACGAGATATCTTCACTTAGTTATTTCTGCTGTCAGTAACGAGAAATAACGATGTAGGAAGAACATGGAACTATTGCGTGTAGAAAACAACTGTAAGAAATGCCGTGCTCTATAATATTTGGTACAAATAAGTTTTGATACTTAAAAAAATTGTACATTGTATTCTAACTACTTGATTAATTCTACGTTTAAACAAAATATAATTTTTATTTTGTTTTATTTTTCGTAGTTTAAGCTTTAACTTTATTTATACATATTATAATTTTCAAAATAGCGATGATAAAATAAATTTGACACACTGCGGAAATAATTAAAAAATTAGACTTGGACAACAACATTAGAATTGGACTTTATGGTTAAGAAGGAGCCATTAATTGCAAATGTATTCTAATAATTCAAAGCTAAATTTTAGCCAAAATTACAATAAAGTAGTTTTCAGAATCGTCACGCATTCGCTTATAAGTTGGACTGGTACTTTGGTACACGATTGTAGATTGGTGGCGGTCGCGGGCGCCACTTGCCGATTGTTCTGCTGTTCACGTCGCGACAAAAGGTAGACATTTACGGCAATTATTTGCAAATCCTATTAATAACTTATAGAAAACCTAAACTTATTAAAAATCTTTATTGTACCAAGATAGAATTATTAAACAAATATGCACTTAAAACGATAAATTAACATTATAATATGAGTTATACGAGTAATCATTAATGGAAACACATCAGGTTTTAAGTATAATATATTTAAAAATATTTTAAACTTTGATTCAAGCAATAAATAATAGCAAGTAAATATTAAACATATACACTTAGAGCCGGTGTAATGGAGTGAACATTGACACACGCTAGGCGGCTAGACCAGTTCGGCGCGAGCGCACGCGGCACGCCACATTAATGACTTGTTGTAAATTATTAAACGCCTCGCCGCCGCCACACGGACAACGACAACGCCCAGCCACTTGTTCCATTGTTGGCAATCAGAACAAAATTGCGGAAACACTGACCACTTGCGATACAAACTGTTAATAAAACAATTATTGGTACCTACACACTGCTGTTAATTGTTGATTACGTTTTGTTCTTGCGTAATTTAAGATTAAATCCTACCGTTTTGTAAACATAAATCAAGAAATACATTACAACTCGTTATATCAAGAAAGCATCTTATGATTTAAGATTTGCTTTAAAGATAAATTCATACTGATATTTCAGTAAAAATTCGAAAATTATTCACGCGTAAAAAATTATTCTCGACATCATCTAGGCTTAAGCTAAGCTAGATGCCTATTTAATTTCAGCTATTTACCACGACAACTGATAACTGGTTTATAGTCAAAAATAAATCCTAAAATATTAGAAAGCAATATTCTCGAATTGAAATACAATTATCATGATAATTATTATTAAGTTTCAGTCACTGACAGTCATTTCATAATATCTACCTTTCTTTCTTTAAATGTCATATTGGGCATAATTTCAAAATAATATTCATTCATTACTATTCATTCCTTTTACTGTCTGTCTCTACGCATTACGTGATATTGGCACTTAAAACTTTTAGAAGCTACTAGATACGTGTTATGTGCGAAAAAAGTATTAAAAAGAAACTACGTAGCTAAAGAATTAAAGAGAATTACTACATTCGTGACATACAAGTAGTTAGTAAAATTAAAAAATGACAATATAAATATAACCATAAGATCTTCTAGATTTTAAGCTGATCTATTCCGCAACTAGGATATATCTGTGCGAACATGAATTTCGTAACTCCATACTAAGGTGGCCGAATTGATCGATGACGTGAAGCGTGCGCTCGCCGCTTGTCAATTATGTTACGAGTTCAGGGCCCGAGATACAGCTTATCTATGCCTAGCTATCTTTCTTCGCTTGCGTTAACGTTAACAAGAGAAAAGCTAAGCTATTAACGGATTGGATGTTGACATTTAAAAATTTGTTCTATTTGGCTTACAAAAAACTTGAATATAAAATACGAGGTTTAATAAACATAATACAGTTCACCTCCACTTCCTAACTAAGTATTTAAATCGTATAATTTTTGTCTAAATTAACACAAAAAGGTTCTTTTTCGATTAAAAGTTTGATATTATCAGAATTTAAAACTACAGTTCAATTTTCAAACTAAAAAAGATTGATCAAAAGTTGTTTCAAGTCTCGTGTTACAAATGAAACCTAATAACAACTTTAAAATTTGCCTTGATTTTTTAAGAATAAGTAGGTATAACCTTAACACGAACATTTTAACAAAATGAAGTACCATAATATTGTCTGATACATATAGACCAGGTATATATGATAATATTTTTTTACTTGTAATGTATATATTTTTAGTACCTATATCTTTGAATAAATGGAGTTGCATAATATGGATAGAAATTCACTTTAAAAATTCGATTGTTCATTATAGGTGATGTATGTTTTGAGCAGCTGCCTCGGAATTTAATGCATTCTTTCTTAACAATAGAATCTTCACAGGTTGTTCCAGTGCGATGGGACCATCTCGCTTTCAAAGAAATGCATCGTCAATACCGCCAAAACTGCCTTTGCGTAAACTCTATTGTCCAAAAATTTGTTTTGTTAGCCTTTGTAAAATGACATCAGCTGATCTTTAATAAACATTAGCAACGTCATTTCAAAAATCTTATGTGAAATTAACCAATAAATACCTACCTTGCACAACGTGTTCCAATACAACGATGATTTTAAATAATTATTTACATTTGCTGATAAACATTACTTGGCAACAAGCGGTACTTTGAAACTATACATATTTCAAAGAACACACTAAAAAAAACTAATATAAATAAATTGTTTATTTATGAACCATTTGATACATTAATATAGTGTCTGATGATTGTAAGTAAGGCAAGTTACAAATACTAAATCCGTATACCGAATCATGAAACGTTGCACAAGGCGAAGCAAAGCAGGCGTGGTTTAATGTTACTCTTGTGGAAACAGCTGTACGCTCCCCTTTACCTGAACATTATGTACCGAGCACGTGTTATATGTGCCCTCGCCTTTTGGATAAATACGATTTGTATTTTAAGTCCTTACATCCGGACTGGTAAAGTACAGGACACAGGCGTCTTAGCCACTCGTACGGCTAAGCTTATTTGCATGTCGAAATTGCACAACCATAAAAAAAAATCAATGCAAATCAATTTATAATTGTTTTCTTACTACATTTAAACAAATCTAATTTGCGCCTGTGGTTATTATTAATATATTGATGTAAAAAAAATATGTTCGGTTCTGTTAATCACGTGTCTATTTATAGAAATATTTTTATGCATACTGCATACTTACACTTTTCATTGCCCTTAATTGTTAAAATTCTTGTAACCGCATGATGAGCACAAAGACAGCAAACAAACAGAACTTATTTATCTTAATATCTATATGTAAAACAAGACGAAAATACTTTGAAGTTTTATTAAGCATCATATCATATACCTATAAATCAGTACTGAAAATATGTTGTAGGTACCTATATAAGATTCTCACAGAGGTTGTATTGCATATTATTTAGTAGAAATTCATATTAACGTATTTAATTGAATATGCATCTCCTATAGGTACTTAATCAAACGTATTCAGATGAATCTCGTTTCGATCTAAATCACATACAAAAGAAACCGGATCAAAGATCTATTGCATATTAATATTGAATTAATTATAACTAGTTTTCAATTGTACTTCAAAGAGTAACTCTGTCAAATCCGTTTAACCGAACGTCTCCCTTTCAAAGTCAACAATTAAGCAATCGGAAGCTTCAGGCAGGTGTGTTTAATTCTTTCCCAAGACAAGGTTGGTATATTACTTGACAAAAAAACGTTAGACGAAGCGTATTTGTATGTATGTATTTAATTATCATAATGTTCAATAAGTCCGTGGACATCATACATTTTCTCATGAATTTAGATTAATAACAAAGAAGATTGAACTCATCCACGTCGATATCAATTAACAAGTTTACCGAATAAAATTATATGTAAACGAATTATATTGTAGTAATATGGACTTATAAATAAATAAACATACCTGTTTTACAAAGATAATTTATTATCGTATTATTATATTTGCTTTATAATCAACCAAAATTAATCTTAGACAGGAAACAGGCTCTTTAAGAAATATTAACTGTGATCATTTGTGCATAAGATAGAATAACTCAAAATTTTATGAGAATCGTAATTCATAAGTCAATAGGAATTGCGGTTTTGGGTCCATAGATCGCATCGTCGCAGTGTGTGTGAGTATGTTGCACTCGCTACACGTGTGTCGCGAGACACGTGTCGATCAAACGGAATTGAGGGTTTTAAACTAACCATCAATATGATTATTTTCTTTTGAGGTTTTCATCTATAAATATTGCCTTCATAAACAAAATAGATCGTTGAAATATTAATATATTATAAGTTTGATTGTTTCAAATATTGATTGTATTGTACTTATTCGATTTAACCTTATATTCACAAAACTTTACGCATACTGTCCTATCTGAGGTTAAATGGTTGTTATCTATGACCAAATTCCGGGCACTACTTGCTTCAAATGTCGCAAAAATAAACGTATTTATTTTGAATATAAGTAATGTTTATTGATATAAAGTCAACCGAGGTAGCTCAGTGGTTGACTACGACAATTTTAAGAGAATAACGCAAGTTAAATCTGATCAAATATCATTATTTATTTTATATGTGCTTAATTTGTTTTTGTATTTCATCTCGTTCTCAGCGTGTAAGAAAACGTCGTGACGAAATAAACACGTCTCGGATGGTTCTGCCACTTGAGTATCCCGTAATGGGACATTCTGGGGACATATTAGCTTTTTCTCAAGATATTAGAAGATCTTCGCCTAGTAGCTCACTTGTGGGATATTTATTTTTAATATAAAGTCATTCGTCCCGTAACCTCGATAAAACAATCCTTTTCAGTGGCGGCTATATTTGCTCAAAGAAAAAGCCTACCCAAACAGGACCAAATAATTTCCCGTAACTTATAGGTTATATTAAATTAATCGACAATAACGTTAACATCACCATGTTTATTTGCCAAGTATGTACTCTCAGGCCTATCTTAATACATGTACAGCGGGCGGGGGTGCATAAATACCGGGCTACACGCGTTGAGGGCGCCTCGCCCATGATAGTCTGATATTGGACCATTGGAGAGCATCGCAGCAGGTCTTTTAAAAATATCTTTGTAGTAGGAAACGAAAGAACAGTGTTAACACCCGGCGCCTGTTGTGCCCAAGACGGAGCACTCCTATTGGAACACAATAAGTGCAAAGTTTATTTCTTACTGTGATCTTTAATTAAAACAAAATTTAAAATTCCATAATATATCAATACATATATTTAAAAAATAACTATAAGAACTCTACTTGTTCATATACAATCATAAAAGCTAATTGCCTCTCGTATCACACGTTATCTAATCAGTTTCTGAAAGAAGCCAATGTGAATTCTGGCACACATGTGTTTGCGCGAGCGCACGTGTTCATTCATATATCTTATGCCTCAAAGGGGATCGCGATTCCCGACAGAAATAGGTAACATTAAGCAACACGTAAGTAAACAGGGCTCGCGTCGCCCTTGATAATGCACAAAGAAAATCCTTCTCCGCGCCCGATAGTCAACGGACGGGTATTTCTAAGCAGTGCAAAGGAAACACACGTGAGTCACGTTTTGTATAATAAAATTGCACCATATCACTGAAAAAAATAATTTTAAGCCTCATGTTTATTTTGTCCTCACTGTTGCTCGTCAGCAAGTAAACATACAATTATATATTTTAAATATAACAGATAAAAGGTTTCTTAAACTACTTACGCGAAATTTTACAAGTGAATGTTAATTATAAAGCCACTTTGTTTCGAAATTTAGATTATATCAAAAGAAACGCCAAAAAAACATTAGTTTCTCTTTTTTACAAATAATTTTATTTAACATAAAATTTAATAATCAAACTCCACTATTTTTATCAACTTAAAATCTTGTCTTGAATAATATTTATTTTTAATAAATACTTAGTTAAAAACTCATTTAGAAAATAAATAAAAAAGTACGGATAAATAATGTTCTATTCTGTAAAATCTTCTGTATGAACGATAATATATATTTTTTTGATGGAATACTGAATATAAATAAAACTTTTAAAAGACTTTTAAGTTTCTTCGTTAT
Source organism: Vanessa atalanta (assembly GCF_905147765.1). Taxonomy (NCBI): domain Eukaryota; kingdom Metazoa; phylum Arthropoda; class Insecta; order Lepidoptera; family Nymphalidae; genus Vanessa; species Vanessa atalanta. The sequence continues at coordinate 7,755,573 of NC_061873.1, forward strand.
AAATATGACAAATAATTTTATGAGGACCTAGAGACACAGATCGTGCACATATTTGCTCATATTATGAATTTTAAATAATTCAATTCTAATAGTGTTACAAACATACGAATTGATAACCTTCTTTTTGTGGAGTCGGTTAATAAAGGTAAAAAATAATAAACTTCAAAGCTAATTTAAATTATTCTTATAAGCACTATTGAATCGTCTTGTTAGATGATTAACTTGAAGGATTGTAACGACATTTATTTGAAAAAGCTTTCTGATTACTATGAAAAAGGTCAAGTAAATTTAAATTTGCCATTATGAATAAAACTAATTAAATATTTTGCAGAGTATAGAAAATATATTAAGAATGAAAAGATTTCAATGTATTAGTCTGCAAAAATAAAAATATCTACGTTTTATTGATAAAAACTCATGGAAAATTTACATGCTATTGATATGAAAAAAATATATCTAATGTTAGAAAAACAATAACCAATTGAATAAATACATCGTTAAATCATACAAAACTTATTACATACGTTACAGTTCAGATATAGGGGTAGTCAGCAGCTAATTTTAATTTATTTGTGAGAGGGTCCGATACATCCAAACGAAAATTCTAATTGTAACATTTTTGTTGGTCATCCCTATCAATATGGCACGTCGCAACAGTCGTTAATTTCATTAAGAGCTTATTAAGCGGGCACGCGACCGTCGACAGTTGGGCTCGACACGCGGACGATATAATCGAAAACCTTATGGACTGGAACATAACTGCTGGTGTTTACGCTATAGAACACTATTTTGTTTTATGTTTAATTCAATCCGATAATTATAAATAAATATGACTCACGAACCTCAATATAATATAGCCTATTCCAATCACGAGAGGAACGAAGACAAATTACATTTGACATTCAATTGACGGGATATAATTGGTCAAGAGATTAAATAATTTACTATACTGATTATGGATTCGCGAAAAAATAAACTATTTTAACGTCTACGAAAATGTTATTGCAACTTTGAAAGCAAGATTAAAGTAGATAGATTACTTTATTCATAGAATAATAATGGGTATTTTAAATAAATATATACTAAGCACAAACTGTCTATATTGCACAATATGTGAGAGCGATTAGCGAATCGCATGGAATACATAACCCAAAGTTTCCTATCTTTATTTAGATCGACTCGCCTTATTATTGTAAAAAGGAAATGTATAGACTTATGCGTGTTATAGCCCGCTTGTAATCGGGATGACGTCTGCATATTATACGATATGCTGTGTGAGTTGTATGGAAAGTACTTTTAATATTCTCTTTAATACTCTCACTCTTAGTGTCGTTCGTTAAATTTTATAGAGTACCTTGTTTCTCCATTCTTATTTTAAAAATATAAATAACAAATAAAATTATTTACGTTGAGAAAAAAGTTAGGTTTTCTTTTGACGAGGATTACTATGTCTACTAAATGAAGTGATGTATAAATGATCGTTTTTTTTTTCTGTAAAACAAAGATAAGAAGAAGCATCAAAATCGTACGAAAGTTGTCGTCGTGATTCCTTAGATATTTTGGATACAAATCCACAACATGTAGGTATGTAATTTTCAGTCGGAAAATTCTCAGTAGCAGGTTATAATTTGAAAGTTGGCACTATTAACAGTCTATGCCTTGAAAAGTAAGTACAGTCGACGCCGACGGTCCTACGCATGAACTCTACGACCGTGTCGGATTGCCTTCACATTGGAATATGATTGAGGGAATGAAGATTGCACCTGTGTTTGCTCAAACTTAGTCACTATAATACTTCCTTCACAAACTATTCTATGTTGAAAATGGTCTACGTTACCGATAACCGACATCAACATTATAGTTATAATTCGTAACTCATCCTTATTAAAGGAACAAAGGGGAACGCGAGTGGATGTATTTATCATTAATTTGTTGATAAGCACAAACCACTACATTAAGCGGTCACGCAGTGATGCTCATCGTGTCATATGGTATGGACTATGCCATAATATGTCGTATATACTTACTTAAACCCTCAAAAAACGGGTTTAAAATAATTGACGATATCATCATCATATTAATTTAATTAATTTTACATAAAGTAATATATTTAATAGACATCATTTGCTATGTTACAATATTTAATATTGATCAGAACAATATTTTAAGCAAAAACGTCAACACAATTGTTTTAACTTATCATTAGATAGAAAAGTCGTGGGAAAAAAATATATTCTTCGTTAAAAGCAATGACTTTATGTTCCGCGTTTAAGGTATTATCCAATGTGTAGGCGCCTCTACATTATCCATTGTGTACTTTATTGAGATGGGGATTTATTTAGTGATATTATTAATTGAAAGGTTCAGTTCACACAGCTTCCGAGGGGTAAGTCCGGGTGACCTGTCACGGGCGGCTCGTTTATTTGTTATTGTTGTATGATGTGCGATCGGTTTCCGAACACACTCCCACGACAGGGAACAGATGCCGGGTGCGGTGCGCAATGCGCTTGCGCCGGCGCCCGCTGCACCACCACTCATAATATTGTCTCACGAGTGACCCTTATTGGTCCTGTGGGAATAGATCCTACCCATGAGAATAGGATTGCAAAGTGTATGCACAATTAATTTACAATGAAAGTTTTCGTTTCATTGTTTGCTATTGTTAAATAAAATAATATTAAGGCGTACTTATCAACTAAATAATACTTTTTAATCTATTTTAAGTATTCTGTATACATGTTATTTCTAGTTTGTTTCGATACCTGTAATATTTACGCTGTCGTTTTATTTGAGAGGAGTGTTTATCTTTGTTCTTCAGGAATTAAATTGTAATACAACAAACAGACACTTGACACGTCAAAACGGCGCATTATTCAACGTGAATGTTATTAGCATAGATTTGCCTGATGATCGTCGCCGGGAGACGCCATTGCATATGCGCCGCGGCCCCGCGCTTCGCCGCCACTACCTCGTCGCCAGCAGATGCTCCATTAATATTTTATTACGCATCGCATTAGACACGGGTTGCTATACAGTCAAAATTTCATCCTCACATCTGTCTGCTGAAACATGGAAATTTACAAATCTGAAAACATTTAGGGAAATATATGTGACTGCCTGCCCGAGTCTATCAATATTTTGCTAGGCATACGTCTGTTACGGCAAATCTAGATTCTAGACATGAGTACATTAACCATATGTGCACCTGGTTCAGTTATTGAAGCTTTTTATGCAATATTATAACTATTACTATTTAAAAAAAAAAAGAATGAAATGCCTACAACTCCTTATTTAGGGAGCTTTATGTGCTAAAATTACAGAAACAGTAATATCAAAAGAAATATATAAAGGAACATGCTACAGCTATTATTTATGTTTCATCAAAGCTTAGGTATTACTTTATAACAATATAATAATACTTAATTATATACATATGCAGTCTCTTTGCGTCATTTTTTTTCGTATGTGTAAACCGAAATATCTGTACGAGCACATGAAGTGATGTATGACGGTACCTAGCTCCGCAAGTATTATGACCGTCCATCCTGAATTAAGCAAAATCGTCGTTGAACTTTCATGCATCCCGCTCCGTATAATGTAAAATTTGAATGACCAGTATAAATCACGATAACAGTTTCGGTTATCGAATGTTAATATCTTCAATAACAAATGCTTTGTTTTTGCAACCAGGAACGGAGATTGATGTGCAACAATTACGGGATGCTCCTCAACCATAAATTCAAAATGTGTTGCATTGACAACTAGGTTTTTCTCAAGTCTGCTATGCTAATTTGTAAATGGTTATAAATGGAACTTTAATACATCCATCCATCGTCCATTTTAGGGGCATCGTAAGAAAATAATAGAATCCGCTTGGTTTTATGTCAGTCAACATATCATTCGTCCCATTGCTAAGTAATATTCTAGATTCAGATATCTGATACGAAACTGAATCGCTAATCTGATTTAAAATGAAAATTATTTTAAAGTTAGTAATTATTATATATCTACGTGCTCAGATTACAATATAAAACAATAAGCAAATGGAGCACACTTACCATTAGAGTTGAGCAACAAAAGCGAATAGAAAATTAAAAGCAAATGCAAATTCTCGGTAGTTCTCACTAAGACACGAAACGAAACGACACGTTCTTTTGTTATATCAAAAGTGCTGTCAATTTTATCACAAAAATGACGTATAAAAAAATTACACACTACAGATAATATAATTTGCATTCGCTTTCGATTTTGTATTCGCTTTTGTTGCTTCACTATATTTTTTGGTGCTCTCCATATGTCTTATAAAACAAAATGAACGAAAGATATAAAATCTGAGCCTAAGTGTTAAAAAACTATCTACTTGGTACATGATAAAGGAATCTCTGTAACTTCACGATATAAAAATCTTTTACATAATTAAAACTTAATTTTAAAGTAACATATACCTACGTATATTATTGTACGCATTAGATATATTTTAGAAGTATTTGTCAATTGTTATAAGATGTTTTTCTTAATTCTCGATTAGGTGGCCTTTGAATTACTTATTCGCTAAATTGGTTTGATAAACATGAAAGACTCTATCACCTTATTTGTTCTCTATAGAAGCAACCTTCTGGTTTATTTTAATTGTTTTGTCGTAAAATAAATAAATTATAAAAAGAATTAATCGAATCTCAAGACCACATAAAGTAACAGTAAAAATCCCACTGCTGGGCTTTGGCTTCTTTCCATTTGTAGATTAGGATGTTTATTAAAATATTATACCTCAGGTGAAATACACTTGAAGTCGGTATCATATTTTTCTCTTTAGAGATATATCAGACAAAAAAAATGTAGACGATCCTATGTATAGTGTACCTTCACAAAAAAACAGAATTGTGTTTAAAAATTCATCATATTATCATGGTGTCAAGGCGTCTGATACGATTTTGAAAATAATGCGTTATGGTACCTATTTAAATTTAATTTTCCTAGTTATTGTAGTTTTGAAAGTAGCGATTTAACACCTTGGCAATAAGTAGGTATATAGGAAAATATCGATGAAAAAATGTTATATATTCTAGAATAAATAAAATAATCCATATATATCACATACACATATTTTGATGATGAATGTTTTGTTTCGATAATTTCGACAAATAAAAGTATGCTCACTTGGCACGCAATAGCTTATGCTATTAGATATTTTGTAGACCTAGCAACAAATATGTAACGACATTTTTTATGAAATATACTTAACGTTACGGTAATATACTTTAATTTGAAACTAATTCTTAAGTACCAATTCAACGAAACTATAATGATAAGTCATGAAATTAATTTTGTGAATGTAAAAAATTATACATTCTATTTTGTAGAAAAATAGAATGTATAATTTTTGTTACTTTTGCATAAAATGTAACACCAATCTACCTAACCTACCTTAAAAATAAAATATTAGCCCTTACGCAACTTTAGTTAATAAGTAATTTTATTTTAATGTTTGTTACATTCATTTAACGCAAATACCCATTTGGAATCAAATGTGTATGATAATCAAATTTTCATACCCAGAGGCAATTTATAGTAATGAAATATCTTTAAATCTGACAATATTAGTGTATTATGTTTGTATCTAACAAAATCCTTTTTATATAAATGCAGTAACATACATTGTCTAACTACGTATAAATAATCAGTCATTACTTGAATACTATAATAACGAATACTTTACTACGTGTTTAAATAATAATTTTAAGGTCTTCATTAAACGCATGGCAATAAAAAATACTTATATAGGTACCTATACCTACCCAAACTTCCGTATTAATTTGACAAATCGTAAGTTATAATATTGCAAGGAGTTACACAAAAAATAACTCAGGAACATCAAAAATCTTACTACAACTGTACAATTACGTTTTTTTTTTTAAATATAGGTCATACTAAAATGTAACTCCATGCTATTAGTTATCCACGACTGAAAAATTATCAAGCATAAACCTTTCATTTTTGTAACGGTTTTACTCGTCGTTATGGTTTTATTTACCTTTTATACTTGAACTATAGAAATGAACTGTATAAATGACAATTGATATAGGTACCACAAAAATGAACATATCGTTCGCTTTCATCTTCTTGTGGCGATGAGCGGCGCGGCGCCGGCACAGGACTGACACGTCGAAGTTAAAATCGATTACGCCTCCGCCTTAAAGCTATGAATATTTTAACTGATCCGTATGATTGACTCATTGTTAGTTTCGGTGTCATAAGACGAACGTTCTTATTTGATCCGGAAAGAAAGTGAGCTATTGTATACCTCAATGTCTATAACTACTATTAATAGGTATCTAAACACTTAGGCAAACCGTCAACAATCAGTACAAATTTTAAAGAAAGTGTATAAATCTTCATTATAGATTGTAAATTATAATAGACACAATAAAAATTATGCAAATATATAAAAATAGGTCGGCAAATACCTACTTGCCTACCGTATACCGTATTGTATAATAGTATTTTTAATTACCTTAATTAAACTACTTTATCATTAAAAATACGAACGTACTATGTACTTATTAAAAATAGTATAAAATTATAAATAAACAAAACAAATAAAAAATTGAAATATACAAAAACGATATTAAGTAATTTTATCAAACATTACAATAAACATACTTAATATTTGCTATGAGTTATTTCCCAGAATGTTCACATGTATCTACCTATTTATTTAACTTAAATCATTACGATTAGATAATAATCTTATTCGCCTCTGACATGTTTCACGGATTCACTGTTTACCTAAGTCAGTAAAAACCCGAATTTCGATTTGGATCGTCACTGACCAACTATAAAGAAATTGGTAAAAAAATGTGTACGCGGAAATATGTGAGGTCGTGGACCGCGGGTGCTTGTGTCAAGTGTCACGGGCAGGAATAGTTGAGACGCGTCGAGTTCAAGAGGCACGACCGTCGACCAGCCATTGTCCGCTGTCGCACGACGAGACGAATCACATTGCAGGCTTCATGACCCACGTCAACGCGGTCACGAAACTATTTTACCACCGTCTTTCACTAAAATGCATTAGAAACGATACCACAAAAAAAAATATTAACTTATAATTTCCCACGAACTCGCAATTTAGTAAGCCCGCACCTACGTCTTATTTTCAAAACAGGTCTTGTACGGATCGTTACATATGAAGCGCACTCCGTTTGTTAGATACATACACATTTATGTTATTTATGTAAATTTGAGATTACGTTTTGTAAGACTGTCATCACCAATTATTATAAAACTACACATAAAAATTTAAAAACTCAGCACATCTGCATATTCTACATATTGGTATTAACAAATGTCTAAAAAGTTATTGTTTTGTTTATTTTAAAGGCGTCATACTGGCGTATTTGTAGGGGTTATTTAGAGCACTAATAACTGGAAGAGGTATTAAAAAAAAAGGTGTGGCATCAGAGCCCGGATCTCAATGATGTTGAATATTTGAGCTCACAAGAGGACATGTGACTTTACAAGAAAGCTAGAATAATATTAAAAAAGAAACAATCAATTAATTGATTGGCCCAGAATATTCACTGAAATTATTCAATGCAAAGAAACATTTCTTAATTCCTTAAATTTAATTCATAATGATTTGTGGTGGATCTAATGTCACTTGTGAGGTGCTTAACCCCACTGATATTTAGAGTTGTAAAACATGCCTAATATTTTTAAATTTAAAAAGTTATTTTTCCTTTCTATGAAAATGTCTATTAAAGTTCTGCCTGCGCAAGCTTCTTGTATAAAAAAATCTGTTTAAGGACAACATTACCACACGGCACATATTATTTCAAAATATTCAGCGTAGAAACAATTTTTATTAAAAAGTAATGTGAAAATAATTTTAAACGATTTGTTCTAGTATCTCACTTTTTATGTAAAGACATTATTAAAGAACGTAGATATATTTCAGTTGTCACAATACCTAGATAATAAAGCTATACTCTTTTTTTGGAATGTCAAAATATTTACTCAATTGTATTTCATTATAGTTGCATGTTGATCTTAAAATGTAATAAATACCAATATAGCTACGATGTTTTAAACATTTTCTATATTAAACTCTCATAAAAGTTTGTTTAGTAATTAACTTATAAAGAAGGTACCATAAAGGCATTAGAATTTTATTGTTCTTTTGTCTAGGTCATAGAAAAAATATATAAATCTTATTAACACAGACCTGAACTCGCGATTGTGCGCACGCAAATTTGCCATATATGAGTGACGACCGCGTACCTCACCGAACGACGACCAGTCTCGACTGCGGCTTGAACACTGAAACGCCCAACCATACGCCCATACAAGTACCCGCAGACACGATTTTCAGTATACAAACTGACCTGCGCAAATAAAACTATGGTAAAGCTTGTGCCTGTGACAAGCCCATTATAAAACAAATTGTAATTGAAAATAACTAAAATACACTATATATATATATATATATAGTATACTTAGAGTATACTTAGAGTAGGCACTAACATAGCTGATAAATGAAAAAGACCGGTTCTATGATCTTTCACTATAAAGTTCATACAACCATTGTGTACACTTGTGAATTCCAACAGTCGCCCAATCATTAAATTTAAGGCAATTCCTAGAATTGACTGTCTTGGTTAGTAAATTTGGCATTAAGCTCTGTTACAATTAATTAAAAAGAAATTGTTCGTCTTTTTTTTAAATATTAATATAAAAGTATTTAGTGTGAAAAATAGAGAAATCGGTCACAAAAAACGCAAGCGTCTCAGTCAATGGTTCAATATGATATCTGCAAAGTTCCAAAGATTACTAGTCTCTAGCACTTTTTGTTTTTTTTTTAAATATAATATATATTATTAATATAATAAATTTAAATATTAAGTTTTGAAAACATAGAACGCCGCTACGCATGTGTAAACTGAATTAATGGAAAACAGATATCAGGTGAACAGTCTGCAATTCAGTTTAGTCAAACGGATTAAGCGTTCGGATCGCCATATCTAATTATCTAGTGCGTAGTCAATATATATCAAATCCGTAACCTAAAGATCGCTGCTGTTCATTTCAAAAACAAATATCTATAAATATTACATGTATGACATTCTTACATACAAAACAAAAAAAAAATGAAAAAAGGAGCAAAATTATAACACTTACCTCAATTTTTTATTAACGGTTATGGTCAAATTTTTAACATGAACGAACGCTATTTACATACAAAATGACGTGGGTCCCGAGGTAGTTTAAATAAAAACCATATCAAATTCTAATGTAAACTGTATTAGATTATAAGGTAAATAAAGTATTTAAAATTTACAGAATAACAAACAATATAATTATGTGCAAAACTAAATAATTATACCTCCATATTTATATTAATTTTCTAACCATAACCAATTATTTTTTTTACTTTTTACCAGCTATTTTACGAATACTGAATATTTGCTTCAATTTTATTGACAACATTTATCGACAGGTACATGAGACATTATTATATTAACATTTTGCTATGTGGAATTGAGATATAATACATAAGAATCAATTTCTGCTAAGCATTCAGCATCTCTTCCTCTTGGATAGTAGTAGAAATTGTTTATTTGGAAAAAAATCTAATAATTTTATTTTATTACAATAGATCGTAACAAGAAATTTTATTGTAATTATAGAAAATTATTATTATTGTATCACTTTAACTTATAAAATGTTTATATTAAAAACTAGAATCAGAAATAAAAATATTAGTAAAAGAATATACAAATATATAATTTCGTTATTTGCTTTCTAGTAATAGAAAAAAGTAAAAAACTAAAGCAGTATCAATTTTTATTTTTTGTAGTTATACAACTTCAGTATTCATATACAGGATATTATATAAAACAAACTGACATAATATTGAATATGGATTATGGACTATAAATTAAAAGGTGCAAAGTTTGTTTATTTTTATCTGTGTATTTTTAACAGTTCTGATACATTTCCTGATTTAATGTGTTGGTTAAAAATTATCAAACTACCTTAAGCTCTAATTTCCAAAATAATGTTCCATATCTAACAAAATGTTATTATTAGAATATAACATAATATTGATTTCTTATTTTTATATTTAGTGTTAAAAAAAATACTTACAAATTAGATTTTACTATTATATAACATTTATTTGTGGTTATTTCAATAAGGAATAAAAAACAAATATTCGTTTAATTACTTTTGTATACATATTTAAATATTTGTATATCCATCAAATGTTTTACTCTGACTTATTTTTTACAGTGTATAAGATTTGATTTGTTTGGTAAATAAGATAAAGTGCACTCACAAATACTGCATTAGCCCTGAAATGGAAAATTTATTTTTAAAAATTTATTTGTCTCTTAATTATGGAGTAAGTGAGAAAATAATTTTTAACAACTATTTCAAAAGCATTTTATGTAGCAAAATAATAAATTTTGCCTTAAGGTCGTAAATTATTAATTACCATGCAGTTTCTCAATGATGAAAAAATATATAAAAAAATGTGTTGTTGTCTAATTGTCTATATCTAATAATAGTGTCTTCCATAGTCATTTAATTTTAATCAATGATATATGCTTTAAAACAGCTCCAAATATTGTGTGTGTATTTTTGCATATTAGTACTAGCAAATTGTACTTACTGTCCTTCCTTAAAGTATTCCTTCAAGGTATTAGAAAATCTTTTGGAATACTTCACAAATTCTCTTTTTCTTTGCTCTAGAGCCTGCTTTCCCTGACCAGGTGTATATGTGGAAACCTCATTAACTGCATCCAGTAGTTTTTTTATAGCTGATGCTATTTCTCTGTAAATATTACATTATTTATATTTGCCCTTATTAATTATGTATTGGTTATCATATCATAGGTTTTTTTTTAAATATATACTTTACAAATAAAAAATATTTGAGACAAAATCAGTAAGGCTGATATATGATTTGAATATGCTATCATGTAATATCACATTGACCATTAAATTTTGTCAAGATTACCATCCCAGCATAATGGTCTGTGTTGTGGCCACACTTCTAAAAAATCTCCTGCTGAGGGTCAATCAAGAACATTCTGGACTATAATAGTGAAGAGCATCATACTTTGCTTACTAAAATGATTTTTTGTAACTGGTGTTGTCTTATAACAGCACCCTTATTGATCCATATTATTTACAGCCTTAAATATATTTTACTTTTAATGAACATACTTGATGGTTTCAAGAAAAGTCTTCCTGTCAGTAATTTCATCAGGGATCCTGCTTAAAATCTTTTTCAATGCAGCAGACTTCTTGTTAAGTTCCTGGAATGCTTCTTCTGATCTATTCAGTCTTAAGTCAGCACCTTTTAAATTTTCATAACAAAAAAAAACACTTAAAATTTTGAAACATAAAACAAAATCATATTTAAAAATATTAGTTATTCAGAGTAAATAAAATTTGTAAATTTATACAGACATTCAGCCTCAGTTAATGTTCCTTGAAGACGAAGTAAGCTTTCATTCATATTAACAGGAATATCAGCTCTTCTCATAATTCCAGCAACCAAGTCATAGTTAAGACCTGGCAAGGCAGCCTCAGCCTTCGTGAGAGCAGCTCGTAATGTTTGTGAAGCCCCCAAATCATATTTTTCTAACTGAAATTTGGTATTATAAAGTTACTAAATTTGTTAAAGATAAATAAAAAAATTGTCAGTCTTAAGAATATTTGTACTAATTTAATGACACCTTTTTTCATAGATATCTATTCAAAGTATTATAATGATAATATTTATCTAAATTTTTATCTTAATAAGCCAAACACAATTATGGCACTCTAAAATATAAGTTACAGAATCATATATGACACAAGTCACAAATTGCTCTGATAACAACAATCAATGTGTGAAAGGACTTCACAATTATTTGTCAATCGCATTACTCGAAAAAATTAATTTTGTAGCAGACATTTAACAAATAAAAACAGATTACTTTATAAGTATGGTTTACATGCTCTGCGTTTATAAGAATGTACTTGGGTTTTTATTTACCTGAGTTAAAACAGGACGTATGAGAACTGGTAAAACCAATGAGGTGACGGGCAACTCATCGCCCATTGTCATTCTGACCGAATGTGATTGAAATGTTACAACAAAAACAAACAATATAGAAGGAAAATGTAAGAATAATCGGAATAGGACTTATTAAACACAGTATGGTTTATTTAGAATGTAGACACTTGAAATAGTCAATGACAGCGACAGGAAATGTAATAAAAAAAACTGACAATTTTGTTTGACAAGTGTCTAACTTGTCGACAGACGACAGAATATTGTAACATTTGTAGCCATTGGGCATTGACTATTAAAAGTTTATTGCAGTGTAGAAGTAAAGACATAGACAAGTATCTTAGTTTTTAAAAAGTGTCCATCAAAATGTATGAAATATAGCACTTTTAAATCTATAAAAATACGCGCTAGCACTCTGTAAAGTAGTAAAATTAAATAAGAAAGCGAAAATTAAATATTCACCTGCTAAAGTCAAATTTATTATTATGCCCTACTTATATACAAATACAAATTGAAAATAGTTACACAATATATTTCCGTAAACATATTGTTCACATTCCTTTTGTCTACATTCCTTTAATGACATAGGATATTTACAAAAAAGTACCACCATCTTATAAAATTCTATATATCTCTTCTAAGTATAACATTTTATAAAATTGGAATTCAGCCTTGTCTAAGTTAATATATATCCGTTGTGCCTGTAATTGCCTCGCTCACCCTTCAAGCTGGCACACAATAATGGTACAGTTGGCCACAATTTTTCATCATCAGTGAGAATTTTACTAAATTTTTGTCTTTCTAAACTACTGGGTTTAGACCTAGGGATGAGTTGGAATAATATAAGTAAATAAAACAAATAAATTTAAACAATATTATGTATAGACTTTTATAAATTCTGAGCTTTCATAACTGAAAAAAAATATATATACATAATATACTAATCTGCACTACAATTACCACATCCACAGTCTAATTTGACTAAAGTATACTATATAGAGGCTTAACATTTTACAATATTGACATTTGTCAATGTCAAATGTCAATGTAAATTTGTCACTAGAGTCGGTTTCTATTTTCACAACTGTTTCAGTTTAATTAATTGTTTTGATTAAAACTACGCTTTATTGGTGTTAAAGTTTGCATACAATAAAGAAATGGCTAAGAATACTTCCAGTTCCGCATTTCGAAAAATTGACATTGATCAATACAACGAGGATAACTTTAAAGAAGACGAATCCGAACAATCCATACCAACTGGTCCTGATGAGGGAGAAGTCTGTGCATTACTCAATCAATATCCTTTTCAGTCTAACACCCATTGCTAATCATTTCAAAAATTTTACACTTTATCCGCCCTCATACCTTGGTAGTTTGTTGACATTATCAATTCAATGACTCATACTTGATTTAACAAACGAATATTGGTATTAATCAACAATTAATAACTCCTACCAATAAAAGAATAACTGTAGTTCGTTTATTCTATAAAAATGTAATTATATTTTAATAATAAATTTTGGAAACAAACAGAAACATTGTTACTGCTTTTTGTGTTTACAACTTAGTACTTTCATTTATTTACAAACTTAAATTAACTCGCAATATCGATATTTGTGAATAAAATGTTATTGGATTATTACAATAACATTTTATTCACAAATATCTATATTGCGAGTTAATTTTAGTTTTCAAATATTGTTGTGCATCAATGATCATACTCTTGAGAAATACCGAATGTATCGCTATGAGATTATAACTTTATAACCAATCCACACTAAAATTTTCCATAGATAGTTATATGCAATCATTTTTTTTTATTTAATAGTGAAGTGGGCGTGAAACAAAATATTCTCAAATAAGAGTTGAAATTTATTGAATATCTTTTTAAATAAAATTGCAATGTTAAAACTAGAATACATACTAGTAGTAGTAATATATGACTATAAAAAAATAATTGCTTTGACAGTTTGCATGTGTGACATATAAAAAATAAAGTTAATGTTACAACATCATACACTGGTCTTGCTAATTGGTAACCTGTCTATTTTTTAAAAGTAAAAACTAAATGTAATTAAAAACAGAATATTGCATGAAACATTGTTAACTTGTAAATTCTAATAGGATTTATTAACTCGGCAAACAACAATGAACACTATGTGTGGAGAATATTGTATCATGTCATGTGTATTTAACAGCATCATCATTTTATGACATGTGGACTTTCAATGATTGTAGATCTTAAAAATTATGTTCCACCTAATATAGATGAAGATTTCAGAAATTATCTTGCATGTAGTAGTAGTAACTACATTGCTATTGTCATACTCTGTCAATATTTTTTCTTAACCACAAAAATACAGGTCGCTTTGTTGAAGCCCTTAAACATGTTTTGAACAATGCTCCCCTGGGATCGTCGAATCAGCAAATTAAAGTGAGTAGCAAGAAACTGCTTGTCTTACTGTCTATATAATATTTGATATTTTGCATTGGCAAGAACACATGAACAACTTCACAATTCGATGATTTTAGATTAAAGGTATATTTTATATCAATGTCATATTTATGTATCAAAATTATCTACAATAGGCTTAAGAAATCTCCGTCCACAGGTAGGTAAAAATGCATTGATGCACTTTAGGGTCTTATGAAACTCCATAATGGTGATATAAACTCCTATGTAATATGGTAAAAAAGCAAAGCAAAACAATTATTCAATAATTACAATTAAAATGAATGGGAAATTAATCTTTATGATGACTCTGCACAGTTTGGCAACAATCTGTTCCTTTTTTTCTTTTTAGTAATGATATCTGAATGTATCATATCATATTGTATATTAAATTACAAAATATAGTCTGCAAGTTAGCTGATGACTAGTAATTGTCGTCAATCTATGAAAACCACATTAAAGATTATATTGGTGTATAAATCGTACCGAAAAATCTCTTTCGTGTCTTGTCCATCCTACGTGACATTAATAATCTGTGCCCTGTCGGCACAACAAAAAGCCATTAAACTAAGAATTGAATTGGCGTTCTTTGGTTTTCTTTCGATAATTAATTTAAAAATTATTTAACATGGCGTACTTTTGAACGAGTATGATAACGTTTAAACGTGTTATCTCTACCAAAGCTGCTTAAACTTGCACTGATTAACTTATAGGACAACTCAGTTTGATAAAAAACTGAGTAATCAATCCATCACCAACACTTGTAAAGCAGCGGCGAACCGCGCACGCAAATCCTTACTAACCGATATATCCTGCGGGCAGCAAGTCTTAATATGGCTGTTATTTTAATTATAATTTGTTTTTTCCAAATCATAAAGAGACGGCTCATAATGCGAAGCATCAGAAAATGTATTACAATCCAAAATTGTTACGTCTCATTTCAGCAACTATTTTTATAATTATACTCTTATTTGTTCGCAGAATCAAAGTAGTTTACATACAGTTATCTAAATCTTATAAAATGTAGATAATATCTGTTTGTTTTCAAAAATTTCATTGATTTAATGTGACATACCTATTTATTAAGTATTGTACGTAGGAAGGAGGCATTCATTAATCACGTGACGTTTGAAGGGATTGAAAACCCCTCCCGGGTTGGATAAAAATCACGAAATATCACAAGGGGGGGGGGGGGGTGTAGTAAAATATCACGTGTATTCAAATATCATTTGTATCAAACACGTGATTTCTTAAAAACGGCTTATAGTGTAACCCTAAATGATGAAGTGTGATGACCGCGCTTGATGGACATGTGCGGTGTTCTCTTCGATCTATTCTTTCGGAATGCTTCGTTATACCTCCTCCTATTTTACCGTAGTCCGAGGGCATTGTTTAATTAAATGTGTTCATGTACTCGTACAATATATGTTTTTCGGAAGATTACACCATTCGTTTATTATTATTTTTATGACAATCAAAACAACCTGCAACCATTCTGTCTAGACATTTTTATCATGGTCTTTAATTTCAGAATAAAATAAGATTATACTTTATACCTGTATTTAAAGATAATATTCTAAAAAATGAGTTGTAGGTATTAAAAATACACGTGACGTTGGGTGTGGGGGGGTGTTGTATTCTTAAACCTCACCAAGGGGGAGGGGCGGTTAAAAAAATGCAAAAAAGGATCACGTGATTATTGGACGGCCTCAAACTTTAAGGAACAATGAACACTTACGTAAAAAAAAATTAGTGACGTTATATTTTTTTTAATAAATTCGTTTCAGTAATTATATGCTGCCTATTGATAATGGCTATCTGACTCACTGTCGTTTAATTATAATTAATAAAAAACCAAAAGACTCATATTTTAAAATAAATAGAACAAATAAATTGGAATTTTATTATTTTCCTATTTTTTTCATATTTACGTCTAACTTTCCAGAATTAAAACTACACAGTATTTAACAAAATATATGATATTATGCACCGATGTCTATATTGCAGTAACATATGTATACATAATCAAAGTAAATTATAAAATTGGTCGGCGGACAGGCAATTGGGTCACCTGAACGTACGGAACTACAAGCGGCCATATATATTGGCGCTGTAAGAAATGTTTACCATTCCTAACAGTTAATGATTACATAAGGACCGCTTTAGTATAAATTTCGACAAACGTATTGTTTTTTGGTTTATTTTCCCCCTTTTATGATGTTTAGTACATACTTTACTGTATTGTTACTATAAACTGCATACTACAATAAGTTAGCTAAAAAACAAATTATAAATCTCTTACGTAGTCATATTTATATCATGTAATATCCATTGCTGGTTGTTTGTTTACAGTTGGAGCAGTATTATAGACAGGGTTGGGCAGTATTTTAATTACTTGTAATTAAAATACAAATACGTATTTGGTATTTCTATTTCTTCCTTAAAATGTAATTTGTATTTTAAATACCTGACGCAAAGGTATTTCGTAATTAGGATTTCAAATACTTGAGGCATCACAATCCATTTATTCTTCATTTAGCGATCGTAAGTGTGAGTGCGGGGCGCGAGAGCGTAATGATGGTAATGCTAATAGAGTTGGCAACACTACACAGCAAGAGGATGTTTGTCGGACAATACATTCAAAAAATCTAGTTTTATGAAAGGGAACTCTGGGTTTGAAAATTCATATACATATACACACATATACGAGCAGGATCTGCGACCGACGGGATGTATGTGAAGTGGTGTCGAATTTTTTCTAATACTTTTAGGAATTTTCAAATACTAAACCTAGCATTGTGAATGCATAAAAAACTCATTCACAATTTCTTATTATGTATTTTGTAATTGGTATTTCAATTAAAGCAAATCATGTATTTTACCCAGCCCTGATTATAGAGAGAAGAGGACTCTTATTACATTTATTATTACTTAAAGCACATAAATATATATTATTAAATAATTTGCTTATATATATACGTGGTATAAATTGTTTTTTCTTTCAGGATAACGCACTTACTCTGACATTGAAAGTCCTACTCGCAATAAAGTCTGCGCAGATCGAAGAGGCCGTTGGTACTTTATCACAAGATGATATAGACATTTTGATGAAATACATTTATAGAGGATTTGAATATCCATCAGAAGGATCAAGCGGGCACCTTTTGCTATGGCACGAGAAGGCTTTTAACATTGGCGGTTCCGGTTCTATTGTCAGGGTCTTATCCGACAGAATGACAGTTTAAATATCTTACCAAATATTATACGCATTATAACTTATTTAATAAACTTTTCATTACATTGGAAACTTTTATTACCTTTCTACAGATTGCGTCTTGAGATGGATGATACAATATAAATCATAGTTCTACACTCGTATTTTTCATTCCATTTTCTTTTTATTTGTTAAACAAGATATTGTGAACATGAGTAAGATGAATCCTAGTGTTAGTTAGTGATTTACCATGTAACTATACTAGACTTGTCGAGAACAGTAGATCATCGTCAAGCTTTTGTATGAAAACTTTTATTTATGTAGCGGTCGATTTCGACAACGAAAATAAACTATTTTGTGACTTTTTATAATTGTAATAACTACAAAAAAAAAAATTTTTGTTTTTACTTAATACTAATTTTCTCTTTTTTAGAGGAAGTATTTTTCTCTAAACTACTCTAGTGGAGGTTATGGATTCATGTAAACGAATTTCATCCGTCATGATGTCCTCGCGATGTTTTCCTACACCGCTGCCCATAACAATACCCGCAACTATTGGTACAAAAATTAATGTTCTAATCGCTAGGCCATATTGTAACTGTTTTCTGTACATCGCGATTTATAGGCCCAGACTCAAGGCCAGACGGTTAATTATTTCAAATGGATTATTTTTATTTTGAATATGAATAAGTTATTGTTGTCCTTCAAGTAACAATATAAAGATAAAAATTAATGGTTTTCGCCACTATTCGCTTCAAAATACTATATTAAATAATACAAGTTTATTATAATATAATGACAATGTATTTAAAATTTGTTTTACGGACAATTAACTTTAATTTGGACTTAACAAACTAATAACCATACTACTATCAGACTAATATGATGCGAAAGTAACTTTGTCAGTCTATTTGTTACCTCATCACTATTAAACCGGTGCTTATAATGATTTTAACGCAAAGGAATCGTGGTAAAGTAAACCAAAGCCGTAAATAACGAAATTATGAATTCGACGTGATTAGAATCGCAAGGAACAGATACATAGCATAACATAAATATAAACATCATCTTCCTGACAATGTCTCGGAAGTATGAGTTTACTTTCACATACGTATGATAGTAAATCTTGATTGAAGTAAAGTTTAGTCAGTAGGTACAAATAATATCGTGCTATTAAGTATTGGATAAGCTCTATTTAATTATTGAAGTTTTATTTATCATAAGATGCTTTTCAATTATATATAAATAATTTAATAATCTATATAAATCGATAGGTACTTAACGTTAAATTAAATTAAATGCAATTAAAGCAGTGAATGTTCCGCCACCTGCCAAACTGCATCTACACAACGACGGTGAGCGAGTATTAAAGAAAGTAATCGTTAGCCCAGGTTACAGGCAGCCTCTCTTTACCGAGAGAATGCACTATATAAAGCAACTCAATACACTTGTCAGTCGATAGTTTTAGCTGTACCTTGGACTTACACTCACCAGCCGTACAATGGAAATACCGGTTAGTATTTTTTGTCTGTTGTGGCGATTGCACCGTAACTACTTGACGAGATCAATTGCTTTGCAACTCGGAAGTAATCACATTACATAATTTCTTATATAATATTGTTTCCGTTTTTTTTTGACCCTAGCTTGAAAATTAAGCACTAAAAATTCTTACGTAAAGTGCTCTAGATTAATAATTATGTTATTATTATTCGTATAACATTCTTTGACAAAAAAGAATACAAATCTAATTTTATAATTTATTTGTTGCAGAAATTAATAACATTACTATGCTGCGCTAGCATTTGTCTCGCATCACATTACACCCACACGATACCAGTAGAAGGTTATGAAACTGAGTTGCAGGATCTTGGTCAACATGTGGAAGTACCCGAAACTCCAGTTAAAGTAATAAAAATAACTAAAACAATTGCAGTGAAAATTCCTGTACCTTACCCGGTAAAGGTAGTGGAAAAGGTGCCTTATCCTGTTCATGTCAACAAACCATATCCTGTACCAGTACCTCACATTGTTAAAGTTCCCGTAGCGCACAATCCTAGCCACGGTCAGGAAGCTCTCGACGTCGGACATGGAAGCCAGTTCCAAAATCGACAACACGACGGTAACTCATATCAAGTGCAAGAATCTCCTCATGATATATCAACAGGCGGCGAAACGCACGATGGTTCTAACTCTTATGACGAAGGTAATCACGAAAATAGCTATGGAGCCAATGGTGAGGAAAATAATCAGGGCGGTAGCTATTATGCACACCCCTCGCAAGACATTCACGGATTTTCTGGCGACCAAGATGGCCATAATTCTTATCAATCGAATAGTTACGATCAAGCTATCCAGAACTATTTAAGCAATTTGAAACCAAATGAAAACATTGGTGGATCAAGTGGTTATCATTAGCATTTATACTGTTTTAACATATAGTTTACTATAAGGTACCTGACTGTCATGAAGAAAGAGTTTCAACATTATACGAATATTACAAAAAGGTGTAATTCAAAGGTGCATTCATAGGTAGGTAGAAAATGCCAATCGTGTCATTGTAAATAGTAGCGTGATAACTTTCACATAAACTGGGAGGACTTTAGAAAACACATTAAAAGCAGGTTTATGTTAACTGAAGGATTTTATGCATTTTAGATAAAATTATGCTCTTGATGTTTAAAATAAACAGAAGAAAGGTAATTATTGGTCCATTCAACTGTTACGAACTCTATTTCGAAATTGTTACTAGATGTGTATGTTATATGTAATATTGTTAATTTTGAAATAAATTATTAACACATTTTCTATACCAATACTTTTATTTACTGCCATTCTACAAACTTTTGTTAACCTAAAAAAATACAATTACATAACAAAATTAAAGTTTGCTTTCGAATGTCGGTACAATGTAAAAAAAAAGTTATGATATAATTCAACTCTTACAAAGTTAACTCCGAATATAACACTAAGATTAGGCAAAGACATAAAAAAACACCACGTATTATTTTTTTCTAATAAAATATATTATTCTTATCGCTAAATTACATCTTATACTGACTGTATTTGTTCTGTACATTTTAAGCAATGCTAGTGTTTGGAAAAGTTGAGGTTGAACTCTAAAGAATGCCTATATAACTACAATGCATTTAATAAGTTTAACGTTGTAAATATTTAACAGAATACGGCATATGCACATGAATACATTTACTTAGTAGCTATTAGTCACGACATTCAATCAATACCTACAACATTAATAAATAACTACTTCTACGATGTTGCTGCAATATCCCATAAATAAAACTTTACTTTTCCATACAGCCGATACATTCTTTGACCGTTTACGTGACAAAAATACGTATTAAGCCTATTTCATTGTGAAGACGATTAGATTTTGAGTTCTGACACACGTAACTTAGCGTACCTGTCGACCGGATGCGGCGCTACACGTCGAAAGTGTCGCGCTACTATCTTCCGCAAAACTTCTTCGAGAACTAGGTTCTAAAAGCTCGACACTTATATGTGTATTTTAGAAAATGTACAACACGGAGACTGAGCGACCGTACAACTCAAAATAAAATATAGGTAAAAATTTAAATCATAAACTTAAAAAAATCCCAAATATTTCGAAAGTGCACGGAGTCTCGCACGCACTAGTAGGGCGGCAGGTACTGCACGCGCGGGCGCTTGCCGGCCAGCTCGTGCTCGTCGGGGCAGCGCTCGTCGGGCGGCTTGAGGGAGCTGCGCAGCGGCTCGGGCTTGTCGTCCTCGTCCGACACGTACATGCGCGTCAGGTCCGACGCCACGGACGCCGTCTCGCACACGCTGCACACGGACGCGGTATCACGACACGAGCACACACACATACATACACGGCCGCCCTCGCCGCTATTTCGATTTGGAAGATTCATCTATTCCATGATCGCGTTCACTTATTTCATGCATTCGTATGCCATTACAAATTGAATATTATACAACAGGCATTAGATTTTCGGAAAATAGTTAGAAAAATAGGAATATTTTATCAGATGAGAATTTCGGTTACAAAAACATTTTGATAAAACTTTTTAACATATAAACTATTGACCACTAATGTAATATAAAAAATAGAAATTTGTAAACACTGATAGCTTACCTATTATTGTAATAATCAGAGTCCGTCAGTCGAGTACTGAAAGCGCTGGTTTCTTGCTTCACACTCATGATGGTCGGAAGTATGACCGAGGAGCTCTCGAGGGTCCCGAGCTGGGACACCTCAAGCGGGACGTGCGTTATTTCTTGAGGAGATAAGTCCTTCATTGTATCGTCTTCGACCGGTATAATTGATCTGCGAACACTTTTTTTGATAAGAATAAATTGTTTTGGTCGCTTCTTGGTGGTACCTACTCAGACGGGCTTATACAAAGCCAGTCGGGGTACCACCCACTCATCAAATATTCGCTAAACCGTAATATATACTTAGTATTGTATTGTTCCGGGTTTAAAGGTGACTGATCCAATGTAACTACAAACGCAAGGAGCACAACATTTTAGTTCCAAAGATTGGCGGCGTGTAAGGAATGGCTATTATTTCTATGGGCAGTGGTGACACTTACCATCAGGTGTCCCTGTATAGGTATATCATAAAAAATTGGTTTTCAATAAATCACTTTTGCCCAAATATCGGCATTATAAAACACGCTTTACACTGTCAACCCACCGTCCACCACGGAAAATTATATAATCTACCTGTAAAAATGCCTACTAACCATTCAAATTGAAATACAGCAATATCTTAAAGACGTCTTGTCTTCGTATTAAGTAATTATTTTTAAACTTTATAATAAAGATTCAACTTTATAATGTTAATGAATTTATTGTAAAACCGTCGCAATTGAGGATAAGTGTTTATTTAAATGACATGTTTTGGGTATACAGAATTTAAGTTCCAAGTTTCTATGTAAAAATATGATTGAAACGCTCCTGACGCAAA
The DNA here is from genome assembly GCF_905147765.1 of Vanessa atalanta. Taxonomy (NCBI): domain Eukaryota; kingdom Metazoa; phylum Arthropoda; class Insecta; order Lepidoptera; family Nymphalidae; genus Vanessa; species Vanessa atalanta. The sequence goes on from NC_061873.1 coordinate 7,778,269, forward strand.
CATTCTTTTTTTTTTTAAATAGTTTAAAAAAAGACATTTAGAACAGAAGAAATCAGATATAGTAAATGAATAAACTATAATTATTACTCACTTTGCCAAATCTAGAGTGAGTTTGTATTTTTGAGATTTTTGTACTACGTCTAACCAGCTTGGTTTGTTAATAATAACTTCATCTTCCGTCGTGGAGAAAGATGATCCAGGCCTAGAAGAAAATAATGAAAAGTTTTATTACATTTATAGGCAATTCTAACAAACAAATAACAATAATTCAATATAACTAAGATACTTACATGGGCGTAAAATTCATAATAGTCGATAGTTTCTGCTTTTTGCTGTGTATTTGAAAGAAATTTTCGGGAGGTGGTGTTAACATTGATCCCTTCGACATCTCTGGTAAGACGCAGTTTTTCGTCTCGGCTGAATGAATGATACTGCTCTCGGATATATCGCTCAGGGAGAACTTCAACTTTGCTAGAATAATACTTTAAATGTAACGACATCTCATACTCAGTTAAACTTATATGAAGTGCCAATGCAATCACAATCATAATATTTTTTAATTAATAAATGAAATAATTTAAGTATAAATGAATATAAGGCAATAAATAATGACTATGATACGAATTAATAAAATAAAAATATTCCTTACAAACATCAATAGGCGATATCTTGCCAGCCACTTCGTACAGAAAGTCAGGCGTCCAGAAGTTCGGTATGCTAATGAAAACTTTGCCAGTGTCTACTGGCATATGGAAACCAAGCTTATGTAAAAGTTGCAAGAATTTCAAGTCTTTACAAATTGAGGCTTGTTGGCAATTCCACGGCACCAAGGGTATGGATTTGTTCAGGACTATAAAAAAATATTCATTATTATTATGTGAAAAAAAATCATTGTCATAAACAAACACGATTAACTGACAAAAAACCATCACAACAAGAAAGGATTCAAGATGTGCATCGTATTTTTACTTTTTAAGCAATTAGGAATTATGAATTTAATTTAAAATTTTTAGTTAGGGATCTACTCACGCAAAGAATGATACGATACTGGAGATAGGACGGGCAAGTCCGAGGGCTGTTTCAGTAATGTCTCGTATTCCTTTCCGTTTGAATCAAACGTTTTCGTGGCGTTCGAACCGAACATGTTTTTCGCTGACTTTTCTAAATATATTTTCGCAAAACATGTTTCCAAGAGAACGATTTGAACCCAATCCAAAAATTTAGGCATTCCATCCTGTCGGAGCTGTTCACACAATTTCCATATTTCATCTTCTCTATTTTCTTTCACCGTCTCGTGCGCTGCTTTGCTGTGGGAGGGCTTGTCGTTTTCCTTTTTCAAAAGGATTTCAAACTCATCTTTGTTGATGATAAATTGATTGTAAAGTTCCCTTACAACTGCATTTCTATTCTTAACGATGCCATCTTCTTTGAACAGTTTAATAATATCACCGATCACGTCTGCTGAATTACTGCATTGCATGTAATTCCAACTCAACGAAGATAATTCTTCTTCGGTCCATCTATTAGAAAACGTAAACGCGTTTAATTTTTTTAAATGAGAAAAATGAAATAAAATGTTAACTTAAATTTAAGATAGTATGTTGTTTTAATAATCGTAACAATTATAAGATTATAACTTTGAATAGTGTGCGGCTTGCCTTAACCAACCTTAGGATTTACAATCTTATATGCTAGCCACAAGAACAACATTAAATTTAAAAAAAAATTGATTTATCAAAATCGAATTAGCAAAACTATATGAAGAATATTTATTTAATCTTTAAGCGAGAAAAGTATTAATCCAACAGTTAGTATTGTTCTAATAAATGTTGACAAAATCAATTTGAAAACATGTACAATTTAAGTGCAAAGAAACATTGCTTAATGACAAATATTATTTTTTAAATCACGCAAGTTTCTACTGAAATAACCTTGTTAAATGAAGTAACATAGTTACCTATTAGAGTCGCCCTCGGTCGAAAACTGAAACGATTTCTTCTCTTCTAGTGGTGGATTTAGTTCCTCAGCAGACAACAGAATCTCTTTCAAATGCTTATCGTCCTCGAAAATTTCCTTCTCTATGAGGCTAACGGTGTTTTGCATTTTATACGGCTTCTTTATAAACGTGTTGATTACGTACTCAATTAAATCTGACCAATCCTAAAAATGGATAATATATTTAACATAAATAAACCACTGAGTTGCCAACATTCATTTCTTTAATTTGAGCTTATAATTCATCTTGTGTGGTGAAGGAAAAATAATATCGTTATAAACATTATGTGGCGGATGAAAATCTGCCATATTAGAGCAGCGTGATGAAATAAACTCTAATCTTCTCCTCAAATGGAGAAGAGGCCTATTAACCAGCAGTGGGACTTAAGAGATATATCACGTTATAAATATACTTACGTCACATATTTCAAATTCGGATTTCCATATAGATGTGAATGTCTTTAATATTTTCGGCTGAAAGAGGGAAATTAAACATCCGAGCTCCCCTCCGACGTGGTGCATGAGAGTGAAGATACAATCATTTACAAACTCTCCATTTCCCTCGTAATCCTCCAACAGAATTCCATACTGATACATAATTTCCGGCGATGAAAATCTAAAATAGAAGCCAAATTACTAAGTTGAAGAAGTAACTCATAATTATTATTATTCCTACATCTTTACTTTAAATACGCAATATATTTATTTGACTAAAATTATTAATTTGAAATACTTGTAAAAAGTTGTAGTTATTATTTTGCTGGTTAACAATAATTCTGTACTTGAAAATTAATATTGAGTAATTTCCACTAAGGTCCCAGTTACGTGGTGTTTCATTGGATATCTCAACTATTGCAAGCCTAGCAATATCCAATTTTACCAACATTCAAACTATTCCCTATACTGCTTATATTGTATACATACATAAATAAGAGGAAAACATTTGAAATTCAATTCCATTCTTTAAGGATCAAAAACGAAATTACCTAATATTATAATAAGTTCAAATAACTTACTGTCTGATATGGTCGACCATTTTGCCGTCGCCTTTATAGTCTGGCATTTTCAATACATTGTCCAAGAATATAAGAAGAATGTGATTGGTAACAATGAGATCCTAAGGACAAATTAAAATTAAAAAACCATATTCAAGTAAACATTTCACCTTAAATTAAATAAAACAACAATTATAAAACTAATAGAACAGATAACAATAATTGAAAATATATTCTCCAAGGGTTTCTGTTGCTAGTACCTTGCTTGCCTTCTTAATATTAACCATTCGTTCATTCGATAATCAAAAATGTATCGTAGAAATCATTCACTTAGCCAAGTCATGTTAAAATATTATAAATAAACTTAACAATGTTGAATACAATTCTACATTAAATAACAAAGGATAACAGAGCGTTATTTTTTTTTCTTTTTAATTAGATAGAATAAAAGCGTTTTCCTTACTTGTAAATATTGTTTTGAATGATATTTCGGATTGTAGTGTCTCAGAAGAAGAACTAATAGCAAACGCAGTTCTTCGGTTTCGCACATTTTTATTTGTAGCTTGATCAGAGCATCCTTATCGTCGTTACAGATGTGAGCAGATTTTTTGTAAACGTCAATAGCTTGAATAAATTCTCGGATAGCAGTGACGACCTAAAGTAAGAAATAAGAGTAATTAATGTCTAAAGTATACTAATATCAACTAAAAATTAACTATCTATGAAAAAAAAATGATATTAATTGCAAAATTATATGATTTGAAATATGATTAAGAAGAAATAGTTATTTTTTTCATTTAATTTTAAAAATCACTTACCAAATGTAATCTTCTTATTTTCGGTTTTAAGTCATTGCCATCGAGTTTAATGGCCAATTCGAACTGTTCGCACAAGTTGACTCCTTCGGCTGTGAGGTACGAGACGATGTCGAAGGACAGCACCGAGCAAACGTGCTCCAAATCCAATTCAATCTGAGTTGCAAATTTAAGAAAGTAGGTGACGAGCCAAAAGAAATGCGACGTGTCGATCTCCAGTTGCATGTTCGTCAGGATCTGCGTGTGCAGAGTTCGGACCAAGGAGTTGTAGCCCTTCAAGAGGAAGTCGACTGTGAATTCTTTCAATACGTTGGAAATGTCTTCATCGGTCGGTGTATTGTGTGATAAGCCCTGAACATTTATACTGAAATAAAAATGAAAATTTTAAAATCAAATTGATTGCGAGACATGAAATTTCAGAACTCTAGCAACTAACTAAATTGAATAGTTTGTGGACAAAGATGTGTAAATAGTATATATTTTATATAATATTTTAAGTTGTCGGCTTATAATCCTGCAGATTTTGAGTTTTGTCTTCAGTTCAAATGTCAAATTTTGCCCAAAAAAAGTTACCCGGATTTTTAAAACAATATAAAACTGAGTTTCAAACAAAGTTCTCTTTGTATAAAACTAAATATGAAAGTTGCCAGCGCGAATATAAAGGCACGAACACGGAAAACAATTGAGAGTTATATAAACGAAGTCCTCCAAGTAACCGATGTGATACCGAAAACACGTGTTCGTTAAAACGAAATAATTACTTATTTCTGTATAACATTTTATATAAGTTTTGTTAATTTATAGCGATTAATATACTATGTACATAAACTCACATATTGGCTTTGCATCTTTTGACGATCTTTTTCCTTTTGCGCTCTTGGAGAGAAACGTTGGCGCGGACTTTGTTGTTAATTCTCTGTTTTAATGGATGCGATTTCTGATGACCAGCTTTTTTTGCCGGCAATTCGTCTTCATTGCTCGAAGTCGATATTGCTCCTTGATTTTCTATTTGCGTGCCGTAGCCGCAATCCGAATTTTCAGATATAACTGTTTTGATTTCATTTTTATTTCCGATTTTTTTGTTTCCTCCATTTTCGTTATTCATGGAATTATGTACCTATAATTTGTAATTGCGATTATCAATTATAGAAATAAACAATCGCTTACTTAACTTATACAATTAATGATCATTATTTGTATCAAAAACTTGCGTTAAGACGTAACGCAAGTTTAGTTTAAATCTTATATTTCAAAACGTGAACGTTTTTCTGCTTGGACGTAATGATGACGTCAGGCAGTGTTTGTAAGAAAACTATCATTTGCAATGTCTCCTTCAATTTTCTATCAGAAACATGTACGCAAACAATAATAACATTAAACAAAACGTGAACACATAAAACACGAACTAACAACAAACAACTGTTTTTATAGCCGACTTCAAAATAGAAGACACTTATTAATTTGGTTGCATTTTTAGATGCTTTTTGCCTCCATCATGAACCAATTTTGAATATTTCTTTGAAAGATTATACTTAGCGTTTGGTACAATTCAAATTCGAAGAAAAGTGTTGAAGTCGCTAGTTTTATCAGCAGGGTACATCAGTTTAGTAAAAAAATACTCACATTCTTCGGGCTCACGGGTTCCGAGCGATTGTATATTTTACTCTCGTTACTTTCGCTATTGTCGCCTGAAGTTTTATCATTTTCATTCTGCGATTGAAATGATTGCTTCCCAGTATCAATGTCGTTTCCTGAAGAATTATTATCCCATCCGTTGTTGACGGAGTTATGTCCTCCATTGCTTTTGCCACTCGCCCCGGTGTCGGATGAGTCTGACGTAGTATCTGATGTTACCATCGGCGATGAATGATCGCTACCTGTTTGATGAGTATTCGAAATATAATAAATTAAAAATATATATATTTATAGTTCTCACTAGCTGTGTTCTGTGTTCCCGATAGTATTTTGATCCCGTGTTGAGGGTAATTCCATACTGGTAAACAGACAGACAGATAGACAAGAATGATAATGGTTATTTTGGTAATTTACAAATATCTATATCACCTATGAAATGGCAGTTTTTTTTTTAAATTACAGATTAACACTTTAAAGTTAAATAAAAGTCACAGTCTCTTTTGTCAAACAAGTGCTGGGTTAGGTTATTCTCCATCTCGATTCTACAGACACTTTTATTTATATAGAACTTATCGAAATGAAATTGATAGCTTAGCTGAAGTCTTAGTTTGCACACATTGTTCATACCTCTGTTCGGTGGAGATGTATTACTCTCATTATCTTCAGAACTCTCAGAAAGGGATGTTTCGAGCCACACATTGAGCAGCTTATGCAATTTCGTTACATGTTGATCTTTGAAAATTAAGGCTATTAGTTGGACCATAGTCACACCCCAATTGATCTGAAAATTAATGGAATACAAAACACACATCTTGATTCTTACCAGAAATTTTATTCAAAGTATTAATTTATTTTTGCATAATCAAAGCCCCTTTCGAAAAAATAAATAAAAAAAAATTACCCTTCTTAAGTGATTTGAATTTCACATGACTGCATGCATGTCTACGACTACTTACAGCTAGCAACTTACCGCATCTGGTATCGTCATCAATTTTATTAGAACTTTGTCGATACTTTGACTGAATAAGTTCCATAATAGCTGATTTTGAATCGTGTGGGATGGATTAGAGAACGTTGGGTTGAGGTGATTAGTATCCTCTGGTATGTGTAAAATATTACGTAAGAATAAAAGTGTGTTACTGATATTCGAGCATTGTTCCGTATTTAAGTTCAACTTTGGTTCAATGTCCGCGTTCTTTTTTAAAAAATCAATGATCACTTTACAAACTCGTTGGTCTGTGATCGCGGCCTTAGTTGAACAGAGCAAGTTGTTAATTTCAAATATAGCATGTCTGCCTATATCTGTTTTGTTAACAGTATCTACCGAAAGGAGACATTCCACGGGTATTGTCAAATTTACCAATATCTTAATTAATAATTCTATCGTCTTATCATCCTTGGTATTTACTAAAAGAGGTATGAGGTCTTTAGTAATGTTCTGACCAAAACTGATACTTCTCCTAAATGTGCGTAAATGTTTGTCTTCTGATAATATATTTTCAAGTATTGTTTCTAGAGCAGCTGCAAATTTAAAAACTCGATTAAAACTGTTAGTAAAACAACATTGTGTATTACATTCAAGTATATAAAATAAAAAGACGTACCATTACAATTTTCATTTACGTGATATCCATCTGTAGTTGCATAGCCAAGATTGCTAAAGGTATTATGTATCTGTGGACTTCTAAGAACCCACTCCATTTCGTAGCTGTAATAAAGAAAAACGAATAAAATTGATACCTAAAAAATAATCGGTAGTGTTATAATAAAAACGGTATTACTTATTAAACAAGAACTTTCATATTATTAAAAATCAAAATAAACCCTTGGACTTAATATAAAATTTCCGTTACTAGTTATTATAGACGAGTTCAAAATTTAAACGCTTTTTTTACCAGTTAAACAATTTTTAGCTCATGTTGAAACATTATTGAATTCAACATGAAAAACATTATTTTTCGGTTCACGATTATATAAAATAACATCGAATAAAGTATATTTCGATATCGATATCGAGGTGGATTATTACTGGATATTTTATATAATAATAGACAAAAAATAAAGACATTTATTCTAAGGAACCATATCGACGATTGGTAACTTCATTAAAATGCTTAAAGAACCAAGGGTTTCAAAATAATTATTACTACATTTGGCAATCCAACCCGGTAAATTTCCAAAGCCAAACTAAGTTACAATATCGCGAAAATTTTAAAAAAGTTGTAAGGATGTATTTAGAACCTTCAGGTTAACAATCAGAGGCAAATTTGGAAATGTAGGTAACAAAAGGACTGAAGTAAATTGCCTATTTTGCTGCGTCTTATGAAACTAAATTAAATAAATCTATACTCATGTAAAGAGAAAATATTTGTTTGTTCGTAATCGCTAAACTCTGAGGTTACTGTATCGATTTTATGATTAATAGTGATATTTTCACTATAAGAAAGCTATTTTATACAAGTTAAATATAGGCTATATTTTAGTATAGTAATAATAAAAATTAAGCCCTTGTTAAATTATGTGCGTAAATTATGAGGTACTTGTAAAGAAAGCCAATGAAAAGGAGCTATCGAAATGCTTTATCCGTGGTCTCCTACATAGGAGACCACGGACATACATATGTATGTATGTAATCTTATAGATACAAACAAAGTTCCCCGAGGGTGAACATAATATAATGACGAACGCGACTGACGTACTTAAAATTATGTATGCTTAATTAAATAACTAAAAAAAAATGTGGCCGCGGAAATAAACAAGTCTTCTATTAACGTGAATTTAAAAGATAATACCGCTTTTAAATATTTCTTTTTTTTTATTCTGGCTTTTATTTGTGCCAAGAGGGCACAGATTATTTCGCCAATGTCACGTGCGATTTAAATATTACATACAAATACAGATATTTTTATTTTTTAAGTTAAATATAAGATTTGTCACCTAGAATACTTTTTTTCCAATTATAATAAATTAAGTTTTAACTGACTCGTATCAAATAATATATAAATCGTATCACTAAATATAAATAATAAATAATGTATGCGCAAAATGTTTTAAATATTATTATATTTTAGTTGTTTTAAATAATAGTATATTATATCAAAAACATCTTAGAAGTATGGTACATATTTGATGTACCTGGATTTACAAAAGCTAGTTTAGACTTTTGTGATATAAACACGATAAAACGCAGTTAATTATTAATTGTACAACCCTAGTTAATATTTCCTTTTATTTTTTTATCATTTCCCTGTTTGTTTCCTATTTTATTTCGAAATATGAAACAAATTAAAAGTCCCATTGTCTCTTTAAAACGTTAAGCTATACTTTATATCTACTATGAAATTAATTTGGACCATATTACTATATCATTAAAATAGATTACTTAAAACTGAATATAAGATAAAGCGTTTTATTTTATCAATTATCTACATAAACAACATTTCGCTCCGTTTCAATTCGTTTAAGTATATCTGTATAACGGCAGTACATACAAAATTACTGTGTCTAGCACGGTCCACGTGAGCGCAGTGAGTAGGTCACGCTTACAGTCGACTCGCGTGTACTGTGCACGTGCCGGTCGAACGCAGTAGGTACGATCGACGTATAGACGACGCCCACTACTAGCTTTAAGCGTTGAAACGTAACACCAGACGTTTTTGTAAAATGTTTTTCAAATGATTATTAAACAATCTTTGTAGATATTTATTAATTCAATCAGAATACTAATTTATTATTTTAACTATCTAATTAGTTGCTCAAAATTAACACATATTTATTTTTTTAATTACATATAAAAAAAAAATTAAGTAAAACTTAGGTATTTCATAATTGATATCTTAAATGACAAAAATGTAATACAGGAAATAAAAAAGAGATTGAATTATTTAATATAATCAAATCCTTCCATCATAGAATATATTAAAAACCATTATTTTTAGTACCTTATAAATGTTAATGATATCAAATTCATAAAAAACCTTAAAAAAACTCACAATCAAATTAATGTGTTTAATTAAATTTTTATTACTAAAATTATTATTTGATCAAAAATTTCAAATAGTTATTTAAAAAATATTACTTTAAAAAAATATATATTACAAAGTATTTTATTCAATGTCATATACATTTATAGAACTTACAAGTTGTTACTATTACCATGATAAAGTTTAAAAAAAGATTAATTTGAAAAGTGTTATTATATTTAGCAATCACTTAATGGCATTTACTTAATTTTTAAAAATTACTAAAAGACACACTACACGAGTAATTACACAAAGAGACAAGCTTAGCTAAACAAATATAAAATTACATACTTATGATTTTATATCAATATGTTTCTACATTAGCTACGCTAGCTATTTCAAATATATATTACAGAGCTTAAAAAAAAAAAGAATGAGTACTTTATTTATGTGCTCTGACAATAGATATCCTTAAAAACAATTATTTGTATTTGAAATTTTTAATTCAATTTCACTCTGGTAATTAATTAAGCAAGTAAAATTAATGTTTAAAAAATATATATATATAAATTTCATTAAAAAATACCTAGATATTTTTGACAACCATTTGATATTACATAATTCATAACTATGAGAATCAGGAATTAATAAGCATTGGCCAGTACAATAAAGAACAGAAAAGCAAGACAAATTATTATAAAAAATAAATATTACCTTGAATCGTTTTAGTTAAATATTTTATAGTTGAGACCATTAGCGCCGTGTAGACCTATTTATTTATTTTTCTAAAACTGTTTATAATTATAAATTTTATATAACTCCTCAAATTAATAAGGAAAAATAAAACAATCCTTATACGAGTTTATTATTATCATATATTATTTATCATATATGAAGTAGCGTAACTAGTATTGACACAGTTTATTTAAAGTCACTTGTATTTTAATACCACACTCAAATGTTTAACGAGTAAAATTCGACTGCTGTTACAAGCTCAAGATACAAACACTTTTTGTGTGGCTTGTACGATACCAAGTTCCAGTGTACACTGAATTTGACAATGACATTATCATTATCGGCGACCGCAATATCGGAATAAATAAAAACACAGCTGTTATCACTCTGTCTACATAGGAAGTAGAAAGTTTTTTTTTTAGAGATTTATAATAACTCCCACTATTTATTTTTATTGATTCATTGGCTAGTATTTTTTTTGGCTTTTCTTTCTAAGAATATTCATATATTTTATTTAAATATTTGTATTTACTTTAGACATGATTTATTAAACTTTTGAGAAACGTCAAATTGGTAAAAAAATATCAAAGGTGTGAAAATAATCAATTATGAAATAAAATTACGATAAAGTATACGATGGCACTTAAAGATTGTGTTTAGATTTGATACATATTTTCTGTTAATATGAACCACCAGTAATATGCATATTTTTTCAAATTTGGGATAACATATATATGTAAAAAGAACCTCCATTATATATGTTAAAATATACACTTTATGAAAATAAATACAAAAAATATGTATGCTCCTCATATAAATATTGCTTATTAAAAATTAAACAAAATTTTAATTAATTGTATTTTTATTATTCTGGTGGACTTTTACATAAAACAAAAATAGCGGCCTTGTATCGTATGTTAGTAAAAAAATATGATTTGTATTTGAAGTATTGGTATTAATCAGAACAATTCTCATATTTGTAGTGTAGATATATATATATTAATTATTATATACCTTGACAGTTGACATTGACATTTAGCATGGTATTGCTTTTAACTTAACCTCTGTAAAACAATTTTAGCACATAAAACATAATTCATTCGAAATAGTGTGAATTACAATTATAAAATGACCCTTGACTTTAGGGATTTTGACAAAGATTCTTCTGATGACAGCAGCAGTGACTTGGGAGAGGATTCAGATATAAATGATGATATGTCTTTAAGTGAAAGTGGTAATATGTCTTACGTCAAAATATTATTGTTTGAACTAAGTATAAGTATCCTTCAATAATTCTTTGCTTAGTCTTTTTGTATGTAAGGAAATTGAATACGTATTTAACTTTGTTTGCAATAGTAAACAATATACATAATATGACGTTTATTGTTTTTTATTTACTTCAATATTTTAGTTATTTGACCATCAATCATTTGATAATCATTTGATGACAATTACCTTGATTTTTAGAGATTTTTAGAGATTTTTAGCTTAGATTTTTAACTGTCATGGCCTTATTACAGCCTTTTTATGCTGTATCAAAATGAATGACTTTATAATTTTAAATATTATAGGAGGAGAGGATGAAGAAGATGCAGGGAACAATATTAATCAGGAAGAGAACCATGATAATTGTGATGATGAAGATGAAGTTGTAAAAGCTATTAAAGCAGAAAAAACAAAACCACGAGATCATCCGCCAAGTATTAAATGTGATGATTTCATTGTAGATATTTCATTTCATCCTAATAAAAATATTATAGGCTTGGCAAATATAGTTGGAGATGTCTTACTTTATGAGTATAATAATGATGAAACAAAACTTATCAACACACTAGAACTACACACAAAAGCTTGCAGGGATATTGAATTTGATGATGAAGGATTAATTATGTTTACTACAGCAAAAGTAAGTTATGTATAAATACTATTGAAACCTGGTAGACATTGTTTGAGCCGAGATGGCCCAGTGGTTAGAACGCGTGCATCTTAACCGATGATTTCGGGTTCAAACCCAGGCAGGCACCACTGAATTTTCATGTGCTTAATTTGTGCTTATAATTCATCTCGTGCTCGGCGGTGAAGGAAAACATCGTGAGGAAACCTGCATGTGTCTAATTTCAACGAAATTCTGCCACATGTGTATTCCGCAAACCCGCAATGGAGCAGCGTGGTGGAATATGCTCCAAACCTTCTCCTCAAAGGGAGATGAGGCCTTTATCCCAGCAGTGGGACATTTACGGGCTGCTAATGCTAATGCTAGACATTGTTTTGCATATATATATTCATTAAAGTTAATGTGAAACATGAAAAAAAATATTTCAACAGTACAGGTATCAAACACACATCACAGTACATTAATCAAAAATATTATTCCTGAGTCACAAACCTCTGCATGGATTTTTGTTTGACTAAAGTGAAAAATGCAATGAGCATATTATTGTATTTTATAACTACAGAAATTATAATTTTTCTTATAGGATAAAGCAATTATGGCTACAGATGTAGAAACTGGAAAACTAAAGCATTGTTTTGAAAATGCTCATGAAGAACCAATTTATAAATTAATATCTTTGGATAGCAATAAAATAGTTACAGGTAAAGTTTAAAACATTTTAGATTACAATGTTAAGTAATTAGAGCCAGCTTTTGTTTCCAAATAAAATAAATTAAAACAGCTTGTTACTATTTATTATGACTATGTCTATGTTTGAGTGTTTAAGTAGGCAAAAACTAAAAGTAATAAAAAGCCTTTCAATAATTGACATACAAACCAAACTTATGTAAAAATATTCTGATTACAAATACCTGTTAGCAGGGCTTGATTTAGAGTCTTTCTGATTTAGGGTACCCTCAGTGCCTCCATATGATACGAGTTCAAGATTCAATAGAGATTTTCAAAATGAACATAATTTGAACAATTTTCATGTTATATATATACAGATATAGTAAAATACAAGGTGTCATGTATTTTAGACATTTATTGATTACTATTTTAAAAATTACTGATTCAAAAAGAAGAGAAAGAAAGGTGACTTATAAATGAAGTTGTTCATATTAATTTGTAAAACAATACTTCTCCATCTCCACTCGTCTGTTGCCTCAAGGCCTTCAGTCCTTTGTTGCTCCAGTTTATCTAGTCCTCTAAATCCAGCCTCAGTCAGTTACACAATAAGGTATTTCTATAGCAAAATTCCAGAGATACTTTTAACTTTGCCGATACATAAATTCAAATTATTAATAAATAAAACTAACACAAGATTATAGAGATGACAAAAAAGTGTGAAGCTAATACTTGTTGACTTTCAGGTAGGATGTATTACATATATAATTGTATTCTTCTAACATAAGATATCTGAAATGTTGAAAAATAGTAACTACTGAGTTTCTTGTTAGTTCTCCTCTATCTACATTGCGAACCATTGTAAGCTTTGTTTAGTATAGTTCTGTAAAATGTTTATTCAAAAGTGCTTGTAAAAGCAGTCTTGAATAAAGTATATTTAGATTTTTGTGATTTTGTAGTTGTTCTACTATCTTAACAATAATGCATATTCTCCTGTAATCATTTTTAAGATGTACTTAAATTCTTCATGATATTTGTACTGCCTTTGTAGTAATTTATTATTATGAGTTTTTGTCGTAATCAATGATGCACTAAAATTTAATTGCCTTTGCCTGCTTAATAGTCAATATACAGTCAATATTTTCATAAACTCACTTATTTCAATTATAGGTGATGATTGTGGCACAGTGAAGCTTTGGGATATGAGGAAACAAAATCCTATATTTAGCCTAAAAATTGGAGAAGATTATATTTCAGATATGATTACTAATGAAGCTCAAAAGTACTTAGTTTGTGCCGGTGGTGATGGTATGCTCACTTCTATTGACTTGAAAGGAAGGTAAGTTCCATTTATATGGTATGTTATGCATACATTTATTGAGATGATACACTAATAATAGTACCTAAATATTCAGTTTTTAACTTAGTTTCGAAAGGCAATTTTTTTTAACTCAAAATATAATCCATAGTTTTTTAAATAAAAACATTTGATTGTCAAAATGATAATACTATTACTCCGATATATTTTATTTTGTACTTAAACCACATACATAATCTAAATTAAATAGATCAATGCCTAGTTCCTAAATTTCCTATTTTATTGTTTCTATATTTTAAAACTGTTATAATATATCTGTAACTTACTATAATTATTATTTTTTATTTGACATTATACTTTTTTTATCGAGCTATGTTTGAAATATGCTTCATAGATAGTCGTACAATATGTAATGAAAATAGTAAAATGATTTACAAAACGACACGAAAGATGCTTAACATTATGAACCAATATAATCTTAACAAAAATAATTATTTCCAGTAAAATATACACATCCTCGGAGCAGTATGAATCAGAGTTAACTTGCATGGGACTATTCCGTTCAGAGTCAAAGTTACTAGTGGGATCATCAGTAGGTAAATTTTACTTGTTTAACTGGAAAGAATTTGGATTACATAGTGATGAATATGTTGGACAGAAACATTCCATACAATGTATGATACCCATAACACAAAATATAGTTGTGTCATCTGGAGAGGATGGGATACTAAGAGCAGCACACATGTTTCCACAACGGCAACTAGGAATTGTAGGACAACATAGTTTACCAGTAGAAGCTCTTGATATTAGTCATGATGGCCAATATATTGCATCTTGCTCACACGATAATGATGTCAAATTTTGGAATATTGCTTACTTTGAATCAATTGATACTATGATTGATGTGAACCACAAACAAAATAAAAAGAAGGATATGATCAATAATTTGCCATCAAGTAATATAAAAAATGCTTCAGATTTTTTTTCTGGTTTAGCATAATGTATGTAATCTATTGATTAATGTTGAATAAAATAAACAAAAAGTTTAAATGTTTTTCTTTTCTTTTTACTAAATATATATGTATGTATACATATATGTATAGGTTAGAGAGCCGAGATGGCCCAGTGGTTAGAACGCGTGCATCTTAACCGACGATTTCGGGTTCAAACCCAGGCAGGCACCACTGAAATTTCATGTGCTTAATTTGTGTTTATAATTCATCTCGTGCTCGGCGGTGAAGGAAAACATCGTGAGGAAACCTGCATGTGTCTAACTTCAACGAAATTCTGCCACATGTGTATTCCGCCAACCCGCATTGGAGCAGCGTGGTGGAATATGCTCCAAAAACCTTCTCCTCAAAGGGAGAGGAGGCCTTTATCCCAGCAGTGGGACATTTACGGGCTGCTAATGCTAAAATAGGTTAGTACCTACACAAATACAAAAAAGTCGTCTCCTGATGTATACTAATACATTTTTGTATTTGACTTTTTTGTATGCCGAACTAAAAAAACTTCTAATCCCATTATATACTTATTATATAAGGTTTATACCAGATTATGCAGCCCTAAAAATAACTTTTTTTGGAATTGGTGGCAAACTAGCAACAGTTTCAGCTGATGAAAAGTGACTAACACCGTCCATGGATATTAGCAACACTTACTGGACTTAAGGAAAGGGTAGGTTCGTATATTGAAGAATCCGATTCGTATCGGCTTAGAAAAACCGCTGATGAAGGCTGATTCTACAGTGTTTTTGGCTAGTGGGAAGCAGGAATGCCTTAAAAATCGATGGATTTGACGATTTTTGGACATCAACCTGAAGCGGATTCTGACGCGATGTCTGTAAATGAAATACATAGGCTGTGATTAATTCAAACAATTCCTCAGAACATTACCCATAAGCGTACGGTAATTTGTTATTTTATTTTTATTAAATACAATTATTTTTTTAAAGTTAGTGTATGATAAGCTTAGTATTCCGACAATATGATTTTTCATTTCTTATCTTTATTCCTTAATGTTCGTCACGTATAACGGTATAATTAGGTATAGGTAGCTAAACTGGTAGAGGAAACGTCTATAATATGTAGGTAGTGTTAAATGTAATTCAGAGGATAATAATGAATTTTATCACATGACGATTGAGTATACTAAATAAATAATAATTATTAATTAACGCCCGGAAAACCCATACTTTAAATGTGTATGTGGTATGATTTCGATCATACTTATAATTAATCCTAAACAATATCACTTAAATTAACACTTAATATTGGAATGGACCAATTTTTTTCTTTAAATTTAACAAATTATTGGGTTCATAATCATTGCTAAAAGTTTTATTTGATATCAGGTAGACAGATATTAAATCGGTATTCGGTTATCTACCTATGTCGTACGTCACTACGTATTGACAATTGTTTTTTTTTTTTATAAACATAACCTGAAAAATACCTTATAGTTAATAAAAGTAAATAAGTACTTTATTTATTTGTAGATAATCAAATAATTGTGGTCGCCTGCTAAAATAACAATATGTTTTTGTCATTCTTTAAGTGTTCAAAATGGATAAAATCATAACGTTAGTAACAATAATTTTTTCATTTAATATTCTTATCATTTTTGGTACGAAAATTGACGGATATGTTATTTATTGTCCGTGTATGGGTAAGTACATAAAATTTTTAAATTTCCAGTTTTACTTGTTTGTTATTAAATGCACAAGTTGAAATATATTAAAAATTAACCTCAAATACTTGGTAGTAGACTTTTGTTGAAGCCCGTCTAAACAAGTACCACCTACTCATCACATATTCTATCGCCACTCAGTATTTTTTTAAGTAAAAGGTGAGTGCGCTAGTAAATATATACAATACAATACAATACGGCCTTATGCCTGTATTTACTGTTACTGGAGTTACTGTTGCTGCATTTACTATGGTAGAAAGGTCTAAAAACTAAAATATAATTTGTATGATATTAATGTGTTTATTGGATTCATTTTAGGTAGATTTGGAAACCAAGCTGACCATTTTTTAGGGGCATTAGCCTTTAGTAAAGGAATAAACAGAACACTTGTATTGCCGCCATGGGTTGAATATAGATATGGAGAAATCAGATCAATTCAAGTTCCCTTTGATGCATACTTTAATGTTGATTCTTTGAAAAACTATCACCAAGTAGTAACAATGGAATATTTCATGAGAAATATTGCTCAAGATGTATGGCCCCTACAAGAAAGAATCTCATTTTGCTATACACAAAGAATTGGAGAAATACAAAACAGCTGTAATGCAAAATCTGGAAACCCTTTTGGTCCATTTTGGGACACTTTTCATATTGACTTTGTAAAATCAGAATTTTATGGACCTCTTAATTATGATGCACATAATGTTAACATGATGGAATTATGGAAAAAAACATATCCCCCTAATGAGTGGCCAGTATTAGCATTCACAGGTTTGTTTTTTTGGATTGCCATTTGATAATTATTATAAATGCATGCAATGCAATACTTATATTGAATTAATTGTATTATTGGTATTGAAAATTTAAAACAAATTTCAGGTGCACCAGCAAGTTTTCCAGTTCAGTCAGAAAATGTTTATTTACAACAATATGTTACTTGGAATGATGACATTATTAATAAAACAAAACTTTTTATTAAAAACAATATGAGCGGTGGAGGTTTTCTGGGAATACATCTGAGAAATGGACAAGATTGGGTGAAAGCTTGCCAACATGTAACAGACAGTCCCAAGCTGTTTTCAGCACCACAATGTGTTGGATATAAAAATGAAAGAGGAAAATTAACAGCTTCAATGTGCCTTCCACAAAAAAGTGAAATAATCAAGTAAGTTTGATTTGGTATAATATAATAAATAGTATAAATATTTTAAATTAAAGAAATTATACTTACATTCAGAAAGAAAAATTAAAGATTAAACTTTCTTACTACATTGAGTGTGTTTAATGTCACATGTATATAAACTTCTCACTTATCAATATTTTCTTGTTTTCAGACAAGTTAAAAGAGCACTAAAAAAATACAAGGATATAAAACATGTTTTTGTTGCATCAGATTCTAATCATATGCGAGAAGATTTTGAAAATGCTCTTAAATATATAGATGTCACTGTACATAGATTAAAACCAAGTAATCCTCATCTTGACTTGGCCATCTTAGGTCAAGCCAATTACTTTATTGGGAACTGTGTTTCATCATTCACAGCATTTGTCAAGAGAGAAAGAGATGTTAAAGGATTGCCTTCAGAGTTTTGGTCCTTTCCAGATAGAAAAAAAACTAAACATGAAGAGCTTTAAAAATGAACTCAATTTTATTTCAAAACTTTTAGAAGTGTTTAATTATCAGTTGATTGTAATAAACTGAATGATTTCAACTGTTCAATTTTAAATTCATAAGTATTATTTAAATAAAACTATTTTATAAGAAAGTGTAACAATAATCTTTGATGATATATTTCTATAAGATAAAAAGACTGCAAAAAAAAGAATCTCTTTTTCTTCATCCTTTGTGTAATAGACAAATTACACAAATTTCTTCAATTTAATATTACTTAAGTGCAATTATTGCAATTAGCAATAACCTACTAACTTGCAACCTATAATTTTTGCTTTTGTTAATGGTCACCAAATTCACATGTTAACAGGGTTATTTATAATCTACCATTAATTGTTTACATTAAAATTAGAGGCATTTTCATGAAAACAAAGTTATTGCCCCCTTTTTTAAGATAAAACTGTTCTAAATCAGACAAAAGATTTATGTAGATTCATTGTCATAGTTCAAATGCTCTTTGCATTTTCGAAAATTAACTTTGTATGGCATTATAAAAATTTTAGGTAAATAATTTAAAGCAGAAAATAATAACTCAAAAAGTTATTTAAAAATTTATTTAAGCTTTTACAGCATACACTCTAGGTGGAAATAGAGACTTCTTTCGGATCTCTTTTTGAGTCTTGATTTTTGCCTCATGCTTAGTAAGGGCCTTGCGCATGGCGCGAGTCTTCTTGGGTCTCAAATCAAGAGGCTTGTACTTTTTGTTTTTGTAATGATTTCTTAAATTAACTTTCATTTTTTGATGGTAGACAATGTAGACACGTGCTATGGCTTTCCTGACAACACGTCTGGAACAAAAAGGGAAAACTTATTGATGGTTACATTAAATTTTTTAAGCTTATCTAATTAAACAAATTTTTAATAACAAATGAATAAAAGATTATAATATTTTAAAGAATTTTGTATTAAGCAAAAATCTGGAATTAATCGAGTTGATAAAATACATTATTTTATAAGACAGACATTGTTATGTGTTATCATAAAATACTAAAAGTACACCTAGTGCAGTGAGCAAAAAAAAATAAAGCATAATATTTGAATGTCAATAATTATTTTTTGCCTGCTTTTTTTTTCAATTTATGATTTCAGTCTGTTCTGTTTGTCTTAGCAACTTATCAGTTAGAAAATAAGATTTATCTTTATAAGGTAATCAATACATTAATATGCTTCAGTAAATGGGCATTAATAAACAAATAAAAAAAAATGTCCAATATAATAACTTTCTACAAGATGATTGCAATATGAAATAAAATGGAATTAAGTGTAAGCCGTGATACATATATCTAAGCTGAATGCAGTATAATAATTTAATCACAATTTAAAGTTTTGACTTCTCACTATATTTAAGTAGTTCTTGTCTTGATAGCAATTTATTTGTATTTGTTATTTTATAATTTAAGTATAATTTCATATTGTTAAATAAGCTAATCATTTATAAATATATAAGTACTCACATTTTAGATAGCTTTGAAGCAACTCCTCCAGTTACTTTAGCTACTCGGAGATTAGTTAACTCCGTTTTTAACTCTTCAAGTTGCTTGAAGAGTTCTTTTTTGTCCTTGGTGCGTAATTCTGAGCACTTAACCTTCCCCTGTTAAATTTTGATGGTTATAAATTAAAAATCACACAAAATTTAATTTTACGAGTCCTTAGAACTAAACAATAAACGTTGTTTTTCTATTTCATTATTTGTTTGATAGAAATAATATAAAACTGCATCAATAAATACTGTTATCATAAGGAATGTTTAAGGAAATAATTTACCATTGTTAACTTGAAAAAACTAAAAATCAATACATCAAAATCTTTATACAATAATACTTAATAGTTATTTCAAATTTAAATTAAACATTCTCATTTGATGTGTATAATGTATTTAGATATTTTTTAAAAAATATATTACACACCATTTTCAAAACACCTTCTTGTCACCACCTAAACTGACATAAAGACAGATAACATTAGTGTTGCAAGCCTGCAAGCAAAAATTCTGTAGTAGGTTGCAAGCGTAAACGAAATTATTAAAAAATTATAATTATTTTAATAAAATTAAATTAAGGATTTAAAAAAAATTGTCGTTGTATGGGTAAGTAAAAGTAATTGTCGTTTAATTAAGACATAATACGAACGAAAAACGGAATGCTATAGCTAGCTTCAAATGATAATGAATACGAAAAAGCAATGATTTTTTATTTATTAGGTATTTTTAGCAATAAATTATTTAAAAAAAAAGTAATATTGACTAGTACTAGTAGTACTTTTATGTAATTTTATAAGCGATTGTATAATATAGGACAAATAAAGGCACGATGTATCTATTTAGAGAGTAGTATTATTGATTTGAAACGTAAACATATAGAAAACATACCCAAACCTCACTGGCCACGGTACTTTATTATACAAAAATAATTGAAAGGCTTTATTTCGACACCTTTGGACGGCTTTTCCAATATGGGTAAAATATTGATAAGAAAAGAGACACTGATTTGACATTGTAGACTTGTTGTCTCAGCTCAATGCTTAATGCAAATATTTGCCTCATTGCCTGTATGTTGGAGTTCTTTTTACAAAATAGGTCCCTACCTAGAAAATTGACTGACAGTTAATGTCAAATTGACAGGTATTTATTGAAAATATAAATAGCTAGAAAATTTTTTTTATTTATGTAGGCACATGTGATAGGAGTTGTGGTTTTTAAATTTAAATGAAGTAAACATTTGGAAGAAAATAAAGGTTAATTTCAAAGATTCCAAAC
Source organism: Vanessa atalanta (assembly GCF_905147765.1). Lineage (NCBI taxonomy): Eukaryota > Metazoa > Arthropoda > Insecta > Lepidoptera > Nymphalidae > Vanessa > Vanessa atalanta. The sequence goes on from NC_061873.1 coordinate 7,799,399, forward strand.
AAAATTGAACATTGTAATTGTTTGTGCTGCCTATGCGTTATTGTATAATAAAGTTACAATGGTGTCATGTTTTTGTATTTAACGTTATTCATTGATAACTAAGAAAATAATTATGACCGAAAAAAATATTAACTACAAAAAAGCTTCAGAATATTGGGCAGATATTCCAGCAACATTAGATGGAGTGCTTGGAGGTTTTGGTTATATATCAGATATAGACATTGAGGGTTCAACTCTATTTTTGAAATCAATTTTAGCATTAGAAAATGCACCTAAACCTGGATTAGCACTTGATTGCGGTGCTGGTATAGGTAGAATAACTAAGAATCTACTAGCACCCCTCTTTGAAAGAGTTGATGTTATTGAACCTGATGAAAAGTTTATTAATGCCATTTCAAGTTATGTTGGAGAAAATAAAATTAAAATAGGCAGTTTATATCAAACAAGCTTACAAAAATTTGTACCAGAGAGAAAATATGATATTATTTGGAATCAATGGGTTTTAGGTTACTTAACAGATATCGATTTGATTGCATATCTCACATGCTGCAGGTAAATTCATTCAAGTAACTACTGTAAAGTCGACATGCCATTATTCATAAACAAAAAATTAGAGATTAATGTTAATTTTTACTTATGTTGAAGCTGGTCATTTTTAATTGTTAAATGCTTTTGTACTAGTAAAGTAAATGTTTAAATGCTATTATAACTTGTTTCAGAAATGCCCTTTCAAAGAATGGAGTTCTTATTGTTAAAGAAAATGTCACTTCATCGGGAAAAATAGAGATTGATGAAACAGATTCATCAGTCACAAGACCCCTTAAGCAATATTTAAAAATATTTAAACTAGCCAAACTGAAAAGGATAAAACAGAGTAAACAAACCAACTTTCCTACGGGGATTTTCCCAGTTTACATGTTTGCATTACTCCCTGTTGACCCTGATGAATCTTAACATTGGTTTATGTTATAATATACAATATTTAATTAAATGTATGCCTTTTAAATCCCTAAAATTTATGTAAATAGTGCCACACCCGCAACAGCACCAACCTAAAGTAACAACCTGCCAATGTTCCTCTACTGAGCTAAAACTTCCTATGCTTTAGAGGAGCAGATTTTTGAAGCATATTCCACCATGCTGCTCCACTGCCAGTTAATAGATACAGTTATGGCAGACTTTCACCTGATACATGTAGTCTATCTCATATCCTTACAAACCTGCACTTGTTCTAATCACTGGGCTATTTAGCCTTTTTTTTCACACACAGTAAACCTGGGTGGGGAAAACGGGTTATGTGGGATTCCTACCCACTAAAACCACTGTAATGGCCATACTCAAAACGTATTGGAGCAGCTGTGGTATCGTGTCACTATAATCCGTGACCCCTCCCGTACAGTGCTCCGCTCGTGGATCGACGAAATTCATCTCAAGGAAAACGAGCCGTGGCATAACTGCCGCGTCAGTCTTAGCCGTGGCTGACGAGCAAGCTCGTCGGCTGGAGGTGACTGACCTGCACCCAAGGGGCTATTTAGCGTATTGCAACCTTATATAAATGAATAAAAATTATGTGTTAACAGCACAAAGCTTAACATTTTATACATTAATATTATAAACATCATTCTTACATATTTGAATATTCATGTAAGGTATATATTTTTATTTTCAATGATACCATTAGAACAAGATGTAGGTACAAAATTTGATTCATTACATTCATTCACAAATTTCGTAATAAATTAATATGAACAGTCAGTAAGTTGTCTTACATTTAATCTAAAACTGCATGTTGCTTTCCGTCTGGTCCTTTGCAGTAGAAACACGTGCAGGAAGTTTAAAAATTATAAATTCCACACAGTATATCAGTTTACATATATATGTATATTATTCATTATTCAAAACTGCCTAATACATATTATAAAGATACTAACCCTTATATCAAGGACAGAAAAGAGAAAGGTTCGTTACAGTTTAGCTACCTAACCTACCTACAATCAATTTTGAGATCTTCCATTCAGTTAGATAAAAAATAATAATTATACTTACATGTAATGATACAGAACCTTCTTAAGATATGTAGCGCCACTGTAGGTACATTTTCTAAGATCGAGTGAATTTTGATCTCGAGCCGTTTTATAAACATGTATTCTAATACAAAGTCAGTAGTAGTTAGTATATTCACACTTCCTCTCTTCAACAATTTTTTAAATAGGTATACTTTACTCTTTCTCGAATCTTTTTTTTTTAGTCAGATAACGGTCGTAAATCCGGAAGATTTATTTTTTGAAACGCACAGTTAATAATTACGACATTTGACATTCTTTTAAATGAATTATACTTTAAGGATATTTAGTATAACAGTATTCCATCATCGTGGTCGTTCTGCTTAATCCTAGTCAAGCCAGGTACTTGCATCGAAGTTTCCTTGCCCACGGCGGGCGTCTCCTCAAGCAAACAGTATGCATCAATTTGTATTGAGAAAATAATTGTTTTTTATGACTCAAATTGTTTTAATCTAACATAAGTCTTAGGAATGCTACAATTGTACCCACGCTAGTATTCATAAAAGAATACATTTACTGAGGTTTTTAAGTTTATATCAATATCATGAATACAATACCATCACATCAACAGACTCTATAATATTAATAAAACGTAATAAAACGACATGGGTACCAATATTATATTCTTTATGGCTTAATGTATACTTCATTACAAAAAAAATAAAGTATTATAAGAAAAAATAAATAATGAAAAAAACTGACCTATTAACAAAAATCGCTGTCACAATAGAAACAGTAATGGGTAATTAGATACTAATAATACAAAAACATTCTGCTTAACTTTCAAATTTTTATTATAAAAGTTAATTCGTTATTTTCTATTCATGCATCATAACGACGAATAGGAGATGTATCTACGTTGTAATTATTTATTTTTATATAGTTTCGTATGTATTCTCGATCACTGTCCGATAATATGGACCAACTTTCTAATTCAACTAATATTTCTAAGTTCATACAACTCTGTATTATTCTTTCTATAGACAGCATAGTTAAAAAATCTGATTGCATTATGCGTAACTCTTTTAAGTATATTAGTGGGTTTTTATCTAATAGCTTTACTACAAATTCATCAGTCAATTGAGTAGCTGTTCCTATTTGAATGAATTCTACGTTTATACAATTTGTCAACAAAAACATCAATTGTTCATCTGTAAAACTCGATACACAAGTTAATTTTTTTATGTTTCTAAACGGCAAAATTTCTAATTTTTTTGTAAATAGAGAAGTATGTTGAATTAAAGTGCAATTATAGAAAGTCAAAGTTTCAAGTAAAGGGCACATCTGACTTATATACATAAGAGCATTCAAATCAATTTGATCTACGTGTTCAAGATGTAACTTTAATAAATTACATCCTTTAACTTGAAGCACTTGTTTTATTTGATCGGCATAAAAATCGCACGATAAGAGTTTTAAATCATACAAATCTTTTAAACTTATTAATACCATTAAATCACTTTGTAAAGTATTATGAAAAACAGTCATTACACTGATATAAGGACACATTTGTACAGCTAATTGTAAGTGATGACTTGTAGCATATTTACTAACGTAAATTTTTAGATTAAGCGGACAAGTTTCAGGACAGTTAATGTGGATAAATTCCAGTACTTTACCAATTTCATCACAGCGGCCTATGTCTTCTAAATGTTGACAATTAATCAACAAGTTTACATATCCCTCCCAAGTAACAAATGTGTGATATAACTGAATGCTCTTTAAAGATTTTAACTTACTTATGATATTGATACTCTCGTTTGTGATGCATTTTGAACAAGACAAGTCTAATTTCTTTATTTTAGTGCAGTTTTCTACTATACATTTTAATATATTATCTGTACAATCATAATTTATAAATAAATATTTAAGACAATGAAGTTGCTTTAAGGCCCGGATAATAGATTCCTCCATATCTGCAGTTTTCCAGCCACCAGAAAGAGAACCCAAATTTAAGTAAACAAGTCCAGACAACATATTTAGCTTTGAGTAGAAAACAGAACGCATCATTTTTGGTATTGTATCAATAGAAACGTATGTAACATTTTTCGTAAATAACACCTCAGTCATTTTTACAATTACATTCATTTGACTGACGAATTTTCCCATTGACCCCCGAAATCCCAACGAATGTTTCATTCTTTCTGAAAGTTCAGACAGAGCTTTAATAGCTTCATTTGCTAATTTGTCGTAAAGCATCCACGGGACATAAAAATCTAAATAGCGACGTATATTTTCGATTTTTTGGTTTAATGTAGTTTGAGCTGTGTTCGGATTTTGCTGTGCCAGTAAAGCAATTGGATTCATATTTGTTTCCGCTTGGTTTGCTATCCACTCTCCAAGTTTTATTAATGCCAGACATTCTAGTTGTTTCGGTTCTTTGTATCGCGTCATGATGAAACTACAATCACAAAATTTTATCGTTTTGAAATTGAAAAAACAAGAATTTTAATTTTAAAAATTCACTTAATTTATTCACATAATAAAATTAGCGACAAATTTAATTAATATTTAAATTTATAAAAAAATTACCACTGTACAGAAATTCAATCAATATTCTTGCAAGTTACCTTTGAAATTCCTTCAGAACTGTAATGCGCAGAAATTGAAACAATTCTCCAATAGATATTTAACTATTCCTATGTTTATATAAGTTTATAAAAATAAATCGATAGCAATTGATAAGTATGACTTTTAATTCACTAAAACTGGTCACAATACTTCATTCCCCGTAGTTTAATGCTTTATATTGAAATTCAATTTTGTCAATGGACACACGAAAAATATAAAACGAACGCATAGACCGAATAACACAATATGTAACATGTCTATTTTTATCCCGGGCTTGAATTTTGATACTATAGCTGCAGTGATGTTACTATCGTTACATTATAAATTCACTTGAAACATTTAGATTTAAAATAAATAAAGTATAAAGAAAACACTGTTTAAAAAAATAAGTTGATAGAAATTTTGCACACGGCAAGATGACAATTTTTGTACAAAATATAATATGTTGAATTTCATAATATAATCGTCCTTTAAATGTTGTAGGTATAACATAGTAGTTACCTATATCTAGTACACAATGAATTAAGCACGACCTTCAAGGAATCTGTCCGATTCCAGCCACAGCGACCAATTTTTATAAAGAGACCAGCTAGGGCCGGAATATTATATCCGTTCTAACATAAAGAGAAAAAAAAGAACACATTCACATAGTACCTACTTTTTCATAAAATTTTAAAATTTTCATGTTCCAAAATTATTAGGTAATCATTAAAAATTAACTCATTCATTCATAGTATCATTTCATAGTATTGTCCCAGGGATTTAATACGGCCTGAGACTAGACTAAAAGAAGTTATTTATAAATGTAAATAATAATGTATAAGTGTAATAGTGTATGTGCAAACACAGGTGAGCTCTCCATTACCTATTCTTATATCACGGAGCGGTAAGACAAATCTGCTTTATTTAAAATAAAACTGCTGTATTCTTAATTTCAGGAAGACTCCGGGATTGATTATATGCAGGGCCGTACAAACTAGTAGACGAACGCGGTATTTATAAAAATCATTAAAGTCAAAGTGCCAATTTTAAATGTGACTCCTCGTTTATTAAACGGAAAATTAAATTAAATAACTTTTTCTTAAGATTGTCTTTATGTATAGCATGCGTCCAACTACGACGTTAAAGTTACAATTTTCGAGATATACCTAGTTGAGATTTGATTTGATTGACACTTATCAGAAAGATTGGTAAAAAAATATGTGACCATACTCCTTTTTTGTATAATTCAATAATTAAGCGGACAAAGAAATGAGCCACCTGATGGTAAGTGGTCACTACTCATAGTCTATTATAACTACAAGAAGCCAAATGAACAGCATTTGACATCAGATTGACTCGATGTTGTTGGTAAACTTGAATTTTTATATTGAAGTTGATATAAGAAGTTTAGTGGAATAGTGTTGTATCATAAATAAAGATATGTCAAGAACTGTTAGTAGCAGGGCCGGATCTACCAATTATAGCTTTTTGGGCTTCAGCCTAGGGCCCCGTGGATACAAGGAGGCCCTAGCTAAGTCAAATCCAAGTCAAAAAGAAACAATAATGAGAAACAATCCATAACTTTATTAAATTAAACAGATCGTATGATTTGCCCCTAAGTAGTGTTAGCCCAGGGCCCCCTAAGCTTACGGTGCGGCCCTGGTTAGTAGTACACAATATAGCTAAGCTATTAGAAAATCGCGTGACATGCGTAAATCTAAGGTTTGTTTATGGTTATTCCTTCATCGAGTAGAAAATACTATCCATACGCTATTCCAATCATTAAAGGTAAAAAGCTAAATAAACAACATTTGACAGCAAATTGACGCGATATCATTGGACAAGAGCTTATTAATCTATGATATTCTCTATGGATTTATGTAATAATGGCGTTTTGAACCTCGACGAAACTGTTAATGGAATTTTGGAAGTAAAATTAAAGTGGATATAAGTAGTTAAGTGTAATAGTATTGTATTTAATTAAAGATATATTTATAATAAACATTTAGTAATACACAATATAGCTGAGTTTTTAGGAAATCTCATGAAATACGTAAATCTAAGGTTTGTTTATCTTTATTCCTACTTCCATTGGAACAGACTATAGACATTGTTACTATAAGAAATATTTATCATTCTTCATAAAAAAATTGCACTCGGAACCTTCGGAAGTAAGATATTATGTCCCTTGTGCCTGTAGTTATACTGGCCAATTCACCTTTCCAACCGAAACACAATAATACTAAGTATTATTGCTATTTTAATTATTAAGTATGTGTTACGTGTTACTATTAATGCTAGTATTTATTGTTATTTGGTAGTGGAATATAAGATAAGGATTTGCTCAAAGGCTTCAGGCTGTTGCTGATAATTTTTCAATAGAAATACCGGATAACATTTTATCGGCCTGACCTGGGCTTGAACCCAAGATCTCGGGTTCCTTGATGACCTTAATAATAGCCACTAGACCAAAAATAAAATCAGGGTGGCTTGTTTCTCTTAATCTGGTGAGCGCCGTCGCGTCGTCGGGTCCCAGGCCTGCATCTGACGTTCGGAGCAAACGATGCGAGATATCATGTGAGTTTTAGGGCGTCCGCTACAAGCCAGTCACCGTGCGTGTAAAAACCCGACTCACACGCCGTGCCCAAATAGATCATACAAGTATTTTTTTTGTATACTGAATTACACTTATATGATGAAATATCTAAGGTAAAGAATAGTCAAACAACACTAAAATGTACTTTTTTAGAAATAAAGCACTTAAACTTCATTAATAATTGACATATAAACAACTATCCCTAAGCTTTCTTGCAATCTTTGAGAGTGATTTTCTGAAAAAGGATAAAAGTGTAAAAGGAAGCTGAGGCATCGCGTGCTATTTTATTTAACCAGTAAGACCGTGAACGGTGGTAGTTTTATCCGTCAGATGGGACCAACCCATTTCCGAAAGGATAATTTTAATGTTGCTTTTTTCATTATATCTGAATTGTGATGTTAGATATTACACATCATATGCGACTGATTAATAAGGCTCGCTTGTTTTTTTTAAAAGAATAATATTGCAAAATTATATAAAATCAATTTTATCGCATAGCTACAAAGTTTTTAAAACGTTTGCAAAATGTCAGACAGATTTTTTTTTAGATAGTAAAAAATATGTCGAATACTAGGACGGAGTCTTAAGCATTGTTAAATATTTATATATCATAATATTATGTTCAAATAAAAACAGGATTTAAATGAGCATATTTAAGATGTAATATGTCTAGTGTATACTGACAATTTTATATTATTAAACCTACAAAAGTGAATTGTAAGCAAGCTTTAAGTTTGCATTTTCATTGGATAACAATATAATTTTCATAGATTCAAATAATGGATTCAAAAATTTTATTCGTTACATACCTATATTTTACACTAAATATCACGTATTCTAGTGCTGGGAGTTTTTTTCAGCAACGGTTTTAAGAACTAGTTACTTTATAAAGAACGAACGAACTGTTTCTGGATTTAAAACGAACGAGACGACACTCGGCCACGGCGGCCGTCGTTTTGGTACTGCTTCGCGAACCGGTTCCGATCACGCGTAACTGATTAAACACTTTATTTTGATCGCCGTAAGGACTGTTATTGTATGAATATTAAACCAGTTATAAAGAACTACTTTGGATTTGAATCTTATTCCTACAGAAATACAAATTCAAATTTGGTTGTAAAAGAATTAAAAAATTACGAAACAAAAAAAAGTTTTCGTAAGCTCCAATACGCTTATTATTTTTTTATTACAGATTTAGTATTAACTGCTTATTAATATTATTAATCGGGTAATCCTCAGCCGTAATAGTTGAAATTACAAATATTTTAAAAATATTTCTTAACTTTCTGTTTTTTTAAATGCAAATAAGTGCGTGACGGAGAATTAATCCAAATAAATTATAAAGTCGAAGTCTATTTTCAAAATTATCTAATATGACTCCAGTGTTGAATATACATTATTTCAGTAAAGTATCGTAAATATAGTAAGTTCTCGAACATATGAAAACAAACCGGTTTATTTTATAACCATTTCGAAGAACTGTTTTGTAAATGTAAAAAACCTGTTCGTTTCGTTTTACGTAAAATCTGGAATGTCCCAGCACTAACGTATTCCCCATTTTATAAGCCGTTTTCTATTTGATGGTATCACCCGTAAACTTTTTTGTCACTACTGACAATATTGACATGAATAAAATTGATGTTATTCTTATGTCTCAGATTGTTAGTTGTCATATTTGCCAAGTGATATGTCAAAGGCAAAGTGACAGTCAATTTGTCAAACTTGTGGTTATCAATCACGTACGATGTTCATGTACATTAATGATAAGCAATACAATTATCTAGCTTTAAAGATCATATATTTTTTTTTATAAAGTTTTAAAATCGTAAACATGACTTTACCATTACCTATACCACCTTGTGCAAAAAGAGATGGCTTAAGTGGTCTTAGCTGTGAACGCTTTGAATACGCAAGTACTATGGCCACAACATTATTAGCTCCAGTAAAAACGGAGCGTGAAATTCTTGAACACTCGATGTCTGAAGATGATCCAAATGCCAATGTTCAACCAAGAAGTGAAGCAGGCAGGCCCCGGTGGGGTCCTCGTCACCGAGGTGCACAAGAACTTGCGGAATTATATAGTCCAGGTGAATATTTTCTCATACCGTTTTTTACCGTCAATTGAAGTTTTGCATTATTAATTACGTTAGTTGGAACGAGACAGTATTTAAGTTTAACCTTTATACCTTACTTATTAAGGAATTTAACATCAAGAAAATTTTACATTTGTTATTCTGTATAATTCTTTTCGAATTTATTTTAAAATAACATTTGCTTCAATATTCTAATATTTATAGGAAAACGGTTGCAAGAATGGGTATGTGTTGTAGTCTGCTGTACACTGTGCATATGTGCAGGCCTTCTAATGGCTAAATATCTACGTGCTGATGCTTCATTGTTACTGGCAGCTATAGCTGGTGTTCTCACAGCAGACTTTGCCTCGGGCCTAGTTCATTGGGCAGCTGACACCTGGGGAGCAGTAGATTTACCAATAATAGGCAAGGTATAGTCAAATAAATAAAAATAATGGCAAAGACTGTAGTGTAGTTGCAAAATTTTATATAGATTGGACCATGCAATTCTAGCTTTTGCAGCTTTAGTATTTGCAATGTTTAAGTTACTATATGACTGAATTCTGTTGCTATGTCTTGAGAGAAATTAAATAGAACCCTTAAAACCTGTATGCAAAGCTTAGTTTAATGTTATGCATGACATACTAATTTACTTAAATTAAAAAAAGGAACAATTTTAAGTATATTCATATATAAGAAATTTCATGATAATTTTACATAAAAAAATAACCTGAACTCTTAAAGGAAGAAAGATGTTTCACACAATAACAATTTCCTGCAGTCTAGATGAGATTACAGGAAATAAACCAATCAACACTAAACATGACACAAGTAATGTAACTTGTGTTTGCCAGTTCAATCTGATTATTCAAACTAACTATACTCAAACTTGAATCAGATTGTTCTGAATTTTCACTATACAAATTCACCACCAAATGCATATTAATACTTCTTTCTCTATTTATTTTTGGGTGTAGCAATTCATCAATCGGTGTTTAATTATGTTGTTTTATACAATTTATTTCTTGGTAGGGCTTTGTGGTTTGTTGTCTATCTGGGTAGGTACCACAAAGTTATCAGATATTCTACCACCAAACAGCAGTACTCAGTATTATAACTACATTGTAACTACAGGCCCAAGGGACATAACAGCTTAGGTCCCAAGGTTGGTGGCACAGTGGTGATGTAAGGGATTGTTAATACTTATAGTGCTATTGTCTATGGGCAGGGGTGGCCACTTACCACAAACAAAAAAAAATCTCTATTTGTATACAAAACATCTGTTATCCAAATTACAAACAAGAGAACATACAAATCTGATACATGATCCTCAAGGTCAGCAAAAAACTGCTGTTTTCAGATGGCACATGAATGTAAACTAGCCTCAACGAAGATTAAATAAATTATTCAAATAATATTGACTTATTTATATTTCAATTAAAATTTACGCAAAAAAATTGAATTAAGGATCATAATAGAAGATTTCAAAGCACCGTTTATTTATACATGTTTAAGTTGTGTTTATATTTAATTTATTCTCGTGCTCGGTAAGGAAGAAAAACATGATGAGGAAATCTGCATGTGCAGGATGAAAGTCTGCCTCACGTCATCACCCAAACTGGAGTATGTGTGGTATTCCGCACTATGTTGTGGTATAAGTCCCAAACCTCTTTAAGAAAAGTCAATTTGCTTAATAGTAACAATTTATATGCTGTTATATTTACTAATATTATATAATATTAAAGTAATATTATTTTAAATACAGTTACAGCACTATAAAATTCACAAATTACCGGTAGTACGAAGTGAACCATCTTTATTACACGGTGTTTTTTTTTGTAACTTTCCTAGGTGGACTTGCAAATGGGCCACCTAAAGGCAAGTAGTGACCCTAAAAATTGGCGCCATTAGTAATTTTAACCACTTATATCGCCAATATAAAGAATGATTTGTACAAGAAGAGAGTAAATGTTGATATGATTATAGTCTATTCCAGCCACAGTAGTAAAATCAACTTTGAAATTTTCGTGATATTATTGGCCGAGATCTTGAATAATAATCTATGGTGTATACATTATGGATTCTCGAAAAATTGCAATTTGAATATCGTTGAAGTTGCTATCGTGACTTTTGAAGTAAAACGAAAGTGGATATAAGTAGTTAAGTAGAATGGTGTTGTATTATAAATTTCGATATATTAATCAGCAATGATGACAGGAGTGGATCTCTCATAAATGGAATAAGGGCAAGCGAATGATGAATACATATTATATGCGTATGATATATAATATGTTAACGTATTTTCTTTTCGACAGAATTTTTTGCGGCCATTTCGTGAACATCACATCGATCCAACATCAATAACACGTCATGATTTTGTAGAAACGAACGGTGATAATTTTGCTATCACCATACCAGTGTTGGCGAGAATTGTTTGGCAGTTGCTTAGTTATGATACCTCGCAGATTGATGATCAATTTCATTGGATTGCGTATTGGTATTTGTGCTGCATTTTTGTGGCCATGACTAATCAGGTTGGTAATTTTTATTAATTTCGTACAATGCCGCCAGACCATTAAGTTTACTGTGTTTAATTATTTTTAAAGACTGATCCAGCTATTTCTTAGATAATAATCCTGTCTTTGCCATACTTACCTTTCCTCTTGTAATGTATTAATGTGTAGGTAAATATTGGAGGGCTGGCATAAACGTTTATAAAATGTCCATTACTATGACGTAATACCATATTGATTGTGTTTTCAAGGTGTAAAGGAATTTTGTTAAAATTTCTTATCAGAATTTGATAAAGTACATATTATATTTTCATTCGTTATATCAATTAATCATTTAACAAACAATATTATTGCAAAAGTATTTAAATGCATTATAGTTTAAAGGATTAAACATTTATTCTTTAACAAAAACATCATGAGCTAATCTTATTAATATAATACTTAAAAAATTAATACAATTTCAAAGCCTTTATCAGTCCCACATATTATATTCTGTAAAATTTGTTACAATACTCGTTTTCCTTTTATAAGATAACTATTATTTTATTGTGTCTTTAAATTTATTGTTCTGTAGTAAAATTTCGCTCTGACTGGAATTTAAACAAAGTTTTAAATAAATTTTTATTCATCATATTAAGTTTATTTTATATTGTGTCAATAATAACCATATTTTTACTTATCAAAAATAAAAAAGTCTTAAATTAATCTTCAAGGAACACCTATTTTTATTAAAAATCCAAATTGTTTGTTGAACTTTTAAGATTTAAATATAAAGCCATAAAATTGAAAGTTTTCTTTTTGGGACTGCCATTATTAGTATATACAGAAAAATATACAAATATAGTAAATATATAAAAGTTACTCGTATGAATATGTCTATTTATACTTAATAAAAACTTGAATATTGTTGCAGATTCATAAATGGTCACACACATACTTCGGCCTGCCCGCGTGGGTGGTGTTATTGCAAGAGTGGCACATAATATTGCCGCGTCGACACCACCGCATACATCATGTGGCGCCGCACGAGACTTACTTTTGTATAACTACTGGCTGGCTAAACTGGCCTTTAGAAAAACTGCACTTTTGGTCGACGCTTGAAGTTATTATAGAAGCTTTAACAGGCTGCAAGCCTCGCGCCGATGATATGAAATGGGCCCAGAAACGTTCCTAGAATTGATTCTGTCCATTGTAACAATTTTATATCGCTACAGCTAGACTTAAATAACTGTTGATATATTAATAACAATAATAATTTGCTACGAAGATTTTCTCGCTGTTATAAGTTATATTGCTTAAGGATAATTATTGTTATAAAAAACTATACATATATTTACTAATGGGTCGGCAAGAAATCGTTTTGATATTTTTTGCATTTTTATAATAACTTTGGTTAGGTTTTGATCGATTAAATAAAGAATTTTATCTAATTAAAAACTATCAATTTAACAAACGAGTGAATATTATATTCCGCCTGGGGTTTCCTTTACCTTAGCATTGTACATATAAGGCTACTGAAAACTCATAAAAATAAGTATAATTGATATAATTTTCATGGGAAACGTCATAAATGTGTTAAGATTGTCCAAATATTAACTAAGTTGTTGTGGCCTTGCTTCTCTTTGAGATTAAAAGTGAAGAAGACTGGTTAAATGCAAATACGATAACCAATAAAATATTATTAATAAAAACTGTGATATGACGTCGTGATGACGTAGAAGCAGATGTGACGTAACTATAAAATATTAAATGTAATAATTTAAATATCTATTCAAATCATAATATTAATAGGATGCAATTAATGATTGTATTGTTTGCTATACCAAAGTTTTGTAAAACCATTTTTTTATATAACCTCTAAATTTTGCGTTAAATCATGTTGTATTAACCTACCCACCCACCTACGAATTACCTACTTGCATTTTTTACATTTATATATTATCATTAAGAGTACAGCACATACACAAAATTTAATAATATATTTTATTATAATTAAATTAATAAATCATATGGTTTAACTTAATTGTAAGTTTTGAAGAATGATTTATAAAAATAAATTATCATTGCTTTAAATTAACTATTTTCATTATATGATCTTTTATTTATTTTTTCCACATAATATAGGTATATATGAAAATGCATTTGATAATTCAATTAGTGCGAAAGGCTTATATTAAAAAGGCTTAAATTAGCAAATACGAAGGTACAAGTTAATTTTACAAAATATTTTAGATACATTAACCCCTGTTATTGATATTTTGACTTTCGTATTTTGTTACCTAAAATGTATATTTGCAATTGTTATAAATAACATTTATCAAGAAGACCCTGCCCACGATGAATTTTGGTCTTGACCCGCCACTGGTTATTATTTAAGTCACAACTTACAATAAAACGTATAAACTCATTTGTTATCTTTCGGTTAGGTTAATGTTATAAGTATTTTATTATGAATGGTATATATTTTCCACCCTCTTTGTGTTTAGAACTGCAGAGCAATTTGTATGTCGCTTGTGCGACAGCTCGTATTCTGCGGTAGGTTTTTACCAATTTCATTTTATAATCAGTTCATTGTTTTTTGTGACACTTGCTGCTGAGTTTTAATTGCATAACTTATCTATACGTCTATACACATAAAAAAATTAGAGTGTCTGTTTCTAAAATTTAAATAACCGCTTTTTACTAAATGCATATATATGTATACACGGTACATTTTACGTACGGTTTTTGAGTCTGTCTGTCTATCTGTTTGTTCCAGCTAATCTCTGGAACGGCTGGACCGATTTTAACGGGACTTTCATTGGTAGATAGCTGATGTAATAAGGAGTAACTTAGGTTACAACAATAACATTTTTGTTAAATTCAAACATGCACGAAGTCGCGGGCACAGATAGTTTATAAATATGCATACGATACTCAACTTCAACTGTCGCTTTAAATCAGTGCCTTAATTGACCAGGTAATAACTCATTGCAAAAGTACGGTAAAAGTTTATTCTGTTAGGAATATACAGGAAATCGGTTTAAATTGAGATATTATCCTCTATACCATTTACAAAACATAATATGAGGTTAATAAACGAATGATTAAAATACAATTTAGCAATAAATAATCATTAAACTGTACTTAATCAGTACATAGTATAAAACAAAGTCGCTTCCCGCTGTTTGTTTGTCCCTATGTATGCTTAGATCTTTAAAACTACGCAACGGATTTTGATTCGTTTTTTAATAGAGTGATATAAGGTGAAGGTTTATATGTATAATACACGCATAACATAGTAAAGAAACTGATAATTATATAGGTTTGAAATGTGATGTCGTATATAAACACTTTTTTGGGCTTAAATTGCCAACTTAGGCTGAATTCTACGAGAAAGATCAAAATAATGTATTGTTCACTTTAAAAAGCTCTTCAAAAAAGTCCGGAATTGTATAAATGTCTTATCTCTTTGGGATAAATTACAATAACCATTTTCTATCCTTATTTTTTACGAGACTGGCTTATTTACAGCTATTTTAAGCAATACAATTACATCATTACATTTTTTTACATTAGCAGCCTGTTAATTTCCCACTGCTGAGCTACGGCCTCCTCTCCCTTTTGAGGAGAAGGTTTAGAGCATATTCATAGGTTGGTGGAATACACATGTGGCAGAATTTTGTTGAAATTAGACATACGCAGGTTTTCTCACGATGTTTTCCTTCAACGCCGAGCACGAGATGAAATATAAACACAAATTAAGTACATGAAAATTCAGTGGTGCTTGCCTGGGCTTGAACCCGAAATCATCGGTTAAGCTGCACGCGTTCTAACCACTGGGCCATTTCGGCTCTTATAAAACTAATTTCAGTTAATTGGCGAAAATCTATAATAAAATAAATGAGGGTAAAGCAACAATATATTTACAATACATTCTATTATATTCTATTGAGGAGAGTGCTGAACGGATATATATACATTATAACATAAATTTTACTAAAAACCTACAACTTCAAAAACAGTTCTTAAGAAATACCTACACTTTTGTCTTATACACCCCATATACTAACTACTGTAATGAAAATAATCTACTAAATGAAGGAGCGTAGTTATATTAAAATACAACCGAACGAAAAATAGTTTAAAAAATATATGTTGTTGTATTAACTTGTTTGTCGTTTTTAATTAATTTTCGAAGATGATCTACGTATAATGCATTAAATTTACACGAAATCGCATTTAGCGAATGATACATTTATCGTTTGATCTTGTAAGTGAATTACTATTATTAATGAGAAAAAATACTCTAAGCAAAATTAAAAGACTATAGGCATATAATATTCATATTACAGTTTTTAATAAAATTGTTATTGTAATATTTTTGGTAATAATTAAAATATTATTGTTTAATTATCCTCAGTATTAGTGTTTTCGAAGTTTATGTATACAGTTTACTGAAAAGGGCCAGAAAAGTAAAATAATAAACTTGAAACGAATTTTTACGAACGCATTTTAACAATATTGTCAGTGAAAATGTCATTGGATTGCCAGCATAACATTATTTATTGACAATTCATAAGTCAACATAATCGATTTTTATGTGATTAGTCTGATTAAAGTCATAAATAAAGATAATTGAAATAATTCTGATTATATTAGTATTAAAAGTCAGAGTGAAAACTAAAATTCATAATATAATTTAACAAGAATTCAATTTCAGTTTGTACTTCTCTTCTCCTTGTAAAAACATGGATATAAGAGCCGAAAAGTTAGCTAAGGCAAGAAAAAAGGTACCAAAATGTCATTTATTTAGTTATCTTTTTAAGATATTTACGTTTACTTATTAAATATTACATTTTACTTCATATATTTTAGTTAAGAGACCATCAAGAAAAGAAAGTTGTAACTGGTCAAAGAGAAGAAATATTGGACGAACAGAAGCCTAAAGGTAGTTTAAATGACAATTTGATGACTGTTAACAAAATTGTTCTTGATCATAATCACGGAATAAATGGAAAACAAAAAGAATCAATTGTTGACATGGACACAGACAAGAAAAGTCCAGAAAGCAAATCAGACACTATTACTGAAATGCTTATATCAAATAAAGCAAACCTCGAATTACACATGAATGAAATGAGTACCAAACTAGCAAATTTAGAATCTCTATATGAATTAGAAATAAGTAATCATAATGTTTGCAAACAACAAAATATTGCCCTACAAAATGAAATAAGTGATTTAAAAACAAAGTATAAAATTGCTGTCAAAGAAGTTTCTACAAAAGATGAAGACATGGCACGATTAAAGGAGGCACTTGATTATCTACATGATGAAAAAAACAATTTATTTGAACAAGTTGAATTAACAAAATCAATTTTGAATAGTAAAGAATTAGAAAACGCACAAATGTTTCATCAAATATCTTCATATCAGAGTCAAATTGATATGTTGCAAATTCAATTGCAACAATTATCAAATGATTCTTTTGGTAATTATGATCAAAGTTATAAAAAAAATCAAGATACTGAGACACTGTTAGACAAAATTTATGAGTTGGAACGTGGCATAGAGATGGTGCGGAGAGAAAAAGATGAACTAATTGCACATTATGACCATTTTGCGCAAGATAGAAATGAGCAACTACAGTTAGAACAGCGTAAAAATGAAAAGATATCAAAGGATTTACGTAGACTTTATGATAGGGAGCAAAGTCTTGTTGAACAAATAAGCGAATTGGAAATACGCCTACAAAATTATAATATAAGGAACGATGAACTGTTTCAAAATGAAAAACAGGATCGAGAAGTCAAAAAACAATTAATTGCAACTAAAGTAAGTACACTACAACAAATTTTACATTTTACTTAAACAAATAATTTACAAATTGGGTAAAAGTTTATTTTTATGCAAAATTGAACTAAAAAAAAAAACCCAAAATTGAATTTTCAACTAATTTTGACTACCCATTTTAAATTTAAAAAATCTATCCCTGTACTATAAAAAAGTATGGTAAGTAATAAGGGTTATAAGACTACTTTTATTAAACAGATTATACTTTGAACCCCATAAATTCCCCTAAATTAAAAGAAAACATTACTAAAGTGAAAAACTATTATTCCCTGAACTGCACTATCTGAAAGTTAATATTATATGATTTTATGTTACATATTTGAATTTTAGCAAGAACTTGAGGAAATTAATTTTAAATATAAAGAACTTCAAAAGCAACACATGTACTGCCAAGAAAAAATTCAAGCACTAACTCAAGCTAAAGAAATTGAAAATTATGAAAATAGCATATATAAGCAAGAAAATGTTAATATTTCTAAACTAAATGCAGACATAGTGAGTGACAAATTGGCTGCACAAAGAGCAACAGAACAAAATGAAAAGTTGAAAGTGGACATGGAAGACTTGGAACAAATTATAGTTAAAATGGTATCTAGACATTAATAAGTATATCTAAATAAGCAGTTATTTAAAAGTTTGTCTAACAAGCAATCATACTAATTATTAGCTACCAAGTTGGGAATGTAGATTACTTAGTACACAGAATATACTTTAATTTACAATGCTCATTTTTATATAAATTTATAAATACACATTATTGCACCCAATTACAAAGTATTAGAGAATTAAGGAATTAAATATAAATCTCCTACCTGATATCCACCAATATTCTGAGTTTAATGTATAGAATGTTATGGTGCTTTGGTTTGCCATATGTAACTCTATTATAGTCCAGTACTATTTTGTGTGGTTATCACACCCATGAATAATGGTTTTAGTTTTATTAAATACATCAATATTTTTTGGCAGACACATTCCTTAGCAAAACTGTGCTATAAGATGGTGTAGTGGGCAAATATCTTTAATATAAATTATCACAAAATATTATAAATAAAAATATATGTTAATAAATCCAAGATTTCAAAATACTTACAGGCTACATTGTCAAAAAAAAATCATTATATGTGAATATAACCATATAGATGTGTCACCATTCTTATTTAGATTCATAATTAATGATTAGGTGCTAATATATCATTCTGTTTCAGGGTAAAGATAAGTTAGAGTTGACTGAGAAATGGACACATGAAAAACAATTAAATAAAGGATTAGCCCTGAAATTAGCAGAAGTAGAAGAGTGTGTTAAAAATTTGCAGAATCAACTAAAAGCTAAAGATGATGAAATGATAAGATTGCTAAACGAATATAGGGAAATGGAGAGAAGACATGAAAATACATTGAAAGATGTCAGTGAAATGAAGCAAAATTTAGATTCAGATCATATTCAGGAATGTTCACATGAAACACAAAACAAAGTTGATTTAGATAATGAGAAGACGTCACCTCTAACAACAACACCACAATCAGACACAAAAGTTAAACTAGACAATTTATGTATACCGAAAGAGGATGCGATGATCAAACTTCAAGAACGTTTTTTAAATATCATGGACGAAGTTGCCAACTTATCTGATGAAAAGCATAGATTGGAACATATTATTCTCCAGTTACAAAACGAAACGGATACTATTTGCGAATATGTCGCGCTTTACCAGCAACAACGAAGTTTATTGAAGAAAAGAGAAGAAGAAAGAAGTAATCAATTAAAAATATTCCAAGCTGAATGTGACAAATTAAAACGTCATTTAGAAGAATTAAGTGATCTTCTCTTAAGATTCGCAGCTGACGAGGAGCTAGCCTCATTTTTAAAAGAAGAAACTAGACATACTGATTTGGCTAGAGTGAAAGAATTGCTCGAAAAGCTGCAAAATTGTTCATTAATCAATCCCAAATTTAAAAACTTAGACTTAAACGTATTTTATCCCTGTCATTGTTGTTCTGGCCAACTCATCGATATTTAAAGTAATCAGTTAAACAGCAGTTATTTCTTCTAAATGAAGTAGTTTTATATTCCTGATTAAATAATTAGATAAACAATTTATTAATGAACAAGTCTATTTTTTCAAAGTCTCAAAAATAAAGTTTTTTAATTAATTATATACAATGATTATCTTTTAATATATGTGAGTACATTGAATTTCTTATTGTATTGTACTAAAGTTCAAGTCATTTTTAAAATAGTATCCTCGATTTCTAGTTGGTCGTCGAAGAAGATGAATTTTAAATGCAAATAACATGCAGAAATAGATTTTAGTGTAATTTTATCTTCATCCTATTATTTATCATTCCCTTGCTATTAGGATGAGACCTTTTGGAATGGAATACTGACGTCAACTAACGACTGTCAGTAACATTAGCAAACGCTATCGAAGTTATTTGTTTTAGTATTTTATTAATTTATGGCAATTTGTTTGGGAAATTCTTATAAAAGTAAACTGTTGTAACGTTTAAACGCGTGCTATATGTAGACTGGAAATAGAAGATGACTAGCTTAATTTTATCGTAATATATTTACTATTCTCTATTTACTGCAGGTTATTTTTTTCCTTTAAGTAAAAAAAGTTATATTTATTTTATTCTGTTAACGATAAGCATTATCTGTATATGAACATTTTTTAAATCTTAAATTGACAAATTTTATAAAAAAATATTTATTGACTTCATCTTTTTGTTTGACCTAAGCTATCTATCAATCTTTAAAATCATTACCACGTACCGCAGTTTCAAGAAGTCTTATCTTAACAGCACTTTGTTTTTATAAATATGTTTGTCTGTTTTTAAATATAATATAATGTAAATATCAATATTCCTTAATCAGGCTACTAAGCCTTTTTATTAGTCTGATGAGATTTTATTTATGATTGTAATAAATATATTTACTATTATATTTGTTGTTATAATAATTAATGATTCATATAATGATTCTATATCTATATTATATACTATTATAACTATATACTAGTAGTAGTAGTAGTATAATTATAAATACACATTTCGTCGGGACAATTTCGGTGAAAGCGGCCAATCTCATGGGAGATCAACCAACTTCATAAGACATATGTGCAAAAGCAGGTGTACTCTCTATTCGTCCAATGGGACGGCAAACCCGACAAGACACAGAAAGAGTTCAGATGCAGGTCGGCTTTACGTGGTTTCCGAGGCACGAGAGTGTACACAACCAACTTCAAAGTTTTCGACAAAACCAAATAACTTTTTATCGGCCCGAAATGGGATTTTAACAGAACAGGATCTATGGCCTTGTCAGGCTACTACACCAACGAGGAAGTCTGTAAAATTAAAAAATATATTTATTTGAAATTTTGCTGTCTGTAAATCGCGCTGCCTAGTGTTTCTTGTAATTGGAGTAGATATATGCTTATGTCAATGTTAATAAAATTGAAAAAAATTATTAAAGATGAATTAATAAAGTGGAAAATACTTTTACTTGTTTCCCCCGGGTTTATTTTATACCAGTCATTATATTAACATATGCACTTGAAGTTTTGTCAAAAAAAAAATTCATACACTGATTTACGCACAAAGTAACAACCTTGTAAATATAATACAACCGCCACGAACTCCTTTAACACATTGACGGTTGCATTTAGCTTCTGTTTGTCGTCCTAGTACTCATTGACCTGAGACCTTAAAATTTATCAGAACTGGTTAAGCTTGAGATAGTATGTAAATATCAAAACACAATACAAATTTGAGGTTAAATAAAACGAGAACATAATTGAAGAACTTTATCTAGTCTAATCATACATTAATAGCAAACATTCTAATCACAACAAAATTAAAATTTTCCCTGTCGTTTTCGGCTTTCATGTGGAAAACACCTTATAACCTTATCCTTTCAAAGATCGCAAACGCTCAATTTTGTTTTTGTTAGTATTTAAATATAACCAATACTCAAATGATATAATAATTTAAGTACAATAAGTAGGCATACATACACTGTTTAGTTTCTATTGTAATCATTTTCTCCTGCTCGTAAAAAATATAAAAAAATAGGAATGGACTTCCAATGAAGAGTTTCCGTCTACTCAGTCTTACTCAAGGAATGTATGTAACTACTTTTTTTATGTCATATCATCATATCATATTATGTCAGGTTAGGACTTGACAATATGGGCCGATCGTAACCTGTCGCCACGGCCCATAGACATATGTATATGCCCCACCGACTGTGAGAGTAATTTGTACTGTAAGCAATATTAATCATTCCTCATATCAAAAATGCGCCTGCAAGCTTAGGAACTTAGATGTGATGTCCCTTGTTCATGTAGTTACACTGACTAAATGACCTTTTAAACCGGAACGCAACAAAACTGAGTTTTAATGTTTGGCCATAGTATATATGATGTTTGGGTGGGACGTATTCGGCTACGAGTTGCCACCAAGTAACGTGTTTATCTCAAAGAAAATTTTAGTGTCTTTTTAATACACTGATAAACTTCTCGTAAAAACCATATTAATATTTCATTGAGCTTTTCACAATGTTTCTTGTGTTCATCGGGTACGAACGATCTTTGTTTAAGATCTACTGGGGCATCTTGGTTCTCATTACTTACCTCTTCTTGTAGTAT
This sequence comes from Vanessa atalanta, assembly GCF_905147765.1. Classification (NCBI taxonomy): domain Eukaryota; kingdom Metazoa; phylum Arthropoda; class Insecta; order Lepidoptera; family Nymphalidae; genus Vanessa; species Vanessa atalanta. Next base: position 7,821,680 of record NC_061873.1, read on the forward strand.
GTAAATAGATTAAATTAGAGGGAGCTGGTCGACGTGGCCAGGTAATTAAGGTAACGTCGACTTAATTTTTTATAATAAAACAAGGCGCCCTAAATTATTATGACAGAAGTAGGGTCATGTATGTACAATAACAAACAAAATAATTGAATCGCATCTGCTTTTGGGTGGTTATTGCCCTTTTTATTTTAGTTTACAATTCTAAAGAAGCGCTGCATAATGCGACTGAGGTGGCAGACGCTGATCAAGTGATTATAAAGGGAAACTAAAATGTTTTAGAACCATGCCATCGGATAGATCACAAAAGACAAAGCTCTCATTTCTGCTTGCGAACTATATATATTTTAATCATATATTTAATATGATAAATACGTTATTGATAATTTTATTATCAAAATTAAAATATTGAACGTTTCACAGAAAACCTTTTTTTATTCTATTACTTAACAGTAACAGTAACTTTTAATATAATTCACACACACAACCGAAGCCAGGGAAAATATTCTACTTCCGATAAAAATATCTACATAACACTCGCTAATTATTTTAATATCATGTGGAAGATTCAATTAACTAAGTTTCTATATACTCAAATATTAACGAACAACACAGCATGAATGAGCAATACATCACTTTTTCTTATTTAACCTACAAAGTCCACATAAAACGCACGAGGTAACTAGTTTCAAGCTATCAAATAGTATTTGGTGTTGCTTAATAATTTAATAAAAATAAATAGCTTTAGTAAAATGTCATTCTGTATGAGCTAATTATGCTTGTCTTCAGATGATCATCTGAAACAAAAAAAAACATCTTAATCATTTCAAATTATAAGACACGTAACTAATAATCTAAAATCCACAATGGGTATAGATAATAATCTATACGAATATAATTAAAATGTCCGACTATTATTTCAAAATTAGAATTACTTTCTTGACTTTATGTATTATTTTTATTGTTACGTGTCTGTTTGTCCGGGTGACCGTGAACAGCTAGAAATTTGAATATCGTAAGATACCGTTTTTATTTCATCAAAATCATTTCTCGATAAAAATGTAATGTTCCTATACCATAATGTAATGTACGTTACATATTTGATCAGCGTTAATCTGGGCATATAAGGAGATAATTATAAACATTAAAACTATACTATAATAATGCTCTTTATAGATAGATAGATTTATTTTCGTTAAACGTTTTCCTATTTTGGAATCAAAGTTATTTAAAGTTTTAATAAAGCACCAAAGTATAATATCTAAATTGAAGATAACATTGGGTTACCTGTATGACTCGTCGAGCTTCTACTCTTCTTTTTTAGGACTATCTACCGTAGCTTCCCTGTTTGGCTGAAAAGAAATAGAATTTTTTTTTATTAGTCTTAAGGATAACAAGCGCTCGGTTGCAAGCATTGTCCTGGCTAACATACCGAATGTTTAAGACAAAAGGTCTCTGACTAAAGGTGGTACTTATCAACGGTATTATCGATATTGGTGGAAGAGCTTTGTACAAACCCGTCTGGGTAAGTACCACCCATTCATTAGATATTCTACTGGCAAACAGCAATACAATCATTCGTGTTCTGGTTGAAAGGATGAGTGAGCCAGTGTAACTACAGGCACAAGGAACGTAACATTACAGTAACTAAGTCAGTGGCGCGTTGGCGATGTGGGGAATCGTTAATATTTCTTACAGCGCCAACGTCGTTGTGACCACTTACGTACTACTATTGCTATTACATTGGTTCTACAGCGGCAGCGAGTCTTTAATAATACTATAATTTTAATAAACAAAGTGTAATTATTAAACAATATTGTGTTTACCTCAAAATATTGATGATAAAGCACAACTCCATACACGCAACCAATTGAGACTAGAATTTGTATGATGAGCCATATGAACACATTCCACATTTGTGCTTGACCAAACAGTTCCTTTCCATTCTTTATACACAACATTGATTCAGTGACCATTATAGCTCCGTATACCCAGCACTGCGTTCCAACTCGTTTGCATCTCGGATCCGTAACGTAAGTATAATACTGCCTGAAATCAAAAGTTGAATGTTATCGTTACAATATACGACCTATGCGTCTTAGCTTCGAATGGGACAAAAATTAAGGTAAACTCAATGAGATAAACACAAATATTATGTATTCGATAATCAGTTATTCGTGCGAGTCAAGCTTATCGTACGCACATCTTATCGAACACTCTTAGTTAATTCCAATACTTTGTAACAAATCAATATTTATCTTAATATTTGCAATTTTTATAACAAGAACACGCTTATATTTAATATTAAATAAAGACTATGAGTTAAGTGTCAAAAGAGACGCCTCAAAGAGATTACAGTGTCATTAATGACTGAGATGGTTAGTTATATTTTTATGGGAATCGAAAGATAATATTTATTTATATAAGACGAACATTATATGAGACTATTATAAAACGGAGAAAGTAATCTCGAGGTCTCTTTGCAAAAGCAAGCAAAAAGGAATTCATCATTGCTCTAGATCTAGATTATGCAAAAAAATATATATTGATAGTTCCTGCATGGTTGAGTAAAGCTGTTCTAACTGGTCAGGCACTAAGCAAATTGTGTAAGTGTTAAGCCTAATGTTAGTAGGTAATGGTAACAATTTTTGCTTGACATTAAAATTACACAATAATATTTTATAGCCTAGTACTTGAGATACTAACCTTACCGATGGGGCCACAATCACTCCAATCAAACATAGTCTTGCTATAACCAATGGATGTGATGGCGGCATTTCAAATATGTGTTTTAAAAAGAAAGTGTTTAATTCTGAAATCTGCCAAAACACAACCAGCTGACTGAGTGCAAAGAATCTCATATATGTGCATGTTGGATCCAACCATCTTACAGGAGTCCAATAAACTGGTGTGAATTGAAGGATGGCTCTTTTTATCTTGCCTGTTGTAGATGATATATCCCTTGAAAGTTAAAAAATGTTCTTTATCTTCAACACAATATAATAATATAGTACTTTACTACAATGGCCAGAAAAATTCCTATTGCTGGGCTAAGGCCTGCTCTCCTACCAAGATTTTTAGAGTTTATTCCACCATGCTTATGCTGACTCACAGCTTAATCACAATGTCGTCCTTCACTACTAAGCATGTGTGAATTGAATGATGGCTCTTTTCATCTTGCCTGTTGTAGATGATACATCCCTTGAAACTAATTATAAACACAAATTAAACCATAATAAGATTCAGTGGTGCTTGTTTTAGTTACAATATATATATATTGAAACATAATACCTTTCTGTAAGGTATAACAAATAGTATTTTGTAATGCTTATGCATTTTTCTACTTGTATATCTAGTAACTGGAATTTATTTACCTTATACTGACCCACTTATATTCTCTCATTTCTAATGCCTTACAAATTTTTAGACCACACCATATGCCAAAGCCATTACAAATCAAAACATCCAGTATAACAGAATCCCACCAACATTCTAAGAAATTTGGAAGTAGATGTGCAAATGCTATTTCTGTTATTTCCCACATAATGGATATAGCCCATAATAATCCCGTATGTCTAAAAAGTATAGCTTTAAAGGTCCATCCCAAAAAATGACCCCAAGCAAATACATCAACATGAGACCACATACGGGATAAAGTTAAGTCAGAGCAGTTAACAGCATATTCCTGAAACAACAATGAAAAATTATTTGTATAATTAATACTTCAATTTAAATCTGAGCAAAATGGACTACAGCCTATTCCAAACAAAGGAGGATAATAAACAGCTAAAATTGAATTGACACAGTATTGGTGAAATCTTGAATAATTTACGGCACTAGACACTAAAACACTGTTTTAAATGTAAGCAATTTTTTTATCAGAACAAATACAACTAATAATGACACAAAATGCAAATCACTCACCTTGTCCATGTCAATATGAAAATTTCGTAAGTTGGGATCAATCCAATACATTATTTCATATACAGTAGAATAGCTTTGAAATAATAAAAACAGCAGGGCAAGTAAGTATAGTACTGACATGCCAAATACAATTCTCCATACTGCTGGATGAGGTCTAGTGAATGGTCCATTGGGAAATGTAAGTACGGACACTATTAAAAAAAAGAAAATCACACAACATATTCCTGACCAAATGTTATCTTGAATCCTTGTTTCGTCCCTAAAAACATTTCATAGTGTATTAGACTGGTACAAAAGAAAATCAGATAAAAAATGATATATATATTTTAATCCATACATATATTCATATGAGTATATTTTATAATAACAATAATATTATTACATTATTATATACTAATTCCCAGGCCAATGTTTTGATAATAAGTTTAACAGACCGTATATATACATAAATTTAACTCATACTTTTAAAAATAATGTGTTGAATAGAAATGATGAAATTTAAGATATTAAATTGAATATTTAATTTAACTTAATATTTTTGTTTTACAATAAGACAATTATTTAAATTTGTAAGATCACTTAATTAACAACTAGAGCTGTGTAAATAATTAAAAACTAATGATAGATATTGTTGTTACCTGACAAACGCTGTATATATGACTGCAGCAATTGACACTGCTAATAAGGTTATGGTATGCGGTTTATAAAAAAATTCTAAAGATATGTCGTCTACTGGACGTTCATTTATATAACTAAAGGCATCCTTAGATTCATTGGAAACAGAAGCACTCCCAATTTCCATTTTAATTAAAATTTTTAAATATATTTTCAATGACTATATTTTATTTTTATTAAATAAGCTTCCTAAGAATACTCATCTCTTAATCTGATACATATTATCCAAATTTAATTTTTAAAACACGTCAAATCCATTACACTTCGATATTCCTGCACTAAGAGCGAATTTTAATAAAATTTGAACAAAATGTGATAAAAGTCATAGATGTTATTACAACAGATTATATTATATTGGATTGTATTCGTAGATAGCGAATGATTATTCATAATCATGGCCATTGGCATTACACCGATTTTGTGTAAAATGTTTTCTTACGTAAAATAACTTTGCTTTATTTTATTTTTTCAAAATCTCAGCATTTAATTACAAAGTGAATAACTTTAGCATTGAATTTGAGTGTGACTAAAAGAGCAGCGTCTCGAGATGGTCCTCTCAAATTACCGAGACATTTGCCTCACTCTGTAGATATTTAGATAGATTTCACCAAGGCGCGAGCTCAGTCAGTTTTGATGAATATCGACAAAAGGCCGCAGTCCGTACGACCGGAAAACTATCACCACCACTGCCTTCACGTTCACGATAATTTTGCATCTTATACAAAAAAGAAATGGAAACATTTTAGGTTGAGAAAGATGTACGAAAAAATCACAAGCTGGGAACTAATTTTCTTAAGTGTTGGGCTTCGATGATGTGACGAACATGGCATCTACTGAAGCGCCTCTAATGTATTTTGAATAAAAAATATATTTTTTTTACCTGCTATTAAAACTACAAAAAGCAGTTGTCCCTATTATTAATATGTTTATTATGTATTTGTATGTAGACACATTGAAATAAACAGTTGTGGATTTTCCGTATTCGCACAAGAACTACTGTGTCAAACCTTATGAAATAAAAATTGATTATAGATACGAATAACGTTAACCGATTATGACAATAATCGATTATAAAATAATCGCTGGCGCACTAACCACACGTGTGTATTCGCAATTTTAGCTTAAGTAATTAAGTATATAAAATACACCACACTTTGTTTAACCGATTTTTCAAAGAATATTTAACCACTTTGTTTATCTAGTATCCGTAGAATAATTTATACTACTTCAGAAACTAATAAATTTAATCCTCTGATTTTCTTTATCAAAATAATCTTTACAAAAATAAATAAAACTAACAATTTATAATTATTCTTTATTTAAATTGAAATATAATCATTTTATAAAATTATATTATTAGTTACTTTCATAGTCTTATGAACAAAGATATAAATTTAATAAAGAATAGTCAAGACATAAGTCGCTATACCAATTTGGTTTATAAAAGGAGAAATTGCATACATTATATTGATTACAAAGGGCAGACTGGTGGGTAAATGTCTTACATAACTCAATTTCTTGAAATTATACTCTGTTGTATTCGCTTTGTTTAAATATCAAATTCTTCATGTTATGTGTTTGTATTAGTTCATTTCATATAAAATGTTTTAAAAAAAAATAAACTGGAAAAGACATAAATTAAGATAAACTAGTTTTTTCAAAGGTACTGTTTATTCAATTTATGAAGGCCATTCAGAAAATGGCATTTTTGAAGTTTATTATCTATGTAATAGTCTTGATAACTTTACATTCAATTAATACAAAAGTTTGATCTTTACCTAGATTAGCATTGTCTTTATTTAGTTAAACATTAAACATCGTCTATTGTTGGGAGCCAAAAAGCCATATTTGTACATGCTGATGCTAGTAACATATATTTTGGATTGAACTGAACACACTGAATAGGAGCTGGATGATCTCCATTTAACACACAGACTTTATAACCGGTATCTGCATTCCAAACATGTACTCTTCCATCTGTTGAGCCACTGAATATATATTGTGAGTCTGGACTGAATGATGCCTCAATAGGAATACCTTTGTTGTTAAGATGACCAGTAAATGTTTGTAATGGAGTACCATGGTAAGCATCAACTAATCTGATTATTGAACCATTTGTACTTATAAGCATTGTTTTACCATCCCTAGAAAACTTTAGCCCAGTCCAATCACATTCTTTCTCTTGATTTAATTTAAATGTTACAAATGGACCTTTGTCAAATGATCTTAAGTCATATAGTTTTATGCTTTCTGAGTTCACCCCTGCTGCAAATATAAGGCCTTCTGGATCATATGCAGCAACAGGTCTTCCTGACAAGTGCATCAAGCCTTGACAATTTGGAGAACGCAAATCCCATAAACGTAATGTTTTGTCTAGAGACCCAGATAAAAATGTGTCCTCCACTGGGGATAAGCATAGAGTAACTACTTTCTTGGTGTGCCCTGGAAAGTATCTGATATATTTGTTATCATGGAGTGACAAATATCTTATTGTATCATCCACTTTCGTCGAACTGTGGATAGCCGTATTCTTAGCGTGTGTGAAATGTATTAGATCAACACCATACTTTTTGCTGTTAACAGTTATCATTTGTGTTCCTTTTTCACAGTCATAAATAACGATTTGGTCATCTTCACTACAGGATATTAGAGTTTCACCAGTCGGTGAGAAATCTATACTGTTTATTTTGTCTGTATTTTCTCGAAACACCTTTGCCACCTTAAAACTCCTCACAACTTGGTCGACTAGTTTCATCATTTACACTTTTGTTATAACTTCTATTAATAGGGTTATTAATTCGTTCAAAAAGAACGTGCCGAAGATTTTTTTACTTCTATAGGAATAGTTATGGAATGGAAATTAGATATATTTGAGTTGTTTATTAAAACGCTTCATACCAAAACTATCAAAACAAGACAATGCGAATGCCCAAATGCTGATATTCAAACGTCAAACGTCAAGTCGAGTTGTGAACGTCAACCATATAACATAATTGTACAAATTAATGGTCCTACACACATTCCCATGTGATAGCACACATTTCCATTTGATAAAGCACATTGGCCATGCGATAGTAATCCACGGAATGATAATGAACTTTTTCGAGTTTTTAGGTTGACATCTATAGAATATTTCTCATAAAAACAAAGAAAATATCGAAGGAAATTCACTTTTACAAAATTATTAACTAATTACTTTTGGGAGATTATCCCAAAGATGGTTCACAAGTTTCAGGATAATTAATTAACACCACAATATTCATCTTATTAGGATATGTGTGTGCTATCAATAAATTTTAGATTAACTTCCCATAAAAGATAGTTAATAACGATTAACTATCCCTCTGCGACCTATAAAGATAGTTATTAGTATTTTCAGTATTTTAAGTAATATAACGTAAATCAAAGACCTTAAATTATTATTAGTATTAAAACTAATATTTTGAGAGATTTTCAAAACTGATTTTCATTTATTTTTATTTTATTAAATACATTTAAAATAAATGGAAATGCAGTAAGAACACATGATTATTTTAATCGAACAATTAAGAACAATTAAATAACAGTTAAAATAGCAATATATATGTATGTATAAATTGATAAATATTTTTAATGAATTAAACAAAAAACAAATTGTTTTATAATTAAGAATATTTAACAAAGAGGCGGATTAGCAAAGAAATAATCTTCACCTGCCAACTTAAGAAAACTCTTTAATCTTAGTCTTAGGAAGAACATATACGTCTTCGCTTTTGGTCTTGATAAGATAGGTTAAAAAGTTTATCCGACAAAGGAAACTAATGTTGGGCAATATTGACAAATTTCATAAATAATCATTATTAATTTCATTATAGTCTTAGACATTACTTTAAATAAAATAAAATAATATTATATACCTACTTAAGCTTAGAAATAAATAACCTGACAAAGATTATCATCTCCTGATACTTATTTATGTATATGTTTCAATTGAACACTGTTAGTTTTTAGTAGTAGTTTGTATCGCACGGTGGTGTATAATCTAAATACTTATTGTAATCGGTAATTATTGTGATGATTTTAATTATTTTCCTGCGAAACAAAATGTTTTTCTCCATATGCATAATGTTTTGTATGGTAAAAAAATGCTTTCTAATCATGAGCAAAAGCAGAATGCATTTAGATTAATTTTGTAAACATGAAAAATTGTTATATTGTTTAAGATGAATAATATAAATAACTTAAACGATGTTTTCATTTGTTCGTGTAACTCATTATTCTACAAATAAAAAATGCATAAACTTTGTGTTCTTATTAGTAATAATATATGTCTTAAAATAATAGACACATAATTATTATCAATATAAATGTACATTAATTTATAATATCAGAAAGAACTTAATATACAACATTTCTTAATAATCTACAATAAAAATATTATTTGGCAGAATAATAATGGTTAAAGTCACAACCTAGAAAAAAGTAAATTTTCGCAGTCTCAACTCTCTAGTCGCAAAGGGAAACAAAATGGACGGAGTGTAGTGGCTACGATACTAATGATCTAAATATTGTGGGATAATTTGCAATTCGATTGCTTGGAATCTCAACAGTTGATTAATAATAATTACTACGTATACCACAATAGAATAATTTATCATAGACTGTATATTATACGCCTATAATCACCGTTCGGTTCTTTGAAATATGGTATCCATTTTGTGATCAATTGTATTGTGTGGCGCTTACAGTAAGTAACTTGTTATGAAATTAAATAACATTTTAATATTTTACATTTTATTATTCCTAGTCATAAATTGTTAGCCAATCATTATTTATTTCTATAAATACTGTGTTAAATAGGTTGATGTTTAGATACTATTGATAGATATACATTAAGCTACGGTAAGTTATGTGCTAGAAGTTGTGCTAACCACTAGAAAGGTGTTTTCTTCGATGTGTTATATGCTTTTACATATAAAAAATACCTTAATATCCTAATAATGTTTTTATGTATGATAAATGTGTCAAGTTAATTGAAAATTGTTTACTGTAAAAATAACTAAATATAGTTCCAATATTTACGCGGATTGTTATAAAATAGAAGATATTCAATTTTCTTATGCTGTGTAACTGAACGGGAGAAGTTGTAACGCTCTATGTTATCTTAGCACCATAAGCGTATAGCTTTTCCCCTTGGTTACACAAGCAAGGACTTCAGGAAGAACAGTTGGACAGAAATGGATTTGGAAAGGTTTCAATTACTTTAATTTACTTGTCAATATCAAACTTAGATGCTATATGATATAATCACATTATAATTTTTATCCATTACTTTTATTAATTTTCTTTATCTTTTTTCTTATTTGTTGTACATGTGATAAAGTTGTTTATATAAAAGTAAAATTTTAAGTAATTTTAACAAATATACATGATCATGAATGAAAAATTCTAGATATTATAATTAAGTACTGAAAAATTATATACAGGATTGATGATATAAGTTGATTCCAGGGTAAATAATTCATTTTATTGTTCAGAATTCTAGCTCTATTTTTAATATGAAATGTAATATATTGTAGTATATAAGTAAATTATATTCGATTCAAGGCAATACCATTGACTATATGTTTGCTATATATTTGTATTGTATAAAAATAAAAAAAAATTGATATTTATACATTGTTTAAAATAGTCCTTAATGATAATTTTAATATGAATTATATTTTATTTTGAAAAAACAAATAAATTAATCAATTGTTGCTTTAGTCACATATCATTTTTAAAAGTGATCAAAAATAATTTACATCAAATTAAAATTCTCTGAAATGTATACTTATACTTATCAGAATAGAGCTTTATTATTAAGTGAAATTATACTTTGTTAGTAAATATTTTGTAATTGGAAATACTTTAGGGTAAAAAAATATATAAATATTTTGACTCTTTTATATATTTTTTATTTGTATAGATAATATTGCAACAAATTATTAGTCATATTTAAGCTATCATTTAATAAAGTAGTGAAAATTTACCACTTTATTTAGTACATGTAAATTACTCCAATTGCCTTGTAAATTAAAGGACATTCATTTATGAGAGGAAATCTGTTTACAGGTGTAACATCTGATTGACATGAAAAAAAAAGAGATTAATTATTATATTATTTATTTGTTGTAAAATACTAGTTTTAATTGCTTATCATGAAATTAATTGTAAATAATAAATGTTATAATTAATAATTATTGTAGGATATGTTTTCTATAACCAGTGAAAATTTTAAATTGAATTTCAAATATATGATTTTAATTTTACAGCATATTTTTTTTTTTTAAGTTTCTAAATAAATTAGGCCATACAAACTTTGTTGTGATTAGTAAACAATACTCATTCAACATTAAAACAAAATATTATTAACACTATTTTACAACAACATCTATTTTAAATGTAAAGAAAATTATCAAACCAGAATTAGATATTTTTTTCCATATTCATGATAGCTTTATGGGAGTATAACATTATTATTTTTTTATATTTGATACACCAAGTGTTGCAAGATAGGAGTGAGATCTAGCATTGATTACTTAGGATATTTGCAAACTAACTGAAATATAAGTTTTGTCTTTATTATTTCAGATTAAGATGGGTGATCTAATTTGGAACATTCAATACAAACTCATTTTAATTCACTCTTAAGTGAGTGATGGACTCATATAATTTGTTTGGTGATGATGGAAGCGGTATGTTGGAAGGGCTTACTGATCTTGGTGGAGCAGACAGCTTTGCTGGTAGCTCTACGTCTGGAGTAACAGGAGATAATAAAGATTCTGCTGAGAATAGGTAACTTATGTTAAACATACAACTTCTTATATCTTGGTATTATTCAAAGCAATCACTACTAAATATTTTTTTACAAAACCAAACAAAAAAAATATGTTTTTGTTTTTAGTTATAGGCAACCATACAATCCAAATAGTGTGGGACAAGAAGGAACAATACAAAAACTGGCATCGTTTGGGGGTGGAGGTGCTAGTGGCTTACCTAGCAGCTCACAGCCTGTGCCTAATCCTGGCCCTGGTCCACCAGGACCAGAGTATCATGATTATGGTGCCTATCCCCCACGCCCAAGATTACCTCAGCCCCCACATGCACCACTTCATCCGTCACATCATGTACATCCTTCACATTCATATCCCAGCTATCACCCTGGGCCAGAACCAATGTACTCCATACCTGAACAAGGTAATTAGTGCTTTTCCATAAAATTTTAAATATTATAATCAAATTACATATATTACTGTTTATTTTAAGGGATTGCCGATATGGGTGTATGGTCAGGTGCACCAGGAGCAAACAGATATTCACCTATCACACCAGGATACAGACACTCCTATGAACATCAACAAAAGATGCATCAATATTCCCCTCAGCAGGTATGTATTATAAGTAAGCAAAACAATTAATATAACATTTTGCATTTAAAAATATTAATCTTTTGTATAACATTGTAGGCATCTGGAATAGGAGGCCTTCAAGCACAAAATGGTGCATATATTCCAAGGCAGCCTCATTTTCCTCAACCAACATCACAACAAATTTACGGACAACAACAGGTTAGTATTAATAAAACAGAATAAGGTTTTATGCTTTATAATATTATTATAATACTACAATTAAATAGAGGTTTTCTAATTAATTAATAAAACTTAATTATTTTTCAGAATTATCCAAATTATACCCAAATGCATCCTCCTTCTGCAACAAGGATTTCTCAACATCCAACTTATCATCAGCAAATGGATGTAAATGCTCATCAATATGGTTTACCTCATAATCAGCAAAGTCATGGTGCAATACCACAACATCAACCCCATCAAAATATACCTAGCCATCCAGGTGGTATTGGTCCAGGAATCCAGTCTCACCCAAACTCACATTTACACCATGCAGGAGCTTCCCCTTTACATCATGTTCCTCGTCAACCTCAAGTACCTCCTTCTTCTGTTGGACCATCACACGCAGTTCCGTCCCAAATGCCTTATGGGTCACCACATCATTCTGTCCCAATCAATTATCAGCCTCATCAAGTGCAACATCCTCTTGATGTTAATGTGACAAGTCAGTATAATTCCGTTAAACCTGGAGGAATGGATGCCGGAAGTCCTCAATATCGACCCCCTTTTCCTCAGTTATCACCACAAATGTCACCAAGGGCACAGGTTTCACCAAGACAGCAGCCTCAATCGCAACCTCAACTGTCACCTCGACCCGTTATGTCTCCTGTTAAAGGACCTAGTGCGTCACCTCTAAGTACTCGTAATGTTGTACAACAATCGCCTGGTTCAGGTCCTCCTCCAGTATCTGCATCATTTTCGTCACAAAATACACTACAAGCTTTAGAACAAATGGTTTTACCTGCAAGTGGAGAGTACTCATTCCAACGTAATCCTGCATCTCCAGTAGTCGGTCACAATATCGTGCCTTCTCCAACACAATGGAATCCGAATAAAATATCTACTCCAATCAATACGTCGCCAGCAAACACTGAACCATCTTCAAAACCTTTAGAAACACCACCAATGCAAATCTTAAAACCAGAGCAAAATAAAATGAGTTCAGTTTCCGTACCTAATAATGAAAATAAAAATTTGGATAAGTCTCAGTCTGACAATGAAAGAACGTCAGAAGACAATGCCTCTATGAGATTTATAACAAATACTCAGAAAGAAGCTACTTCAGTAAGCTTAAATAACTCTTCTAACTCACCTTCAACCAATTCATTAAATGTGTCTGTTGATAAAGTAGAACATAAAGAAAACAGTAGTACTCATAGTCAACTTTCAACTGAAGGAATATTTGAAATTGGACATTCCAAAGAAGAAAAAAGTGATATTACAATAAATCATGAAAATAAATCGGACATCAATCTGAATGAAAATATCAACAAACAAAACAATAATGAATTATTAAGAAATCAAGGAACCAATTTGCCAAGTGGATCAATGAAGATTGATACGTCTGCTGATCATACCACGAGTAGTGCTTCACAGCAAGTAAATATTTCAATTGGTCATCCGTTGCCAGTTAACACAACTAATAAATATGATAATACACCAAATTTAAACATTTCTAGAAGCCAAGGGTATCAAAGCACTTCATTTCCAAATATACAGAATATGTTGCCTCAAGGGGTACCAAACTTAGTTACGAGCATTTCAACCAATATACAAAGTAATCAAAATTTAAATGTTCCTCCGACGTTTCAAAGTGGTTCCCCGGCAGCTACAGCAGCAGTACCAAATATACAAAGCAGTATTCAGTCTAATCATTCAATACAACATCCAAATCTTACTAATACGGTGTCGTCAAGTATGCCAGTCCATAATCAACAAGGTAATTTGGCTTGTTTGCCACCCACTGTACCAAGTATGATAGGAAATATTCAACCAACATTACATAATTCACCAAGTAATGTTACCAATGTACAACCTCCAACAACTATACCAAGTATTCAAGTTGGAATGCCTTTAAACCCTCAGAACATACATGGCAATCTTGGCCCTAATTTGTCATCAAATCAATCTAATGTTATGTCGAATATCCCTCATAACATTACTCCAAACATGATAGTTATGGGATCAAATAATTTGCCTCATCCAAGTTTATATTCTGCATCACATCATCAGGAGAGGGCAGCATTACAACAACAGATACAAGAAATATATTGTTTACCACCTTCAAATGAAAATCAAGAAAAGGTAAGGTGCTTACAGGAAAGGTTGTCTATGTTGCAGCAACATGAAACTAATGATAAATGTAATGGAGGACCTAATTGTATACTGCAAAATCCAATTTATGGATCCAAAATGGTAGAAAGTCCACAAGTGACCAGTACAACAGGACGTGGACGTGGAAAAGGACCTGCTAAGCCAAGAAAACCCCGCGTCAAAAAAGATAAATTAACTGCAATGTCACAATCTCTAGATCAGTTGCCTGTCTCAGAAGACTGCGTCACAGCAGGCACAGGTTTACAGAGTAATTCGGAGATTGATACAGAAGTGACGGAAGATATTACGAATTTAGACAGTAGTGCTTTATCAATAGACGAGATGAATATTGGAAAAGTAAAAAAACCTAGAGCTCCTAGAAAAAATAAAGAGAGAAAACCTCGTGTCCCGAAAGAACTAAAAGTTAACAAAGACTTGGGCGATAAGCCAGTAAAAGAACGAAAGAAACGAGAACCCAAAGATCCAAATGCTCCAAAAAGAAAAAGAAATGTCAAAAAGGGCATATCAGAAATGCATGCTGATACAACAACTTACAATGAATCTTTAGATAGAGATAATATAGATAATGTGAATGATGAAATGTTAAATAAGAGCATTGCTGTTAATGAAGCTTCGAAGTCAAATATATCTATCACTCAAGAATTACCTTCATTAGATGACACGAATGTAACTGATTTTGATGATATTCCTGTTTCAAAAATTGCCATTAAAGATTTGTTAGAAGAAGCGGAAGCAAAAAAAGATCTTATCGATAAAGAAGATGAATTAGACTCCGTTAATCTGAAGAAAAAGACATCAAAGAAAAGAACATCTGGAGTGAGTAGTTGTAAAAAAGCGCTCAATAAAAAAACGCCTAGTGGAAAACGAAAGCGTCGAGGTGGCTTGATACCTGATTCTGATGGAGAACCCGATGATTTGATGTCTACCCCACCTCCATCACCTCCGCCAGAAGGAGATGACAGTCTGAAACGTCGATCTGCCCGAAATACTCAACGTAAAAAGTACACGGACGACGTGTTGTTACGCTTGTCCGATGATGAATTTACAATGGCAACTCCCAAACAAGAAAGAGAATTGTTGGATGATTTAAGCCTTGACACTAAAGATATGAACAGACCGGAATTGACACCAAAACCCAATTATATGTATGTCAATACCACAGAAGAGGATTCAATGATAGTACAGCACGTATTAGCATCTCGTATGGGTAAACGAGAAATAAAAAATGAAGTAAGTGAAAAAATAATAAAACAAGAAAAAGATGAAAACTGTCCTAATATACTCCAAGAAAACCCAGACAATCAATCTCAAAACGAAACTGATGAAATTCCAAAAAAAGAAGAAAATATAGAAATAGTAAAAACTGATTCTATAGAAGAAGAAATTCAGAATAAAGAAATTAATAAACCAGAGCCAGAAAAAGAAAGTGCGGAAGAAATATTACCAAAAACGATTGTGGTTGATGTGGAAGAATATTTTGTCAAGTATAGAAATTTTTCTTATTTGCATTGTGAATGGAAAACAGAAGAAGAATTATATAAGGGCGATAAACGAATATTCTCTAAAATTAAACGTTTTAAGCAAAAACAAGCACAACAAATGAATATTTTCGAACTCCTTGATGATGAACCATTCAATCCTGATTATGTTGAAGTGGAAAGAATATTAGACATGTCGGAGAATCAAGATCCAGCCAATAATACTGTTGTAAAACATTATTTGGTTAAGTGGAAAAGTTTACAATATGAAGATAGTACATGGGAGCTAGAAGAAGATATTGACGTAGATAAAATAAAACAATATAAAATTTTTAGTGAAATTCCACCTAAAGAGAAATGGAAGTTTAAGAAACGACCGTCTGCTGATCAGTGGGCACAATTGAAAGAGTCGCCATTGTATAAAGGAGGAAATACATTAAGACCATATCAATTAGAAGGTCTTAACTGGTTATTATTCTCTTGGCATAATAATCGTAATTGCATATTAGCCGACGAAATGGGATTGGGAAAAACTATTCAAAGTTTAACATTTGTGAATTCCGTTTGGGAGTATGGAATAAGAGGACCATTCCTTATTATTGCACCACTCTCTACTATTCCGAATTGGCAGAGAGAATTTGAGGGCTGGACAGAAATGAATGTGATTGTTTATCATGGATCTCAGCAAAGTAAGAGTATGTTACAAGAATATGAATTCTATTACAAAAACGAAAAAGGTGAACCAATTAAAGAAATTACTAAATTCAATGTATTAATTACAACTTTTGAAATAATTGTAACAGATTTTCAAGAACTTAAATCGTTTAACTGGCGCTTGTGTGTTATAGATGAAGCTCATAGGTTAAAAAATCGAAATTGTAAATTATTGGAGGGGTTAAGACAACTTCATTTAGAGCATAGAGTTCTATTATCAGGGACACCTCTACAGAATAATGTTAATGAACTATTCTCGTTACTTAACTTTTTGGAACCATCTCAGTTTTCTAGCAGTGACGCATTTTTGACAGAATTTGGTCAACTTAGGTCAGAATCAGAAGTTGTTAAACTTCAAGCTCTTCTCAAACCCATGATGCTACGTCGATTAAAAGAAGACGTTGAAAAAACTTTAGCTCCTAAAGAAGAAACGATTATAGAAGTAGAATTGACAAACATTCAAAAAAAATATTATAGAGCTATATTAGAGAGGAACTTCAGCTTTCTTCAAAAAGGTATAGCAGCAGCTGCGAACATTCCAAATTTAATGAATACCATGATGGAGTTAAGAAAATGTTGTATACATCCATATTTACTAAATGGTGCCGAAGATCAAATACAATTTGACTACAAACAAGCTAATGGTGAAGATAAAGAAGCTTACTATAAAGCACTTATTCAGTCTTCCGGAAAAATGGTCTTAGTTGACAAATTATTACCTAAATTAAAAGCTGGTGGTCACCGAGTTCTTATATTTAGTCAAATGGTAAGATGTCTTGATATTTTAGAAGATTATCTCTTATTTAGAAAATATCCATTTGAAAGAATTGATGGACGAATAAGAGGGAATTTGAGGCAAGAAGCCATTGACAGATTTTCTAAGCCCGATTCTGATCGGTTCGTATTTTTGTTGTGTACTAAAGCTGGTGGCCTAGGAATTAACTTGACTGCTGCCGATACAGTTATTATCTACGATAGTGATTGGAACCCCCAAAATGACTTGCAAGCACAAGCGCGGTGTCATCGTATCGGACAACAGAAAATGGTTAAAATATATCGATTAATATGCAGAAATACATATGAAAGAGAAATGTTTGATAAAGCATCCTTAAAACTGGGATTAGACAAAGCTATTTTGCAAAGCATGAATACTTCGCAGGGTAAAGAAACAGGCCTAAAACAATTATCCAAAAAGGAAATTGAAGATCTTTTAAAAAAGGGAGCATATGGTGCCGTCATGGATGAAGATAATGCTGGGGATAAGTTTTGTGAAGAAGACATTGAAATGATTTTAGCACGAAGAACGCAAGTTATACAAATGGAGTCTGAAAAGGGTTCTACATTTTCAAAAGCTAGTTTTGCTGCTACGGATCAAAGATCGGATATTGATATAAGAGACCCCGATTTTTGGAACAAGTGGGCTAAGAAAGCTGAAATAGATACAACAGAGAAGAAGGAAGATGAGGATTTAATAGTAACAGAACCGAGGAAAAGAACAATCATTAAAAGATATGGTCATGACGATGGTCCAATGGAAATGTCAGACATGGAAGTAACACCAGATTCAGATGAAGATGAAGAAGGTAATTTCTTTATTTTATCGAAAAAAAATCTTGCTTTAAACTGTTCAAAAAAATTAATGTCAGGTAATTATCTATTTATTTATTTGAAATTAAAAAATCAACAGGAATCAGCCTCAGAAGCAAAAGAAAGAAGGAGAAACTTGGTAGAAAAGGACGGCGATATGCTAGTGACGATTATGTGCCACGGCATGAAGGAGTCCCCATAGATGAAGAAGTCGTGTATGGATCCTGGACTAGATCAGAATGTTTTAAGATAGAACGAGGTCTACTCACATTTGGGTAAGCTTTTGATTTTTTATATCCTTATGATCTTAAGAATCCACTAATTTTCGATCTTACGTTTTTTTGATTGATTTTGTTAAAAACTCCTAAGGAGAACCTTTTTTGTTTTATTATGTAAGTGATTAAAACAAAAACAAAACTTATAAACATTTAACGTACGTAATAGTACTTACAATGTGTTTTGTTCACTTATACTTAGTCCATATATAATACAAAACTGGAGGTTTCTTCGTTGAAGCTATCAGTTTAAAAAGATAGTTACATAAAGCCTCATGACTAGTAAATCTAACTAGTAAAAGTCCTGTGTAGCAAATATTTGGACTATTGCTAGACATATAATATATAATGTTTGAACACCTGTGAATTTATGCTTTTGTTATTAAGTCCAATCCTCATTTATAGTTTTTTCAAATTTCATATTCTTGATTATCTCACTAATCTCATTTCATATCTCATATAATACGGATATTATAAAGAGGTAAGTATTGTTTATTAGTATTTTCCGGAATCCCACAAAAATACATATGTGATTGATATGAAAACTAAATGGTTTTTTTTTTTTTTTTTCTAAAAATAAGTAATTTATTTACACCATTAATTATTTCATTATTGAAAAAAAATTACATACCGTATTAACCGAATATTTATTCAAATACAAAAGCTCATTTAAGACTATTTCATTTGTTTTTGCTTTACAATTCGCACCCGTACTTATATAAAAAATGTCTTGGTCGGTGCGTACGGTTATGTTTTACAACTAAGTATGAGCGCTTGTCATTTGACGAAGTCAATAGTGGCTACTTAAGCCACTAACTAACTAATCTTATGTATAAAATTGACTTAACTGACGTGATCGACTACGCGTAGTGTAAACTATACTACTAGAAATTTAATGGCAGTGACTTGTTGTATTTTTGAAGCTGACTAAGAAAGTAATTTTTTTAACAAATTTTGTTTTTATGGATTGCTGCACGTGTACGTGTACGCACGTGCACGTGTTGAATAAGCTTTGCATTAATATACTTTTTCTATGACTAATTTCTATGAATCATGAATTATACTATGTACATCAATTAAAATTTTTGCGAATTAGTTTTTGTAAACTCTATGAAAGGGCATTCCATCCACGATTCATATGTTTTTAGTCTAAATGTGAGAGTGTCAACCAAAAAAATATTTCGCGATATTATGTTAGATTTTGTGGGTACCATAATAAAAAAAATGTCTAGACATTTTATGAGACCATTTATTGGCCTTGGTTTTATTTAAAATTAAACATCTCAATTTCTGCTTTTAACCAAATGTGGCGAGCCGACTACGACCATCATTATCGACACAATTCAAAGGTAAGCCCTGGGATTTTACGCAGTGATCTGAATTTTCCAATTATCCCACGACAGACACATCATAATCAGGAAGTAATCACAATTATTGTATAATTGTACATGTATCATTGGCAAAAGAACAATTGGGTGTTGTTCTCATGTTATGTACAAAATATGGCTTATAAGCTAACTCGACGTTTAGTCGAACTTCACCTGTTCTTGGATTAGAGAATATTATTGATGTGCCAAACAAATAAGATATATCCACTTTGTAACAAAGCTGTAAACCTTATAATTCTATAATAAATAACTAAAGAGTAAGAACGACAGCATTTTTAGAATGGTTATGTGGATTAGATTGGATATGCATATTAAACAAAATATTTCACGATAGATAATGTATCTACTTATATTAACAAAACAACCATAATCCTTCGAAAAATAACAGGTGTTTGAACTTAAATAAAACTAAGGTGGTTAATCAATGTTCTTTTATAATAACTTTCTGTCAGAGTAAAAAATGTTTACTACTAGTTCTACATAATATGGCAAAACTCTTTTACATCCGGCCTTTCACTTTTTGACCAAAATGGTCAGAAGTATAAAATTTTAATTGAAATACCTACGATAAAACATATTAAGGGTCCGTTGCTATATTTTTTCCCTAGTTCATACAAAATAAAACAATTACTTTAACAGAAAAACTTAAATAATTACAGTTTACATCAATGGATGTATTTACAAGTATTACGTTTAGGAATGCCGCCAAAAAAACTGCCTGATATATAATTAAGCCTTTGGTAACAGAGCCATTCAATTCAGTTAGTTTAATGGATTTTTATTATGTAACCAGTGGGCACAGACTCTTGCCAAATTCACGTAGGATGGAGAAGACACGAAGGAGAGTGATCTGTAGTGTTCAGTGAACAAAATCAATGAAATTTTGTATATAAGAATAATAATAGAAATTTACTTATTGAACCTATAACGTGCACATAATATCAAATGATATTATCTTGGTTGAATATGTTGTCTAGCAAAAGTCGTTTCGTGTAGGTGGACCTTTTGTTAATTAGATATATTAATCATGAGGCATTAAAGTTCTGGTCAATGTTAATGAAAATATTTAAGGATAAGAATGAAATAAGAACTTTAAGTATTATTTCGACAGACATCTGAACCAGTACAGAAAACAAATACATAAATAACTCATCAAATAACTTCGGTTTTGTGAAAAATCCATGACCGTGGAATGTGGCCTAACACGAAGTTGAAATATTTAACCATATAATGAGAGTGAACATGCATTATATACATGCTCATTGGTTAGTTTGAAACAATTTTGATGTTAACTTTTACAAGCCCATATTTTAAAATTATGAAGTAAAAGTTTATATTATGTATTTGTCATTTTAAACGGTGTTGTTACTAATCATTCCCAACATGTTTCTTTTTTATCAAAAGTAAAAATTTGTTCTGCAAATTCATCTTACAAATATTACTGATCTTTAAAAAAAGATGTGAAAATTAATATAATCGTTCGTGGCGTCTATTATAATATATTTATTATAACCTTGCTGTAAATCTTAAAGCGAAACAAATTATAAAAGATAAATACTTAAAAAAAACGTTTTGAAATTATTTGCAGAGCTTAGCTTAGACCAAACTACTGAGATAATTATCATACATGGCTCAAATACAACTTCGTGTTTTCTTTTTGTTCGCCTAAACGATTAACATGGAAGCCCACATCTTGGAATGTAATTATAGTATATTTTAGTTTTTTGATAGTTAATTATAAATCTAATAATGTCATATAATAGTTTTAGATATTTTTAATAGTATATTGTATATTAGTCTTACCTAAGTATTACTTTTACTGTCATTCAGATGGGCTCGTTGGGAAGAGATATTAGATAAAAATCAGTTTAGAAAAGGTTGGACACTACCAGTGATTGAAGATTGTGCACGAATTATTGTAAGTTTCTTATCTTCTAAATATAATTCGTTATTTATCATTTTAAAACTAGTATAAATTATTAATATATTTAAGAAAAACACTCAAACTTATGATGATTTGCCATGCTAATACCGAAAAAGTTTAAGACTTTTACTGAGTTAATTTTCTATTTTCTGAAGTTATTGTATTTGAATACTTTTATAATAACGCACATAGAGAACATAGTTTCATGTTTGGTTATGTATTGTAGGTGTTATATTGTTTGCGTCACTATAAGGGCGATGAGAAAATAAGAAATTTTATTTGGGATCTTATTGAACCTTGTGAGAATGGTGAAGTTACTATCTCAAGAAATCATAGTGGACTACATAACCCAGTGCCGCGGGGTAGAAATGCAAAAAAGAAAAATAGGCTCAAAGAGATTCCAAAAGCTCATGATACTCAGAAATGGGAGGATCCTGGTCATTGGAGTTCAATAGATAAATATGATTGTGACGCCTATTTGGAAAGTAGCTATAAAAAGCATTTATTTAGACATGCTAATAAGTAAGTATACAATAATATATTATATTCAAAAAACTACTTAGATATTACTCTTTATTGACACATTCTATTTTTTTAGAGTTCTACTAAGAGTTCGTATGATGTATTATATAAAACATGAAGTTATAGGAGATTACGCTATTCAAATAGAAAATGGAACCCATGCCAGGTGAATTTGTTTTACATACTAATAATAAAAAATAATATTATTTGGAGTTAAGCTTAGAAGGTCAATATATAATATAATATGTATCTGTTTTAGTACAATGGGTATGCGAGTGCCGCGTGGTGTGGACAGCGCGCCGCCCCGCCTGTGGTGGGACACCGAGTGCGACGTGTCGCTGCTCGTTGGCACATATAAACATGGCTATGAAAACTATTTGGCGATGCGTTCCGACCCGCAACTGTGCTACGTCGACAAACTTGGTCCACCTGATGATGCGGAGTGTACAGATATTAAGTAAGCAAATTGTACTGCAAAGTGGAAATTATTATTTGGCTAAAAATATCTATTTT
This sequence comes from Vanessa atalanta, assembly GCF_905147765.1. Classification (NCBI taxonomy): domain Eukaryota; kingdom Metazoa; phylum Arthropoda; class Insecta; order Lepidoptera; family Nymphalidae; genus Vanessa; species Vanessa atalanta. Next base: position 7,844,438 of record NC_061873.1, read on the forward strand.
ATATTTCTATATATGCGAGTCACTTATTTTAGTAGAAAAAAATAAGTCATGCTGTTTACATATATTGCTGAATTGAATAACCTCTTAATATATATATTATATTATTTAATTAAAGTTTAGTATGGATTGTGCAATACCTTGTTAACTGTCAAGATGAAATATTTATTAACAAAATGTTACTGTGCAACCATCTAAATGTGAAACACTTGTTCAAGTATTTGTTGTAACTTCTTTAAGATATTAACATATTTAGAATAGTGATTTCTGTATATCATTATAAAAATGTGTAGTACACCATACATCATATTTTTGTATGAATTAAATTATTAAAAGTATCTATGGTCTCATTCTTAACATTTTATACACATACATGCAGCAAAAAATTCAAATTGTTTACGGCAATGTCCTGTCGATATAGTTTATTTCAGACATTTTCCTTTATAATATAATACTGTATTAAGTAAATCCCCACAGAAAACCTGACCTGACAATTCTGTTTATATACGAATTATTTATTTCATCTTGAAAGTAAACAAGGCGAATTTGTATTTCAAATAAAATCACATACACATGTGCTTATGCATGATCATTTAACTTATTTTGAATCATTTCTTTGCCACAGAAGCGAGGAAAGAAAGGTGCTCGGGAGCGTGGCAGGCGATGAAGAGTGCACGGATGACGTGTCAAGCGGTGCGGGCGCCGCCTCGCCTGCCTCTCCGCGCGCGGACGACGACCTCTCGCTCGCCGCCACTCATCTGTGGCCCTCTATGCAGGACCTCAACACACGCCTTCGGCGCCTAATCACTGCCTACCAGCGCAATTACAAGCGCGAAGAACTCAAACTACAGCAGAGAGCTAAGGTTTGTCTTTTATTTTAAAACTTGTTTGTGTTTCTTAATTTTCTGTAATAAACAAAATTTATATAATTACTTATAGATGGAGCGACGCGAGCGAATGGATCAACTCGCACGAGATGAAATTTCACAATGGCGTTGGACGCGAGCCGATGAGGAAGCTTTCCGGAGAACGGTCGCCTCTTACGGAGTCGAGTTTGATCCTGCCACTAAAAGTTTACGTTGGAGTCGATTTAGATCTTTAGCTCGCTTGGACTCCAAAAGTGACGATGCTCTGACTGACTACCTTAAGGCTTTTATGGCTATGTGTAAACGTCAATGCGGCCTCGCAGTAGGTGAAGCAGAATTACCGACTAGAGCAGATTTGAAAGCAGAACCAATTGGTGAAGAACGAGCCATTGCTACATTAGAAAGGTATGTTTATTATTATAGTAAAAAACCATAAGGAGTAGAATCTGACGAAGTCATTGCTATGAACATTTGAAAAAGTCGTAATTATTAAACCTAATTTTTTTTACTCTAAAATTATGCTTAAATTTTAGAATTGATCTTCTCCGTGTACTACGCGAAGAAGTAGCGCCGCACCCAGCGTTGGAAGCACGCCTGGCGCTCTGTGAGCGGTCACTCGATGCCCCACCCTGGTGGCAACCCGCACGACACGACAAACTCTTAGTTTTAGGAGTGTGCAAGTAAGAATGACAATTGCAGTTTCTATCAATTGCTTGAGAGCAATTATTATTGTTCAGCTAATTACAAAAATAAAATGCTTATCTTAATACTTTACTATAAAATCTAAAAATATCTTATATATATTTCATGTTGTATCATTCATATTTCTTATAAATACAAGATTGTATTTATAAATGGTTAATTTTCACGGTATTAATTTTATATAGTAGTAACAACGTTTTATCGATCCAGAATGGGTGGAATGGATTTCTAGAAAATAATACAGTTTAAACAATGCAAGGATTGACATGAAATATAACTTGGGAAATCCATGCACAGTAAAATTACTCTAAAATGTCTAGGTGTCATGGTTAAAAAGGTAAAGATCTTAAATTAATAAACCAGAAATATATATAACGGACGTATCTGGTGTACAAGCCAATATGGTATGTTTACTAATTTAAGCATTGTGTTTTATATTAATTATTGTAACTTTTGAATGACCATCTTAAACATAAATTACCACTACTTTATTTTTCATAATTTATTAGCAATTTGTGCTTCTGTATATATAATAAGTACTGCTTATTAGCTTATTTTATTACCTCTTTCGATTTAGATAAAAATACTAAGCTGCTGTTGTTACTACAGACATGAAGTGTTACAGTTAGTAATTTTACTATGTTACACGCTGAGACACGTGAGGTGTAAAAAGTTATGGAAATGTTTTTGTCTTACCCAGACAATGCATCAACCGTTCGTTTTAATTAACACTACCTGACGATGCTATAAATTGTTCTGGGTACTAAAATAATTAATCATTGGTTGTACAAAACCTTTCGTTTACGATTTCTAATATTCTTATGTATTTCAGGCATGGGTTGGGAGATACTTACAATAAATTATTTTGCGACCCAAAACTACCTTTTGCGGATTGCGCTAGAAAATGGCATGCGAAATATAAAAGTGGAGCAAAAAGTGACACAGCAAAACCCACATCTGATGATGAAGAGAAAATAAATACAGAGGTCACCACAGAACCAAGAATGTCCCTAAGACGTAGCAAACGTACCTCAAACGTTCTCGAACGTGACACTGAAGATGACACGGATGCTTTATCGGAACTCGAAACTTTAGCAAAATTAGGTAGAATAGACGAAACTTTAACACCGGAACATTGGTTTTCGGAAAGAGCTCTTGAAACAAGGCTACATCATATTGCTCATGCGGTACAGAATTGCGAGTGGCCTTCGGCAATGTCAACAACTAGCTCTTCCAAAATCAGCGATGGAAACAGTGCACAAGTAGAAGTCCCAGATGATCGTAAACAAAGTCAGAAACGTCATATTGCTATTGATGTTGAAACAGAAAGAGCTAAGTTACATGCACTACTTTCTTCACCGCAAGCCGCACATTCAGCCTCGCGTGAAACTCACAGATTACCAACTGTGCTAAATCAAGAGCGCGATGATGCATCTAGTGATTCTGGTTCTCGACGCTCTACACCTGCTCCTCCGCCAGCTCATCAACGCGTGGCACCTTCTCCCGCACCATCCGTTCCACCTTCGCCGGCGTCTTCTGCCGCGACTGTCGCGCCTGTTGACCTTTCGGCTCCATTAGACTTAAGCGAAGCACAAGATTTCTCTATTGGTCGTCGAACTCCACAGGCGGAAGCTTCGCCTGCCTCAGTTGCGCCGACTAGAAGTAGATTAGATGATACTCTTACAAGACTGATGAAAAGAAAAAATGTGGTATGTATAGATAAATAATTGAAAAAAAAAAATTATATATTTCATATCCTTAAATACATTTTTTCAATATGCAGTATTTTATCATTACTTTAGTGGTATGGACTATTTTTACGTACCACAAATTCTGTTATATATTGAAGTAACGTTTTTCTTAAAACCGTTATTTTTTATGTATGATATTTAATAACTAATATGTAACATCTAATTACAGCCTGCACCAGAACAAATTGTTAGTAAAGAAAAGAAAAGGAAGAAATTGGATGAAATTGTTCTAGGGCTTTCTGCGGCGAAAGGAAAAAGCCCTAGTAGTTTGGTAGGATCATCTGATCCCCCTCGTACTAAAAGTTCTACAGTACTTCCTGAAGTAACAGTAACCCCAGCAGCTCCGCCAAGCACTGCTAGTACTCCTCCAACACAAAAACCGTTTTCAGTAACTGTGACAAATGTACCATCTCCACACTCTTCCTCAAAAGAATTGTCGTCCTATTTACAACAATCACTGGAACAAAGCAACAAAAATCAAAAATCAACTACTTCTACAACACCTAAGCCTTATTCACATGAAGCTAAAGTTAATAAGTGGCTTGCGGAACAGACCAATGTAGACACCCGGAGACGTGGGTTTACACCACGGTTGGCACCAGATGAGCATGTTCCTGTAGTTCATCGTGTAACGGGAAAGAGACTTATAGGTCATAAAGCACCGCAATTAAAACATTTAGCGCAATGGATTGCAGAAAACCCAATGTATGACATTGATTCAAAGTGGACAGATGGAATTAAAGAACATGTTAAATTACCACAAGATGTACGTAATCCAAGACATTCCCCTATGCAACCTACAAGTTCTGTACCTGAGCGTAAAAAGGGAAGACCCCCAACCCTCGACACAGCTTCAACTAACGTGTTATCATCCAATACACATCTAAATCAAAATATTTCTGGCTTAAATCCTGCACTTCTAGCAAGCTTGTCTAGTTTAAGTGCTTTTGATCCAAAGACGTTAGCGGCAACTTTATCAAATTTAACTGGATTTGATCCAAAACTGTTATCAAGTCTTAGTAGTTTTGATCCTAAAAATAATCCTCTCCTAAACTCATTTAGTGGTATGCCCAACTTACTTGGAAATATATCAGGTGGCAACATATTTGCTAATTTAGCTGGTTTAGGTCTACCCGGTTTTCCTTCTCTTGATATGAATAGCTTAACGGGATCAAGTGGCTCTTCAGAGACTAAAAACAAAAGTAGAAAACCATCTGAAGCATCAAGTGCATCTACATCAAAATCCACAAATTCTCAATTTCCTTTTGTGTTTCCCAATCCTAACATGTTGTATCCTCAATTAGGTTTGAGTGGCCTCTCGCCATTTGGAGTTCATTCTGGGATGTCATCTTATGATGCATTAGGATTGCTAAGTAGTAATCTAGCAACGAGTTCTTCCGCTACATCATTACATAATTCAAGCCATAGTTCACGCAGTACCAAAACTACTGCTCCTAGATCATCTACGGTAGTGACCAGTTCTTCTACATCGCGCCAACAAAAAGTGTCGGATCGCACTCAATCCGGTCATTTACCTCAAATACTTTTACCTCCGGATCCTTATTTACTGGAATCACTTTCCAAACAGACGATAAATTACGATACGGCCCTTAAAATGGATAAAAGAACTCGCGATACTGATACGCATGAAACTATAGCCACTGATTTATCTAAAGCTGACAAAAAGAAATTACCCTATGATCCCCTCAGATCTCAAATGCCCCCTGAATTTGCTGCTGTTCAAGAGAAACTTCTAAAAGGAGACAAAAAGGATATAGACATAAGTAAAATGCTTTTGGAACAAATGGCTTCTGGTGCCTTAAGCGCTAGCCTCGTCAGTTCGGCCGAAGCTAAAAAAACAAAAGACATTGACAAGGATTCATATGAAAAACTAGGTAAACCACCTGAATATATAACACGTATGCCATCTGATGACAATGGATCCACAGTAACTATTGCTCATAAAAGAACAATTGAAGAAATAAACAATGAACCAGAAAATTTAGCCATACAGTCAACACCAAAAAAAATAAAAGATAACTCTTTAGAGGTCATTAAAAATGTTGAAAAACAATCAGATACTACAAACACTGGAGAAATGGATTTAGAAGATTTAATAGCACCTTTAACAGTCATTAAAACTGGTATGAAAGCTAGTGATTTTGACATAAACAGAACAACAGAGCCCTCCAGTTCCTTAATTGTTACTAATACTGAAAGAGAGGAAAAAGTCCAACAAAATACATGTCGTGAAAGAGAAGTACAAAATGATAATGAAAATGTGCAGAAACTAGATGGCTCTAAAATCGAGAATGATGGCAAAGAAGATGTTTCTGACGACGTAAACACTGGAGACGCGTCAAGTGATGGTGTACGTCGAGTGAACAAAAAGAAGGGTCGCAAGTCTTCAGAAGACTCTTCTTTCGGTCCACGGCGAGAACTTAGATCAAGTTCTGGACGACAATCTACAGAATCTTCATCAAATCATTAATAACATTATTATGAATGGAAATAGTATATAATAGTATATGTAATTAAAATAATTTCGATAATTCACCACCTAAAATCGATCAATAAGAGAAAATTAAAGTTATAGTTCGAAAAAATTAAGGCGCGCTATTGTAATTACGGCGGCCCATATACGATATGTGTAATTTAAAATCGAAATCAGCTTGATTTTAAATATCCTATCATGTGTAATGTCAAATTGTTTTCAAAAACCTTTTTGTATAAATATCTGCACATGAAATGCATATTTACAATATTTTACTTATAATGTGTTCTATGAGTAATATATCAAGGACGACTTTAAGCATAGACGTTTTTAAATCCAAGTTTTGTAAATTTGTAGTTACATTTTTGAAAAAAAATGTCAAATTAAAATCAAAGACTGGTTAATTCAAATTTAAATGAAAGGAAATTGGCATTTTATGATAATTTGTTAATGCTTCTTTAAATACAAGGCCATGATAAAGCATGAGGTAATAACATTGTCGTGTACCCGTTATTTATACAAATATGAATTTTATCTCGTCATATGAATGGCATGTTTATGTTAGATGAACACTGAGAAGTATTTACTATTTAACGATCTCGAAAATCTACGCTGTACAGCGTAAATAAACAGTTTTAACTCAAATCATTCTGATAAGTTTAATATTAAGAATGACTAGCAATATGGCTGAAGAACAATTTTCTGTAACTGAGTAAATGTAGTTGATAGAAAATTTAATAACTATTACAACTTTGACTTTTATATATTTTTCATTAAGTCAAATGCTGAATGTGATAAAATTATTTATTACATGTATTCTTATTATTTTGCATTGCTGTAATTGAATGATGAATTGTGTATTGTAGATAATAGTAAGATGACAAATCATAAGAATTAATAAAACATTAAAATGATTATGAGTTTATTTTTATACATCTCATCCCTTTGTTCAACAATGTGGTATTGTTTTGTTGATCGAGGTCTTATACATAATCAATATCTTAGATATTCGTTTTTGAGGCATAGAGCAAAAACAATAGTATAGTCAAATCAGTAAAACATCTTGTTTAGACATTATTTGAATAATTTTGTCAAAATTATATTTTACCAACTAAATAACGTAAAATTAGTAATAATAACAAATTCGTTAAGTGTTAATATCACATTGTTCTTAAATAATGAGAATAGCCATTTTATTTGTTTGCTAAAATTGACACTTCACTCGTTTCATAACAATTATAATAATCACTCGTTCCATAACACTTATAATAGTCACCATTGCACTGTTTTATACAGTGCAATGGTGACCTCTGAGTTACTTCAGATCTAAACTGAGATACGACACACATATATTTAATATTTTATCTAAGGGATTTAAAATTCTTGTCTTTATACTCCGTACTATGAAGGACTTCAAGAAAATTTCTACCAAAATTAAAATATTCATGACTAGTTCGTCCCATACTGGAATTCAATAGCATTATATGGAATCCACAGTATGATGTCTACATCAATAGATTAGAAATAGTTCAAAAACGCTTTCTTTACCATCTCTCTTTTAGCGATTTACAGGTCAAAAATATCACGAGTTATAACGACAGACTTAAATATTATCACATGACCTTTTTTACAAATCGTAGAAATATTACAGATCTTATATTTCTGCACAAACTAATAAATGGTGTGATAGATTGTAGTAATCTTCTACAAAAGATTCAAGTTAATGTTAATGCTCCTTCTCGCTTGCCCCGTATAAAAGCATATAACCTATTGAATATTCCTACATTTCAATCAAACTTAGGACATAACGCTGCTGTTCCAAGGTTCTATAGACAATACAACAAACTTTCTAGAAATAATAATGACCCCGATATTCATCGCTACAGCTTGTCCAATTCAGTGTGCCTCACTAAGCTTTTAACCTAATACTAATATAATAATAAAACAAAGTTTAATTAATAAGCTTATTCTTCATTTTAAGTTTGTAATTTGTATTTTTATTGCTATTTATCATTTTTTCAGTTTTTATCTTAATTGCATTTAATTTATTTTTGCCTTTTTGAAGGATCAGACTATTTGTAACCCTTATATAGTTTTATTTTAAGAATATGTATTTAGTGTGTATCTTCTGTTGGAGACTCATAAATTAAATACGTAAATAAATAAATGACAACGTACGAAGGTTTATTTCTTTCCCCAAAATTTAATTAGGTAATTGTAAGTTTTTATAAATATTTATGTTATTACATGGCTTCAAGTTTTTTTTTTTTTTATAACTAATGCATGTTTTTGTCTTTATGATACAACTATGCAATTTTGCAAAGTTACTTGTACGATAAAGAAGAATAAAGGTGCTATCCTCGTTTTTGATTAGTTTCTTCAATACCTCGGTATATAGAGCATACCATACCATGGCATTTTCAAGTTATCTACACTAATTTACATATATATAATATACTTATATTATGAGAGCCGAAATGGCCCAGTGGTTAGAACGCGTGCATCTTAACCGATGATTTCGGGTTCAAACCCAGGCAGGCACCACAGAAATTTCATGTGCTTAATTTGTGTTTATAATTCATCTCGTGCTCGGCGGTGAAGGAACACATCGTGAGGAAACCTGCATGTGACTAATTTCAACGAAATTCAGCCACATGTGTATTCCGCCAACCCGCATTATAGCAGCGTGGTGGAATATGCTCCAAACCTTCTCCTCCAAGGGAGAGGAGGCCTTTATCCCAGCAGTGGGACATTTATGGGCTGCTAATGCTAAAAAAAAAAGCGAAAGTGTCTTTTACGCTTTCATGACCAAACCACTGAACGGAATTTGATAAAATTTGGTATGAAGCAAGCTTTAATCAAGGAAAGACAGGCTACTTTTTTATACAAAATCATCATATATATGATCTTAATTTATATTTACATTATTATTTGGCTCATCGTTCTAGCAAAATTTTACCGTTATATGGTTTGACATAAAAACGAATTTTTGACTACATTTCAGTTAAAAAAAGGTACCATGTGCATGAGGCACATGTATCGGTAGTATCTATGCGAAAACGATTCTGTTAAGCCCGCCGAAGAGACGGAGAGGTACCGCTGTTTTTTAGTGGCACCGGCGAGTTCCACATAACTTCAAGTGGGGGAAACGCGTAAAGCGTTTTTCCAGCATAAAAAATGATTCCATGTACCTACTAATTTGATAGTATATGTTATAAATAATTACATGATTTGTTAAGTTACTATGGTAGGAATTTTGACTTTTACAATTATCTGATTAAAAGTAATAATTCTATTGACATTGACAAAAAAAAACATTTTAAATTAGGTAAGCCTTTTTTCTTTAAATTTATATCCCAAAGTGGCGAACTAACAGGGGTACGGAAGGGGCGGCTCGCCCCGGGCGTCCAATCTTGGGGACCCCCAAATGGATTCGTGTTTCCCTGATCAAATCCTAAACAAGACTTTAAAAATGTGCTTAGTACCTACATAATTTCAACAAGATCAAAACACTACAGCCATCTACTCTTTAACACATAAACATAAATAAGTATAATAATAATAATTTAACACATCAATTTTGTGATTGTGAATCAACCAGGATAACAAGCCTGACTTCTACGTATATTGACAGTGTTTTTTGTTACTGTAATATATATAATGTATCAATTATAAACAGTCTTACTGTTGACGAATATTTTCCGTGGAAGATCAAAAAATAATTTATTCACGTATAATTTATACAAATATAAATATGAATACATGACGTAGTATGTGATGTCTATAATAACTTAGAATTAACGACACAGGATCTAAATAAACTTTATACCTTTTTCTTTAAATTAATTTGAAAATAAAATTAAAACATAGCAATGTAAAATTGATTTTAGCGATTGGGCTACTGTTGGCATTTATAACAGTAAAAATCAAATATATTAATTATAGAATGAGAAGGATCATGAGACTACCTTTGTAAAACACAATAAACTCCATTCAAAAACTTTTAAATAAGTTAGTATTCATACTAAATCTACTTATATAAGAAACAATATTATATTTTCAGATGATAAATTCAAGGCTACTTGGGATGCATTTACCCGTTTTAGCTCATTTCTGTAAACCTAAAAAGAAAATATTACCTATGGAATTAACCTTTGGAAACAGATTTATGCACAATTGGATATGGAAGTAACATATCGTCGTTAGGCATTCAGAAGCGCGAGTGTGAAAATATTGATTTTTTTTTTCTTATTTATTATTTAGATAAATACTATGGATATAAGAAGGAAAAAAATGCAATATTTTCATATTCGTGTTTCTGAATGCTAAACGACGATATGCTATTGAAACCTTTTTCGATAAAATACCCACCGATTTAACTATACACTTAAACTCATCTACTTTAAAGGCTAAAAATGTATGTAAGTTATTATTGATTAGGACTTCAAATTGAGCATAATGTTAATATTTTAAAAGATACTACATAAATAATAATAAGATTGTTAGAATTTTCACTTTCTTGTTTAGCTATATTTAGACGCTTTTACGGGAAAGAAATTTCACAAATCTGGCAACTTTTTATGAATACATAATTTGGTACAGGCTGTAGCTACCCGTCCCGAAGGCGAGGTGACAAACTGGTAACACTGCTTAGTTATTCGCCGTAATGTCTATTCCTATTGTCTATAGTTCTATACTCTATATTTATAACCAATAGCACGGTATTGGTGAACAATATTTTTCTTTAAAGTATTGTTCAATTTTGTAGCATAATCAACACCTACGGCTAAAATTGCTACCACAATAATGTATTCTGTTTCAAGGACTAGCCAAGTTATTAAATGTATTTCTCCTACAATTAGACCTTTGGTAATTCGTTGCATAACGAACAAAATAGAAGATGTGGGTACGCACACAGGGCAGGTAGGCAGAATAAAACGAAAATGACTATAGTAGTTTTTAAAATTTATATGAATAAATGCAACGCAGCAGCACCAACAACTGGCCTAGGTATTGCATTAACCATTAGGTTATGCATTTAAAAAAAATATTGATTAATAAAGTACCTTGGTGATAGTAACTCCATAAACGTATAATGTGCATGTAAAATTTATAATTGTACACAGAAATTTAAATTAAAGCCAAATATACAATAAACTTGTAATTTTAATAGAAATGGGATTCTGATGACTATCGACTTGCCAGATTTGCATTGGCTCCAAAACAAGTCAACCAAAATTGGGCTATTAACTTAATAGCTGAAGTTCCACCAAAAGAAGTAACGGAGCGAGTGGTATGGTGTGATGGTGGAAGTGGGCCAGAAGGCCATCCGAGAGTTTACATTAATGTGGTAATTTTATTTGACTTTAAATTGACTAATATTAATCTATTAAAGTAGAAAAGCTATGTATCAGTCAATATTAAATCCAATTAATGTTTAGCTTTAAAGTATTAATGTGTATAAATCTGATAAATTTGAAAACCAAACACTTGCTAGTACATACTATATATATAGGAACAGGTTTTTCGGTTGATTTATTTTTAAACTATGCAATAGATATTCATGGTATAATGATTTATAGATTAAATTAAATTTTTTATGTTTCTATTTTGTAGGACAAACCTGGCGATCATTCCTGTGGATACTGTGGATTGAGATTTGTTAAGAAGGATCATCACTAAAAATGCTACCAATTCTTAAATAATTTTGTCTAAATAGAAATTGTAGTATCAGACTTTAATTAACTGATTGTAATAAAATTATTAAAAAATATATAAATTACTTATTTAATAAGTTAAAACAATATGTTCTGACCATATGCAAGAGCAAATATTAACAAGTGATTATGTACACAATAGGCATATAAAAATCCTGATACACCTTTTTGTTAATTAGTAATAGCAAAATAATAAACTTTATTTGAATATATAAGCTACTCATTTAAATCTAATGTCTTATTTTAGGAGTAATAATAGTACAAATATGTTTTTATGTATAAATTGGTACTTTTGTATTATTATAAGTATCAGAAAACATATTCCCTGCAGCTAGGTGGGACAATGATATTCAACTTGAGATTTAAAGTTCAGTGGTGTGCCATGGGAAAGGCCTATGTCTAGCAATGGACTGACATGGATGATGAATCATACTTTTCTTGTCTGGTATTGTACATATTTATACATTGTATTAGTTTACCTATACATGTTATTTATTAGGCACTTTATTTTTGCTGCATGATTATTTTTAAATTTATAATTAAATAAAACACATCTTTAGCGATTATATTGTTAACTATATGTATTTTTAATAGTTTTTCATTTAAATATACACCAGAAAAAGAGTAACTTTTTCATTTTTTAAAAATAAAATGCTATTTTCACATGCAGTAAATATTTCATTTTAAAATTAGTTAATTTCTGTGTTTTCATTTTTTAGTTGTTGTCGTATATCTCTGTTAGATTGCAAGAGTTCTACCAATCTTTTATGAATATCATCATTTTTTTGTTCCAACAAATCTAAAGCTTGATTTAATTCATCCAGTTTTGTATCCAATAAAACATACTCTGCAAAATAAAAAATATTTTATTATATTCTTTGAGCAATTTTGGTTTAAACTAGCATTAGGGTTCAAAAGAGAAATATTATCTCTAAAAAAATCCAATAATATAATAATAAACATGCTGAATGCTTATAACATTCAAAAACAGGAATGTACTAAAACATACTCTGAACTTTTTTATTGGATATATACCTTCTCGAACATTTTCTTCGTTTTCTTCGTTACTTTCAATGTTATTAGATTCGGTATCATTATTAGGTTTATTATCATCAGAGCCTGCCATTTTGATGAATTTTGTAATATATAAGTAAATTATTACTAGAATATTATAATCTTAATAATCAGAACTTTTTAAAACAAAGTATTAAGTAAAATATGATAACTTTATGCTAGCTCTAATATAAATATTTAATATATGAAGATAAATGTCACAATTTGACATTAACATTGTGAACTACGTCACAATTAGGGTGAACAGCCCATATAAAGAAGAAAATGGTGTTGAAAACGAAATAGATTTCCTTGCCAATCAATAAGGTCAAAAATATTATTAAAAGTTTTTCGTTTAAGTAAATCTGCGAGTACATATATTCTGTCATATTAAATTTTAAATATGGTTTGGCTTTCCTAAATGCACAAAAAGAGCATCTCATAAAGTAACAGTTGATGACTTTCCTATTTGTCTACCCTTTTCAGTTTTTTATATGAAATAAACCATAAAATATAGGCTTCCCAATATAAAATAATTATTAAAATCTATTCATCACTGACGATTATATTATAAATACAAAAAAGGAAGAATTTCCTAATTCCCCACTAAAAGGAGTGGAAGCTTTTTAATAAATTATTCAAATATAGTATTACAAAAATTATCAAAAACTAATGTGGCGTGAAATATAAAATAGAGAACTTAACATAATCAAATAACTTCTTCTGACAATAAATGTTTAAATATTTATAAACTTAATTGTTTCGGAATATTTTAGATTTTCCTTAAAATATTAGTTCTCCTATTGTACAAATGTTTTGCACGATTCAATATTGAAATAGGGAAAAATTATTGTGATCGCCACCCTGTTTTAATGTACTATACATTATATTAGAAATTATGAACCATAAGCAATATGGAAGCTAGTCAAGTGACTTCCACTGACCACCAGTACCATAAATTGCCATCACAAGCAATGGACTAATATGATCATATACTTAAAATTTATTTAAAAAAAAATTGTCTTCAATATTATATTATTACATACTTAACATTGCTTATTTTTTATAATACATTTAAATATGCCTAAAAAATACTATTTTAACACATTTTCATAAAAAGAACATTTTGATAAAAATCAAACAAACATTGAAAAATAAAATAAATAAGGCTAGTTTTTCATTTTATAATGATGATACACGACACGATGTGTTTTTTTAGTGTATTCGTTTTGCCGTATTCGTTTTAGCTCTCTTTAATACAACTTTATTTAAATATTTGTAACAATCTCCATACGATCTTTTCATAAGAGTTTTCAATAATTCCAATATCTTTTAGATATATTTTTTAATATATTGCATATCCATACACAATTAGACTATTTAGTAAGTGGTTACTATTATCACACCAGACAGTAGCAAACACTTACCACCCAACTTATTACCCGAGAGACCGATTTTATTTTAAATTATGATTTCCAATAGTCTCCTGGAAATTTCTATATATATTATTATCACTATAAACTATATCCTACAGAATTAGTATTTTTAAAAACCTGAAAAAAATATGATACTATTCTGTAAAATATATATAATATCGTATTAGACGTGATATCCACAATAATTTATGTCAATTGTCGACGGCAGAGATTGTTCTCTCTCGCTCAGATTTGGAACAAATATTTTGGTATAAAATTGCTTACCTAGAAATTTTAATAATTTCAAACTTTAATTTAATCATACCCTTTTTAATGAATAATTAAATAAAAAATATTTTGAATTTTAGTTATTAGTTTCTTTTTTATCTACTTTATGTTTGATCTATTACGATTTACAATTACGACGGCTATCCGCTATATTATCTACATTGTGTGTGACTAATTGAGTATAGAAATTCTGAAAGTGAAAAATAAACCTAAACAAAAAGGTCTAATTAAGTTTGTAAAGTCTTTGATAAAATACATTCTAGTAAGTTTTTATTTAATAATAATATACCCACCTGTAAATACAATTAATTTAAATATCCGTAAAAAAATTAGAGTGAGACGCCTTTATTTATATAAAAGTTAGTATATTCGTCAGCACCAGCACCTTGATTTAAAATGTTGCGTATAACATCTTAATGTATATTGGTTGCTAAAAAAATTCAACGTCATATTGCACTAACTGTATCAGTAACTCAACTAAAGTAATGATAGTAGTAAACATATATTATAATCTATTGTTTTCAGGCTCCTTTTGTGATTGAATGGATCGTTTTGCTGGAAATATTTCCATCAAATTTAATTATACCTTATCTATTTTTTAAAATATTCATTAACAACAACAATATATCTTATCATCAAAATTATATATCTTAGCATTACTACTACTTTATTTCTATTTTTTCAGCAAAATGACATCTGGACCTTACAATTACTCGTACATTTTTAAATATATAATTATTGGTGATATGGGGGTGGGAAAGTCATGTCTTTTACATCAATTTACAGAGAAAAAATGTAAGTAAATATTGTTGTAACTTTTGTTTATGTAAATTTGCTTGCACAATTGCATATTCATGTCTTTATTTTTTTCTTATAACAAATGGCTTAGATGAAATATATCTATAAATTTGATCAATTGCTTGTAGTAAATACAGTGAAGAATAAAATATCTATTATGTTATGTTTGTGTATTTAGCTCAGTTGAAATAATTTATATCCATTATGGAAGTGAATCGCCCTTTGTCTTCAATTGCTAAATAAAAGCATATTAAATAAAGCTATACTAAACTTTTACATATTACAATTTATACTGCAATGGTAAAAACAAATATCCATATTACAGTTATGGCTGATTGTCCTCACACAATTGGTGTAGAATTTGGAACTCGAATAATTGAAGTTGCTGGTCAAAAAATAAAGCTACAGATTTGGGATACTGCTGGACAGGAAAGATTCAGAGCAGTAACACGTTCTTATTACAGAGGAGCAGCTGGTGCTTTGATGGTATATGATATAACAAGAAGGTAAATTAGTAAATGATATTTATAAATAAATTAAAGATACAGGAATTTTTTAATGTAGCAAATAATACATTCATTGTTGTGTACAACTTATTATATCAATGCATGATTAGCAATGTGTTCACTATTTTTGAATAAGAAAAGTGGCTTACAACATTTTTTAATACTAAAATATGACTTAACAATAATAAAAGCTTACTCATTATAATAAATAGGTGATAAAATTAAATTAGTAATTAAATATTAGGCCAGCTGCACTACACAATTCTTGTTTGTTAAATTTACAATTATGCCTCATGAATAGGATGCTCAATCAAAGTTAAATTTTTTAGTTTTGAAGTTTTTGAATTTATTTAGTTCTTTATTTTCTTAATGCCTAAAACTTTTACATAATGTGGTAGCATCCTTGTATTATTTGTATGGTTTATTAAATCTTCAATTGTATATATTTTTTCATTTTAATGGCTTTTACAGACATGTCTGTACTTTGAATGATCAAGTATTAAATTATATATATTACAATTAATGTTACTCATATTCAGTATAATATTATTATTATTTGGCATCTACATATTGACAGATTGATCCAACACTGCAGAAAAACATTAAGAAAGGTTATTAGTAGTTATGTTCAACATTGGTCAACATTGACCAACTTTGATACTTTATTGAATTGTTAATACAGAGATAAGTAACAGAATAAATGAGACAATGTAAAGTGGTAATTTTTATAAATACAATTTTTACAGTAAACAAGTGCTATCATAGTTAGATGATCAATATTAAACAATATTTGTTGTATTAACATGTTGTTAATAGCCAATTTCTTTTCTATTTTAAGCCAAGATAAATCAATCGTTGACTGAAATAATAAATTGAACAAATCAATAATTTAAATGACCAGCATGTAATATTAAAGTGTGAAAGTTAATTCTATATTAAATTATTACAGATCAACCTACAATCATCTAAGTAGCTGGCTTACAGATACTCGCAACTTGACAAATCCTAGCACAGTGATATTTCTTATTGGAAATAAGTCTGATTTAGATGGTCAAAGAGATGTTACATACGAAGAAGCCAAACAGTTTGCCGATGAAAATGGATTAATGTTTGTCGAAGCTAGTGCTAAAACGTGAGTTAAATGTTCATATCATTATATACATGTAATTCTAATTTTTTCAACTGAATATTTATAATTGTGATCTAATTTTAATATATCCACTAAAAAAAATATCTGCTGTGTGTATTCATCATCTTTAGTTATTATAAATCACAACTGTGATTCAGTACTACAATAATTTGAATACTAGTACTATAGTCTATTTCAATTGTAGAAGTAATGAAATTAAACAAATCTTAGATTTACTTATGCAATGAGATTTGCTAATAATTTAGCTATATTGTGCATTATTAACAGTGCTTAACACTACTACTTATTTAAATTTACAATACTACTTTTGTCTACTTTACTTTTACTTCCAAACTACTTTTTTTTTTACTTCCAAACTAATAACAGTTTCGTTGACCTTTATAATGCAATTTTTTTGCAAATCCATAATGAATATCATAGATTGATCAAGCTCTCGACCCTGTGAAGTTTAACTACAGATACAAGAGACATAACTTGGTGATAGTTAGTTAAAATTTATTTCATATTACTTGCTATGCATATTATAAATACTTCTTTAGTTATTATTTCTATAAAATAATATATAATAAAACGATTTTAGTAAATTTAGAAAGAAAGGGCATAAAAATCTGTCTTTAAATAGAGATGCAGAAATTATTATTATTGATTTACAACTCAAGATCCAATACAGATCTGTGACTTAACAGTTTATGCATATGTGATCAATTTTAAGTAAAATCATTCTTATGATCAAGCAATGAAAATGTTGTTGTGACTACCACATGCTATTATTAAATTTTTGGGTAAAGAATTTGCATATGCTTTTTTTTGTATGAATTTAATCTTTTGTATGACGGAGGATTTCTTAACTATTAATATTTAGTATCTGTACCTTGTAATAGATGGACAGCTTACTTTCATTTGTCAAACATTTTATAGAGAGGTTACTTAAAGACTAAACCAATGTGTTTATAAAATCTATCTAGGTATTAGTATGAAGATAACATTGTACAAAAAAAAAGCTGATTTCAGGGGTCAGAACGTCGAGGAAGCATTCCTCGAAACGGCGAAGAAAATATATCAAAGTATCCAAGACGGGCGACTGGACCTGAACGCGGCGGAGTCTGGCGTGCAGCACAAGCCGGCGTCGCCCGGGCGCCCGCTGGCCGCGCCGCCCGCCGCGCGCGACCACTGCGCCTGCTAACTCGCCCGCACGCCCTCGAATAGTGAATAAACGCTGTAATTATCCTCGATGAAATTATTTTTGACAAATGCGGTAGCGATAGACGCCTGTGTCGCGACTATTTTCGTGCCGGTAGGCGTGGCTAGGGAAGCGACGTCTGTTGCCGAGATCCGTTCTAACAAGCATTTCAAATTACACAATTGCTATAAAAGTAGTAAAATTATCTGACATTTCACTGCTGTGTGATGGCCTCTCCTGTTTTAGTAGAATGATTAAATGTTAATTTCCTCTGGGTGATAAATAAAATCATAAACTTAAACTTTAATTGAGATAGATCACCGCATTCCCTCCATAAGGACATCCTGAATGCTGGCCTTTAATAAAAAGCAGTCAAACATATAGGCAGCTTTTATAATAAAATAATAGTTGATGTTAAAACAGACTTGAAGTAAATATCCTAGCTTCGCCTATGTTTGTGCCGATTGTATATATAAATATATATATATATATATATATATCTGTATGCAAATTTCTTATTTATACTTTATTTATAATTATGAAATTAGTAATATTTATAGTATGAAAAATATTGTTTGAAAAGAGCACCAAAATCTCATTTACATTCCACACAATTGGGTTCATGGAATTTATAATTATACATATAGGATAAGTGACATGTTAGGATTGTAGTGAATTTCGTTAAAGATTGCACTTATAAGGATCATATTGGTTGGAATGAGTTAAAATAAACAATGCAGATAGTCAATGTATAACAGTGTAATAAATATAAAGTTAATAAATAAAAACATTTTAGCAGTTACGGATTGATTATTTTAACTAAAACTTTTAATTACTTATATAAAAAAATAATAATTAAATGATGTATTAATAAATATTTAATCTTGTTCCGATTTTATCATTTAGGCTCTTTAAGATTCAATTGGTTAAATTATATTTTTCCGAAAAAATTATTAAATTAATGTTATTTCTCTATTATTATTTTTTGTAAGCAGTATGTTATTAAAGATCACTTGACACCTAGATATTATTGGTAGAGTTTTAGAATTACAAATAAAGTTTACTATAAGCCGAATATACAGAATAATTATATTTTTAAATTGATTTGAGTTACTCACTTCATATAATTAAATAAAATTAGTAAAAATTTACAATATGCCATGACATTGAAATAACTATTACATCTCCTGACTTATTAAAAAAAAATATATATATATCTAAAACTAGCTAATATGTGAACCGAATAAGCTTTTAAAATGTTCATATAGTCATTATTATATTTATAATCATTCACGAAGGCGCATCCCTCGACATTTAATGAAATAATTTGAAAATTAACTTGAAAGTAATGAAAAACATAAAGTAATATTAAGTTTCAACTTGTATTGATTATAATTGCATAAACTGTACTCTACCAAAATATCTAGGTCTTCACTGATTTGTTTATTTAAAAATAAAATCATGGACACCCTTAATTAACCTTTGATTTTTGAGCAGAGAAATCTAAGGCTAGATTGTAAAGTCAAGGTTAATAACAGGTTGAATTGGGTACACAGTTTTTGTCACTAATATTAAAGGCTGTTTCTTAATTAATTCACCGCCAAGCAAAGGTTAATCCAAATGCCTAAAACTTTTTGGCACTGATTTTGATAATCTTCATATATGTTGCTTACTAGAACACTTTAAATTATTCCCGAAATAGTGATTTGTTGTTTTCAGTTCTAAAACGGGTTTCCTTTTAGTGGGGGCGAAAACGACTCCAATTGCAAATAAGACTTGATGAAATATTGTATTATTGATGCAAACAACAACTTTTTTAACAATATTTTAGCAGTTACTTATTGCGTGTCCTATTCTAAATGAAAAATTATCATATCGAAGGATATGCTTTAATATTTTGTTAATTGTTTGAATAAGCGTATCAAATTATGTCACTCTATAGATTGTGATGTAAATCTGAGAATACTATTGTTAGTAAATTAATGTTGTCTACTGAAGTTTCCATTGCTTTTGTATCTTAAGTAATTGAATAAATGTTAAATATGTTATTTTTAATCAAATGAATTATAATTTATTGCAATTTTAATTTTATTTTATTACATCATATTATAGACTTTGAAGTATTAAACCGTTTTATTTCTAACGACAAATAGAAAGGCATTTTATCAAAATAGACAATTTAATGGTCTATTATTTTTAAGAAAGAATATGTGAATTATTTTTTCATTCGAAAGTTGCGAGATATAATTTTTGTTAGTGTAATTAATAAATATGATTTATAAAAAAAATATGACAATAAACAATGAAATTTAGGTAATAATATATTCCATTTATTTATTTAAACATTCTAATTTTAATTATATGTATAAAGATGTGGCTCTATATTTTATAAAAAATTAGTCCGTTGGATTCCGTCGATAACAATTTATTAATGTAGATTTTCAAATTTTCTATTAAAATTTACAAATCTGAAAATTGAAACTTCATTTATGGTGTTATGAAATTAATCTATATGTTTTACTCAAGAAAAAAAGAATAGGCGCTTCACTCAAATTATGAACTGAACCTGCAGAAATAAATACACAAAGTTATATTAAAAATATTTTATTTGGGTATTTGAGGTTAAAAAAATGAGACCAGGTATGCTCATACATGACTAAAAGTCACAGTTTTTCCCATTATAGACATAAGTTAACAAGTGTTTGTTTTATATATTTTCATTTGCTGGTCTTGTGTAAATATCACATCTTTTTACAATATATAACATTATAGTTATTAAATAAAATATTTCGCATACTTTCAAAAATGAAAATCTATAATGTATAGAAAATATTTTTTACCAAACCGTAAATATTTTGAATATATTACATATTTACAATGTAACACTTAGTCTTAGATATAGTTATCAAAAAGCATTCATGAATGTCTTATTAAAGTAGATCTTTTAAAAAAAGAACACAAAAATAATGCAAGCCCGTCGCCACGGCAAGGCGCTCAGAGCTTGGACTGCGTGGCGCGCAGCAGCACGTCGTGCATGTCCGTGAGCGCGTGCTCGAGCGCGGCGCGGTACGGCGCGCTGGCGGTGTCGGGGTGCGCCGCGAAGGCCGCGGTGGCGAAGTTCACGTCGTCGTCGCGCGGGTTGTAGCACGTCGCGTACCCGTCCGGCACCAGCGGCCCGTAGCACATGAAGCCGTCGCACCGGCACGCCACCTGCGTCATACGGCCGTTTCCTCGGGTTATTATTATAGTGTGTGAGAATCGCGAGCGCTGTTACTGAAATAAGATTATGTAATCACCTGACTCGTGGAAATTCTCATGTGAGCGCTTCGTACGTATCCGGGGTCGGAGTATATTTTCGGTAATTCGATACCATTTTCGATCGCTATCAACTTCAATCCCAATAAATGTCTATCGACGCCTAAACCTTGTAATGCCTGTGAAAAACAAATTAATTACTCTACCACAAATCGACAAATCCACCAACTAGCGTAAAAAATATATTTACAATTTACATATCACGTACTTATGATTTTAAGTTGCTAATATGCCGATGTTGGAGGGTAAGTGACTCCTAATTAGCATTATCAGTTAGAATATGTAAATTTTAGCAGTAGGGTATTAAACAGTCTTTATGCACCTCAACTGAAGAAAATCGAATCCAATCGAGGGAAAATTATCTTTACGAGGCCTCTTTCTCGAAAATCTCGCGATGTACAAGAGTAGGGTGATAGTAATGCAGAAACAACTTTCACTAATGATAAGAGAATCTGATTTGACATTCTTTGTCTGATTAATGTCAACGCAAGATGGGTATCGAGTCGAATTTTTACTGGGGATGAAGCCAGGGTTCGTCATTATCAACTTAAGTCAACGGCACATGACCTCCCAAGAAATTAAGGAGCTACAGCCGATTGGAAAACTATTATTTTGAGACTGCGGAGGAATCATTTTCGTCGATTTTAAAGATAATGGCGTCCCCAGAACTAAATGATATCCTAGAGCGGTTATAAACCCTACCAAAAAAAGAAGGTTCAAATGGACTAACTAAGTTGTACTTCTACGTGAACAAAAAGACAATTGGAAATAATAACTTCAAACAGAAACATTCTCTATACTACGAGTATTATTAGCATTAGCATTAGAAGCCTGTAAATTTCCCACTGCTGGGCTAAAGGCCTCCTCCCCTTGAGGAGAAGGTTTGGAGCATAATTCACCACGCTGCTCCAATGCGGGTTGGTGGAATACACATGTGGCAGAATTTCCTTGAAATGAGACACATGCAGGTTTCCTCACGATGTGTTCTTTCACCGCCGAGTACGAGATGAATTATAAATACCAATTAAGCACATGAAATTTCAGTGGTGCCTGCCTGGGTTTGAACCCGACATCATCGGTTAAGATGCACGCGTTCTAACCACTTTTTCGCATAAGATTTGATGGAATCTTACGCGAAAAAGCCCGCTCGAGCGCGTACCTGCACGGTGTAGTCCTTGTGCGCCTTGACGGCGCCGTGCAGCGCGGCGAGCTTGTCGCGCGGCGCGGCGCGCGCGTCCAGCATGGCGCGCGCGAACTGCACGGACTGCACCGAGCACGAGCGGATGGTCTCCGTGCGCCCGCCCGCGTACATGCGCGTCGCCGCCGACTCGTAGTGAGCGCCCGGCGTGCCGTGTAGCCTGCGCCGCGTTGTCGTTTCACATTTTATTTATTTCAGCACGTTATCATAATAATATAGTACAAATTGTTATAAATGGATCTAGATGTACAAAATACGAGGCGCCGTGCTTGTTAGAGCGCCATTATGATGTCGCGTACCGTGCTGAGTGTTGTGACGTCAAATAAGCATGAAAACTGTCGGCGCGATGATTGAAATTCTCTTTTTCTAGGAGTAAAATGAAAACCAAAAAATAAACCAGGCGTAAATAATGTTCGTTAATAAAGTTTTTATTCGCATAAACATACGAATATCTGCTAGGTTTTAAATACTATCTCACTTGTAAAAAGCATATTGCATTGCCATCTGGAGATAGCTGTCAGGGCTCATTTTGTGCGACTTGATAAAGTTCTTGCCGTATCTGTCGAACTTGAAGCAATTTAAGTCTAGGTCTGCAACTAATCTGTAACAAACGATAAAATATCCTCTTTAGTGCAACAATAAAGTGAAAAATATAATATTTGTTGGTTAACAGCGCTAAAACCATCGCCTTAACGTAGTACAATTACACAGGGCACAGGGCCCAACGCCATTCTCACGAGGTCTATATTTTCGATTATACGGTAAAAAAAACGATTTTATATTGAAATGGGATAACAACAATATTTGGAGAGTAAATGATTTTTTTTTAATTATCTGACAACACTGAGCGGTAATAATAAAAACTGGTCAAGTCAACTGGTCTGTCTCAAGTCGATAACACTACATTTTATTTATATAAGAACATTAAGTTCTTAAATATATACAAATATAAAAGAAAAATAAATACTGTATAAATCTGGACCGCGTGGAATGGTGGCAAGAATGCTTAGCAGCATTTCCCCGTTGAATCGCAATTCCTATTTTCTGGGCAAAAAACGAACCAGTCCTCCTATCACCAGTGGAGACAATAAGGCGAGGTGTTATACTTTTAATGAAGCTTTTTGCACTAATACTCCAAGGGCCAAATGTTTCGACAGCAAATGGGACATATTACTTATATTTACGTATCACCAACGGGGATCATATTCTCGTTTGATAAAGTGCTAAGACAGCTCTGATAACGAAGTGATAAGTTTAACTATTTTACGTGGCACGTATCACCAAACTGAAATATAATATAACCGTGTGCCCTGAACTCCTTTTCGCCGTATTGGATAATATCTAATCCAGTAACGAAAATACAGTAATATATCCATAAACGCAGGTACACCATAGTGGGTACTATGGTGTACCTGCGTTTGTGAACAAACTTGTTAACTGTAATGATCTCTTGCACTAATCTTTGTTGAGAATAGCTGCTGTTACCGAAATCGCGCAAGAGGACCTCATGATCATCACCACAACAACAATTATTATTAAATATTTTGGATTTATTTTCACAAACCACTATCTTTAAACTTAAGAAACTAGTCATTGTTCTATACTCCCAAAGTTATTTAAATATAAAAAGTTACATACTTATCTAAGTTAGTTTTTGCTGTTGATATCATCTCGGCGACTTCTTTGTTAACGTTGAATGTGAGTCGGACAGGATCCTTCGGACTCGAAGATGAAGATTCAACCGGTTTATCCTGCTCTCTATAAAAATAATAAAAGTTATAATAAAAGTGGCTACCATAATATACCATCTGTTTGTTGTTCTTTCACGGCCAAACCACGAACAGATTTGATAAAATTTGGTATGAAGTAAGCTTGAACCCAAAGGAAGGACGTTTTAGCTTTTTATTTTAGTTTTTTTTTTATGCCTAACACCTGACGAGCAGACAATTTGTAACATATAGAACAATATGTACAATACAAACTTACATGTACTTAATAATGAAATCAGTCAGTACAGCTATCGGTTGTCCTTCGGCAGGGGAATGTTCGTAAGTGAGGCCTGTGATGCCGTCTGCTCCGACGATGAACTAAGGGTTTGTAATGTTTTTGGATTCTTAAAATACATTTAAGGATTCTATATAAGTATATGTATTTAGAAAAAAAATGTTTCTGTTCATTATTAATTAAAAAAAGATGATGTTTATTGGGCGGCGGAATTCGTAACATATTATTTAAAATTAATAGTTCTACATACATCATACATTTGTCAATGACCAGGCGGAACGCGGTAATTTTTTTTTTGTCAACAATCTATAATAATGCCATTGATCCTGCCATTGGAATAGGCACAGTGTGCAATATAAAAAGTTACTACCATCAACTGCATATTTTTGTACGTTTGTAATGATGACAATTATTACAAGGCATTCTTCTACCTGTATAGTTTTGTCGAACCATCGATTGGCGCCATTGCTGCGCGAGCCGCCGCCGTGTATAGTCTGAGCGGCGGCGAGCGTGCGTTGTGGGTCGCCCTCCAAGCGCCACACGCCTGTCGCGGCGTCCAGACACAGCACCGCTAGGCTCGTCTCGACGTCCAAGAGGGACTCTCTGTTCACTTTATCTGAAAAGTATAGGAAGGTAGAATATCTTTCGTTCTGCTATTTAGATTTTATTATCCACCCAGTAATCCCATATGTGATTGTTAGTTTTGTACTTTTAGTTATTTCTACAAAAATCTTGTACGTTTATATTGGGATACAATAATTTAATTTTGTCATTTCTACTCTATGATGTAATTGATTAGATAAATTTAATCTCACCTTTGCTGAGCAGCTGATAAGCCTTTGCCCAGTTATCTCTGTTTTCGGAGGTAAGAACACCAATTGCATCACTAGCTGGAGTTGATGATAAATCAACTACTTTCTTTAAAATTTGAGAAATTTGATCTTCATTTAACCTTTTGCCATCACTGCCCCAAAGATCGACTCGGAAAATCTGCAAATATTTATTATCAATAAATTTTTCTAGTAACTATAGTTTATTTGTATACAATAAAGACTGAAAAGCTAGACATGAGACGCCTAGCGTCTTTGAATGAGAGCTTGTAAGTTTAATTGGAGTGTAAAATAGCAATAGTAATAATTTCTCGACACAGATATTTTTATATCCTTTTTTTGTAATATAAATGTTTATAGAAACAATTTATTGATAACTGAATTCATTTATCAGTATTAAAAATATCTTACATGGTTATTATGTATTACAGTTACATGTTTAGAATCATTAAATGATAATTTGTCTCGTTTTTCAATTGGTATGCGGCAAGTTCCAAATATCTTTTTATATTGTGACATATCCAGGGGACTTTTTCCCATCATTTCAACTGGAATTTTATCACTAAAAATAAAAAAAAAAACAACATAAAATCTTTAGAAGATGTATCTTTTTTCAAAAATATATATTAATTATTTTGGATGGCTTTTGATGTTAATTAAATATTATTAAGTTGTAAAAAAAAATGTAAAAGTAACTAACTTATCTATTAAAGCCTTGTAATCTAAGGCAGCTAATAAAGTTTTAGCTGCATACTTTAATTGGTCTTGCTGGTTGTTAAATTTACGGAAAGGAAAAACCAGGCCTGGACTAGAAAATACTACTACAGGGTCCCGATATTCTAAGTATGCTGTATTAAGCCACCAATCTTCAAGCCAGTTTTGATGTTGTTCAGCTCTCTTTTCTAAAAGACTCTGAAAAACATATTATTAATAAATTAAAAATGCAATATCTTCCTTATTCTGTAATAACAGAATAAGGAAGTTAATTTTATTTATTTGTAAAGGCAGTTGAATTTTGTATTTTCTAATAAACAAATGCTATATAATGACAATAAAAGTGTGTTCTTGAGATGATGATACTACTAACGCCCATTTAATTAAAAAAACCTAATAAAGAAAAAATTTGCAAAATTTTATAAAATCTTTTATTTTATCTAAAAATTAAAATTAATAATGTTTTTAAATTATTTTAAGAATACAATCAACTTTTTTTTAATTTACAATTGAATTTAGAATGTGTAGATTTAATGTCACAAACTCTTATCTTAGTTTGTTACTTTGTAATAGGTATATATGTAGTAACATGAAGTTATTTAACTTTATTTCCTTAAAGATGACTATTGTTCCGGACATTTATTTTAATTTACCTGTAATTTTTGCCCCATACCAGTTTCAAATTCCTTGACAAGATTACAAGTTGTATTAAATTCTGCATCATTCAAAAAGGGTTGGACTGATTTCAGATATTTATTCAGGGTGTCTCCAAGTTTTGGCACTGGTAACCTTGGCAAATTTTGCACCTTACTTGAAGGTTTAGTTGATGTGTAATTGCATTTTATGTGAAAAGAACTGGCATATGGTTCTAAAAGACAACTCTTCAAGGACGTCTATAATAAAAATAATAATGTTTAATTTACTGGTTTTAATATTTTTACTTTTAAAACAACTCTGCTACTTTTTAACAAATAATACTTACTAATCTCAAACCACGAAGCATTTTAAATTCCTGCGAGAAAAGGAAATAATTAAAATTAAATAAATAAGTATATTTTACTACAGTTTCATAATTATTTATTTGTACTATTTACTTATTTAACATATTTTTGCTCAATATGGTTCAAAATAATGACATTTTGAATGCAGGTAGCATAAAAAATTATGAAAACTTACTTCGTACTCGAGATTGGACTTTTGAACTTGGCTATTGATAGACATGAAAGTAACTTCACTAAAAAAGATATGTTATCAAAACAGCGATCTCATGCGATATAGGAAAGTGAAAGGAATCTGTTAGCTGGTAAGTAATTCACACGTAAAATATCGCTTGCCATTCACTTACTAGTTTCTCAAAACCGGTTGTTTTATCAACTTTAAAACATGTAAACTGTAAGAAACGCTCGTTCGTTTATACTGAAAATCTACAAGCACTAACTTTTTACCTAATCTTGATTCATGTACCTATTGTATAATACATAAATTAAGGAAAACACAGCTACTAAGTCGACACAAGCTGTATCTTTGTGAAATGCTAAGTATTACTAATAGTAATATATATCGCTCGTATCATTTGACATTTCATCGGTAATGTATCCCAAAGAGTAAATAAAAAAGAGTTGTCATGTGTCAACTGTCAAATGAGTATATTGTTATGATGAGTAAATGTCAACCGTCATCTTCATGTTTTGTTGGCAATTGGCATTAATGACATTTTATTTTATGGTATATATTCTGATTTAAAACTAAAGACGAACAGCTAACGAACAGCTGAACACATTACATTACATACATACATTCATTCTTACATACATTCTTATTAAACCTCAATTGTAACAAAAAAATAATTCTTCGAACAATGAAAAATAGTTAACTAGTTGTATGTATCTTCATCCCCAACTTAAGACAACCCGTATATCTCGTAACTACTAATTATTAGTCGACATAAAACAAATGTTTATCATTAATAACATAAGCATAAACAATTTAGGTCCGTCTACATCAGATATCACATGAGATTCTTTTGGACTTTTACCAATAAAGCTCTCTCAAGAGCAACAGCTTTGAAAATATAATACATATCTATATGTGTCTAGGTACTTCTTGTAACCCTGGTTTTTCTTCAGGGAAGACCTTGTGTCCTTACTATTATTTTCAAATTTTATTTAAACTCACTGTATTCCAATTAAGAAAAGAGTAAGGATAAACAAACCTTATGTTAATATATTCCGTCATATTGATTATAGGTCTTCTATATAATGTATTAAAAACATTTAAACATAACATAAGCAGCCTGTAAATTTCTCACAGCTGGGCTAAAGCCTCTTCTCCCTTTGAGGAGAAGGTTTGAAGCATATTCCACGACACTGCTTCAATGCGGGTTGGTGGATACACATGTGGTAGAAATTCGATGAAATTAAAGACATGCAGGTTTCCTCACGATGTTTTCCTTCACTGCCGAGCACGAGATTAATAAATTAAGCACATGAAAATTCAGTGAATTAGGTAAGCACCTGGGTTTGAACCCACAATCCTCGGTTAAGATGCGCGCGTTCTAACCACTTAGCCATCTCGTCTCTATGTTTATCTCGGACTAAAAACATTTATTGGTTAATTAATCTTTTTTGATAATACAACACTTACCAATATATGTTATGAAAACAATAAATTATTTATTTGAGATCTCAATATTATGATAATAATTCTAGGTCTAAGATGTTTATTTACCTTTACTCTTCCTGCTATTGAAATAGGCTTATAGGTATTATTTAAGGCATACTCACTTTTTGTGGCAAACATATATTGTAAAAAAATAAAAAAAACAGCTTGGTATAATTACATATTTATTTGCACTTGAACATAATGCATAGTATCAGATATTTATATATTGTGTAGAATATAACAAAAATCTAATACTTTGTTATAAAGCATATGATTGTAGGTTTTTTATTAAGGTTTAAATGACTGTATTAGTAAACATTTTTTTATTTGTTTTCTCTTATAAAAAGGAACTTTTATTGCTCTATTAGCATCATCATTAATATAAGGGTAATGAATCAATGTTACAAGTTTTCTTAAAAGCTTGATGCGAAATAAAATGTTATCTAATACGAATAATTATAAAAATATGTGTAAAAGTCAATATTCTAAAATGTTGAATTATATGCAAGTAGTTCAATAATTTAAAAACTTAACATGAAAATAAATTATTTATGAGAGATCGAGTTAGATATCCAAATGAATCAAGCAAATATAATTGTCACTAGGATTTGTGTTATTTTCTATAACAATAAATATGTTAGGCAAATACATTAAGCTTCTTAGTGAATTGCGTGTCGTCTTCTGACGTTTTTCCTGATAACGAATCTGATAATCCTAATAATTCGTCACTTTGTCCATCTTGGGTATTTCTAAAAATTACAATAAATATATAATTAAAAAAATCTTAAGGCGCGTTCATTGTTAATTATTTATCATGTTTTCATTACATTAAAATACGCTATTATTAAAAATAAGAAAATTTAAGTATTCACTATTTAAATACTATTTTCGGAGCGTATGTTTTTCGAAAGAATGCAGAATTTCGAAATAGTATAAAATAATGTTAAATTAATTTCCTTATATTCCTAATGTGCCTAAACATATCTAATCTTAAATATTTGTTTTAGTTTGTCTTATGGAAATACAATAATAGTTAAATATTATGTAATAGATTATTTTTAATTTTACCAGAACCCATTTCGTTCGAACCAATTCGTTTCTCACTGTTAACTTTTTATTTACTTGTAATTTTCTTACTTAATAATCAAATTTATAAAACGAAATTCATTATTAACATTAAGGAATTTAATTAACATAGTATAATACTTTACCTGCTGTTCGCTCGATTAAAGTCAGCCTCTCCAGAAAAACTGTCTGAATCGTCGTTAAGTGATATTTGGGAATCTGTAAAGATGTAACAATCTATGAATCGTAACATAATTAATGGATGAAGGTGTTGTGTTACGCAGTCACCCTCGTCACGGCGACGGGGCGGGAATATCAGGAGGCGGCTCGTCGACCGAAGTCGAAACAGCTTTCACCGTTGATCGGTTGGAAATACTGTGATTGAGGGTCTCCATATCCAAATTGGAGGACCTTTTTTCCACGGTCCATGAAAGGTGATAAAGATGCAGACGATAAAGCTTCGGGCAGCATTTTGTCCAATTCGGCCCGAAGCTGGTCAACACCGCTACCACCCTGGGTCGCCAGCCCGCCACCTACCGAATATGGGAGAACCGATTCGCTATGCCGGCAACTCTATGTCAGGTTAATGAGATGGCACTGTACATCAATCAATTTGGATAGACGTCCTCACCGCTCGCAATCGGGCTCTCTTGCGGAAGTCGCAGAGGGTCATATCGGTGAGCAGGATTAGAGGTACTGTACTGTACAGTGCTGTGGACTACAGTGACACTTCTCGCGGTCCATTCTGAATACTCCAGGCGGAGGTGCTCGCAGAGATGTACAGCAGGATTAGAGGTACTGTACAGTGCTGTGGACTAGAGTGACACTTCTCGCGGTCCATTCTGAGAACTCCAGGCGGAGGTGCTCGCAGAGATGTACTGGTTCTGGAGAGAGGCGACGAACGACCTAATGATAGTGGAGGCGGTACGTTGAAAAACGCAACACGCTCACGTTCAGGATGACGCAGGTACGTACCGAACACGAATACTTCGGCAAGTACCTGCACGGTATAGCTCGGCGGGAAGTGTTACCCTTCTTCCACGAGTATACATCTAAATCAAGTTATAGGTTTGGTTACATCAAAAGCATTATACCATATTCATGTAACTTTGTGCTACCGACCACTAGCTGGCGTTTTAATAGTTTCCTAGATCACGCGACAATTTGATTTGATACGTTACTTGTACAAACTTCCTTTAATAAATATTTGAGTTCAACAACAGTGTGGAGTGTAATTTAGTAGCAAGTAAAGACAGGCAGGAGGAAGAAAGATAAATATACCTAAGATTTACATGTGCAGAAAAATAAAGAGGTTTCTTCATAGTAATTTGTTACAATTTATCAAAAAAAAAAAATTGAAAAAAAGAAGTTACATACCCGAGGTGGTGAGGCGGTGCGTGGTGAGGTACTCAGCCGAGAGGTAAGGCGGCAGGTCGTCACTCGCGTCGCCTGCACCGCCCTCCGCGCCCAGAGTCTCCACCACGGACAGCCACTGCCCGTTGTGGCAACGGAACCGCTCCAACTGTAGGATGAATGGATTTACTAATGTAAGTCTTGCAGTTTATAAAAATACTAGAGATGAAACGGATGTCCGGTAACTATCCGGTATGGATATAGGTACTATTCGGCAGGATGTACATCCGGCTGAATAAAAAAAACTGGATAAAAGAAACATATTTTTGAGTAATTAGTGGCTTAATTTAGTTTAGTATCACTTAACTTAAATATAATTAGTTTTAGTTTTGAATTTTTAATCACACAATAGTAAATTAATGTAATACAAAGAAAATGAATGAATTAGTACTCGTACTTCACTAAGGGCAAATTATGGTGAATAAATACTAATTTCTAATAAATAATTTGGCCAGCTTCAGAAAAAAGTCTTTCGCTATACACACTGCTGCAAGGTGCAGAAATGTAGATTTAGGTAAACTCTGTTAAATTTGGGTATTGTTTGGCATAAGCTGCCCACAAAGAATAAGGGTCGCAAATGTGATCGGCTAAGTTTCGCCGGATATCCGGCTATCCGGCCTCATCGTCGGCCGAATATCCGGTATCCGGCATCCGGCCAAAATGCTATCCGTTTCATCTCTAATAAATACCTCGTGTGGTAAGTAATAAAATAACTTTCATTATTCGTTTTATCATTACTTAATACAATTCCAACTCACTTTAATCCTTGCGGCCCATTCGTTTTGCATTTGCGAGATGATATCCAAACATGAATCGCACATTTTTCTTATTTCCACATTTTTGTCTTGCATGAGATCGATGAGGTACGCCGGAGCTTCTGCAAAGCACGAGAGACCATGAGAGTTTGTTTAGGGCGCGCGAGGTGGCGCATCGGGCGGAGGCTACGAACCCGTGCTCGAGACGAGGTACTGCGCGGCGCGCGGATGCGACAGCAGCTGACGGAAGGCGAACACGGTCTGCAGCACGTGGTCATCGTCGGCCTGGCGCTGCCGCAGCGCCGCCACTAGCGCCTCGCCCCCCCCTGCCGTCACCAGCGCGGCGGCCGCGCGCTCCTCTGCGCCCATCGCGCCCGCCGCCACCACCGCCTCCAGCACCAGCTCCGGGTCGCGCTGGTTAACTGCGGATGTTGTAACAAGTATTTAAGTGAGTCATAGTTTCGAATGATTGGTAGTGCTCAAAGAAGTCTGTCTAACCTGCTCTATTGAACACTACCAAATTGAATGCACCGAAAAAATATGTCATCCTTAAGACAAATTATTACAAGTTTTATTTTTCTTAAAAACCTACCTGGATCTAATATCTTCAGGATGCACGGAATTAAGTTGTATCTTTCGACGACGGCATATATATCGATATTATTGTTCAAATTCAGAATGTTGCTCAGTGTTCCCATACATTCGATGACAAATTCTTCAGACGCCTCATCACTCGTAACCGCGCCAGCTATGTCTCCTACGAATTCCTGAAACATATATCTCCATCAGCGAAAGTTGATCAATGCAAGCGTTCGACAAAGCGGGGCGCCGCCGAACTGACCACGAAGAGTGCCTTGTTCTGAGGGTGGTGCGACAGATTACGGACGAGCTTCATGAGCACGGCGTTGCGGTGTCGGAACGCGCGCGCCAGCAGCTCCCGCAGACGGCCCTCGGCCGACATCTGCTGCGCGGCGCGCTCGCTCCACGACAGGTTGACGCACAGCGCCAGCAGCACGTCCGTCGTGCCCGGCCCGCTCTCGCAACGCGCCTCGCTGTTCACGTTCAATAGCAGCATATCCGTCAACTGAAAGGGGTAATAATGGAATGGTCAGACTGGAGTTTTTTCAAACATTCGTATTGGAGAATAGCAGACCTGCACAAAGTCAGTTGCAGTTTAGGTTGATTGCTACTTTCAAGAATGTAAACGATAATGAATAAGAATTAATAATTATCGTTTACAATTGTTGTTGGTTGAAAAATATAAAATGTTCATTATAATTACTCACCAGTTTGACACAGTCAGATTGTGTAAACATTTGTTTGACGCGGTCATCCATACTGAGGTGGTAAAGTATTTTCATTGCTAAGTTTATATGTTTATCATCACCTTAAATTGTAAAATTGTATTCATTTACTTTTCAAATTCAATCTTATATCAATTTACATAATTTGTAAATATCGAATAACTTACTAGTAAATTGGATGAACTTTGGTAGCAAATTTATTTTGATCATTTTGTTTCGTAATTTAGTATCGAAGGTCAAATTAAAGAGTAGTTTTAAAGTAACATTCACCAAATCAGCATTAGGAGAATCTAACAAAGGAGCGAGTTTTTCAATAATTCCTTTGGAGGCCATTGCATTCTTATTTTCAATAAATATTGATAACTTTTGCAAAAATGAAACAATTAAAATCAGTAGATCAATATTTGAATGTCTTTCCATAGCTCCGATGAGCAAACCAACTATATCCTTTTTATGCATTTTTTCTTCTACTTTTACATTATCTGCTATGTTTAAAAGCATGTAAAAAGCAACTCTAAGCAACTGTTCTTGTCTTTTGGATAAAGTCTTGAGTTTTCTCTTCAGTTGTTCCTCATCACTCTTAGAAAGGAATTCATCAGATGCATGGCACAGATCTTCATGATAACTAGACACAATAGATCTAGTTTTTTGAATATTGACATCAGTGACTGCCCAAGTTCCAGATTTAGGACGTCTTTTCGGTTCTGGAATACGACTCTTTGGCAATTCATTCTGAAAATTATAAAAAATTTTAATTAGCAATTAAAAAAAGTATAACATGTTTTTAATAAAAATGCAAGCCATAAACGATTTACTTTC
The DNA here is from genome assembly GCF_905147765.1 of Vanessa atalanta. Lineage (NCBI taxonomy): Eukaryota > Metazoa > Arthropoda > Insecta > Lepidoptera > Nymphalidae > Vanessa > Vanessa atalanta. The sequence goes on from NC_061873.1 coordinate 7,878,433, forward strand.
TGATAGAACATAAAAAAAATAAACAACATTTATAAGTTACTTGCTTTATCTGGTGTAATAACTTGCTTTTTTCCTTCAACTTTTTCTTTCCATTGATCATATCGTTTGAGTTCATAATCAATAACATCCATACATAGTGAGCCAATTTTGTACTGAATTATAACAGAATGAAACTCTATATAAGTAGAGAAACAGAAAAATGTATAAACAATGTTTGTACTTAATTCAATACTACGTTTCCATTCTTCTCTTAAGACTCTAGAAAGAGCACTCAGCAGGGCTTCTGAAAGTTAGGATTTAAAATTATTTTGCAAAACATGTAGACTTCAAATCCTTTAGACACAAATTGCCACTATTTAATTTATTAAATTTAGTAAGCAAAATCAAGCACTACCCCATAGCACTTTGAACAAGCTCATCTGGGTAGGTACTACCCACTTGTGACTTATTTTAGGCCTTTATAGCACTACATAGTTTGGTTCTTGTTTGAAGAATGAGTAAAGCAGTGTAATTACAGGCACAAGGGGCTTATCTTATTATATATATCTTATTAGGGGCTATCTATGTATATTCAGACACATAATTAATAGATAACATTCAAATTATCGATGCTCCAAAACCCGCATTGGAGCAGCGTGGCGGGATATGCTCCAAACCTTCTCTTCAAAGGGAGAGGATTTACAGGCTGTTAATGTGATGTATTCAAATTTCTTCAACACTGTTAGTTAAATAGATTAACTTAAAACATTCCCCACACAACAACACTTTAGAGACCATTAAGGACAGATGCGTCAAATTCATCAGCACAGAAAAGAAATTTTACATCTTTCCTACAACAATATTATTAAAAAAAAATTAAAATCCTTGCAATTAAGGTGTCATGCATATCAATCAACATAAAAATTAAATTACCGTTTCTAGCCAATTCAATTAAATTGTCTGGGTTTCTCGCAAGTTGTAATATTAGAGCAGATCCTTTAATTTTTTCTGGAATGTCATCATAAAGTAGTTCAACATAATCATCAATACGATTTAAGACAGCAACTGGAACACTTTCTATGGGACTCATAGTAGATGTTTCTTAACAAATTCAATCCTGGAATGGAATATTATTATAAAAAGTGTAAAAGCAACATTAAAACAATTAGGGACCCTTAAATTCTATCCATAACAATCATTTGGTCTAAGGATTAATGAAAATAATTTATATAATATTGATTATGCTCACAATCTTATAGAATGTTCTTCTATGTGGTCGTACATAAATTAACGGATTCCCTTCTATTAAATCAAATAAGGTTTTTAATAAAACTGTTATTGATCAATTGCAAAATTTAATTTTTATTCCCTTTTGTATTTGTAATATAATGGCCTTGTACACTTGTAATACTTGTATTGCTATGCACTAATCACTATTGACTAATATCATAGACTAAGAATTTTAAATGACAATTGATCTAATTGACATTTCACTTTCGGATAAGCCAAAGAGGATTATCTATGTCGAATGTAATTTTTCTTAATTAAGATAAACAGGTCATTCAAAATCCTGTACAAATAATATCGGTTTAAAGACACTTGTTGAAATTATTTAAGTAACATATTTAATAATGTAAAAAAATAAATTAACAATATTTTTTATTTGATTTTGATATACAAGTCATATTGATATTTATTAATATTAATTCTACTCCTATTTGATTCTTTGGAGCTTGTTTTTTTTAGGTTTGAATAATAGTTTAATTAAAAAAATATTTTGAAATAGAATTTTATAATTGATACGATTTACATCATAAATAATATCGCCTTTATATTTCATCAAATTATATGTTAAATAAAATTAAATCTCTTCTAAGCCCGCATGAATATGTTGTGTTTGTTTTATCTGTGAGCTCATAGCACTTTTGAGGTTTTGAGTCGAAATTAACACAATAAAGTGAATATGTATAGCATACAAAGTTAATCTGTGAAATAAGAAATTAGTAATCTGTTTTGTTGGTGCTAGTAAGTTGCTTAAAAAGTATATCCAGTAGGTAATTACTAACTTGTGACTAATAAATTTCAGTATTATTTTGTTTATAATTACAGCTTAGTTGTTTGGCGAAACATCATATTTACAAAATAAAACAGTTCATTGTTTTTGACAAACTTGACCATTGTGTAGTGACAACTGATTCTAAAGTCTATTTCCTTTCAGTCTTAACTTCTTCAGAAAGATAAGGAAAAACGATAATGACCTAATCGGAAAAAATTGCATACATCGGCTTTACTCAAAATTGGTAAATATTTATTAATTTAATTATAAAGTTGGCTCTCGTGATCAAGTAGTACCGTAATATTAGTTTGTAAAAAATCTAAGAAATTTATTGTTTGTGAATGTTTATTACGTAGAGTTAAGTGCTTAATAAAATTATTCAGCAGATTATTCATAATCAATATTACTGATTGTGACGTATTTTTAAATACTATATAGTTTGTATAATGAAATTGAAATCAGTTTGTCTTTAATTATCAATTAAAACAACAACTTATCACTTCATGTTTTAATACTTTATATGATATAATGGTGAGTTGTTACTTTAACAAACTTATTTGTTAAAGTAACAACTCAAAGTACTGTACAATATTATATGTTAGAAAATTATAATAATAACTATTCAATTACTTACAGATTTATAATGTGGAAAAGTTAATTGTCCAGAAAACATTATGAAATAATCATATCACTATGACAGAAAGCATTACAACACTTACTGCTCCAATTTCTCTATCAACATATCATCAGCTGAGTTTAACTGGTAAGTATTTGAACAATTATTTGTTCTTTCTGGCTTAAATTATTAAATTTTGTGTCTTGATGTATGAGTATTTTCAATACTGTGCTATATTTTGTTTTTTATTTATATATGAGTCAATTGTTTTTATCTATACAAGAACCAATTGATTTATAGGATTGGATGCAAATATACAGAATGATAAAATACTAAATTCAGTCATTTGTTGAGTCATGTTTCATAAGAATTAATTAATTATACCTAAAATGAACAAAATATGCAAAAATATATCATTCTAATTAAATCAATTTCATATTTCAGTTGAATCAGCTAGTATCCGTAATTCTGGACTTTTTAAACCAAATCCCTATTTGCAACTTATAATAGATGATAATATTTCAAGAAGAACTGAGGTCATAAAAAATACATTGCATCCAAAATGGAAGGAAGAATTTACAGTTTTGGTTACACCTCTATCTCAACTAGTATTGCGACTGGCAGACCACCACAGTTTTCGAAAAGATCACATTATTGGCGAGAAAAAAATAAACTTCTTAAAAATTCTTCTTTATATCAATGGAAAATGTGAAAATGTGGAATTAAGTATTGGTAAACATGAAGTCAAAACATCATTTTGTTAGTATACAGTTTTTATGTTGAAATAAATTTGTGTACGACTAATATTGCTGCTTTATTTTAGATTTGATGAAGAGTGTTTCTCAGGATAATGCTTCTAATGGAAACACAGAAGTGAAGGCAGCTGAGTTAGTGTTGCTCTTAGATGGCTTAAGAATTGACCCATCCATTTTAAATCAGTCACATGAAGCATTAGGAGAAACTAGTAATTCCCAAAGCCCCCTTAGTGAAGGTGTTCGATGCAGGTTTAGAATAAGAAATAATTTAGAAAACCAGAGGTCTGTGGTGCATCTTCGAGCATTGCGTGTATGTATAAATAAGTAATATTAAAAAAAAAAAAACTCTTAAATCTTTTTTTACTATGATAAAACTTGTATTAAATGAAACTTGTTGGGCAAAGATGATTTGTGCAGCAATTTATAATTGTGAAAAACTAATTATGATAGTTTTACTGTCAATTACTCATTTTCAATTAGTGTATTATGCTAAATCTTCTAAATATTATAGCCCCCACCGGGTCCGCCTCCACTGAGCAATGGCGCCGTGTCCGTGAGCGCGTTGGAGAGTGGCGCTGGCCCCTCGCGGCAGGATGAGCCGCCCGTCGCGCCCGTCGCTACGCACCTCGCGCCCGCCCCCGCCGCTACCCCCTCGGCGACCGCCGCTCCCACTGCCGAAGAACCTCTGCCACCAGGGTGGGAAATGCGTTACGATGTTTATGGGAGACGGTAGGATATTTACCAGACATTTTTCTATAAATCCATATATTAACTTAATCTTTATCTGGTCCAATTTCATATTTTGCTTAATGGGGCGTTTGCTACGAAATCAACTCGAAAGGGAAAGAAAAGGGGCCCTTTAAATATTCGTGCTCGTTCCTGGACTTGTCTCTCGTCATTCGCGCTACTGTGTAAATGCAACTTAAGACATCAAAAAAGCGCTTATGTTATGTTACCTTAATCAATGACGAAAAAAAAAAAAAAAACTGCAAATATTCATAGGTACTATGTGGACCACAACACGCGGTCGACGTCCTGGGAGCGGCCGCAGCCTCTGCCGCCGGGCTGGGAGGTGCGGCGCGACGCGCGCGGCCGGGTGTACTACGTGGACCACAACACGCGCACCACCACCTGGCAGCGGCCCGACACGGAGCGTCTGGCGCGCTTCCAGCACTGGCGCGGCGAGCGTCGCCATGTAGTGGCGCAGGGCAACCAGCGCTTCCTCTTCCCGCCACCGCGCCCGCACGCTACGCACTCGCAGCCGCTGCTCCTGCCCGAGCCCCTCGACGCAGACCACGACCCGCCCCCAAGTAGGATCACTGTTCACAAACTATACTTCAGTATTCGAATTGAAGTTTCAGTATTGTATATGTGTCAGTCGGCACTTTTATGTCCTCAAATTTACTTCTCATCGAAGACTACAGTTAAAATTTTAAATGACAATCAATCAAGAAAGTACCACTTTACTGTAACGAATGGAAGAATATCAACTTGAACAAATGGACGTAAATGGCTAAACTAATATTACAAAATATGAAATCAGGCGGAAGTGGCGCGAGCGGCCCGCCCGCAGCGCCCAGCGCGGCGCCGAGCGCAGCGGGCGCGGCGGGCGCGGGCGCGGGCGCGGCGGACGAGGCGCTGGGCGCGCTGCCGGCCGGCTGGGAGCGCCGCGTGCAGCCCGACGGCCGAGTGTACTTCGTAAACCACAAGAATCGTACCACGCAGTGGGAAGACCCGCGCACCCAGGTACAGTCGCAACCTGCACGTGAACTTGTGTTATGTGCGAAGTTCACATGTATCTCTACAGTACACTGTATGGTACTGAAGAACAACCTTTTCATAGCAGGACTGAAGACTTTGATCGGCCGTCAGCTGGATATGTTTAAATATACATTTTTTTAAAACAAAATAAATTTAAAGGGCAATATATTTTTAGGGACAAGAAATCAGCGCGCTAGAGGAGGCTCTCCCCCCCGGTTGGGAGATAAGGTTCACAGAGGAGGGCACGCGATACTTCGTTGACCACAACACGCGCACCACCACATTCCAGGACCCAAGGCCGGGCGCGCCGAAGGGTCCACAAGGGGCCTACGGCGTACCCAGAGCCTACGAACGCTCCTTCAGATGGAAACTTAGTCAATTTAGATACCTATGCCAGAGCAACGCTTTACCCAGTCACATAAAAATTACGCTATCGCGGCAGACACTTTTCGAAGATTCGTATCATCAGGTAAATTTATCGTTTAATCATCTAACGTAAACATGACATTCAAAGCTCTAGATTTTATCAGTTGTTAATCAACAGTCGGCTTATCAGTTGGACTCATTTAAATGTGCGTAATTGTATATCATCTAGCGAGCTGTTCAAAACTGATAATTTACTTTGTTATTTTTACCCCACTGTTATTGTAAATACCTTTAATTGACTGAGTTATATACTATATTTTTTTTTATTTCTTTACTCTTCAGATCATGAGGCTACCTGCATACGAACTTCGGAGACGATTGTATATAATATTCCGCGGCGAAGAAGGCTTAGATTACGGAGGAGTTAGCCGTGAATGGTTTTTCTTACTATCCCACGAAGTTCTCAATCCAATGTACTGCCTTTTTGAATATGCAAACAAAAATAATTATAGTCTTCAAATTAATCCAGCCAGTTATGTTAACCCAGATCACTTACTTTATTTTAAATTCATAGGAAGATTTATTGCAATGGCTCTGTACCATGGAAGATTTATATATTCCGGTTTCACTATGCCTTTCTATAAGAGAATGTTAAACAAAAAACTGACAATGAAAGATATAGAATCAATTGATCCAGAATTTTATAACTCGTTAGTTTGGATTAAAGACAACAATATCGACGAGTGTGGCCTTGAAATGTGGTTTAGTGTAGATTTCGAAGTTTTAGGACAAGTGATACATCATGAATTAAAACCGTCGGGTGATAAAGAACGTGTTACAGAGGTATGTTTCTTACATAATAGATAACCCGTCAAATTAAAATAACCCATTGAATCGTAAAAAAATGTTTGCATCACTTAACAATTTATTAATGTATGTAAACATTTACAATAATAATATTTATATATTACTCGGGTTTTACCAATGATCATAGCTGATGTCTGAATCATGCCCGTGATCACGACAAACATCCGGTGAGAGCGATTAAAACAAAGTTTATACAAATATTTATATTTATTATTAGGTGTTAAATTTAGTAATTATAAATTTAAATGGCTATGGCTATGGCTATGATTGATAAATTCATCTTATTAAATTGACTGTTAAAAAGCAATTAAGATAATATTACAAAATTGGGCTTATTGCTATCACATTAGATTTTTTTTTTTTATCTAAACAGATATAAAATTAGTAAATATTCGAATGATTGAACCTTAGCAAAATTTAAGTTGTTTTAGCTTCAAAACAAATACATTAACTTTAACTAGACTTTTCTGTAACGTTTAATTAATGAAATGTAAAAAATATGTTGGTATTATATCTACAAACAATATATCTTCATAAAATCTGTCGAGAGAGACTTTAAACTTTCGAAAGCTTGTGAACCGAAACACACAGCTTTCGGTAGATCTATCGAAATTCATATAAGTTAAATTATAAGAAGTCTAATTTGTTTTTTCACGCAATAGGAACGTTCAACGTTCAGAACGATACGCGGCCTCTTATTCGGGATTCTTACCTACTATAACCACTACGATGTCCGTGTTCGGTACGGTTCGGAAAGACTACCGGATCGTGTTAATATAGAAACCCGCGGCCCGACCCGTACTTAGCTTTGCTCCTCTGGGCCGCCTTAAATAGGACACGCGCGACCCTAGGGATACGCTTTAATTTTTAAGCCCCAGGTATCGAAGGTGAGAGGGCCGAGCCGAGACGACATATACGTCGTTTCCACTCTTTGTCCGTTTTTAGACCATGACGGTTTCATAGAAAGAGGCTAAGGCCTCCACGCAGAAAAACTAACCTAACCTAACCGAAAGATCATAAAGTATCAAAATTGCATACGTTCTATTGTAAGTTGAATCAAGTTCACAATCTTTCAATTTACAGTTACTCGCGTGCTACTTTATAATCTAACGTAAAATTATAATAGAATTTTACGGTAATATTTATATGTCACCGTAAGATGACAAACATCGTTAGATTACAATCTATCTCGTAGATTGTAAACTGTCGAAATATTGTGAACCGTGAAATATGATTGTAATATATTATTATTTATCTAGTTATATTATATTTCGCGCAATTGAAAACTGTCGATAGATTGTGAACGTTTATTCAATTTGCAATAAAATATAAACAATTTCGATAGTTCATAATATTTCGGTTAGGTTAGGTTAGAGATTTTATAATTTAACTGAAATTTACTTCTATAGATTGTAAGCTACCGAATAATAACGGTGACATATGATTAGTCGCTCTTACAATAAGACCGGCCAATCAGGAAGAGCTTTCGATAGTTGACAATTTGACGCGGGACAAATTGAAACTTCGATAGATTACAATATAGCGAAAAATAATGCGTTAAATTGCAATCATATTTCACGGTTCACAATATTTTGACAGTTTACAATCTGACGAGATAGATTGTAATCTAACGATGTTTGTAATCTTACGGTATCATATACATTTAATTGTCCATGTATGATTCATGCTGTAATTTCGTTTTAGAAGAATAGTAACTACTGAGTTCTTCTCATTGAATATACATTTTTATCAAGTCGTAGTAATATATTTAATTGAATAGTAACGTAGTATTGTTAAATCTTTTACAATTCGTGTGGCACGGGTATTAATTGTTCGTCGTGTATTTTTTTATATTGGGAGTAAAATTTGTTTTCTTTCAGGCTAATAAGGAGCAATATTTACAATTAGTTACACAATGGCGTATGACACGAGGAATCGAAGAACAAACGATCGCTTTTCTTGACGGTTTTAACGAGGTATTCTAGTTTATTATATAAGTTTTAAATACAATTTACGTTTGATACGACACACTCGATCCAGCATTACTATGATGCCAAGTGTTTCTAAAGAGTATAATTATAGAATTTCTCATCTAAACGATGTGACGATGTCATTGAAATTTGCAGGTGGTACCGTTGGAGTGGTTGAAGTACTTCGACGAGCGCGAGCTGGAGCTGATGCTGTGCGGCATGCAGGAGGTGGACGTGGACGACTGGCAGCGGAACACCATCTACCGCCACTACACGCGCACCAGCAAGCAGGTCGCTTGGTTCTGGCAGGTTGGCATTACTCTTTATAAAATCTGTAGATAGATATTACACAAATCTTCATAACTTTAGTTTATAATACTAGTGTAAAAATGTTGTATTTTTTTTGTGTATAATGACAATTTTTTTTAAATTCTTAAAAAACTAATTGTGATGATGATGTCGTGTGACCGATTCTGGTCATAGCACCCACTCTTCAAGGGAAACGAGCCAACTATGCAGGATATGTTATAGTGCCCAAGTGAGTGCGTCAACACAGTTCACTCTGCTTCGTCATTCGTAATCCGATGGGGCAGTAAATCCGACATGACCGCATAGAATTGGGGCGCAAATTAACGACTTCCGAGGAATGTTCACACTTCCGACTTCCAGACTTCGGGCTGTCACTGAGAATTTTTTCGACAGAAAAACCCAATAAGTTTTTATCGGCCCGACCTGGGTTAAAACTAGATTTTCAGGATCTGTGACCTTATATACAGCTACTACGAGGCATTAAAAAAAATACTATATAAAATTCTAGTACATACACCTAATTCCAATAGAAGGGGAAGGTAGAGCAACTATACGATAATAATATTCTATAATAATAGCACTGTCATATTTTTTTTATGCTACATAACTTTTCCACTTAACTACTAATACCCATTAAGTTCCTGCCCAGTGTCGCTGTCGAAGTCATAAGGTTGGCAAACTCCGACAAAAAACTTCGTCGACATTGAAAACTATTTTTTTGCACTAATATCAAAGATTATTCAATTCAATTCTTAGTTTAATAGCTTTTAATTGTGCCGACAGGGCACAGATTACCAAAGATTATTATTAGATCTCAATCTATAATGTCACGCAAATTTAAGGTGACAGTTGTTTTTTACCTTACCTGTGATTGGATTTGGCCAAATATATTAAGTACCTTATAGAATCTCGAGGGCCTGAGTTTGTCTTAAAACATAAAGTAAAAAGTTTTTAGCTAAGAAATTCTTGGAGTTAAGTATTTGGCAACGTTGACATTTCCTCGCCTCTGAATGTATTGTATGTATGTATTTATATATATGATTTAACTGTTCACAGTGAATATAAAATATCTTCTCGTGCTAGAGCCATTTTTAATTTTCATAGCTTCATAAAATTTATTTCTTCCTCTAAACAGAGGATGGTTACTGATACTCTGTGCATAATTTCAGTTTGTGCGACAAATGGACAACGAAAAACGGGCAAGATTGCTGCAATTCGTTACAGGAACTTGTCGAGTGCCAGTTGGTGGATTTGCTGAGCTTATGGGTTCTAATGGACCTCAACGCTTCTGTATAGAAAAGGTAAGGAGGACTGGAAGGTGATTAACTTTAAATTTATACCTTACCTTAATAAAATATACATGTCAATGTAAGGTATACATTTAAACTCTACATTTAATTTCACTATGAAGAGGTGATAAACAATACAATAATCACAACCTGAACTTGCAATATATCCTTACATAATAAGCTGATGGAACACTACATTATTAATAGCCTGCCAATTCAGTTTGGTTTTTAAAATTGAACATTTTTAGTTATTGGTTACTAGTAAGCATTATTAAAATTTTATATGTATTAATAATACTAACTACGAATTATTTTAATTCTTTAATCAATCTAGGTCGGAAAAGACACATGGCTACCGAGGTCACACACATGCTTCAATCGCCTTGACCTACCGCCTTATAAAAGTTACGAACAGTTGTGTGAGAAATTGAACTATGCGATCGAAGAAACGGAAGGATTTGGTCAAGAGTAAATAAATTTTGCTAGTAGCACTAGTAGAATATTGTAAATTATTAATACTTTAATTTAAATGCACCAACCTCCATGAGAGGTTTTGTTCAATTGGAATTGGTGCCGTCGTAAAAAGACCAACCAAATACTTGTATGAATATTTGTTTATTAAACAATAATTTTATTGTGTAGATATCTTTTAGTGTATTATGTCAGTTATATAAGATATATTTTGTTTGAACTATATTTATAAAGTTCGTCTATAAAGTTCAATAAAAATCTTTGAAATGTAATTTGTTTTATTCTTTTTTTAATTTATTATTATTTATCACAGTGTACTAAAAGAGTTGTATACATATAATACAACTTTTATAAGCAGAATAGCATGTCCACATATCTTTTTTTCAATGTTTCAATATACGAAATCATACTTGGCCTTCTATATATACTATACTTATATCTGATATAAACTATTATTGCATATCGATAGTCCACTATCGATAGACTATCGATAGTTAAGGTGTTAGAGATAGTATCCATAGTATTGTCACGTGTCAATACAAAGCAATACTATCGATAGTATTACTTTTAACCTAAGCTATCGATAGGAGCAATAGTATCGCTTCTACCAATAGTATTGCTTACAGAGAGCTAACGATACTATCGATAGTATTGCGCACGGAGAGCTATCAATACTATGGATGGTACTATCGATAGTTCAGTAACGCTGATATAAACATACATTGTTGTTATAGGAAATTGAACTAACGATTTTACTAGCAACGAGTACTTTGAAAAATAATATGTAAAAAAATCATATTCAGTTATTTTTTTAATACATATATATAAAATATATTGTATATAAATTTAATATATAGTACAATTATTTTTATTATTTTAAACATGATGTTTAAAATTCTTCTTAAATAAATTCTTAAATAAAAGTTAAATTTAGTTTTAATAAATTTTATTTCTGCTAATTTACAAATAAAAGGCGATTATTTTACGAAAGTATGTTTCTAAAATCACTGCCAATCATAAGTGTAGCAATAAAGATACATTTTTTTTACTATAAAAAGAAATAAATAACAAAATTAAACTGCATTCTTAATTAATACAATTTAGAAGTAGCAAATTCGCGTGCCTTTTTAATAGCATCATCTAAAGCCCTGATATTGTTTCCAGAGGCTTGAGCAGATTCTGCCTTACCACCACCTTTACCACCAATAATGGGTACAATGGATTGAATCCACTCAGATGCTAGTAAGCCTTTTTCAATAAGGTTTTTAGGTACAGCTACCAAACAGAAAATTTTATTTGAGTCCTCATCAACAGAGAAAAACATTGCAGCTGAATTAGGCTGTAACTGCTTTACTTGTTTTAAGGCAGCATCTAATGCTTTTGTATTACTATACGCCTTTAGCTCTTCTATGATTATTTCCGACGATTTATCCCCCAAACATAATTCCTTCGCTTTTTCAATTACTAAATTGATAGTCATTGCTTTAGCAGCTCTTTCTTTGTCATCTAATTGTTTCTTTAAATTCTTAAGCATAGTTCGTAGCTCTTCTTTCTTCCAATAAGATATCTGGGCCTGAGAGACATCATTTGTAAGGTCAACAATTTTTTTTACAATTTCCTTCTGATTAATATTTTCACCTTGTTCTTTTATGAAATTAGCAATGTTATTTACTTCATTTTCCAGAATGCTCATTTTATTAATAGCTTTCAATGCTTCAGGCCCAGTTAATGCTACAATTCTGCGAATACCTTTTGCAATTCCTTCTTCACTTACGATAACATATTCACCAATATGTCCAGTTTGATGTAAGTGAGAACCACCACAAAATTCGACGGAAGTTTCAAAACCAGTTGATGCATCTGGATTTTTTTCCAACTCATCAACTGAAATGCCAACTGAAACCACACGGACTGGATCTGGGTAATGTTCATCGAACATGGCACGAAGACCTTTTATTTTTTTAGCCTCACTCAAACTGGTGTGTTTTGCGTAAACACGCTTGTTATCACTTATAATTGATTTTATTTCGTCTTCTGTGTCTTTTATTTGTTTAACAGTCATGGGACCTTTATTAGTAAAATCAAATCTAAGGCGATCTGGCATCACAAGGGATCCTCTTTGATCAGAATCATTTCCAAGCACTTTTCTTAAAACATTATTAAGTATATGTGTTCCTGTATGATTGTTCATAACTAATCTCCGTCTTTCTGTGTCTATATGCAGTGTAACTGTATCTCCAACTTTGAGTGTACCTTCAATTTTACCTATATGAAGAACATAACCACCCTTTACCTGAACATTAGTAACTGTAAATTCTACACTGTCATCGTCAGACTTTACCATATAACCTTCATCAAATATTTGCCCACCCTGCTCTGCATAGAAATTTGTTTTGTCTAAAATAACACCACATTCCTGGCCACTACTGACCTCATTTACGAATTGTTTGTTACTGCGTAATGATAAAATTTTTGCAGAGCATGGTGCAAACTTATATTCAGCATCTTTATCAGTGGAAGATGGAACATAATTATATTTAGGGGAATCATCTGTGACGGGCACTCCACTTTCCTGTAAATGACTAATAGCATGTATATCTAATGCCAATAAATCTTCCTGGCCTAAAGTTTTTCCTTGTGATGATAATTGAGATTCTTTTTTTGCTTTTTCATAACCTTCCATGTCAATAACCAGATTATTTTCTTCACACATTAATTGTGTTAGATCAATTGGAAAGCCATAAGTATCATACATACGCCAAGCAACATCTCCAGGTACAGATTTAGAATCACCAAGTTTCTCTATTGTTCTGTTAAGCAAATTCCGACCTCGAGTTAATGTTTTCAAAAACTGAATTTCTTCTTCATTAATAATTTGAACAATTGATTCTGGATCTTTTTTAATTTCAGGAAACACGTCACCAAGTAATACTACAACAGTATGTACCAATGAAGCGAAAAATCCTGGTTTGGCATTTAGTTTTTCTGATGCAAATCTTACTGCTCTTCTTAAAATTCTACGGAGTACATAACCTCTGCCAGTATTATCTGGGTGACCACCATCAGATAATGCAATTGTTAATGTTCTTGCATGGTCAGCCAGTACACGGTAAGCCATATCAATACCATCCGTGTCATCAGAACCTACTTTACCAGTATAAGGTCTTACTTTAGTGCCATTTTCAATGGCTTTAAAAATAGGCATGAAGAAATCAGTATCATAATTTGCTCTTTTATTTTGAATTACAGAAACTAATCTTTCTAATCCCAATCCACAGTCAATGTGCCTTTTGGGCAATAACTTTAATGATCCATCAGTTTCTCTATTAAATTGAATGAAAACCAAGTTCCAAATTTCGAGCACATCAGGATCATCCATATTAACAAGATGAGCAGCATCTCTTCCACCGATCCGATCATAATGTAATTCAGAGCATGGTCCACAAGGTCCTGTTTCACCCATTTCCCAAAAGTTGTCTTTCATATTCCCAGGTAAAATGTGCGATTCTGGAACTCCTAAATTTAACCAAATATTCTTGCATTCTAAATCTGGTTCCAGACCAGATGACTCATCTCCCCCAAAATATGTTACATACAATCTATCACCTGGAAGCTTATATACTTGCGTTAGAAGTTCCCAAGCCCATGCACATATTTCGTTTTTAAAATAGTCACCAAAAGACCAATTTCCCATCATTTCAAAAAATGTATGATGATATACATCTTTTCCTACATCATCTAAATCATTGTGTTTTCCACCAGCCCTTATACATTTTTGAGTATTTACAACTCTTACATATTGAGCCATATCAGAGTTGGGATCTACTGATCCTAAAAATATGGGTTTAAATTGATTCATGCCAGCATTTGTAAAAAGTAAGGTAGGATCATCCAAAGGAATTGTAGATGAAGAGTGAACATACTTATGGCCTTTATTGATGAAAAAATCTATAAAAGCTTTTCTTATTTCACTTCCAGTCATTGAAGTATCCATTATGGCGTTGACCTAGAAATATAAAGAATGCTATTGTTAATTTTTAATTTTTTTTAGCTGGAAACGAAAATTATATTTAAAATTAAATTGAAGTCATTGCTTCAATATGTGGTAACATAATAAGACTTTTTTTAATTTTGTTATTATTAGATGTCTTGTTAATGTCTATTCTTTATGAAAAATCATATTATACTACTGAATGACAAAATAAGTAATTTGTTTAATAAATTTTATACAAATAACTTTTTTTTTGTGCATAAATATGATATTACCAGAGCTAGGTAACATACTTAAGCAAAGCGTGTATTTCATAATACTTTGCTTAAATTAAAATACAAATTACAAATATCCTTTGGAACATTTTTAAAATATAAAATACTGAAATTGTGTATTTGAAAGTATTTTGTATTCAGACCACTTGTTTGAACAATTTTTTTTTCAAACCTCATAATTAACTTTCGCTCATAACAACTTTAACTTAAACACTTAAAAGTAACATATTGCTTACATAAACTTGGAATTTCGTTTTTTTTTATGAATGATTGTACAATTTCAATACAAATTGAATACTAATAAGTTTGTTTACAATGCAGCTTTTTGCTAAATGTATTTTAGAAATATATATTTAAGCAATAAGTATTTTAAAAAAGTTTCTTCTAAATTTTTTTAGAAGTAACTACAACATAAATACTAAATAAGTTTTTTAATTCAAATATTGCCCACCCCTAGCTATTGCATCATAAAAACCTATCTCACATTAATTATACCATATGGTCAATTTTAAGTGAATGTCACATAGTTATGGAGAAAAGCATAATTTCGTTTACAAATTGCCACCTACTTTTCAATGATGTATAATATTTAAAAAAAATATCTAGATTTTTAGTAAAATTACTAAAAAATAGGTAAATATTTAGAGATTAGCAAGAGTAACTAAAATTATATTAATTTAAATAATAGAAAATTGTAACTGAATGGGACCATATTACGTACCTGACTTATCAAATAAATTTTAAATATTTATTCAAGGGAATATACAATATATTAAGTATATTAATTGATAAAAGGTTATCTTAACACATATTATTTTAATGTATACACAATCAGAAACAGGAACTTAAAGCTAGTTAATTTTGTCACAAATGCTTCTACAGGTGACAAAATATTAAATTATTTATTTTATTATCCATATGGATCAGAGCAGTCAAATACAGTGAAAGTAAGTAACCTTTTGACCGAATAAAATTAATTGTGTATTTACAATTTGATTTCTTGAACTCGTAAAATCAGGCAGATATAGTTCATTATAAAATATAAATTGAAACACCAATTACCTTGTACTCGCACAACAAAAAAAATTGAATATTTTAGTTACTCCAGTGATAGAGCAATTAGAAACATGCTCCACATTGCACCACAGACTAACTACTTCAGTCTTCCGTCTAAATTTTAGATTCAGAGTGCAACGTTGACATTTAACAAGTATGCAATAAAATGACAACTCATGAACTCAAAAGTTCCTTTAAGTTGGCAAGGGGAGATAAATTTTATACATTTTTGCTTTTTAAACAGTTCTTTAACTGTCCTTCATTGCATTTTTTTTACTCAAATACTATCTCAACGAAGTATACTATAATTTTTTTACCTTTTTTTATTTTATACTTTCTAATTAGTTATTGATTGTTAGATTAAAAAAATATCTATTCATACTGAACTCTTTAATATTTTAATTCTAAAATGCATTATTTTATTGCTACTATATACATATTAAAATATTGTGAATGTCAAATTATTTTGCACCTAAAATGTATTTTAGACTTAATGAAAAAGGATGACATACTTTATTGTAACAAAGCATTTTGTTTTTAAATTTTATAAAGAAAGAAAAACATTTTTTGTTACTTTTACTACTGCATACTTTTTTCTTCTTTCCCAAAAATTGTTGGTTAGTTGTATTTGATAGTTTTCTGTTGAAATATAAATGAGCTTCTGGTAGCAATGATTATAATGCACCTCTTTATTTAGCTTATAATATTGACTGACCGTCATTATCGATGCTGCTGGTCCGTGGCAAAATCTCCAAAATGCGGCGAATTTTATAATTACGTGTGGATATTGGGGAATAATATTTAGGGGGATTGAGGGTATATAAGCCTAGAACTAAAAAAAAAAATTAAGTTAGATTCCAAAATAAATTTAAAGATTGAAATATATTTTGTAATAATATAATTAAATTTAGTTTAATGTAATTAAATTTGAATGATCGCGCTATTATAGGGTTGAGAAAGTGGAGATTTTTTTAATTACTAGGGAGGATTTCCTCTATGCATGTGGGGATGTGAGCTAAAATGCTGATGCAACAATGTTAATAATGGGAAATTTGGGTTTTCGCAATTGATACACTCTGACTTCTGAAGTTTTGAGTATTCTACTAGAGTTGGGCATAATAGTTCGCAACTGAGATCGCTCGGTTTAGTTCGCCGAACCTAAACGAACTAGTTCGCTCTTTTAGTTCTTCAGCTCCCAGCTGCTTACCGACTACCGAGCATCTGCGAGCTGACGAACAGATAAACTAAAACAGCGATCTGACTTTTATTGATTCAAAAAAAGATATGGACTTTAAATAAAAGATAAATTAAATGAATATTCATGAAATAGATTTTATTTATTGCAAACAAATAGGTTTATTATTTAGGTAATAATTAAAATACACTTTTAGTATTTTTGCTTTTATATTTTTATTAAGTTTCAAAATATAAAATAAATTTCAAAATAATCAACGATAACCTATACATATTATCTTTCTTGACAAGCATGTCAAGGAACCAGTAGTCCGTACCCCTAGTAAGTCGCAGAAACGAAATGCATTTCACTGAGCAGTGAGCGAGTGACATGTAGAATACCGCGCGAGCGAGCGAGACTACATTAGTTTATTAGCGCTACCTTTCCTCGTTCAGTAACGAACTAACGAACTATGGAACGAAAAATCGGAGATCTAGTTCGCGTAGTTCATCTGTGGGAGCGCTCTTTCGAACTAATTCGTTCGCTAACTACACAACACTATATTCTACATTATTTATGGATTTGACACTTTTTATTCAAGTGTAAAAATACAAATATACTATGTCTACCTAAAATAATTTTAATATTTGAATAAAAATATGTTTAGTATAAACATGGATTTGCGTCATTTGATTAGATTTACAATTGCTTCCAACGCTAACATCAAAATAAGCAGAAAGTTTAGTAGTGTAGTTTTGTCTAATTCTTTAGTAGGGGTTAAATATGATCAAAAGAACACCGTGCTCGAATCTGTGAGTGAAGATTTATCAGAAGTAACTCCATACTTTCCTGAATCATTTAATATAGCTGCTTATGTTAACAAATCTGAAACACTTCAAAACCTTATTAAATTAAATGTGAATCTTAGCAAGATTGAAAAGAAACCTCACATAGTAAACAAACTATTAAAAATGGATTTTGAAAAAGATATGAAAAACAACATATTTTTTATCAAAGATTTCGTTGATTCAGAAAATATTGGAAATTATATTACTAAAAATCCTCTTATCTTATGTGAAAGTATTGAAAACTTTCAAGTAAGAATTAATTACCTACAATCAAAAAAATTTAGTAATTTGCAAATACACGAAATAATAGCAAGAAATCCTTTTTGGTTAATGTTTAGGTAAGAGTATTCTTTTATTTTAAATAAAAATATCTTATGAACTTTGCACCTAATTTAGTATAACAGTAGTTTGTAGTTGTAGTTATTGTAAAATTAAATCATTTAATATATAAACTAATTATTAAAAATTGATAAAATTAATTAATAGGATGAGAATAATACTCAATATAATAAAAAAAAATATGATTTTCAGTACTGAGAGAATAGACAAAAGGCTAGGATATTTTCAAAATAAATTTAGTTTAAATGGGAATGAAGTAAGATTACTTGCAACAAAGCAACCAAAAATAATAACGTATAGTATTCAACACATCAATACAAATTCATTTGTTGTCAAAGAAGAAATGGGTTTTAATGATGAAGAGGTGAAAGCTTTACTACTAAATAAACCCAGAATATGGATGACAAGTAAGCCATGTATTCATTCATTTGGTCAAAATACTTATAGATAAAAATGCGAAATGAAAAGAAAGTTTGTATAATCAGAAACTTTATTAAAAATTTTAATAAGTCTAAAATATTTGTTTCAGGTCAAAAATCCTTGTTGGAAAGATTCAATTACCTCCATAATGTCATTAAGATACCCCATAGCTCAATATTGCATTATCCTAATGTGCTTCTTTGTAGAAATTTCAAGGTGAAACAACGTCATATGTTTTTGGAGACCCTTGGTAGAGCTCAGTATAATGCAAATAAAGAAAATTATATTCCACTGAAGGCTCTGATTGAAAACACAGATTCAGAATTTTGTAAAAATTATGCTAAATGTAATGTTGATGATTTCAATTTGTTTTTAAAGACTTTGTAATTTAGTATCTATCATTTAGCCTGCTTTGCCCAATACAATTTTGTTATGAAATGCATTAAGAGAGTGATACAGTAGTGTGTCAAATATACCGGCAACAGTGAAAACACCTCCAACTATTGCACAAATGTTTGTAGCAAAGTGACCAATTGACCTGAAAATAAAAATATTATTAAAGTTAAATTATTAATAAACTTTGTTTTTATTATATTTATTTTTGTTAAGTTTCTACATACCTTCCTTTTTCAGTATATTTCACCATTAGAGGTGACAGTTCATAACTAAAGAATGCCCCTGGCATTCCAGATTCTGTATTAACGTTGGAAACAGATTTTTGATGTCTCGTTACAGAGAACTGGTTAGTGTGTAATACAGTATTATCTAATCTAACATATACGGTTGGAACTATTTTTAAGTAATACTGAAACATAACAGCACCTGCAACAAGGTTAAAAAAAATAGGCTAGTTAATTTTTTAAATTTTAATACAGGTTGAAGAATTCATGTTTCTATGGATCATGGTTGGCCAAATCCGAATTTATATGATATATGGAAATATTACAAAAGTATTTAAAATTTTCCTATAATTTTTTTTTTTTTATCATAACTAATTAAATATATAAACAAACATATATAATTCAATATTACGCTAATGTATCATCATGTTTTAAAGTAACTAGTAACTTAATTAAATTTTTTGAAGTAAAAACTGTTTTAATGTATGATATTTGCAGCATTTTTAAAGTAGAAGGGCTGAATATAAGTTAAGGATAGTCAAGGCTAATGTTTTTTTTTATGAAAACTAATGTAATTATTGTATTTGGTGTTTATTTTTAAGTGTTGTATTATCTAAGTAGTGGAAACGATTTCGTGCTATTATTTTATTATCGAGGAAAAATAAAACTTAAGGTGCTAGGAACGTTATTTGGTAAAAATTGGACGATGTAACTTGACGTTTTTGACATTGACGTTTGACATAAGCATTAGTGTAAGATCAAATCTAAATCCTGTGAATTCCGTAAAGATATTTTGTATTTTTTAAAGCATTTATCATGCCAGTTCCCGGAGGCCTTTATCAAAATCAAGGACCTACTTGTTTTGATAAAATGAAAATGGGTTTTATGATAGGATTTTGTGTAGGCATGGCAAGTGGAGGTTTATTCGGCGGATTTACCGCTTTAAGGTTAATATATAAATTAGTATTATTTTAGAGAAAAATGTCATATAAAAAGTTAATAAAATATTTATGAAGTATTTTTGAATTACAGATATGGCGCTAGAGGCCGTGAACTAGTTCATTCTGTTGGCAAAGTAATGCTTCAGGGCGGTGGAACTTTTGGTACATTTATGGCAATCGGAACAGGAATTCGCTGTTGATATATTATAAATTCAAATTGTAAATACTATTACTTTAAAATGTAGTGACCTATTGGTTTAATTATAAATAAAGTTTCTTTTTAGGATTATGGTTATATAAATTATTTTTGTGTGAAGCAACTCAACTAAAAACTTTCAGTAATTACATATGCCAACTACAATAAAAGTATGTAGTTGGCATATGTAATTTATCTCTTAAACAATTCATTCATAAATAAACAACCTGTATTTTTTTGTAAGTTTAAGTTATGGAATATTAGAAATGTATAAAAGTAACAGTTATGCAGAATTTCTGTAATAATTTTAATGAATACAGAAAGACTGAATAAAATAAAATAAGACTCAAATTGAACATGTAAAATTAAAAAAAAAACAAAAATATTTTTTAATAATACGCCTATTTTATAATTTACCACATTTACTACTGTGTCAATTTGAATAGTCTTAGCAATAGATAGCAAAGCACCTGCGGAGCAGGATCACAAGCACTATAAGATGAAAAAATGTTTGTAAGAATAAATTGTTTATATTGATTTAATTTCAAGTGTCTTTGGAACTTATGAAATGGAATTAAAAAAGCTAATAATATTAAAAAGCAACTTTTAAGTAATGTCTGATTTCAAAACATTAACTTTAAGTAGACCATATCTCATTTCAACATGTCACAGGCACATTGTAAACATGCATAATTCTAGTGGCTTAATAAAACCATTAACAATTTGATTCAAAATTGAAATTTTGATACTTTAAAAATCTTACCTTCATTGGCTTGTCCAATTACACCATCAAGAGGAGCAGTATTGCCACTCTCTATATCTGTTCCAAATGATAAATGCTTAATTATATGTGTTGTGTTAAAAACTGAGGAGGAAAATGGTTGGACATCATGAACATGTACATGATTTATGGTAAAACTTTTGCCTGGTGCTATGTGGAAACTTCCACCAACCTGAAATATATTTGTTTTCATGTATGTGTCTGAGTCTTGCTCAAATTAAAATACGGAAAACTATTTTGAGTTAGCTTTACACAATAAAAATTACTGGTGATTAATTTATAATTAAGTTGAAGCAGCAACCTCCTTTCTTTCTGCAACATTTTGTTATAAATAAATTACATGTTGATAATACTTGGTAAAGTTACAATATTAACTTGACTACAAACAAAAACATGTAAAACTGGGTTCTATTTCTCTTTAAATTAGAGTGAATATGGGAAACCTTTCTAAAACAAAGTGATAGCTTAAATTATTAATAAATTAATAGTCAAGTTAAAGCAATGCTAGCTTCACTTCTTGCATATGCACTTATTCAAGTCAGCACAGCTGGTGACTCGCCTAGCAGGCAGAGAATATGTAGGGGGCACACTAAAGTTATATTTAAAATTTGTTGCAGTAGTGAATGAGTTAATAGATGTTATTAATATGTTACAAAATACTTGAGTAACATGAAATGTAATCATCTTACTGATATGGCTTTACTATCTTACTCCATATAAATTGTTATTTCTGATATATTTGATTATTATGATAAAGACATACTTGATATACCTGTATAATTAATATTACAATACAATAAAGCAGAAATCAAGTAGGTGATATAATAATACCCTATTAACTTCCATGTATCCATAAATCTGACAGCCTTCCTTGAGGGCCAGATTAGTTCTATCTAATGATTCATCATCTTTACATTGTTCAATAGTTGACAAGTCAGGTAATGCCCATCTTCTTAATCTATATGCTTCTTTGACATCATCACAAGTATTACAGCACCTTTAAAAAAAAGTTTGTATTTAATCTTGAAATAATATGCTTAGGGCATTATGTAAAATTATTTCATAAAATTATGGATTATTTAATGCAATACAAAAAAACTTACTGGGTTTCATTAAAAGCTGCACCATAGCAACTTCCACATGTGATCTTGGCAATCTTAGTAGTATTTTGCTTAACCTAAAAATAGTCAATTGTATGATAGCTAAAATTAAATCTAAAATTCATAGTTAAGAAAAATTAAACATACAGGTGACAAGACTGGAAATTCTTCTTTTTTAGGTTCTTCTATAGGTGTGCCATTCAGATCTAAACGTCTCTTATGTATATTGTGATCCATTTGAAGATGCTGTTCACCAGAAGAATCCATAGCATCTAATACCAAATCTATGAGATTGAAAATTTAACAAATTCAATTTGTTGAGTAAAATGTATATAGTACATAGAAATTTATAATGCAATATGCTTACAATCACAGGAAATCCTTGGTACTATTATGTCAAAATTTATTCTTAATTTATGTCCCCGTGATGTATCAACAAATAATTCTTCTGATATATTAGGTGATAAATATGTATGCATTTCAGATAGAATTAGTAGAACCATTATAACTGCACCCGTTATAGTAACTGAAACAAAAAAAAAACATTCAAATAATCCTCCAATAATATTAAATAAACAATAATAATTTATACTTACTAAATGCTCCTGTGGCTGTTTTTACTCTAAAGTCTTCTAAAGTTTTAGCATAAGCATCAAACTGCTTAAATTTATGTATAAATTGGGAGTCCATGATAATACCATAAAATTTTGGTAAATATTAGTGTACGAAAAATTGTAATAATCTATACAAATTATTGTACGTTGTTTTCGCCGATTTATATTCTATATAATATTATTAATACACTTTTTGTTTATAACAGTTTATTTTTTAGTTTAACATTACGAATAAAGAGCACTTAAATTTCTTTTTAATGCAATATTGCATTAATATCTGAATTTCGGCTATTTTATACTATTTTTCAATGGTTTGTCGCTTGTGGAATAAGAATGAAGAAATGCTGATGTTGTCTATATGTCAACTGTCAAGTGAAGTGTGAAGTATCAGAATTTTTTGTCACTGTCAAGTGTCATATTTCGACAAAAAAATATTAGTGTTTAATACGAGAAAATCAAGGATCAAAATTTAGTGTTGCCTATCGATAGTCCACTATCGATAGTCTATCGATAGTATGGTCACTTGACACTTGTCAATACTATCGGTAGTAGGGATAGCTACCCATGAGTACTATGGTATACTGTTGATATTATCGATAGTATCAATGATACTATCGATTTAGTCAGTACATAGGTGAACATCATGTCAATTGAGCGATAATCGATTGAAATTAGTCGACTTTTTATGGATAATTAATTTATTATAAAAAGAAATTAATAAGAGTCCAAATGAAAAACAAGTTTTAATCAAAGCTGATGATTTGATGATTTTTAATTGTTATAAGAAAAAAAAAAGTAAATTATTAGTGTAAATTCATTAAAATTGTATAATGCAAATTTATTATTGGTTCAAAATTAATCTTGTTAGTTAGGTCGTAACTATAAAGTCAATTAACGATTTATGACCTAACCTAAGGTTATCTGTGGAAAAAGCATAAGTAGTTTTGGCGGGCTTAAGGAAGATTACATTGGAGAAAAAAAAGTGCGTGTGTTTTATAATTGATCACAAAGATAAATATATATCATAAATTGATGACATAATGTCTACTTTTTAATAAATAGGAGTTTTTACAATATTGGTAAGCGTTTTATTTGTAATTTTTCATAAATAATAAAAAACACAGTTCATTACTTATTTATAGATAATGTTTTAAGCGATACACAAAATAGTACTTTTCACAAACGATTTTGTGCCTTATTCAGTTTGAAGTCTTTCTCGTAGATTTCACAATCCTAATAAGCTCTCATCAGCGCTCCTTGCTGGTGCTTTCAACGAAAAAACAAAAGCGTGGGGATCACTCGTTGGACGATAGAGATCGGGCTGGTTTTATAAAATCAGGGATCCGTAAACACCAGCTTACGGCACAATGGAGGTTCAATATTTGATCCTATTCTAAGCCCGCATTTGCGCGTCGTGGAGAGTCCTGGAGGATACTTAGACTTTGTAAGACAAATGTTACATATGGTTTGATATCTCATAACTTTCAATGAAGCCGAAAGTTCATGCACCGAATAGTGTAAGACGGCAGTATAGGTTAAAGTGCCTTGACGAGAGCATATCCGCTGAATCTGCTCTAGTTCAAGCCTGGACAGGGCCGCCGTAAGCGGGCGTGCAAAGCGTGCACCGCACACGGGCGGCACGCCCTGGGGGCGGCAAATTGAGCAATATATCACGTACCTAAATTAAGTCATGAAATTAAGACGCATTCGTAAACGTCCGTCGTCTGTTATCCTATGAAAAATAGTACTGGCGAAGTTAGGGGAATCCCCTATAAGCTTCCTTCTTGATTGGTAGGTACCTAGTTACTAGTACGCATTCTGACAATGTTTTGGTACATAAACAGTAACGATGACAAATTGAATTGCAATTATTTTGTTCATAGTTATTTTGACGTGTGTTTCGGGTGTGATTATAATTCAATCATAATAATCATAATAAGTGCTTAATAAATGTTTATCTTCGTTAATTTTTATTTTATTCCCCACCATAATAAGGAAACATTATTTATCCTTTTTTTTGACAAAACTCAATGCAGTCGTAGGGTGGCTTATCGCGGCGGGTATCGCGCCGTCAGGTATACTGGTGGTCGCCCGAAATAGCAGAGCTAAGGGCGACGTCAAACCGGACGCGAAGGGCATACGTTCGCTGTCGAAGGCGAAGCGGCCTCAACGCAAACTTAGAGGGACAGCTGTGGGCCACATATCGCCAGTGGAAAAAGGAGTTATAAAAGGCGATGAGTTGTATCAAGCAGAGAGCAAAGGAGGAGCTTCTAATGGGCCTGAACAGGGATCCGTGGGGGCACGTACCTATCGTGGTTTGCAAGGGAAGCTCTGGACACACGGAGCTCCTGTTACGGAAACGCTACCGCCAGATCTCCTCCTGCGACTGGTCGAGGAACTATTTCCTCACTCAGCATGTGCGCATGCCCCATCAAATAAGGCCATTCGCTCCGTGCCGGTTAACATTGTTGCTCCACCACATATCACGGAGTAAGAGATGAAGATGACCCTGGATCGATTGAGGGCCAGAACTACAGGTCCAGACGGAGTTCTAAGACGTGTTCTGCGTGACGCCCTGAAACACCTAGGAAGGAGGCTTTGGGAACAGTGGACAGTTCCCGAAGCCTTGGAAAGAGGGAAAGTTGCTCCTGTTGCCGAGGGTGGGGCGTCCACAACTCTTCTTCGGCATACAGGCCGATTGTGCTGCTGAATGGGACGGGCAAACTCGGCCTGACACACCCTGATTGAGTGTGCAGCATGGGGGCCTCAGCGTCATTACCTGGCGGCCATTGTATGATAAACGCTATGATCGACAGTGAATGTTGCTGGAAGGAAATCTGGAAAGGTCTCGTTCTCTCTGGCGCAGATGGAGGCCACGGAGCGGGAGCGTGACAACAGTGCTGCTGCCCGTTTCGCCGAAGAAGACCGGGAAGAAGGCGTCTTCGCTATGGACGCCTTCTCCTCCCGCCATAAGTGTCGCCGGGGCTTGAGATCTCTGTACCCTGAGAACCCCCTAGGATGTGGAGGCCCGCAGAGGTGAGGTGTGCGCAAGCAATCCCGTGACGTCCCCCGAAAAGATGGAGTGGGTACCGTTGGTTTTACAGTGAGTATTCCGGCGCCTTCAGCGCCGGCGAGCCCCATATACTCCCCACATCATGTGCGCGAAACGCGTTACGCGTTTTACCAGCGAAAAAAAAAACAAGGACGGCATAATCGGTATTGAAAGCGGGCGACGAAACAGCTAGCGGCGGACCTGAGCCTGGATTTTGATGTCCCCGTGATGTTGAAGTAGAGAAAATTAGGTTGGCTTCAGATGTGAGCGATAATTCCAGTAAAGTCACGTTTGTCTGATGTGGTTTCACGGTTATTATACAAAATCGAAATTAAATTTAACAAAGATAGGCAGGGAATAGTGACAGTATTGAGAGAGCGCCTAAAAAGAAATATTGGCAATAATAAGGCAATAGATTAAGCCTTTCGAAAACAAACAATTCAATTCTCAATTTAAATAGAAGCTTCCCCCTCCTACAAGTCCGAAATTATAAACCTTCATTTTTTTTTACTACAAAGTACTTTTAGCGTTTGCCATTAAAGTAAGTAAGGTATACTCGATATATGTCTTATGAATCCTAAAAAAACCTTATTTTTTTTGGTTTCGTTACTGTATTGTGCATGCAATCCATATATCTTAGATTTTATAATCGAATAGTTATTATTGGTGAGACCGATATCAAAAATATTACATATTCGTAGTAGATGACATTTACTTGAGTTTGTAGATTGATTAGAAAACGATAATAATAGGGATACTGATATTGTAGGATTTAAATTATATTAACATACGACCGTCGACGTCCAGACACGCGCTCCGAGTAAGTAAAACTAAATACTGCTAATCGTGTATATCACGCGAGAACGGGCAAGCGTATATGGCGCTCACCCGTCGCGCTCGATCTTATTTCGTATCATCATACGAAATGAAGTTTCGTCTTTGGTTCAAACATCTAGTATTGAATTTGATGAGTTTTAATTTGTATCATTGTCAAATTCTATTACTCGTAGTTTTTATTGGTAGAAATGTAAGCGAACGCGAAACGAACAAATTGCAAATATACACTGTAATCATCTTATTGGTTAATTCTATTTTAAGTTTTTATATATTATATAGACACATTTTTTTAAATAAATTAATTCCGATTCGATAAGCAAGCAAGTGTAGTTTTACTATTAAGACGTGCCTACAAAAAGTAACTTTAGATCTTTGGCGGCTTTGTGAGGTGACTACTACTGCGTTGTCCTCATCGAAGTTTCTGACTGTGAGTCGTCTTTCCTTATCCTGGTACCCCGTTTATCCACGATAACAGGTAGTTCCCAGCACACGAGAGGTGCGTTGGCCATTTGAGATGGACTTTGTCATCTCAAGTATCCTATTGTCTCGCATTATTCTCGTGCATCTGGCCACTACTACCTCTGGGTCTCCTGCCGGTGTGAAGAGCCTGGGAGGTGCGTTTTCTCGCCCCACTGCTTCGACTAGGCCCACGAATTTTCTCCCACTGAAATAATATTAAGTGACACTGATTCAGTTGAAGAGCAGCATACTTGTTGTGAAAATATGATTGAGTTGAAAGAATTGAATATAAACTAGAAAAATTATTCTGTCAAATCCATGAAGGATTATTTCTTCTAGTTTACGCGCGTCATCATTTTAGTGACGATGAATACGAAATAAATCCTGGCAAAAAATATCTACAAATTGACGATTGGGTAGTAGTAAAATTTTGAAGAAAGAATACTGTTAAGCATTTTGTATGTAACGAAATCTCAATAGATAATAATGATCCAAATGTCCAGTACTTAAGAATAAATAAAAACAACAAAATCCAGTCATTTCATTATCCAGACGTTGAAGATGTTTCAGTTATTAGACATGATGCTGACATTTTAAAGTATCTTGAAAAATGTCAATCTACCCCTAGGACATGTGATTTTGAAAAAAATTAAAAGTGTTCCAGTTATTATAAGAAAAAATCATTTTCATTAGTATTTTAAAGTGATTTAGTTGAAACTCATTTTTCTTTCAAAAATATTTGAACGCATTAAAATACCGTTCTGTGCTTAGAATTGTTTTCTTAAGATATTCTATTATTTATTAATGATCGTTTCAAAATTCAATTAATTAGTATTGTAATATTTATGTTAGGTTATTTGTTGGGTTCATTATAGTGAAGGTATATTACCTTTGATTTCGCGACAACGTCAAATATTTTTATTCTTATATTATTATTGTTCAATTAACATTTTGAACTGATGCAAATATTTGAAATTATTAATGTTATATTTAGTATATTATGTTGTTATACTGAAACGAAATAATATCCAATATTGTGGTGACAGTCTTTAAAAACAAGAAGTAGGATAAATAAAAAATAAAAAAAAAGAAAATAATAAAAATAAACAACGCTACTAATCTATCTCTAAAACCAAAACAACCGTTTAATTAATCAGAATAATTATTATGAATTACTAGTATAATTTCTCGCAATGGCCCGCACAAAATTGAGTCTAAGGATTTCGAGATCCCTTTGACGTAACCTCTTTCTTCTACCCGACACTTGTCAAGTTTTGACAAATAATAATTGGAGGGTAGGAAATGTCTTATTAGCTTGAAAATTCTCTAAGATCGATAAGTAGCTGATAATTTTTTTGAATTGTTATTATTGGTTTTCTTGAATATCGTAATGGAATCGAATCCATGAAATTTGTGCACTGATAATGTAGAAATAAATTTGTAGCACAGATTATCCGGATAACTTCTCGAATTGTGTGTGATGAGGCGTTAACTATGTGCAAGCTAAAATTAGGCTACTCTTCCCCTCGTTAACTTTAATTCTAGTATACAAGACACGGGCTTATATAATATTATTTATTATTTTTATCAGAACCTCGATAAATTAATTGCCTTTGATTTGATAGCTCCGGTAATATGGTAAGACTACCTAATAATATCAGAATGTCTATGAGTAGTGGCTGGATAAAGGCTAATTTGTTATTTTTTATCAGCTGTCATAGCTGTCATGACTTATTTAATAACATTTAGCAAACATTAAGCAAATCGTATCAAATATACGCGAGAACGAGTTAGACAAGTCTTATTGTATCTTCGTATGCAACATATAAACCCGGAAGAACTTGTGGATTAAGAATCATGATTTTTACTTATGAAATATAAATATGCAGATATTTTATATTGAGTTATTAAATTCTAAGTCAAAAACTGGACTTCGCTGATTTTTATAAAACTGTTTGTAATGCTTTCAAAAAATATCTATCTATCTATCAACATTTCCAAAAGCAATGGTAAAGTACCAGAGAGAAATTTCCGGGTTTTGGACAAAGCCTTCTTCTTTTTCTAGATCCTACTACTACTTTTACTACTACTTTTCTAGATTTACTTGGTGGTAGGGCTTTGTGCAAGCCCGTCTGGGTAGGTACCACCCACTCATCAGATATTCAACCGCCAAATGACAGTACTCTGTATTGTTGTGTTCCGAGTGAGTGAGCCAGTGTAATCAAAGGCACAAGGGACATAACATCTTAGTTCCCAAGGTTGGTGGCGTATAGGTGATGTAAGGAATGGTTAATATTTCTTACAGCGCCTTTGTCTATGGGCGGTGGTGACCACTTACCATCAGGTGGCCCATATGCTTGTCCGCCAACCATTGCCATAAAAAAAAAATCCGCTTATGACAGACTAGTCGTCTGAGAAAATTTACAAAACTCATTCACATCTCAAACATATTCTCATCTGCATCATTGTCCTGACAATTAATTTCAATCATTACCCGAAGTACGTTATTAATGCTCTGAAAAAATGTGTACGTCTTGCAGAGCTATTCTCTATATCACATTTGTATAATATAATTTTATGATGTTTCACGATGGATTGTTAGTTTGTTCTTATAGAATATTCTTAGTGAAGGATAAAGGTATAAGGACTTCATACAATCGAAGGTCTTACATAAGTCACAAAATATTCCTAAAGCATTACACGACTCTTCCGTGCCTTAACCATATTTTTAGTAAACTTATCACCGGCTCTTGTAAATCTAAAATGTTTGATACGTAGGATCTTGTGTTTATCGAAAGGAAACATAATTTGAAGAAATTTGAAGAAAAGTGAAGAAGAATTAATTTTATATATATCTTAGAGTTGGTAGTATAGAGGCAATTCTATAGACCCTAAGGTCTGATTTAAAAATTGAAAATACTTTACTTTGCTTAATTAAGTCAGAAAACACGCCACTAATAATACCATTATTATATATAGTTACAAAATGAGGTGCAATCACATCAATTATTAAATTGATTACCTTAACTGACGTACCCACAGATTGGGCTTCTTAATATCTAATAATTTAAAATTAGTCGTCGTCGATTGTTAACACTGACAGTTTTGAATTCACAGTAGACATTGCATCGTTTAACATGTTTCTTTGGGTAAGGATTCAGCGATGGTAGGGAAATGAGTGATTTGGTAGTCGATATGGATCTGGATATGGATGGTAGGTAATTGGAATATCACAAAAAAAAAAAATTAAAACTGTTGATAGAGATTGGTTTAAAATTATTATAGCCAAATTATACTCGGAATATTGTCAAAAATAAAACCAGTAACTAAACAAATACTTGTAAGTCATATTAGTCTTAGTAGACATTTTCAATCTCAAATAAGATAAATAGATCAATAAAAGAAAATAATTTAATAAAAAAGCGTAAGTTCTATGATACATAGTTATAGAGTATTCACCAAGGTAAGAAAGAAATAATAAATGTATTCCAATTTTATATTTTTTATTTTTGTTCAAAAGATTTTAACAATCTAAACATAATGAAGTATTAAGTTTATCTATATTTGCAGGTAAACGTGGAGCGGCATTTATTATGTATTGCTTAAATATTTAAAACAAACGTCAACTTTTATGATTAAGTATATTTGCAGTTAATTATGAAAAACTTATTTTATTATTTGTATTATTTGAACAATTACATAAGCTGCCTTCCTGCGACACAGTCACAATAAATTGTATTTATTAATATTATTGAGTATTATTTACATGTGTACAGTCTTTTAAATTTTACTTAAAGAGATCACTTCCTAACGTTGAAGCCCTCTCCCGTAGGATCTAAAATCCATGGATAATTGTTAGGGCATTCCATACAAGTGAATAGACGTAACGTCTCTCCTGGTAGCTCACGAGTTGTTAGTGGACATGCATTTGGTAAAGAGCAGAAGGGCTGGCCTTTGACGTCACACTTTTCTTGTTTCCATTCTGCGAAATCTCTAAGTTGCGATAATTCGGTTGGGTTTTGCATCCATTGTATAACTTGAATAAGAGAAGTGAAATAAACATCGTTCTTTTCTAGCATCTCCTCAATGAATTTGATAAGCTCGTCTCTGAATTCCTTCTTTGATTTAAGCCATGAGGCGTGGAAATGAAGACCTAGAGGAGCACGGTTGGTAGAGTAGTGACGGTTGAAGTTGTGACGTAAAAGACGCGCGAACTGGTCACCAGTTTGAATGTTGGAACAAGAGTCAACTACGTGACAACCAGGTAACGATTCATCAAAGGTTGGGTCATCTCTTCTGTCCAGTTCATTCATTACCATCTCCCACACTGGATGACTCCTTGAAGGGCAGTTATGAGCGTTACCGTTACATTTATGTGGCATACGGAAGTATAGCGTGTAAGGCCAAATAGGAACACGACCTAAAGGAGCTGTAATAGAAGCGTCATATACGAAGTATTGATCAGCCATCATTTCGAATTGTTTGTTTCCTCCGACACGCAGATATGGTGCTCGGACACCAATGATAGAAGCATCAGTAATATTTGCGTAACGTTCAATAATAAGACGTGCACCCGCCATTTCAGCTAACCAGTCATCGTAGCTGCCACTGGTCCAGTATTGTGGATCATCTTTGTGAGTTATTGAGAAAACTGAAATTTCATGTCCTTTGCGATGCAATTCTTGAATTCCTGCGTAGTTTGAATATTTGTGTGAAACGAAGAATGTTCCACGAATTTGACAACCATTAGGATTGTGACGATTGCCATTGAATATCTGATCATATAAATCCATGTTATCAACGTTAACGGCACCGTTAAAAGTAATAGTAATCATCTGGGGCACTTGGTTGGGCTCAATTCCGCCAGGAATACGAGTACCGTCAGCAGAACAGAAACAGTCAGGTAGTCTGCATTGGTTTGTGTCACAATCTGGAGCTCTGTTAGGGTCTACATCGACAGCTGCAAGAATAAGTCATCAAGTTATAGTATTAGATGATGACATTAATTTGTTGTATATTTTTATTTTAACGATGTAATGATAAATAGTGATAATATGTTAACCGGCATATTATACACCCTCATAACATAGACATTATTAATACGAAACAATTTATAATTAAAGAGATTACTAATAAGTATAAGCATTTAAAAACAGATTGTTAATCATGATTAATAAATCATTGGAAATAAATCTTACTGCAAGCATTTTCATCCGACTCATCCTTGCAATCAGGTTTTCCATTACAGAATAACTCTTTTTCGATGCAGTCACCACTACCACATGCCAGTTTTCCTTCAGGACAGATAGGTTCATCGGTCTTCAGGATTGGTAAAATTTTTCTTGGTTCTGAAAAATCAACAAAATTATCTTCCGAATTTACTATAGAGCCTTTTGGGATTTCGACTGATGGGTGCCTATGAAGATACACTTTATCATTAGACGATAATCAAAGTGACCAACATGGTACTCTTGCTTCGTCTGTGTATAAAATATTGTTGTAATAGTGTTCCTACGAGAAGAGAAACAAGTGAAAAAGAATTTCGAAAAGCATGACAAGATGACGAAGTTAACGTAAGAAAGAATTAATGAGGGAAAAGAGGGACTTAGCACAAAGTTTATTAGAATATGGCTAAGTTCCTTGAAGTAGATTAGTTATTGGAAAGATACAGAGACGACGTTAATGAATTTATTACTTGATATTTGATAAGAAATTATGACTCATAAAGAAAATGGAGGGAAAAAGAAAGTTGCAATGTGAACGATATATTATCAATACTACCGTTGAAACAAAAAATGTACTTTAGAGAAAACTCCTTGGGAGATATTTAGGACTACGCAGTATTGAAAATAATAAGTAGTCGATGCTTGCAAGAAACCCAAAATATTAGTTTTCAAAAAAAAAAAAACGTGGCTACTACTAAAAATGTAACATAATCTGTATACATAATTATTTTGACAAGAGGTGTCTTACAAAGTGATTTAATAGATTTAAACATTTTTAAAGTAACCATGTTATTTTAAAAAATCTCTCGTTAGTTTTATTTAAGCAGTGGTGTATGGTACAGCGATGTGTTATGCAGAATTCACAAGTTATTATCGAACATAGAAACCATTAGAAAGCTATTACGAAAACATGTTAGTTAGAAATTTTATTGTAAAAGGTAGATGTTAGTTATTTTTTATGAATTGAAGCACTAGCGTTAAAGTAGGTTATAAAAGATTGTGAATAAATTTGTCATGTATGAAAGATAGTAGAATAAATCTATTAAGATGCAGGCATTCTATTATGTATTATTTTTTAAATAATCCTACACCTTTTGTGTCAAGAGATTCATGTAAATGTAATTTACGACATACTGTGTTGTTTTTATTTACATCAGTGTAAATATTTATATTTAGAACTGCAAAGTGTACGTAAGTATTATTTATCATGTATTGTTCATTAATGCGAAACTAGTGCATTCGTCCTGCTGTGGACATTTTCCTTAGTCCGGGGCCTCATGCATAATACCAAATCTACAGTGCGACGCGGCCCCTTCACCCAAGCTCGTTTGCTCGCTATTCGCGAATAACTTTTTATCGCACTTACTCTCGAGTTTGTCACAGTTGGTCACTTTACCCTTCCAGTCGCAGGTTTGTTTATCGAGATCGAAAGCCAGTCCCGATGGGCATGTGATCTGTTTAAGACCTGACCTAGTGCACCTGCGTCGATAAGAATAACATATTTAATAAATGTCTAAAAATAGGAAGCGGACGCGGAAGAGGCTAACTTGTAGTTTAATTAATGTGGGTACTACTATCGAGTCGGATGTTTAGTTAGCCCTTCACACGGCCACTCCCTCTTTGCGGCGGAACTTACTTTCTATTTTATCGCAATTCTTAACATGGGTTTTCCAGTCACATGTTTGACGGTCGATATCAAACGCCAGTCCGCCGGGACAACGCACTGAAGCGAGCCTGGTCACTCCATTTTCACCTCCTTTGTCACACCTGTACACAGCCATATTTTCAGCAAGAAAGCTCATTTCATTAATATATATTTATGAAATATTCAATATCTAATTTTAATAGGATTTAATAAATAAATTATATTCTATAATTAAAAAACAATATTCCTGTTGAACTCGAACCTTGAAGCTTAGCATCCTGTTTAACCTGTACGTTATGTCATACACAATTGTTAGATATATACTTACATGACCAAACACCCGCATAAAATATTATTTTATCAAGATTACAAATACATATCTTTATTAGAATTAGTTAAAGAAAAACTATTTGTAAAAATAAAAAAGAAAATACTGATAAATACTAGTAACAACTTTAACTATGGACCTTGATCGAAGTTATAGATTGCTGAAAATATATTATAATTATATTTGCTCATACAATGATTATCACTAAACAAAAGTGCTTATACGGACATTGAATATATTTTTTATTGGTTTCCAAAAAATCATAATAAATGTATAAAATGCAATCTCGAGTAGTTGGAAATACTAAAAAACCGTCTAAGTGCGAGCCGCAATCGGTCATACGCACAGTGTGTAGGGTTTCGTACAATACAATACGATTAAACAAGTTTTTTCAATTGAAGAAAAAATAGATATGACCAAACAAGTTCTTTAACTGTGTCAAATTTCTTAATATATTTAGTAAAAGTATGTAAGTACTATGAATAGCTATCATTAAATAACTCAACCGAACAAAAGAATTGACACCAAAACTTTATGATAAGGACTCTTATTAATTATTAATTAAGAGAATCTAATATAATAATAATTTATAAATACGGTCATAGTTGTAGTTCCTGCATCAATCAAATGTCAGTAGCAATTTATGCATAAGCATACAGTTATAGGTAGTTGTTGATTATTTTAATAGGAAATCGTAAGCCTTCTATTATTTGGTATCGTGTTAATATAATAAATCCAATTATTTTATAAATATATATTTTCTCTTTGTTTTGGTTGGTCCTTAAAAAACTAGTGTAAAGTTTCATCAGTTCTTTCATATTTTTAGTGTAATTTGTAGTAAAAGGGATTACAATTCTAATTCATTACCTACATTCTAGTACAAAAGGTTTTCAGTTACTGAAGTATATTTATTTGTCATTGCTTTGTCTCATAGATTTAAGTAGCAGTACATAACTATGACTAATATTCAAGGCACGATGGCGACCGTTCCATTCACTGGCTGGAATATCAAGTTCTTGAATACCAAACGAGTGTATTTATTATCATCAACTCTGAACAGCCTTCAGTTATATGTTGAAGTCAGATGATTTTTTTAACTTCGATGAGTTTATGTGATATTTATTTAGGGAAATAATTAGAAAGAACTTTATACTTTGATTACTTTTAGTAATGAGAGCTTTTGAGTTTAAGCTTAAGCATTTTGACTTCCTGTTCTCATTTATGATATTAGATTTAAAATAAACTGACCTCACGACATCACGGCAATCGCCTTCTGTGGTCAGTCGGAAGTATTCATCAGCGGGACGGCCATCGCAAAGCTGTTCCGGATTCACCTCATCTCCGCCATCGTCTTCCTGGCGTTTTACTCTTGTCGCGTTGATTACTAAGAAAGTACGAAAAAAATTTTCAACCGTTATTATCATTAGTAAATTCGCTAATAATGTTAGATGTTGCGCATCAATAATTGTTTTAAAGTGTGTTAAAATAAATATGTTGTTACGTGTAATATTGCGTTTTACTATTGCGTTAAGACTTTTTAGCATTAGAAGTAAATACCGTAAAACAGGCATAACATTTATACTGACTTAACATGTTTATTGAGTAACGAAGCTTAGCGTAAACCACGATTACCACACGCGGGTGAAAGAATGTAGTACCGTTTCATTTCGGCGTAGAATGTTGCTGTGCATTAGCTCATTTGTATAATGAATTTTAGAAATACTATTTCTGAAAGAATTATAGATAACTACTACATAAACTTAAAGCCTGTTTAAGTTGCGAAGTCAGTAAGCAAGTCGATGACGGCATTGAAAGGCAAAACGTTAAAAAGAAATCGAGGTCAACGCCGGCCACGTAAGTAACCGGTGTTCTTTCAATTATAATTTTAAAATATTTTTACGTAAGTTTATTTAAATATTAAGCAGATTAGATATTTAAAAAACAGACGTGGTCCTTAATAATGTGAGCCACAGTAATCCATTACTTAATTTTTTTTATATGGGTTGCGTAATAAGGTATTAATATTCTATCATTAACTATTACACTACTATTACATTGATTAACTTAACTATTCTCACAAAAAAAAAAAAAAACAAAAATTTAACATATACAATAAAGTTTAAAGAAAATTTTGCTCGAGTTAAATGTACCTAATTTTAAAAATGATAGATTTTTATTGATTTATTATTTATAAGAATAATTTAAAATATTTTAAAGATAAAAAATATTTTTAATAGTAAACAAATTATTATTTTTGGTACTCACCAGAATAGGCGAGCAGTAATACCCCCAAACACAGGTACGCGTGTCGAGCCATGGCGCTCGGCGAAGACTGGCCGGTGCGTCGCGCTCTACAAGAAAGTGCAAGAGGTGCTTGCTGCCCCTCTTCACCTATTTATATAACCAGGCTGTTCGAGTTCAACACCAGCTGAGAGACTCCACCCGTCCTGTACACACTATACCTTCCGTCGATATAAGGTATCATTCCGTTGCCGCAGCTTTTAATAAGCACACGGTGACGTTAACCAAGACAATGTGCGAAGAAGATAATTGAATATATTTTGGATAATAATATTATGAATAATTCTTTTAATATATAAACACATCGTGATTACTATAACATGATGAATTAAGTTAGTTTACGTTTTCAATTTTTTTTTTTTATTTTATATTTTACTAATTTTCATTCATAGAGCTTTTTTTAATCAATATCGATATTCTTTTAATCTGGATATTAAATCATACAAACATAATTCATTCAAACAAAAAAAGAAATTATCGTTATCTAACTATTTGCAAATGTGAGGAAGTGTAATAATAATTTCGTAAAGCAATTCTGTACTGTCCTCTTAAACTATTTGCCAAGGCAAGCAAGCGGAATATTTTAAATAATATATAATAAAGTACTTGATATTTAACAAATTTAGAATTCATTTGGTTAATAAATTCAAAGGTGATTTAGAATGTAGAACATTTTTTACATAGCTATAATAATATATTTAAAATTTGCTTGCTCTTTACGCGAGCCGTAAATAAGGACGATGTACGTCATTTGCATACTAGTTCTTCTAAAGTTATATAAAAGAACTTTTATTCATCACACATATAATATTTATTAGAAATACGTTTATTTTAGATATTGTTATATTGTACTTCACTTCTTAATGTTGTATATATATTCCTTTTTTTGGTATAAGTAATTTTTTCACAAACACAGTATTAAGTCAGGATAAGTTTCACAATAATAGTAATATAATATATTGATGCAAAAAACAATTATTGTACAGGTATTCTTAATATGATTGGTCTAAGTCGTATTCTTCACTATTTTAAAGCTCATTTAAAACGACTGTTTACATTTATTATAACAATATTTAATTGAATATTTCAATTCCCAACATTACAAATATTCCGTTATTTTCCCATTGCTGGGTGAAGTATATTATACCACCACTACAAGATACATCAATGTTGATCGATCGTACATATTCAGTTTGAATTGCTTTAATTTATTTAGAAATTTACAACGTTCCAAGTTTATTTATTTTTTTACTTAAAGTGAAACCATTTTTTTAACTTGATTATCAAATTAATTGTTTATGCATGAACTTTATTGAAAAATATTCCTGTTTACTGTAACTAAATCGCTTGGTATATTATAGTTATTTGCTGAATAAATTTTCGATGAATAATCGCTAAATTGTTTACAAATTAATATCCTTTAATTGATAAATTTAGAGTCACTTTCGATTATTATACAAACCTGTATTTTTTAATTTATGTCAATGCCACGCAAATTTGGAGAGAAGATCCGAAACTATAAACTTCCTTAACATAATTATTTTATTAAAAAAAATGAGATTGAAGGACACGTTCAGATGAAAGAAAAAGTGTACCTACGAGTTTTAATAAGAAATGTTTTCTTTTAATGAATTACAGTGTATATGGAACACTTAGTAATAATTTTTATTTAATTTGTAATTTTTATACCAGAAATATGTAGCTAATGAATATATGAATAACATGATACATAATATGTAGACAATTATAACTTACAATGACATAAAAATAATAAATCTATTTGTACAAAGATATTATGATTAGTATGTCAATAGCACAGATAGGGTAAATAATACTAAAAAAACTTTCTTAAAATAATAACAAAACTTTTCCTTTATTCCTTAAAGCCTAATAATAATCAATCCAAATCATGATAAGTGCAGCTAAATATTTGCGAGAAGATGTGTGGCCTTGTGGCAATATCCGGGTGTATCAGATTATGTAACATACAAGTACTGAGGCTCAGAGAAGACAAGGCGGAGGGGCTGGCGGTGGAAACGATGAAGCAGCGCGATCGCACGGCGTGGCACCGACCGCGGACGAGCCGGAGTCGACGTGTTGTCGATTCATAATGTAAGCAACTCGCGCCTCATGACCTGACCTTCCAACATGTATAATATATCTAACTTAATGATATTTAAAGATATTTAAGCTCAGTGTACTACAGATTATTTCATTTTTTATTTTATTTTATGTACGTTGCTTAGACATATTACAAGTTAAAAAAGGAACGTTATATAAGTTTATACATATAAATTATTTATTACTATTGCACACGTATAAAAACACTTAAAAAAATGTTGGAAATCAACGAATGCTTTAGAATGAGTTGCATTAAATGATGTCCCCAAATTAGCGTATACACATTTGATTATCGTATTGAATATAAGTACATCTACTGAAAGTTGCAAATTTCGTGAAATTGTAAGTTGCATTCATGTCAGGCATACCTTTCAAATAGAAATCTGTCTGATACTGGTAGATATTTCATTGATTTGGTTGTAGTAGTGAAACTACATGAATTGTTTGTGTTAATATGATTACCAATGAAATTTTTTTACACGCCAAAGATATATTAAATTATTAATTAAAGTTGTTGTAATATTTTATTAGTTTGTATGTCTTTAATGTGCAAAAATAATAACATATTTTGTGTTAAAATTTTAATGAAATAAATAAATAATAAATAAATAAATATTGGACAACATCACAAACATTACTCTGATATCAATGTAAGTAGCTAAGGCACTTGTGTATAAAGCTAAATCCAATTATCTAAATCGTTATTGATGACGATGATGTCCTGCTGACCGATTTCAGTCATGGCGGACATTCTTAACTGAGAATGACTGTCTTTCAGCACAGCTGCTGCCGTCTGACAAAACTGCAAAGAGATCAGCTGTCTAGAATATTTTACCAATAAAAAAAACCAGGATCACGGGATCCTTACGGCAGCCTTATAAAATAGCTACTCTGCCCTCAAGACAGTTATTATTAAAAACTAGTGTGTAAGATTGTATTTTATAGGGTATGATATATATATAAATAGTTTTATTTAATAGTCGAAAACAGTATAAATTAGGAATAATGGTATAAGTAGGAATATCGTATCGTAGTTCCAATCTAACATAATAAAAATTGTATAATACCGGTTATATATCTTAATAGTATTATTTTTTTAAGGAAAAATATAATTATTAAAACAGTTAACTATGTGTAAGTCTAATCTAATCTCATTTAATAAATAAATTTCAATTAAAAATGTTTATTTATATTGTTTATGTTTTGTGTAACATTAATAAATATAATACTATAAATAAGCTATAAGTGGGCAGGCAGGTTATCTAATAAAAATAATTTATATAAATATTAATGAAAAATCTTTGAACTATTCTTTGCATAATTAATACTGTCGTTATAATACTTAATGTTAATATAAAAATTATAATTATACCGAAACTAGTGGCATATAATAAAATTAATAATTAGGTGCCTACTGATATAAAAGGTCAAGCGAACATCGTATATGGCACGGAAAAATGTAATGACCGACTGGGTTAAACTAGCTTTTACGTCTTATTAGAGGGTATTAATAAAAATATTTATACCTACGAGACAAATGTATGCCGAGTATCCGGGTCATATATGCACGTAACAACTGCATATTGCTAAGAAACAAGCAATCGATAGTTTAAACGGTGAATCTTTGAAAATATTATGCAACAAATTGCACATTATGGGAAAGTGTTGATGATCGAAATATAGTTATTTTCACCAGCTAAGGATAGATTGTTCTGATGACTCTACTTCTAGTAAGTTCGCATTTAATCATCGGATAAAAGGAAGTAGAAAGACATGAGTTTTTTTTCTAAAGTCATTGATAAAGGTTATAATTAACAAGCTTGTTTGTATACATTTAAATCAATTAAAATAAAAAGAGGTTTTTTTGCTTTGTACGTTTTGAGTTAACAGTTTCCTGGTTAAGTTTGCAAAAATGTACCACGTGGTTGGTTTACGTAAAGTCTACCATCACTTTTGCCGTGTATCTAAATAATCTCCGTTCTATACAATAGTTATGTTCTGTTTAACGTTTTAAGATAATCGAAGTATCAGTAATAATAATGAACTAAATAGCAAAAAAAAATTGTAATCTGCTTTTGTAAAAATACATATTTTAGCAATAATTTTATATTTTAATTTAGCAATTCATCAAAAACGTACAACAACAACCAAGATTTTATTATTCTACGTTATAGAAATTTTAAAGTTTAAACGTTAAAATGCGACATCTACAACTTCTGTGTTCCTCTTTTTTATCCTTTTATTTTTAATCGGTGCGTTAAAAGCAAGAGAACATTTTTTATAAATTTATCTGTGTGTCACAAAAATGGATATAAACGTACACAAGACCTGAATAGCTATAAAAAGATTGTCGAAGCTTATATTCATAATAACATTTTGTTACATGTAACGTGAATAAAAACAAAATGAAAATAAGTTTTATTTAGGTAGGCTTTTATAAGAACTTTTGATGCGATATATTACAAAATTAAATTACATGTAAAACTAAAATCATTTTTGAATATATATTCTACTGAGAAGGACTGACGAGAAACTCAGTAGTTAATCATTTTCTTAAATTAAACAATAGTCAATTAAAATTTCACATTTCTGTTGGCTAAAATTTTGGAATGAGATGCGCAGAATACTAGCACGTCAAAGCTAAGGTACAGGCGACGCGCAGCGCCGCGGCAAGTAGGCGCACAAGAGTCAAGGATCCTTCAAGATATTTCCTTTCACTTGCGACAATGCATGCACACCTATGTATATCTATTAACAGAGAATAAATGTGGTTTGTATACATCTAAGCAATTCTAACTATATTAATAAGGTCACAAACTATATTCACTGAATAAAAATTAGATAACGTATTATTTTATGTAGGAATATGATGGAATTATATAGATTCGAAATATCAATTCAGAGGTTAAAATTAATTAACCTTTTCATCCGTATGTGTGAGTATCGAATATAGCTATAGCCTATAATATGTTGTATTCACAGAAGATATTGCAAGAGGTTTAAGTCATTCTTCCGTCTGATTTCGTCTTGACAAATTTAACCAATGAGGAAAACATAAGAGCAAATATCAAAAAGTTGACCTTGTAAAGTTACCGAGTTGATTTGAGTTCTGAATTAAGATGTTATTTTAGTCAATATTCATTTATGCAAATAACTGCTCAGCTAATGTAATTATGAAATTAAGGTACATTTCCACTTTTTATTTCATTAATTATAACATATTTTATTTATAAAATCTTAATAATCCTTTTCCAGCGTTTAGTATATTATTACGCAAGAGCGTTATTTTAAGAAATACAGGAGTACAAATAAAGAATGCTACGGCAGCGCACTTCACCTGATGACTTTCACTGCTTTCACTATCGCAGGCTGTTTTGCGCTTCTCTTCATGACTATGCTTACTTATATCAATTATATACGAAGTGTCGACTCTCTATTTATTTTGATGGCGCTAACAATAGTAGTGTTGATTTTCATTGTCCTTATTTTGGTCCATTTACACCATGCATTGCAAAATCAAATGGAAAGTTTGTTGTGATGACGATATACAATATGCAGACGGCCGCTTTGAAGGTGATGATGTGCAACGAACCACCCACCGAGGCCAATGTGTCAGCTCAGGGAAGGCGGTGTGTTGGTGGCACACCTCATCTATTGTCTTGCTTTAAGATTGCGTACATCTACTTTGATGCATTAAACAATTGAAATATTATCGTCTATACAATTATATATATGAATGTAAAATCCTTTTTTTTTTATTAGATTTTGAGTGTCAGGAGATTGTAATGTATTTATAATTGTTGTACTTATTAAATAAGATATAAAATATTTATAGTCCGGATAAAAACATCAACTTATACGGAAGTGTAAAATATTTATTACAAACATGGACATACATAGATACCGGAACATATTTCCGCTACTAAAGGATAATAATTTTGCATGAATAAGACAATATAATATAACAAGATATTGTACCTATATGATGGTGTTGATTGAAAAAAAGTATGACAAATGAATAATATCAAAATATATTATTACTATATAAAAAAAATATATACATAAGAATTGTTTGCATAAAAATAGTTACTGTGCAAATCATATTCACGTGAAATCACACGAATTTTAGCAGTATTTTCAAATTGAATTGCAATTCCGATC
This sequence comes from Vanessa atalanta, assembly GCF_905147765.1. Lineage (NCBI taxonomy): Eukaryota > Metazoa > Arthropoda > Insecta > Lepidoptera > Nymphalidae > Vanessa > Vanessa atalanta. The sequence goes on from NC_061873.1 coordinate 7,921,356, forward strand.
CTCTAGGCATAAAATTAACCAGCCCTCCTGTCACCAGTCGAGGCTATAAGATGTTATACCTTTAATAAAGGTTTTTGTGCTATTACTCCAAGGTCCAAGTCTTTCAACAGCAAAGGGAACGAAGAAATAATTTTTAATAATGGACTAATATTTGGATCGTTCGTTCGCTTCAGGTTTTTCCGCAGCGGTTCGGTCTCTTAACACTGTTTCGCTTATATATGATGAGTCAATATAGTAACGCATGTAGCGTCCCACATTAAGATGAGTCCTCGTTCCCAGAGTACCAGTGTCAGTGCTTCAGGTCTCTTTTTATTATCACGACCAATTCCACGTGGCACAATGAGAACAAGAACGTCGTTTATTGTATCATTAAGAGAATCGTAAACTCCATAAAGAAGAAAGTATGTAATCTAGTGTTCGAAGGACTATTGATAGATATAGATATTGATTTAAACCTATTATATATGTATTATACATAAATATAATTTTAGTGGTCTCATCAAGTTCATAAACTAACAAAGCACCGATCAGCTTGGTATTAAATCGAATCGTACGTTTTTTGGCTTGCTTGAGAAGTTGATACCGCTGACATACAAAAAGGTGAAGGACGGTTTCTTTTATGTTAAAGTATTTTTAAAATCGTTTATAGCTTTATAGTTTTAAATAAATGTTTTTTATAAAACAGTTTTTTTTTTATTGTTTAACTGTGTTATTTGATTGAATTGAACTGTAAATCTATTTTTTCATGCTTACATGTATTTATTTTACATTCACTTAATTAAGTACTATTTTTTAAAGAATTTGATTGATAAGATTGTTTTAAATGTTTAAAGTATGAAAACTTTAAACATTTAAACCAATCTTATCAATATCAATCAAATTCTTTAAAAAATGAATACAAAACGTTTGTCAATATGAAATGATTAATCAATATAATTCCATAATCTCACTTACACAATTTTTGTATTAAGCAAGATATTCTTATCTCCGTTGTTTTATTGACAAAAACGGACAATGTAACGTACATATATATAATTTATTTCATTATGTTTATATTTTTTGCATCACAAACTTGGTATTTCGTAGGCATTTCAATCAGGTTACGTGCACGAAGAATGAATAATAATGAATAAGGCTTGTACATATTCAATACAATTATTCTTTTTTTATTTGATTGTGATGTCGATGAGTTTTAAATTTCAAACACTTTTATTCATATAGCCATTATGACTATTGCAATTTTTATCTGTTTCTCATCAGTTTAATGTAAGGGTATTTATATTATATTTATATTGAATCAATGTTACAATTAATATCAATCTCGTTATAAAATAAAGTGAATGGACAGTTCTAATACACAATTACTGAGAAAATGATTTACATGTGATCGTTATTTTATTTATTTTTCAATAACGGCTTATATATCCGCTTCGATTTCAATCGAATGTCTGGTTTTTATTTTATATATTTAATAATTGATCATTAAGCGAATGAGGGATCTTTACTTGTGTAAATAAAAAAAAACAGGATGAATTTTTTATATTTTGTATTTATAATTTTATCCAACAGACTTACAGTAGAAAAATCACATAAAGTATTAAAACAGACCTATTAAATATCATGTGAATCTATATTACATACAGTTAGGTAGGTACTTAGACTACTGACGGGATTATGACCCAGTACATTTTATTACACGGACACATATTCATCGAATAAGTCAACACTGTTAAGTTGTCATTTATTTTATTTAAACCCGAATATAATGTCCTTGCAATTAATAATTGCAATTTATTTTATAACTAATTTGCACCACGCGAGGCGCGAGATCTCATTTAATAATGACCGTCGCCTGTTGGGTCATTGAGCCAGGGGTAATTGACTGGGCACCTGACGCAGGTCTGTAAATTGATGGTTTCTCCGGGAACTTCCTTGGATATAAGTTTACATGAATGAGGTACCCAACAGGCAGGAATGCCTTCTACGGCACACTTTTCTCTCCATGGCTCAAAGTTCTTGGCCTCTGTGACGGTACGAGGATTTTGAATCCATTGGATTACTTGAGTCATTGTAACAAAATATACATCATTGTGAGTTTGAAGAATTTCATCAATCCAGTATAAGAATGCTTCTAAGAACTCAGGATTATTTTTCAACCAGGCGGCGTGGAAGTACAGACCAAGTGGGGCTCTGTTTTGATCATAATGACGATCAAAGTTATGGTTTAAGAAATTGTAAAACTGGTCACCGGTAAGAATATTTGAACAAGAGTCAACCATAGCACATCCTGGTAAGTATTCGTCATTAGTGGGGTCTTCACGACGATCAAGTTCGTTCATTACCATTTCCCAAACTGCGTGACTTCTTGTTGGACAGCTTTGCAAATTACCGTGGCAACGGTGAGGCATACGGAAATACATAGTGTAAGGCCATAGAGGGGGGTTTGATAGAGGTGCGGTGATAGTACTGTCATACAGGAAAGCTTGTTCTTCCATCATTGTGAATTGATTATTGCCACCGACGCGTAGATAAGGTGCGCGAACGCCTACAATGCTGTTATCAGTGACATTTGCGAATTTTTCTGTAATGACTCTCATTCCAGCCATTTCCTTGCCCCAGTCATCAACAGTAGCATTGCTCCAAAATCGTTCATCATCATTATGCCTGTATAGAAAAATGAAACAGAATAGTTTTAAAACAACCATTTCATTATATAAAGCAAATGCATTTCTTAAATGTATAATGTACTTACGTGATCGAATGTACGGCAATTTCATGTCCCTTTCTGTGAGTTTCTTGCACGGCTGAGTAGTTCGTGTATTTGTGTGAAATAAAGAATGTGGCCTTGATGTCACAACCGTTTGGGTTTTTACGTTTTCCATTGAATATTTCTTTGTATAATTCGATGTTGTTATTGTTGATAGCGTCATCAAAAGTTATAGTGATCATTTGAGGAACGTCTCTTGCAGGTAAATCACCAGGGATGACTGTTCCATCTTCAGAGCAGAAGCAATCGGGTAATACACACTGGGAAGTGTCACATGGTGGAGCCCTGTTCGGGTCGTTGTCAATATCTAAAACAAACGAGAATGTTCCTAATTAAAACTCCTATACTTGAGTGTATTTGATAAATTGTCTATATAATATTAGTACTCATATCATTTGAAATAAAATAAACATCAACTTTATATTGTTAACGCGCTCTGTTTTTGAAAATACATAATAAAATGTGTGCGTATCTGAAGTTATTAGAGACACGTGGCTTTCGGAACCTGTATGGGTACTTTCGCTTCGTTATACCGCTCGGGACATTCAACATCCATTTTGATTTCACTTTTTGATACAAAACATGGTGATCGTGATATATAGCAATAAATTCACATAACAGAAACTAGTATAACGTGTAAATTGTGTAACTAAATTAATTCATATTGAAATATGCAACAAAAATAAGCGATTACCAATCTTTACTTTGCTTGGTTGGATCGCTTGTGATATTTGCTATTTTTTATAAAATGTTAATCTATATATAAACAGTGACTAAGTTCGATATTGTATTCTGCATGCGTCGTAACTAAATATGTTCACAGTGAAGTTCATTTTGCGCTCACAACCAAGCCATTTCAAAAGCAATGAATCAAACTATGGTTCTTAGAATGCATATCGACTAGTAACATCTGAGGTCATAAAACTGTTTCATTAAATAGCATTGAACTTTCCAATTTGACATAAAACTAGGCTATTTCATTTGTTTTCGTAGAAAACGTTGCATAATAAGAAACTAAATGTTAACATATTCAACAAAATGTAAATAAAATAAACACCCCATTTGGTTAAGGCACGTTGCGACATAGCATTGAGATGTTTTTTTAGGCCAAGTGATTGGCATTTCAGGCAAGTCGTTCGTCACGTCTTACAATCCAGTTTTTTTATAGTTGTCAAGTTCAGCGATGTGTTTTACTCTTAGATTAGATCCTTAATTACCCAACAAAAATATAAGGCACATTTGTGAGTTGTTTTACTTACCACACGAGTTCTCGTCGGACCCATCGGGACAGTCTTTTTCACCGTTACAGAATAGTCCTCGTTCAATGCAGGTGGCATCTCCACAAGCCAAGAAGCCATCCTGGCAGAGAGGCTCTTCGGTGTAAAGAAGAGGCTTTATCTTACGTTCTTTGTTCTTTAGCTTACAGTTCTTTACAGCATCTTTCCAGTCGCATGTTTGTTTTTCAATATCAAAAAATAGACCGGCCGGGCATCTGATAGCTTGAATACCCTATTAGTATGAAGCAAAAACATTTATTAAATTACCGTTTTTTATTTTAAGCATATTAAACTATAAAAATATTTTAAAGTGTTATGGTTTTTTACGTAATATAGATTTAAACATATTTTATAAATCTTGACTTAATAATAGAATAAAAATATTTTTGTAAATACAAAAGATCAATATAATAAATATAGTTTATCTATGATTTGTCGTAAAAATGTACTTCCAAGATATTTTATGTACATCATACTTAGATTAAAATATTCATTAAACTTTCATTAAAATGATACTAATAATTAAGTATTTATAGTTTTGGCGAATCATATATATGACAGTTTGTGGAATTCCATTTGATAGGTATTTAAGTTTATCGATGATCAGAACAGACTAATTTAAATATAAACAAGGCCGGTAAGTTACGATATACATATTTATATCGTATTAATTCTAAGTTGTAGACTATAGCCTACGTACATAGACAGAGACAAATTACGAGTATTTAATGAGAATTTTAAAATGGTGTTTGTATCAGAGACGCACATTGCATTTGGCATTGATACATATGCCGCTGTTGGTACGAGAAAAGGTATGCGTGTAAAAGTAGTAATCGCCTATTGCACTGACCGAGGCGGTACACTGAATGACGTCGCGACAGTTGTCGCCCTCGCCGGCTACCAGCCGGAACCATTCGCCAGCGTCCTTGTCCTTGCATAGCTCTTGTTCCAGGCTGTCGTCTTTCTTAGAGTCATCCGCTTGCCGCCGATAGCGTTGCCCATTAGCAACTCCTGCAAAAGAATGTAATTAATGCCAAATACCTAAATTAAGAAAATTCGTACTATAAATGTTTATTGCCCCTTTAAAAAACTTATAATACGGAAGTAAATGCACAACGAGCTGTTACTTTATACTGTTGTATAATTAATAGTTGTATATTAATATTCAATCCATTATAACTTTTTCGTGTTTTTTTTAATCACGAGAGGTAAAATGTCACTTGAAGATGTACATAAATGTCAAAGGTGAAGTGAGCGCACGAGACATTTGACTTGCTCAAAATGTCAGCGCTTAAGCAAGCGACAAGGACGACTCTTTCTAAGTTCTTCTGAATATATCAAATTGTTATATTATGCATGGTATTTGATGCTTTGTGCGGGAGTTCTGATGAAATTATTATAATTCGAAAAGGTCACGGAATAGTTGATTTACTTGACCGCTAACTATGAATCAGGAAATCGGGGATATTTGCCTATTTGAAATATTACAAACCAGTTTTACAAAATTGAAGTTTACGATAGTTAGTTCGGAATAAACGAAATTTGAATGATAGTTTATCTAATTTAACTAAACAGTTTTTCGGCTACAAATTAAAATAATATATTGCATTTAATAAGTGTCAAATCATTGTTTGCTAAGAAAGAACACTAGAACTTAGCTAATACTTTATAAAAACTATTTAATGGAGATAGTTTTATGCTTATTAGGACGATATGTGTGCGTGTGCGTAATATGCCAACGTAACTCGAGGAAACTAAACTCTCGCAATATTATCTAATAGAATGCTTACGAGAAGTAATAAAGTGGGTGCGAGTCGTGCTAGTGTACAACTACGCCCCACGACCGTATTAACGATATACCATTGTTCGTCTATCTCCGTCTTACTCCTATTTGTTGATGTTGCAAAATTGAATCGAGTGATACGAATAACATTATTTTTATTTGCTTTTCTAAAATCAGTCTCTTGGAAATAAATAAGGTTGATAAGTAAATAATGTTTTATTGAACGAAATGTTGGAACGCTAGTAGCAGCTAGCAATCAATAATTCATGTGCAACATTTAAGACAGTAAAGACACCAACCTTGTGAATGTAAACAGGAAATAATACAACTCTATTATTATTGTTGACTGTTGCTTTAGAATATTTAAAAGGATTCATTAATAGATTTCTTAATTATTACATTTACCAGAGTGTTAAATCGTATACAGCTTACATACACGTTATACAGTTAAATTAGGTTGTAATGTTGTATTATATTCGAAATTATACGATTAGCTTAAAATTTAAAAATATGTTTAGCAATCTTTTAAGTATTTCATTGCTCACACATAGTTATTCCATTTCTGATAGTAAGATATGAATAAAACATGACGCAATAAAAAAATAGTTGTCACCGGAACGATAAATGAGAACTTGTCCTCTTTGACCCGGATCTACCACGTGTTTGGGCAGCTATAGACTACGTGGAGTTGATCTTATGACTTTATAAACCCTTAGCAAAGCTCCTGTAATAATAAGCCATGTTTATTAAACTATATATAATGTTAAGCACGTTAAGCACGAACAACTAGAGCGCGTTGAAGTCTTTTATACGGGACAATTGATTACTTTTAAATTCGTTTATTATTATTTTGCGTTTAATCTAATTAGTCGAATATGCTCAACTCATTTTAAAACTGTTTAAGATAACTTTAAACGTAGCAATATTTATGTAATATTTGTTTTTTCGTGATGTCTTAAAATTGTTAAAAAAAACTTTTATTTGAGTTGATTAGAATTTGTTGGTCTATTGATTCAGGCTTTACATTAGTAAATAAATCTATTATTGAATATTATTAACATATTCCAGTGTCTAGGTTGATGTATAAATGCACAGTTATGTGGCGGCAAAGGCGACGGCGCGGGCGTCGGCCCAACGCGCCGCTTGCATACCGATCACTAATAAATATGGAATGTAACCTTAAGGCTTTTCTTCTATTGGTTCCCTTCTGTCCAATTATGACACTAATAACGGGATAGTAATGAATCAGTATGTATATGATGACTTTACGGTTACGACTGTGAATATAATGTGTGCAGTTAAATACTACTATTAACCTTTATTTTTATATTTTATATTACACATTACGAGTATTCTTCATTTTAAAATTTGCATTAGTATTTGTTAATGATGAAAAGATTAGCATTTTGAAACGCCTGAAATATGTTGCATTTTTACAATACTTTCACTATTTATTTATGATCAACTTGTTATTTCATAAGTGTTTCGACCAACCGTGTTGTAAGAGTTTGTGTTACATATTTAGAGGTAAACTAAAAATATGTATGTAGCTCACGATTTTTTTTGGAATATACGTTTAAAATATGAATATTTATTAAAAAATAAACTGTGTACGTATAATTTATTTTTGCAATTTAAAATTTTAATCTAATAAAAGACTTTCATTGCGCTCTGGATTAAAATCGTGAGAAACGTAATAACTCGAATATTCGATGATACGTGACACCATGCTGAATCTAGACGTGAGCGCAATACCTTCTCACGATGTTTTAAAATCCACAACGATTTTTTTTTAATTTAAGTAGCTCCCACGACTTGTTTGCGTTACAGTTTGGTAACTGCTTTATTATGAGATAAAGAAGTATGGTATCGCATATACTAAATTTTCAATACGATAAGCTTTCTTACTATAGTATGCTTAGACGAAGTATATATTGCTGTTTAACTGTTTTATTTTTTTTAACAGATAAATAACTGACAACCAAAAGTGATATTAATCAAATAAAATAACGTGAGTTATTCACTAATAAATCGTAAGATCCAATGAGGTATAAAACCTCTAAGTCGTTATATGATATTAATTTGTGTTCGGATTTCCTACAGCTTAGTTAAAATGTATGAAATTCTTAAATAGCTGAATGTTTATGCTTGCGTGTAGGCAATATTTACAACGTAATTGATTTGAACTCCTTTATTCGAAATTTAGCAGTCTATAATTTGATAAATGTTCAGTGAACGTATAACTAAAGTATAAAATCTTTTAGGTATTTGGTATATCTAAGACTGACATCAATAATACACATTAGAATATTCACAAAAAAACAAATGTTTTATGTAAACAACAAATACGAATTATATCGAAATAAAAGATTGAAGTATTTAAAAGTACAATGATAAATTACAACTTAAAGTTTTCCTAATGTCCTAATTACTAAAAGAATTTGATTGTGCCACTCGATAAATTTATACGTATGTCAATATATCATACCAATAATATAAAAATCCGATTGTACATTATACTTCTACTATACTATTATTGAAGTTTCTTTGTAAATGTCATAATACCGGTTTGCTAATAATGCATATACATAATGCACACACATGTAAATATATCTTGCGATAAATGAAGGACCGAGTTTCAATGCGCAATGAACTTTTATGTCCCTGTCTACTTTAGGATTGACATTTATTATCTCTGAATAACATCACGTAATGGATGAGCTGTTTGGAATAAAATATGACGAGTTTAACCTTTCGACATCAACCAACTTAATGGTACGGTTCGTAATTACACATCTTCCGATACTCGCTAATTGAAATGATTTTAACTAAAAATGTATAAACTCAGAGGGAATCCAATTGTCTAATAATTAACAGCAGTTAGTAAAGTAAATATAATGAACTAAACTATCATTAAATTTATTAGATAATTAATTGATTTTAAATTTGATTTGTTTTGCATAATTATAGATTGATTGTTATCCCAGTAATTAACTTCTTCATTCATATCCTAATATTATAAGATTAGTAATAAAGAAATTAGCGATCTCACCAATAAAGAACCGTGTCGCATAATAAGGATTTACAAGCAATTTAAATGCAAATAGTACGACTTGATTTGTGCCAAATATTTGACCTTAACTACGCAACTAGTTATAAAATCGTTTTGTAAGTTTTAGATAATCTGTTACAAGTATAAATCGATAACTTATTAAAATGAATATTCAAAAAGTATTCAATCACTATATTACGTTATAAAACTATATTTAAATGAGAATCTAGTATAAAAGAAATACTTTGAAAGGGTTGTTTAGATTAGGCCGTAAATCTAGATTGTACTTAAAAAAAACATGTTATAAAAATATTGTTATGCAACTAGATTTGATTGTAATGTGCTCAACAATATATTGCGTTTTCTGGTCGATCTAATTCATTTGCATTCGTAATATCAATTCGCACTTGTAAAATATACATTAATTAGAGTATACTTTTTAATAAACATATTATATATACTGAGAAGAAATCAAATAAATAAATTGCTATTCGTTATTTTATATATATATATATATATATATATATATATATATATATATATATATATTTCTCTGGTACGGATTGTATACAAACAGCCCTGTGATATTTTAGTGCATAAATAAGTGAGTTAATTAAAAAAAATTGAAAGTTAATTTTAAAGCAGCCTAACAAAATGGTAGGTATTAATGACCTTGACCAAAAACAACAATATTACAGCTTTTTAGAATGTTAAGTATGTACAATATATATATTTTTTAAAATTATAGAATAAGTATTTTAAAGCAATTAAAATTGAATATATGTCAAGACTGCTTAAAGGACTTAAGAAGTTTAATTTGTTTATATTGATACTAATAAGCTGCAATAAATAGTAAGGTTATTATTTTATTCTGTCCGTCTTTACTTTCATCTATAGTTCCGTCTATTTGCAAGATAAATAATATTAATAGATCCTTTTTTATCTTGTATATAAAAGTTTTTTAAAGAAAAAATACAATGGGTACGACTATAACTAGTGATTGCATATAAAAATTTGTTATTAAATAGTTATTGTTATTTTAAGTATTTTCTAGTATTATCACGAAAGCAGTTCGAGCGCCTCGCACTGCTACGCGATTACGACGCGGCTCTGGAGTGACGTCAGCGGCGCAGCCGCAACGCAACACGGACCAAATGTGAAAGTTCTCCGCAACCACAATGCGCAGTCGCAGTAAGTCCTAATAATATGTATTTAATGAAATATATTTTTGTAATAAGAATTAAATTTCAAACTAATTTTACTAAAATTGTAGACTCCACTAAAGGTTTTAGTGTGAGCTATCTTTTCTTACTGGCAGCTGTAGAGAAATACAATTATCCAACGGTTGGCTAACTACAAAACTATGACCAATTAGTTTTTGCTGAGACACTTATTTGATAATTTTTTTAATTAGTTTCACTATACCGGCATACATATTACGAGCTCGATAGTTGTATATTTTAAAATTGTCCTTGAAAGGCTTGCAGCCTGCTTATTACATTCTTAAGTCATTTGATGCAAGGAGATCACGTTCTGACTGCATTCATTCGGAAACTTTGTAGAGACACGGTCTATCTCGCGACGGTCAGTTCGTGCAACTTCACTGTTCACTTTTAAGTAGCACTGGAAATTGACGCATCCACTATTTACTCTCAGATGTGCGGATGTGACGTCGCGTAACCTATGACGTCGCGAAATAGACGGCATCTGGAGACGTAAGATAAAGGTTAGGACTCACCGCAGGCGAACAAGAGACACGCGACCAGAGGAGCGACACGGGCGTAGCGCGCCATGACGGGATCACAACAGGTCGTTGCGCGGCCGCGGTGCGATTAAATAGTGGCCTCAATCTGCGCCCCGCCCGCCCCTCTCGCCTACAGCGCTTTACACTTCTGCCAACACCCTTTGCACTCATCAGCTGTGAATCACCTGCATCTCCAGGTGCATTCTTCAATCTACAATACTACTACTTCTAGTGTTGATACTAAGATGTACTATTTACTCAATGAAGAATAACATTGGTCAAATAGTCTTATATTCGTCTCACCAAATACGCAATGGTTAATATTTAACCTTTAAAATATTATAGTATTCATTTGATATCGCTTACATAATGCTATAATCAAGTATTCTTAGAGCACACTTCTTATGAGATAAACTATAAAATAATACGTAAATATTGTCCCATTTTCTTGTAAATTTATTTTAATTATTTGTTAAGTTCTAATTGTTCTCTGTTATTTAAAATAGCCGTATGCTAAAATATATTGACACCGTAGATGTACATAAAGCAGCCATTAATAATAAATCATCTCGTATTTATGAGTAGAGTAGTAGTAGTATGTGCTTAAATATAAGCATTTTATTTATCGTAAGTTCCTATTTATATTTTTACTTCTAGGCTTTGCGTACTCGTTTAATAATGCGGAAGTATGAATCGAACTAATTTAATGATTTACTTTAAGAATGTTTTTAAACATTAAATTCCAATAATAATATCCATAAGGTTATATAGTTTCATAGAGCAGTCCGGGTACATGCTTTCATAGACTGTCGAAGGTTTATATTTTTTTGTTTTTGTTGACATTGATTTTTGTTTGTTTTATGCGTTGTTCTCTTGAAATATTTTCAAGAATGTCTTTCTATTTGTGTGCAATGTTAATTCTAATTGATCTAAATATATATAAGTAGTAAATCCTACCAAGTTACACGTATTAAAAGCTAAGAAATAACCTCATTTCGGTATTGTCTAAATAGAAATGTTAATTATTTAAAAAATAAAAATGATTTAAGCCTTTCTTGAATTGTTTATTGGTAAACAAAAACTTGGTAGTTGGATGCTTATAATTATATATCATTTTTCGTCCTTAATTAAAAGTTAAAATTGGAACTAAGTGTTATTATTAACTTGTTTATGAATAACTTCAACATACAAAAATAATTAAATTATAGAGTAAGATATTCTTAACAGCTATAACTACCTTTGTAACATCCATACTTGAGGCATCGTTGGTAAGGCTTTTTTCAAAGGCCAGATCGCTAAATATGCGGATTACATGCCTATAGATTGGAAAATATTAAAAGAAAGCTTTTAAAATGGACCTTACATTTAATAAATCCAATATTAAGATACAGATAATAATTATTACACTGAAAAGAAAGATTTTTAGTACATACGTAAATAAAATGAATATCCATGGTAAACGAACGGAATTCAGCAAACGGAGTTTTATTAAAAAGCGTATAGCACAGTTTCTTGAGAGATTTACACAACTGTCTGTGTATAAGATATATTTTTAATATGCGAAACCTGCTTAGTATCTTAAAAATTTCGGTATTCGTTTTTGCAAAATAATTCATAGTATAATTTCATCTTTGAAGTAATATGTCGTGTAAATTCGCCAATCCGTAGTGGAGTGGCTTGGTGGGATTAACTCCAAACCATCTCCATCAACCATCATCAACCATAAGAGATGACCTTTAACCGTAGCGGGACAATAACGGGTTGTTAATCTTACCTAGTTTTTGTTTGATTAGAAAAAAAATAAAGGTAATGTTTAATCAAACGTAGAATAAAATCTAAAACGATATTTTAATTAAACATATCGCATCGCAACTTTTATCGTTCCCATTTGTGTACGCGAAAGTTTGTCAACTAACTCTACCATAATGTTATCAGCTATTCTATACTGGAAATGCATTTATATGTATGTGTATATCCGTATGCACAAACGTATCAGTGATGATTGATAAAATGTGACTGCCATTTAAATGAAATACTTAACTTCATATTCTTGTATTATTTATAATCAATATGAGTAAATACGTGAGCAAAAAAATGCAACAGCTATTTTTAAATTGATATATTTTTAAATATATGATCAATGCTAAATTTCTTTATATTAAAATAATATAAAACTATAGTAGTTTCTCTGAAAGTTCATTATTATGGTAAAGAATCCCGATTGATTTCATTCATATTGAAACTTATATAATTGTACGATTAGTTGCCCATATAATCTTAGGCTTTAAATAGTTCAATAAAATTAAAACATAGCCTTCAAAATATTAATTTAATATATATTACTAGACGACCTTATGTTTAAAAAATTAAGTCAAATTATTGGTATTAAGCATAAAATGTATGCTCAAATAATACTTAATTTCGTTCATGTGTATTTTTTGATAGTAATATATTTATTTGATTATATATAAAACTAATATACGTATACAACATTTACTTATTAAAAAAATATTAATTTAAATAACAATTATAAATAATGATAAGAACATAAAAATCATGAGCACATGAAATGGTGACAAAAATGTCATCCTCCTATTGACTGTAGACTAGCTATAAATAAAAAAAATGTTTGATATAATTTAATAACTGAAGAAACTATGAATAAAATTGCAATAATTAAGCTCGAACTTTGCAATATTATCGAAAATATTAATTGCATTACTGAAAATAACATGCAAAGAATTTATTAATATACTTTCGAAAATAAAATAACATAAGTATCGGAAATAAGGAAACAGAAATAATTGAAGAAACAAGACGATTGTAAGTGATAGAATTAAGACGAAGAAAATGTCAAGGTTACGATAGCAACTAGGTCTTGTTGAAAGGAGAATATGCAGCACTCACATTTTAATCTTAATTTTTAATAACATAAGGATAAAATATATTAAAGTGGTTTTTACACTGCACTAGTTCAAAACATTATATATATTTAATGAATACCATAATTTTAATATTTTTAACGATGATTAATTGGGACTTCCATTTAATATTTGTAAAAAGAAATACCTCTTTGTATTGAACAACAGATCTTTTGTTCGAATCTTGAATAAAGTATAAATTTCTTTAAAATGATAAAACTACAGACAAATTCTTAGGCCTATTTAGTTGTATACGTACATTTACACTTTATATGTCTGGAATTCATGCTCCGAGTAATTTCTCCACATTATTTCTAACATGTGAATGTTAGAAAGAGAAGGGATATTAAGTTTGATAAAGACACTTAACGCTTAATAAAAAACGACAACACTAGTACTGTATGACGAGATCAACATAGAAAGGAGATAGTGATATTTAAATTACTAAATTGCCAACTCTTCCTAAGATACTAAACAAACTTTTGCAATATTTTTTCCATGAAAAGGTGGTGCGTGCAGATTTATTTTCCGAATTATCTAAAATTTTAAATAAATTATATTTGTGGAGATTACCCATGCCAGAAACGCAGACACATACAATATAACAGAAATCAATTGATCAAAAGAATTAATTTATGTCTGCATTACAGTAAAGATAAAATTTTTGACTAACAATTTTACGATTACGATAAACGACTTTTACGATGAATTATGTTATTATTGAATTTTTTTTTGAATAATAAAAAAATATAATTAAAAATAAACTATTCTTTTCACTATTCTATAAGTTCAACGTTTTCAAGTTATCGGTCACTATTATTCAAATATAACATTCGATTAATTGAATCGTGTCGTTTTACCGGTTTTCTAGAAAGTCACTTCCGGCATACATTGTACCGAGATAAATCAATAGTGCGTTGAATCTTCTTCGTATGATAGGGTTAAAATGTCAAAGTTTTTTTTAGTATATATATTACGAAACAGTGTTAAATTATTTTGATAAGAATTAAATAACTCAAAATATATATAGTAAGATATGAGAATTATTAGGTATAACTTTAATTATATTGCCATGGCTCTAGCATTAATTTATAAATTATAATACAAAGTATGGGGTCAACAATAATATTTATTACCGAATGTTACTTCACTTATAATAAATACTTTCATTCATTTTAGGTTATCAAAAAGTTTTATCTTATGCACGTTTCTAAAACCAGAGTATACATTATAGCACATAAACGCAAAATATATTTACTACCAAATAAATACATTATTATTATTATTAATATCACGATGAAGTAATTCCATAGTCAATGATAAATAACAAAGATTATAGACATCATTTTCTAAAAGTGTGACTTTTTACCTTTCAATTTCTCAATCTTGTTTAATTCAATTTTAGATTTTTATACATAAAATAAAACGAATACATATATAAGGCAATATACAACAAACGTAGGCATAATGTAATACAGTCATATTTATGATTATGATATTTATGGAGAAATTGCCAAATGCAGTTAGTGTATTCATTGCTACATAACATTTCTAAAATGTTTAGCTAAAAAATAACAAATATAGATAAATTTGAACAGGATAAAATCACTTAAATGTCTTATACACTATGATACATGGGAGCAGCTACTTCGGTTTGTTAATATTATATTTTTTATTCACATAATACCAAGTAGAAGTGCAGTATAAGTTTTACTTGCCTTGACTTTGACTGGTTCGCCTCATAGTGTCATCTACCGTACTCAAGTATTATTTATTTTCTTGTGTTATATATGCTGTATATGCTTAACTTATTATTTAAGCAAAAACTTACTTATTCATACCTTAAATCATATTCAATTACTTCTTTTATTTATTACACACTTAAAATAAAATAATTTTCACAAAAAAAATATATGTTTGAATTTCATATACCTTTTTTCGATTAAAATATATATGCATTATAAATAGACATTCCTCTGTTGTATGAAAAAATATATATATTAAAATTTCTGATTGTATTAATAATAACAGTTAAAAGTAATTATAATTAATGTTATTATATGATTGTTATGAATTACTCACTGACGAATTCTTATCAAAACATTGTCTAAACTATAATATGGTAACCCTGTCGATGATTTCGTACAAGGCAATTCTAAAGTTAAAATTCGCTCACTGCACAAACACAGGTACAGGGCGTAGAGTATGCCCTCACTCTCATCTAAGGGCAATCATACGACAGAAAAAATAGAAGGCGTATAATATATTGTGTTCCAACCATAATAACTTGACACTTGCAATTCAAAGCGAACCTTCGTTTTATCATGTAATTATGATAATTATTTTCGTCTGTCCGATTTCGACGAAATATTATAGTGTACAATTACATTGTACAATTATACGAATATACAGTTATACGGTAATTCCGACACGCATTTGACAAGAGGCGCAGATCCGTCTGCTTGACTTGCTTTCTGAGGTACGTTAGGTAAACATTCCGGACAGTGTATAACAAACATTCAAAGGTGTAATTAATTGAAATCCCTATATAGTATGTCTCTATGTATGCTTAGATCTTTAAAACTACAAAACGGATTTTTTTAGTGGATAGACAGGTTCAAGCGGAAGGTTCATATGTATAATAGAAGCATAATATAGAGAAACACTGATAATTTAGGGGTTTTAATGTGAACGTAACGTGAACAAAACGTAAATAAACACATTTTTGTGTTTGCATTGCAAATGCTGGCTGAACCCCTAAAGAAAAATAAAAAGGTCTACAAAAATGCGATGGTATATACATGTCTATATCTTAGGTATAGCCCACGGTAACCATTCTTTATCCTTTTTTTTTACGACAAATAATGGCTTATTTACGAAGCGATTTTAAGCAATACAGCATTAATCCTAATCCAATTAAGTACCTTACCATTACCATTGTGCATTTAAGATCAATATGGCTCTGAACTGACTGAAAAAGCTTTGGATGTTGGTCGCTAGTATGTAATAAGTCATATTTTATATACTCATAAAGAAACATCAAAAAACAAAATCGATGAACAAAACCTGAAAATATGAACTTTATCTTCTATAAATTGCACCTTTAAATTTAAATTCAAATATCACATTTTTCAAGTATTAAGCTTTATTCGTCACCAATGTTAAGTCTAATGTGAATGGATTACGTTGTATTTATATCATTTGTATGTATATTTTTTTAATTTCTTTTCATTGTAAACTGCAAGTCTCTCATTTACATTTTGTACCAAAAGTATGAAACATTATTTAAATTAAATCTTTAATGTCAAATAGTATACATTAGTTCTGTTAGAATTGGAGTTTTTCGATAACAATTTACTTTAATTTTATTTACGTTTTTCTTTTTTTTATATACAGCCGTGTCACCGCTCTAAAACCGACCAGTAACTATTTTTCGCTCCTTAAATTATTGTTTTGTTGAATTGTCACAATTTAGTAAATTGCAATCAAGAATCATCATTATTTTTCTGCACATCTACGGCTGGAGCTCATCAAAATAAGACCATAACCGATTTTTTATGTGCAACTATCGACCCATAATTACTTGTACAAAAATCGGCTCACGCTATTAATATATAAAACTGTTTAATGCCGTCCTTAATTAAAATCTTAAATTAAACACAAAGAAGTGCTGTAGTTCCGAGATAAACTCGGTCAACAGCTCGTTCTCGGTATCTAATTCACTGTCTTCAAATTTGGAACAATTATTAAAATAAGACACGTTGTTAGTGAAATGCAACAGTTCTTTCTATGCAGATAAATCTTTATTATTATTTCTTGTTAAACATGTCAGAAAAGAAATAAGCATATTCTTATATTATTTGTTTATTTGTAATTGTAGTTACGTGAATCATGCATTCCATTTAAATGCGTTTGATCTAACATTGAACTAATCTGAATCTAAGTAAAAATGTTTGACTATTAAGAAATATTTCTGTTGATAAGTCAAATTTTATTGTTAAAATGATACGCATTTAACATTATTTGTATTTTTTTTTTTATAAATGAACTCTTTAATCTATACTAAACTAATATATATATATATATATAATGATAATGTTTCTATAATCTATACTAATATTATATAGCAAGAGGGCGATTTTTATTAGTTTGTGATCTTCCAGATAATAAAATCCAGAACAACAACACCCATTTTAATAATTCTATCACCAATTTAAAACTAAATTATTCCAAATGATCATATTTGAATTACCTTATCATAAGTATTTGATTTAGAATTGTATGTTTGTTCTTTACTCTGTATAATTTACGTGTCAGCGATGCAAAAACCAATCAGCGCGGTGGGCTAAGCTAAGTGGAGTGGAGGGTGTCGATGTCAATACATATAAACTTTTGGTATTAATTTTTTATTTGTCATAATAATTTTTCGTCATGTCTATCAGAAAATGTGAGTCGAACCGAAGTTTTCATATATATATTCCGGAGATATAAATAAATATTAATCATACGTATAAACGTTAAACTTTGATAATATGTTACGTTTTTAACGTAACATAACCCACATTATGATTTCAAAAAGAATAATCGCAGATCGTTATTAGTTATGTTATTAAAGTCTAAAACAACTTTGGATTTACCGTCTCAATGGACGAGGCGCATTACTTTCCTGGGCATTCTCTCTTGCAGTTTTTAGTGCGGCCTATGTGAAATAAATATTTGTTACTGTACATATTATATACACTATAATAACTTAGGTGCTTAGATACTTTGTTAGTATGGGCCGCCTGTATAAATATTGATATAGATATACATAGATTGTTCAAAATGCATTTAAATGATACTCCAATTGTTTAATATTTGTTTTTGCTCATAATTAGTATCTACAACAATAACGTGGCATTTGTATTCATTTTCCTCAAATGTGAAAATTATTAGATTAGGTGTTTATATAATTTAAAATAATAATATTAATTAATTATGTTGATTTTATTTTAAGTATATTTTTATAATTGTACTTTATAAACATATATTGTAGGACAGCATTTGAAAGTCACCCCAGTTAAATATTTGTTTTTATCCATATTGTTTATGTAAAAAGTAATGTTACGTTTTTTATTTCGCTTTTATTCAAAAACTACAAATTCTATGAATAAGGAATTTTCATTTATATTTATAATTTCAAGACGGCCATAGGCATAAAGTAGTTTAGTAGTTAGTGCCTTACGCAACTAATATGTGCCATATTAAGCTTAATATATATTCAAGCGTCCATAGCGCAATGGTTTATGGGCCGCCTAGCGATGTCAAAAGTCGAAGAATCGATCCTGACCGCTTGGGCTATTAATACTAATAAATCTTAAAGAATCAGATACTATTTTCCGAAAACAGAAGGCGTCTTTTTGTTTTCTACTACTATTCAGTTTCCATAGACGTTCTGTCCGTGATGTTGTTGTATCTTATTCTAAATTTAATTGATGTTATTTAAATGTGCTTGCATTATTTTATTGCCACGCAGCATCACAACCTAAATTAGTGGATCGCAAATTGATGACAAATTGCATTTGTATTTTTTTGCTGAACTCTACTACATTTGATTTAATTTGTTTTTATTGGTAGATTATTATTAAGTTATAAAAATACGTACAATACAAATTACTTTAAGCTTAAGTTACAGAAATCACCACAAATGGTTATAATTTTCATTTGGTTGTCAAACGTGAATTAAAAGTAATTCGGAATTAAAAAAATGCTTATCTAAAAATGGAGGGATCGAAAAATAATAATATATTTTATTGCTTAAAAACAACTTAGGTTGCGAATGCTATCCTACATTTGACGAGTCTGTGTAGTCAGAAGAAGAAGTTTAGAAGTTTTAGAAGTGTGACCAACCATGTCTACAGTCACTGTAGTACAGACGACTGTAGACATGTTTGGTCACACTTCTAAAACTACTACTCGTTTGTTGAAATTAAGTTCGCTTATCACAACCGCCAAATTTCCGCGAAAGATTAGGGTCACTAAAACTCAAGATAAACGCAATTCTCGAATTCCAGGCAATCGTAAAAGTAACTAATATAACAACAAGAATCTTCGTAAACATACATGTCCCAAAACATTATCGAGCAAATGACGGGGCACTATATGACAGTCTGTAATGTCATTGATCTTGTTGTATCTTGCGTATGCAAGGAATTCTATTTCTCATGTATTTTTACTTTACGAATGTTTTTGTTTTCCGTGGAATTTAAAGTTCTATTCTAATTTTAAATTTCCACAATTTTTATTGTGATATTATATTATCTATAATATTCATAATACGTGATAAACACCTAGACAAAACAGTAATAGTAGAAACATAATAATAGACACTACAAAAAGGTTTATCGTTGTGAGTTGTGAGTCATCACACACGCATCTTAACCGATGATTGCGAGTTCCAATCCGGGCAACCATCACTGAATTTTCATACGCTTAATTTGTGTTTATAATACATCTCAAACTCATCGGTTAACATATAATGATGAAACCTGCATAGCTATGTTCAATGAAATACAGCTACATGTGTATCCCCCAACCATTAGTGCAGCGTGGAGGAATAAACTCTGTAACCTTCTTCTCAAAAGGACAGGGGGCTTAACCCTCAGCAGTGGGACATTTACAGACTGTTACAGGAAATTACTGGACATGGTCTATTGATGGTAGGTATGTACAAATTTGTAATACCGTTTGTAATACCGATTATGAAGGACTTTTCATATGAGTTTATTTTATTTTAAGCATATTTTTATATTGTACTTTTATCCATCATGAATTCGTTTTGCATTGGCTAACTAACTATAAGGCACTCATCATTTCAAACAGTAAACCAATCTGTTATATACACTCATTATAGCAAAAATAAAATTAAACGTGTCAAGTTTAATTTCGTCCGTAATTTATAATTATAATAATTTGCTTACTAAATAAACTTTGAAATAGATGGTGTAAGCAGTCATTATTCCGTTGTGCCAATAGAAAATGCGTAGCCGTATTAGGTAAACACACAAATAACTTTGTTCCGTTAAAACATGACTCCGACTAACCTAACACGAACGCTAAATATGTATCTCGTTAATTCGATTAGAATGTCAAAAAAAATACTAGAATAATATTTATTGAAACGCAAAAACGAATACGATTGTATAATGGTGTCGCATCAACTTAATCTTACTTCCTCAATGAAGTGGTTTTTAACATAATAACTTGATTATTGCGGTTACAAGCAAACATAATTTTCTTTCCCTCGCAACAATTTACCTTGACCAAATCGAGGATAACTCAACTAGCATTGTTCCTTCCAACTGTTAATATTTGTTATTAAAGTGGTTTTGATACATATACAACCGTAAGTTTAACTAGTCCAATAGCAGTATTTGTCTAAGAAATCGTCTTAATGTTTTAATCATTATAGCCAGAAGGCAATGTGCATATGTATATATAGAGTATTAAGGGACAGTCAGATTAGAGACTAGTGTGATAATAATACGTGTTAAAGAATAGGCTATCCTCGGTGAGACGTCCAAACGCGGTGCACCCCGTTTTTTAGCACCTTCTGCATCTTGCATTAAGACGGACCTGTGTATTTATTACACACATTCATATTTGCGAATTGACCAACATGGACCATTTTTACAAGCTTTCATTTAACTCCAAATTTTTGCTTGTCAGTTTTTTTTAGGTTAAAGCTTGTAAAATAAATTACAACGTGGTTGTAATCCTCGTATCCTATTAAGTTAAAATTTAATATGTTCCTGAATCATAACCTGAGTCGGTACCTAGTATGGGTTCCAAACAAAGGAACTCCTTAAACATCACCATAGACACAAAATTTGTGTATTGTAAAAGCGATTTTAAAAATGGTTCAATACTTTTAATTTATTTAATGACATCGTGAAATTCTCCGACGTATGTCTATATAGTATAACATTTCTATATAAGGAATAAAGAGCTAATGTGCTTATTTTTGACTTTAAGACTTATTTTTAAAAGTAAACGCAAATATTTTCGCTAAAACAGTAAGGACCTTGGTGTTAGTAGAATTGTCAGAAATCGTAAGAAACGTATTTGTGTGATATCGTATGTGTCATACATTTCTCAGGAAATTAATTTTAAATTTATTTTTGTACCTTTTGAAAAAATTTAATAGCTCGTTATGACGAGGTGACTTACGAGTACACAAGAGAGTTCTTGTTTCTGGTCCTTTAAAAAATTTAATGGCGCTGTACGACGAAGTCTTAAATATACCAAAGCTCTTGTTACACAGTTAATCATTAATGGTATATTATGGTGACATAAGTTTTATGGCTTGAACAACCAGAACACCGTATTTATATCTGTATAAAATTAATAAAAAAATATATTTGATAGTCGGCTGTATATTGTAAATCTTTCCACATATTTTAAAATTTTAAGTGAAAAGTTTTATTAAGAAATAATATTTAAGCTACTACGCTGATGCAATAAAGTACACGCTGATCATATTTATTATTTGATAATTCACAGAATATAAAAAAACATTTATGCACTCAGATAAATACACGTTACTTGAAAATATGTATGATAATCACATATTCGTTAATATTAACAAAATATTATACTTTTCTTTAATGTTCACGAATACATTATTAAAGTCAGAGAATAATAATTCTCATGCCGTTCGAAAGGAATTATTTCATAGTGCACAGAAATAAGCATTCAAATTTCATTTTAAATTATGAGTGAAATTCGAACACACGTGATAGTAGTTAAATTCAAAATGGACGTAGCGTAATTTATCTCAAGAAACCATAGACGTAAAAGGTCAAACAAAAAAGGTGCCTTCCGGAAACAGCGAATAAAAAAGAAGACTTGCATTTAAACATTTAGTTAGAAAGTTGAGTAATATAATTGTAATTTTGATGACATACGAGTATAGCTAATACGCATGACTCCACTCGTAGCTATTTTAGTGTTTTGTATGATAAACGAATTTAACATATACATAAAAAAAGTACAATTTTGTAAAAAAAAATTAATAAGTCTGTGTGTTATTTAAACATTAACGTATTATTAATAAATTATGTATAGATACACAAAACATATAATATAATATAGTTTTATTGTCGTGAATTATATATTTATTAAAAAATATTTATATAAATAATAAATAGGGAATAAAATGTATATCAATTCAATTTTGTCCCCTTAATTATGCTCTGACGTCGCTGTGTTTTTGCGTCACGATACTCATAGTATTTGTAGGGTCCATTTAATTCAGTTTTTTTTTCTTTTATTTAACTTCTCTATTTAAATTATCTTATTGAGTTCACGGAAGAAATACATTATGAGGTTAAATATCTACATTATAAATTGGAATTGAATTAAACTTACTGCTCTTGAGCCAGGAAATTAATATTATTGTACCTGAATGCGACAAAAAATTGGTAGATTTTTCGCTAACTTAAATAAAACAATACAATTTTTGAAAATTAGTTAAAGTGTATATTATTTAATCGATTGTATTTAAGCAGCACTTGTATCTATTATATTATTGTATAGTTTGTCGATATATAATTTTTTACTTGGTTGTTAACACATGCAATGTGATTTATTCCTGTCGCAGCCAACTGACTGTATCCAATTCACATTGGGACAGTGTGCTGAATGAACTCCAAAGTTTGCAGCAGCTTTGAGAAATTTTAAGTAAATATACCTTATTTTAACCTTATTAACGTATCATGGCAGCACTATTATAATTTTTTTTTTTTGCAAATTTTTATGTCTAATATTTAAATGCAATTTTTTGTTGCGCAATGTACCAGGCTCATTCGACACTGTTTTATGAGGGTCTTATAAGCACCTCCTTTAATTAAGTTTCTCATTTTTGTAATTACATAGTAAAATATAAATCACGAAAAAATAAAACAAATGACTAAAACCTTATTACATAAATTTTAAAGATTAAGTGCTTAAGTGCTATAAAATCTAAATCACCATAAACGCCCTGCCTTTAAGAATTAAAAAGTCTCCGATTGTCATACATTGCTGACAATAAGCTTATATAATTTATATAGTTAGAAGCTATATATATTATAAAGTGGCATTCAATGATTTTATTTCCATTAAGTAAATATTAACATTTTTATGCGTGCCCACTCACACGCCCTATCCTTTAACTTGTCGATAGTCAAGGAAAGTTTTTCAATAAAAATATTCGTTGCAGTTTATACATATGTACATTTTGAGTTTTGTATTTAAGCGAGCTCTCTATAAAGTGTACTCATTAAATATATATTTATTATAATATTATTTTATTTATGTCATTTTATTATATTTACATTTTTGTTGATCTCTAAAAAGTAAAAATAAATTGTTTAATATTATTTTTATAATGAAGCTTGTGTATATTTTCTAGGCTATTTATTTTATTATTTTATACCTTTTTGATAAATAAATAAATATTTCAAATTTAAATCGTTTTTGTAAACTCATCTTACTTGTTTTAATTTTTGTCACAAATTTTATTAACAATTAATCTTATTAATATTTTTTTATGAATTTCAATTTATTCGACAACAACAGCACGTAGTAATAATAATTAAACATGTCGTATTTCCTTTAATAAAATTATCTATTAAACAACTACTTATTACGTAACATTATAACCATATAATTTATCATGAATTATAACATCTACTAGCAAACCTAAATAAATAAAACACATAAAAATTATTAAAAAGTCACAAACAAAGCTTCTCATTTTGAAAAGTATAGTTATAATTAAAACAAAACAATTAAAAAACACAACTTTCTAACTACAATACAAATTAGTCTTTCTATAAGACATAGAAGACTGACATACCATACCATATGTCTAATGTTTTCTTAAAATTAATCGAGGTGCGTCAAATTTATTTCCGTTTAATGTAACGTAAATTATAGGGAGTGGTTTACTATTCGAATATCTGTTATAGTTTTAAAATTAATTATATAATAATATAAAATAAATTATTAAAAAGAATAATAATAAATAGTATTTATATGTATTATATTTGTATTTACTTAATATATATACTATAATATATAAAAAAAAATGTAATTATTATTGGTTAATTTCTAGACAGGATAAATATATCTGTACATTTCATTATATTTTATTAACACATACATAATCTGTAATTAAAATGGTTGTTTTACATCTGATTCAACATTATAACATGACTATTCAAAAGGGCTTTTAGAGCCTACTTGAAAATTGCATAGATATCAACAATGTCAAAAATTATAAATATCAAATTAAAATATTTTTAAAGACACGGTAATGTTATTTGTATGTGATAGATACGAGCCAAGTTACAGTTTTAGTAAATATCCTAGGCATCTCAAGTTAACAAGTCAATAAGATTTCTACGTCAAAATACATATTTTAAATAAATTAATAAGTCTATTACACACCGATGCAGATGTTTATCAATTGGTTAATTGTCATCAATTAAAAATGACTGTTGGAATACTATCTATATTCGTTACACAGACGGACTGATCAGTTATAAGTGATATTTTACAAATTATACACGCATTCACTTGCATTATAGAATAATAAAGAATTTATTAAACTTTGACTACCAAAAAGAAATGTTTTCACATGAATATTACGATAATATTATTTTATTGTGGTTTTATTTACACCGTAACTTCTTTTAACGTCGGAAATCACGGATATTTGTCTATAAATTTCTTATAAAACTAGTAACTAGTAACGGAAATCTAAATAAATGACAGTGTTTACATCCATTTTTATTCATTTCGTGCTCAGCGATGTAGAGAAACATCGTGAAATCTGCATGTGGCAAATGAAAATCTGTTACTAGTACATCTATCAACAAAAATATCACTTCTCAAAAGGAGTGCCAGTTTTGGACCAGCAGTTGGATATTTAGTGGCTGCTACAAACTGTGTTGAACTTTTATCATAAACAAAAATGTTACAGCCCACGGACACACAAATAAAGGTATTAGTATTATTAGTATTAAGTATATAAGGTATTGTTATTTAAAAAATCAAATCAATGTAAAAAAAATAAAAAATGTTATAAAATGTCTTTAAAATAGTGTGTATAAGATTATATTTATATACATATACTTTATTTATTTTCTCTTTTAAATCATAATAACTTCTATTTGTGTCTCTGTGGGTTGGAACGTTTCTGCACAAAACGATCTAATAGACAAATCGTTTGTCGTATTTAAAGTATTATTAACTTTAGCAGGCTCTAGATATAAGACCGGAATAAAACAAAATATATAAGAGGTATTGCTTTATTTATTTGCATTATTAGCCATAAAGGTTGGAAACCTTCAAATGCTTGAGCTAGAACACGTATAAAATAATATCTTAATAGTCACAATCACAGGAAGGTATATCGTTATAGAAGAAAAATAACTCAACAATAAGAAGACTTAGTATTACAATAAACATCTATATTATCAAGAATAATTCTAATATAAATAAATAAATACTAAATATTTGTCGAAGCGTGAGATTTCCCACGTAGCATAATGTTCTACATTACACAGATCATTTCATTATTAAAACTTTAAGTATATATCATGTATCTACTTAGGCTAAAGTATCTAGGCGACTACTAAAACCACAATGCCTACTATTGTACTAAAATTCTAGTTATATCATTTTATTGCACGATCTACCTGATGAACTAACACTAAAGTAAGCGACATCGATACAAATAAAGCTATACACCTAACAAGAATATCACAATATTGCTACTTAGTACTCGAAGATGAAGATGAGGCAACACCAACTACAAATTTATCCGCAAATCGTTCTTATGTAACTTCGATTCGCGTATCCTTGCACACGCATGACTGCATCACACTACCGTTGACTTATGAAGTAATATTAACGGCACAAATAAATAACGTAGGTAGAGCCTATATATGAAATAACATCTGACATACTTTTGTTATCTGTGGCGTGTAACAATAGTCGTACGTTTAAGTCGATTCATCTGAAAATTACATGCTAATGAATTGCATTAACATAACCATCGAGATCGAGATAACTCGTCAACAATAGCGATTAATTACAAGAGGAAGAATATTTTAAATACAATTGTAAATAGTAGACATTACTCGTTACTTTCTAATTACTACCAGATACCAATAAGATAATTAGGCAAGAATTTTTATAGTAAATAGATGTTTATTTTAAGTTTATTAAGTGATAATATAATGTGAGACATGTCACATCGATTGTCGACAACGTTAGTATTGCTTGGAGGTGATGTAAGAAATTAGATAATTCAATAAAATAAACTAAAGGTCACAAAATGAAATTTTATTTATGATAAAAGTAATGTCACTAACAGTCTATTAAATTACGACATTTACATGCATTTTTAATGGTTACTTGAAGAGATATTAAGACAAAACTACTAATGTCGGCTTAAAGTCATGAATATTTAAATATAATGAGTGAAAAAGTAGACTGTAGAATCGCCTATAGTAAAAAATTATCTTATTAAGTAGAAGTAATACATCACAGTTAATAAACTTTAAAAAAGTCAACAGTTTTGTATAGTCTCGATTACAACCGAAGATTGCTAGAAATTTCATTAAAGACGTGACCTTACGTCGTGCGATTGCACTTGGTTACGGGTTCTAGACTAGACTAGACTAGACTAGACTAGTGTGCGTGTGCTTTGTCCTATGTAGGCAGCAGCGGGTGTGCGAGCTCTCCTCGACTGTGCTGCTGCGGAGAACTCGCGACGGCATTCGATCCACCGTTCGCTAATAAAGCATCTCTAACACTTGCTTCACATTGCTCATCCACCTGAAATATTTAGAAAATATAATAGTATATCGAAAAATAGCACTACTATTTTTTTATGATTTTTCATTTTATGTATACAATAAAATAATAAAAACACAAGCATTTCCGCAACAATAAAAAGTTGAACATTACGTCAAAAATTAAAATCATCCCCATTAAATTTCAGTCAATATTCTGTAAATAATAAAACGCTTCTACAGATTTAGTTGCAGTGATTATACAACATGAATATTCATTTGTTTTTTAATTACGTTGAATAAGATAAATGATTATTATCTAGGCGCAGATGTTGATACAATTAAACGGATTAATTGCCATTAAAAACAATAAAATTCAATTGTAACGATTGAAACCACTTAACATCCTAAGCACGGTTTAGAGTTAATTGTTACATATTTTTGTCCCTTCTTCGTTTGCTTCAAGTCCTCTTCTTTTATAGCATTGCGACAACAATCCGGACTGCCTATCCGGATAGGGCGACAGAAACAAGTCGGCCTGTCCGGGTAGACTGTCCGGATCGTAGCGACCAGTTTTCCGGCTCTTCAAGTTTTTTCTTTCTCGCTTATTAGAATGACTCCTACACATAAATGCGAAATAATAATTAATACATAAAATAAAACATACATAAAAGGGAAATTAGACAAACCGCTGCCTTGCTAAAGAGCGCGTGACAATATTAATTATGCTGCTGACTTCGTTTTGCAAGTCTTATGTTGTAATGTAATTCAGTATTTATTACATTTGCACCTACACTTATCATCCAACCATTTAAAAAGTATATAATTCAGTTATCATATTATATTTTGAAATTAGAACATGAATCAGAGCGCCTTGCATAAAGGTTAGTAGGTAGGATATTATTTCATATCAATATTAAATTAATATAATAACAAATGTACGTAATCTAAACAGAAGCATCTTATTCAAGGTGTTAGATTCATCCAATCTAAACCACATTCAGGTCGGGGTTAAGTGAAATAATATTTGTATTTACAACACTAAGGGTATAATTATAACACACTGTAAATAATAAAATATATAAAATTTAAATATAAATTTATATTTCGTGAAAACTTAAAAAAACAAATGGTCGCTACATACTTATATTATTATTTTTTATGCTACATGTAGCGATAGCATGATGCTTTATGTACCTTATTCTTGTATGACAACCTAATATCGCGTATGATAATATTTATTCACCTCAGTGCCCTTTCGTTTTGACAGACACGTATTAACGGCATATATAATTTCGTATGAAAACAACGCGGCTCGGGTTTTTTTGACATCTTCCGCTTTAGATAATTCCTCTAAGATAATCTCATACAAAAATAACCATAAAAATCTCCCGAATTTAAAAGGAAAATCCCAAGTTGCCAACTGCCGCCACCGCCGATGATAAACCGTATACATATGAAAGAGCTCATGCCACGCTATGCCGTGTTAACAACTGCAACTGTGTGCATGTCAAAAGGTTTGAACGGGTCGATTGGACAAAATTCGAGGACGAGATCTCTTAAAAATAAATTAAGCTAAATCTACTATCATACTAGTATTACTATCTACAATTAGTGTGTCTTTACCTAATCTGTTACCGAATTCTATCTACGTCTTAAGTATTGCGATGTTTATTGTTCGGTCAATCAAGGATCAATTTAGGCCCTTTTCTATTTTTAGTATATATAAATGAATATCTTATGTGTTAAACGTATTTTCGATGTATTCTTGATTGCTTCTTAATTAGTAATAGTGATCTTAATGTAAACTGATGTTATAGTGTTTTTAAGAATAGTTCGAAACTTAATTTGAATCCTCATTTATCGTCCTTTACAAGTTAGCTCTGCAGTTTACGCGGTTAGAAAACTTAAACAACATTTGATACTGCTCGATCAGTATAGTATGATTATTGTAATAGTATTACATCTAATGCCATATTATCTTGAGGAAACGCTACAGATATTGATTTTTTTCATAATATAAAAATTCTATCCGATCTATAATGTAATAGCAATTACGAGACTCATTCCTGAATGTTTTTAAATACATTGGAATACTCACGTCATATGCGTTAGTATTTCAACAAGCTTTGTATGTATATTCAAAATAATATATACTGATAATTTTTTTGAATGAATCAGTAACAATCATTTTATAAGCACGAGAAGTAAAAGTAAAGTTAAACATGTGACAAGGTACTTCTTTTTGTACCAAAATTCCGCAAATATATTTATCAATTCATAAATTTATATCTTATCTTTAAAAAACATTAATAAACAAAGCATGCTTATGCTATAACATTAATAACACAGCATTGCTTCCTCTTAAAAATGGAGACTTGGCCGTGGCAGTGGAATATTTATAGATTCTCACTTTAATTGTATCAAATGTAAGAGATATGATACAAGTGTTAGTCTTAATTATGTCGAAAAGTTGGAAAAATACGATAGCTTTTGTTTAATGCATATCACGAGAATTCAAATTCAAGTTGTTTATGATTTTTTTTCTTTTATAGTTATTATCACGTGTATTTATTTATGACAAAATTATATTCAATTTTATTTTTAATTCAAGGCCGTAGAAGTATAAAAACTAAAGAAATTAGCAATTTTTTTCATAAATCATTCTTAGCTCAGAATATAATTATAAGCGCACGTCATTAGAATAAGATAATTATTTAGATTTATGTATGATAAATGTACACTTACGACTGGATTATCTGTTAAGTCGGTGGTTCCTTCGCGTTTGCCTTGCAAGTAATACGTCATAAGTTGCCCTTTTCCTTTGACGGCGACAAGTCCACGCTGTTCGAAATAGTAGCCGAAACTTTGTAGAATATGACAAGTTTCCTCCGTCACCTAAAACAAATAATCCGCTATATTTTATTGACAAAATCCCACAATTAGAACATGTGATGTAAGTAAGGCCTTAACTATATACAATTGTTTTTTTTATATTTAATTTACAGTACATTTATTTATTCATTATAATTAATTTCATTAAATAAATAAACTGTAAATAAAAATAAAATAAACTATTTCCAATAAAGTAAGAAAAAAGTACAATAATTATCACTCAACGTCGATTTTAATATATTATCGTGATATCGATGTATTTCTTTAAATGAAATATAAATAAAAAATATTCAATATTACATAAGCATTTAATAATAAATTCTTTAAGCATAAGTTACTTATTTAAAGTAACTACACTCAGTTTAAAATAAACCTTTTATATAAACATCACTAATGTCAATAACTCATATTTACCAATTAATACAATAGTCATACAAAAATACCCATAACAAGTCAAATATTTCCAAGATTGATAAACGAATAATTCACGATGAACATCTTATTTTTAAAACAGCCATACATACAAAATACATAGTAAGATTGTTATGTACGTAAATCGAAAATATATTTAAGAGTTACATAAGTCATTGTATAAGCCGGAAAGGCTCAGTGGTTTGAACACCTAAATCTTAGCCGAATTTCTTGAGGAAACTATCATGTGTTGAATAAAAATCTGCCAACAATCCATATTGGAGCAACGTGTTGGAAAAAACTCTAACCTTCACTTTAAATAATGAGGAGGCCAAGTAGCTAGACATTTACAGTTAATTTTTTTTTTTAAATGTTTTTTAATTAAATATGAATTTTAATTCTTTAGTACATACAATAGACAGCTTTGATTAATGTATTATTATTTTTTGGTTTGTTTTTGAATTATTGTATTATCAAAAATAATATAAAACAATTGATATTCCACTCTATGTAAACTGTGGTACCACTAATTTTATAGTTTATTTTATTTATTTCCTAACCTTTTAGTATCTTTGGGCTACTGGTTCTTGGTTTAAATGTTTATATTTTTTACTTTTATTATGTTACAAACGGATATAAATTAACCTTTAATTTCTTCAAATCTACTTTAAACTGAAACTGTTTAATGTAAATATCTGAAATCATCAATGCTACCAATGAGTATTTTTACAAATTATCTAATCTATCTAATTTACGATTATATATTCCTTTTTATTGAATAGACTTTTAAAACTCCGCACTACGACCCACGAAGATGGATCAGTGATCATTGATGAAATCCCGAGGAACAGTTAGTAAAGTTATACTAGCTCTCGGTACGATATAAACATACTTACATTATACTATAAAAACCTTATCACGATATGAAAGTGCCGTGCCAATCGTACTAGTAGTTTTCACCTGAGGACGGATGAACTAGGATATAAACTTCTTATTTAGTGTTATATTATTGTTAAGAAAAAATTTATAAATACAGTACACTTGTCTATTCAGTAGATCGCATCTATTTATTACATATGAATATAAATATAAATTATAAAAACTAGACTTCAAAATATTGCTAGCCATGCAGTGTAAATTTTAGAAATGCAATAGCCATCACTAGTATCCCCATTTTCATCTCCAACTAAGTACACTCAAGTTATGACTTTAACTATAATGAGATCAAGATCACTACGACTTTCGTATCACGGTTAAACGTATTTATTTCAGCTGTACTTTTACAATATATTATATTTATAGAAAGGGAACAAATTTCTTTAATTTAACCTCTAGGTTTAATCTTTAATCTAAACTATATAGTGAGGACTGAGGACAAGGATAAGTATTTAAAAAATATTTTAATTCACATTATAAATTCCTAACAATAACATGACGACATATAAACCGATAACATAGTGATCGTTTTAAAAGAAAACCGGTACAATGGACGTTACTAGTATATCCATCTATTTTTACTTTTTTAATAAAACGTAAACAAAAAGAAAAACGTTCGTACAATAATATCGTACATTATTTAGTAATTCGGATGAATACGCGACAAGTGAAATTTAGAAAGCATCGATACCTGTATGCAGCCCGCCTTGCCCGTGCTCTCCATGCGCGAGGCCACGTTGACGGTGTTGCCCCAGATGTCGTAGTGCGGCTTCCTGGCGCCGATGACACCGGCCGTGATGGGCCCGTGGTTGACACCCATGCGCAGCACGAAGTGGTTGAACGACTGCTCGTTGATGGCCGCCAGCACTCGCTGCAACTCCAGCGCAAACTCCACCAAGCAGGCCAAGTGCGCCCAGCGGACCAGAACTCCGTCGGAAGGCTAAGCGGTGTCAATAAAGAAAGATACGTTTTAGATACCGTCGAATACCGAAGTCGTGAAAGCATTAAGCATATTTATATACATTATTTATTGTTAGTTTTCTTTGAAGACGACTTTAAACTACATTTTATCGATTAGGTATTTGACTATAAACATTTATACGGTACTGTATAATGATCTGACATGTAGTTTTTCTTTTTTAAATGCGAGATAAAAGAAACACTCACGATCACATGTACAGATGTAAATAGGCACATACATTACATACATATGGAGAAACAAAAATCTCTCTGAAAAGTCAGATAACAATGGAGATTAGAAAATATAGCCTGATATACTTAAATGGGACTTTAATGATGCAATGAAAACAGGTACATAGTTAATTAATACCAACATCGATTTATTCTTCTAAAATTTAATATATACTTAATACTTTTTTTAAATGACTGACGAAAGTACAGCTTAAACCGATCGGTCTTAGCGGTTAAAAATTCTGCACTGGAATTCATTATAGAAAATAAGTGAGCGCTATGGAAGGTATTACAAAATTCATCACACAAAAGGCTTCATATGAGAATGAAAAGTTCTTCATTTTTGAAAAGATAGTTATGAAAATTTGATGTTTAGCTTCTTCTTATATGTATATTTTTAGTAATATAAGCGTAAAAGATAATTATTACAGATTTTTGCAAATTCATCATCAGTTGGAAAAAAATGTTCGAAAATTTTTAAAGTAAAAATTATAGGACTTTGTTTGCAGTAAAATATATATAGTACAGCGATGTAAAAAAATCAATAACTAAATTAGTAATTTTTAGCCATGTTTGTTATTTATCTAATTAAGAAAGTTAATTTTAATATTTATATTTCAATTTTTTAAGCAGTATACTTACTGTTAATATTATTTAATTTATTTTAAGTTAGTTTTTGGTACAGAGTGTTAGGTGTTAGGTTTTGAAAGAAACTATTAAAAAATTATAATCATTTTTTATATTTATCATTTGAAACGTATTTTGGCCGTAAATAGTATACGTAATCTTTGGTTGCCGATATTTTAGTATTTATTGTAACAATTTCTGGAAACCAAATCTCGGCTTAAAATGAGGTATTCCGTTGATTCACTGTAGAAATTTTTTTGGTTCAGGGTTACACAGAAAGTGTGCCGTGACCGAGGTAAAAAAAGAGAGTGTAGGGATTGCAGGTAAGCTAAAAACTTTGATACTAAAAAAATATCAGTAGGTAGTATAATGTTTCCGATGGAATTTCCCATCTGTATACGGCTAGTTATTACTATAATTTAAAGCTTACATATTATGATTTATACTGAGTATATAACTACATGAGTAGTATATAAATATAACCTACATTACGAAGTAATATTAATTGATGTTTGTTTCCTAAAAAATAAATTGATCCCATAAAAGTTATGTCTGCACACATTCGTAATAGACAGTAAAATAAGTCAAACCTCCACCTGTAACGACTATTAATTTGAGTCGCACGTTATCTAGATTTATTTCACGTTTTCCTTTATACAGAAAATAATGACACTGTCATTTGTATGCTAAAACATATTCTACGTCTTTTGTGTCAGTTTACCAAATTTTAGCTGGATATACTCATATATTAAGACGTAAATATCAATTAATATATGTTTTACTTTAATAGGTAGTCTATAGCTCAATTTCTTCATGGTATTACCCATATAGTACCCGTGGTTCCCGTACACCATTTTAAGCTCACTTTATTGCGATTTTTATTACTTAACATTCTTTCAAAAACTCTATTTTATGAACATCGTGTTAAACAATTATGTTTATATATTTTTTTTAATACGTAGAAATACATAAATATTTTTGTATTATATACCTGCATCTGTCGAGTGGGATTTAGGCCTGACGCAGCCATGTAAGTAGAGCTTATTGTTTTTATTTTTATGATGTCCTTGCTGAATTTGGCGTCTTCTAGCAGCTGAAATGTGAATGATATTTGATAAAAATACTTTCGATATCAAAGTAAGCATTTTAACGACTACAGCGTCGAAGCGAATACTCACGAGATCGAAGTCCGATATAACTTCGTTGAGAAATCGTAAACATTCTAGGCCTTGATTATTGACCGTCTCTTCCGAGTAAAACTCTGCAACGAAAAAAACACCGGAATTAGAAAATATCGGCGGTCATGTATCGCGCCGGCGCTCCGGCTCGGCTCACATATCGACCTGTAAAGTTGGGCATGGAGGCGAACAGCACGCCGACCTCGGCGTAGCTCTGGCTGTACAGGTCGGCGTGGTGGTGGCGCGCGCCCATGAAGTGGCGCGCCACGTGCGGCGGCAGCACGTTGTGCACCAGCGCCTGGTTGCGGCGCCGCAGGTCGCCCGCCTGCTCCGCCTGCGCGCGCATGCGCTCCCCGCGCGAGTGCCGCGCGCGCTCCAGCGCCTCGCTCTGCCGACAACGACGCGCTATTAATAGCCGACGCGACGCGAGCTCGGTGCGGACGATCACTATACTCACGTATCTGTTATACACGAGCAGTGCGATGGCGACGATGAGCAGCATCAGAATGTGTCGCCCGGTGTGTATCTGAGCGCTGAAAAATAATCGATTTCAAAACTGATGACTTTACTTTCGAATTTTGAATATTTCTGGTATTTAGAAATAATTTAAAACTGTTCTCTAATGCCATGAACGTGTCATAGTATTCACTATATAGTGCTAACGTCTTTCTTTAAAAAATATCTCTAGATTATAATTATTTTGATGAAAACAGGAGGCTCTCACAGAACATCGTAGAGCGCCTCGTCGTAGTCGGAGGTGGCGTTGTAGGGCAGTCGGAAGGGGTCGCGGTCGAGCGTGGGGCGCGAGGTGAGCAGCGCGGGGTGCAGCGCGGCGGGCAGCGCGTGAGCGGCGGCCAGCGCACCCAGCAGCGCCGCGCGCGCGCCGCCACTCAGCGGAGACACCCACAAAGCGCCACAAAGCGCGCCCGCGCCCACCTACAAAAGTCGGGGCTAAGCCAGTATCTTTTCTTCGACGTCTTCTGTCGTCATCGAATGTGAATAACGAACGAGCGAAACCTTTATATTTTTTCAGTTTGGTTTGATTTCGTAACACAGCGGGTGATTGATGATACATCGTTTGCACGGTTTCGACGGTTCATAGTAAAATAAATTCTCTTCGTTGAAAACGTATACAAAGGATATATTTAGACGACTGGACTTTTCGAGCGAATAGAATTATTTTCACTGCTGTATGTTTTAGTTTTTTAACAGCGAGGCATAAATTTACTGAAATTACAAACAATTCATAAAACTTACGTGATAATAATATGATGGATGTATACAACGTCGGGCTCCGCTATGAGCGGGTGCGTCGTCTCGTAAATCGTCTTCTAATAACGTCTCGAAACTACCGCAAATTATCTGTATTGGAAATAATTTAATGTGATGTGTATATTTTAATACGCAAAAAAAACCTATATTATAACGAATAAATCGACAGCCGAACCTTAGCTCAGTAGTGAGACATTTACATGCCTAAGGGCATGGTGAATTTCTATAATATAAACTAATACCTCCTTGTACAAAGACTCATAAATAAAAAAAGAATTAATTTCTTACATTTGAAGTTTTCAAATGAACCACATTCTTTATTTAAAACAATTATATTGAAGGTATTTAAATGCGATGGATGAATAGTTTGGCGCAACAGGCAGCGGAGATCTCCTATATCGATTCTATAACGCAATATGAATCTTGTTTGATGCGAATATTTCATACTAGCCAAATATACTTAAATTCGAGCATTAAGAGTATTTGTCTGTTTTCTCATAATACTTTTTTCAGCCAAGGCTACTTCTTGCACTTATGACAAACGTATGAATATTATTGAAAACGATAATTTTAGGTATTACTAACTAGTAATTCGGTAGAAGCTATGGATGGCAGTTGCCATCCAGGAGAATTTAAAGGGAGTGCAGGTGTTAGATATATTTTTCGGTATAAAAAGAATATAGATATAATCTATCTCCATGTCAAATTTCATTCAGATCCCATGAGCTATTTCGACTATTTATAATTTTAATAATTAATAATTTTATTATTTCCAATGTATTTCTGTTTTCCGAACTGGAAACAAACAAGACGGATAGAAATATAAAAAGTAATAACGTATGTATATATGATACGCAAATTTGTAGCTTTTAATTTACTTTCGCGAAATTTAATTATACTTTACTTTTTTATACTTAAAAACTTTACATGATAAAACAAAAAAGCATTAAACTGTCTTCCATAAGAATACAGAATACACTGAATTCTATCTTTCAAACTTCTTCTTCCACTCAATCCCCGTAGGAGATTAGTTTAGACTTCCTGTGCAAAATTTTATCCATTTAGACCCTCCGGTTTACGTACGTTTACGGTGTACGTTATATGCCTGACAGACATTTCAAAGTTTTTTAAGTAGATTTTATATACAGTAGGTACAAAGTTATCTTAAATCAAAGCCAAGCCCAATTTATTTTACAAATAATATATAAATAGCTTGTAAGTAGCGAAATATAAAATTGTATCTAAATATTAAAAAAAAAACTGGGCACTAACTTCTTACAGTTTCTTACAGTTTACATACAATTGAAACCTTTTAATAAAATATAATAATTTTTACTTTTTACAGCTTATTTCAAACCGTTCAAAAACGGCAGTATTTTTTTTTTAAGTTTTTAAGCTAGTAGTAGTTTGGGCTAAGAAAACTATTTTACTCGTAATAAAATCGAAGTGCAGCATTATTACAACAATTTAAGTTGGCCTATTATTAAAGTTGATATTTTTTATGTGCAAGCTGATCTAGTAGAATCAGAAAAATAAACCGCAGTACAATTTTTAATTTAGAACCAATTAAAATAGTTTAAAAACCTTCAAATAAGCTATCATCATTGTATCTACTGCGATAATATATAATACTAAATGCTTAAATGTTTTCTCGTGCATATTTTTATGAATAATATCTTGTATATTTGTATAATACGATTGCTACAATATAGTAACGATCCGATATTACGGAATGCCCCACATCTTTATTTTCTTATATGTAGTAGTAGGTAATAATGAAGATAAATATTTTTCATTTTTAAATAGAATTATGGCATTACATCGTAATTTAGTAAAAAATATATCTTAAATGCTAATAAAATAACGGTGGGATTGGAAAACATATTTAAGGTAGTTAAAAAAGAGCCCAGGCCCCGAAATGAACATTGCCTAGGGCGCGATTCATCCGGCCCTAGGTAGGTATTCTAAATTAGAAAGTGTAAACGGTAATATTTATGTGCAATAAAGTTTTTTAACTAATATGGTATTAATATTCTAAAAAGATAATACTGCGTGACAGATAAGTTGAACTAAGGCTATCGTGACGATGACAAACGCCATTAATTAAGCGCTAACGTAAACCGCATTACTTTATTAGAAACTACAAAAACGATTCGATAAAGGAGTATGGGCTGTGGCTCATATCTCAAATATAAATAATTTTAAATAATCAAAATTGGTTGTCACGTTATTGATAATGTTTTTATGATATTAAACAATATCTACGAATAGCATAATTATACTGCTAATAGTCTAACACACGAAGTATTTTTTTTTTAAAACAGTTTTTATAGGTCAAACATAATATGGGACCTCTTTGGGATCTAACTCAATCGAATAACGTTAAATCAGTCTAACCATCGGTGAACATAAATAAAAAATACGTACGCTTCATATACACGTAGGAACATATAACCTCTTTCTTTTGAAGTCGATTAAAAATAGAACGTTAAGCCAGATAAAAGAAATAAAGTGTATAATACTCACCAAAGGAGCAATGTTCGCAGCAACAAACATCGCTATGTTAAACACGCCACAAGTCAATTTCCAGTAAGGTGATATTGTTTTTTTCTGGAAAAAAGTATTATATGACATTTACGTGGATAGTGCAGCCCAATGAGATTAATATTTTTTACCAATTAAACTTTAACAAAAATTTTACATCATATTAAATTAGTATCCATTCATATATTATATGGTACAGTCTTTAAATGGTGGTGGGTAAAATATAACTTTTTCAATGGCTTCGAAAATAGCCTATGACCAACACTCGCATCAAATTTGTCAAATTTTAAGCAGAACTGTTCAAAGCATCATTTGAAATTAAAAAAAATGCTTTTAAACACAACAACAGACATAAACTTACATCACCTTGAGTATCAAAATGTGAAGATGTAGACTATACTTTGGCCGGAAAGTACCTTATACTGCACGTATCTGTAGCAGGCGTAGTAGACCACGTTGATGAGGCCGGTCTCGAGCACGAGCGCCAGATAAACGGCGTGCAAGGACCAGGTGTGCGGGACGGCGAAGCTGGCCAGCGCCACGACCGTAGGCAGCAGTAGCAGCGGCGGCGCCACGGCCGTGAGCGGGCAAGGGTCACGGCGCCGCGCGAAGCCCGCCTCCGCGTCGGTCGCCTTGAACGTCAGGCACAACGTCGTGGCGTCTGCGAGCTCCCTGCGCACGGGAATCACTATCCTCAATTCGTCGCCCGTACGCCGTGCTCCGCGAGACTCTACCTCTTACTGATACGGTACAGTGACAGATGGCAAAGGCCGCCAATACAGTTCAAGAGATACTTTGCAGATGGATCGACTCAATGATAAATCATGAGGTATTTTGAAAAAGTTAATTACATACATGTACAAGTTGATAAACAAATTACGATTTATGTGTTCTAATTATTCTACAGTAACTGTAGTGGTGTACTTTCAAAAGCAGGTGAACAAGCTAAGTAACATTTTAGAACTTAAGAAACATGCTGAATTTTTTTCAGTGTTTTTGTCTATTATTGCCATTCCAAATATAATACAATACAAAAGAATGAAATAATCGTAGTATAGACTCACTTGTCGTCATCTCTATTGACGAGTTCTTCTTCTAACATAGCGAGAATTTTCACGTCCTCATTGTCCTTGCTCTCATCTTGCGGTGATAGAACCTACGAATAATGTACGAAGCGTATCTATGTAATCGAAAAGCAACAAATCAATATGAACGCTCGTGGTCGATAGCTCAGTCTGGTGCTCGAATGTTTCTAACAAGCTTTATAACTTGATGAATGATTTTTTTCTTTCGAGAAGCAATGGTTACAAACGGATAAGTAGAAATGTAAACTAATGCGGACCGCGGACCTAGTGGCCTAGTGTCCTATATTCGGCTGCAGCCGGAAGGGGCCGGGCGGCCGGGGGTAGAACGAGTGCACTCACAGAATCCTCGTCGTCGTCTTTGAGGTCGGAAAGCGCGTCGGCGTCGTCCCCTCCCTCGCCCGCCTCTCCCTCCGGAGCACTTTTATCTTCACTGCCCTGATACTATAAAGTTATTTTTTCTTTACAATCTAAACATATTCAGAATATTATACATAACGAAGAACGATTTCTATATTTAACAAAGGATAGTTTCACTGTATGAGTATTATTCTATGATATCTATCAATAAATAAAAATAATCTTGTTATAAAAAGCCTTTAGTCTGCAAGCCTTTTTTACTATCAAGCATATCGAGTGTTGTCATTCAATCGTGATAAGCCATGCTCCATCTTTTCTTCTGACCATAACACTTAAATCGATATTTGTTATATATATATCTATATGCACGTAGTGTTTTGCAACTCAATAAATGTCTCATAACTAAAAATATAATATTCTCCATGCTCAATCATCTTTATTTTTAATTGATCCAATTTTGATAAGCAGATAAATGAAATTGACAACATGAAATAGATCAACTATAAACTTATGTTTTTTAATAAAAATGGACCTGAAAAACTATTAAATACAAAATTTACAAACAAACAAATATATTGACATTTTTTCTATATTGATGATTTACGAACTGAGGGAAAATAATTTTTTTAACTAAATAAAAAAAAGTTAAATAATAAAAACTATTATGCAAATAAGGTTACCCAATTGACCTATTTTATGTCCTAAAGCTTTCTACGAAATTGATTTGGGTCGTGTTTTTTATGAGATTTCAGTCAATTCCACTTCGGTATTTTAAGCTGACTGTAAGAGTATAATTAATTAAAGTATCATTGTTTTCCGTACATCTTAATTAGCAAAAATAGTTTTCAAATATTAAAATTATATAAATACATATATACAGTACATATGTATACTTATGCAATATACTGTATGAGTAATATAATAAGTATCTGTGACTAATATTGGAATGGCAGCTATGGCCATTAGACTATAATTTTAAAATTAAATGATATATTATGGAATACAAAGGAATGTTGTTTAAATGTAGATAAGTAGTAAAATATCGACTGACCGGCTTGAGAACGCGAACAATGAA
The DNA here is from genome assembly GCF_905147765.1 of Vanessa atalanta. NCBI lineage: Eukaryota > Metazoa > Arthropoda > Insecta > Lepidoptera > Nymphalidae > Vanessa > Vanessa atalanta. Next base: position 7,962,297 of record NC_061873.1, read on the forward strand.
GTAGGTCTTGACACCCGCTTGCCGCAACATTTCCTCTCGGCGTTCACCGTGCGCTGGCTCTACTTCGAACTCGTCGTTCAGGAAACTCAAAGTCACCTCCGATACATGCACACGCCTGAAAAACATTCATTTCTATTATACGTATGACAGTGGACCGTTTAATGTCACTTCCTTTTCCAAAATTTTTAGAGTTTTCTTTTATGCGAAATATTGCAACGATACATAATATTATAATGTCATCGCTATGTGGTGACCCAATTTTTTTGTGTTTTTTATGTCCAAAAAAAGATATTTTTTAATTCAGGATCCTCCAGTATATAACCTCGTCTTTATATAAATCTAAGCGACATTAATATAAAAACAATATTAAACTACTAACATTGTACTACTTGTCCAAACAAGTTAAAAAAAATAAAATTTCTAATACAGTATTCAATACTTACTCCTTAAACAAAAAACACATTCTCTAATTCTCAATAGTAAATCAAAATATTTTTTTTCGAAATCACCCAAACTATGCATAAGTACAATTTTATAATGTCATTGTACCATTTCTGATATATATTACACTCATGAAGCTTTTATATTGAATAAAATGGAATGTTATGAATGATTTAGGTCAGTTTTTATGGCCAAATGTAATATATAATTGGACATAAAATGGTTCATTAACGAATTCTGCGACGTGGAAAATCACCATAAATCTTCAATATAGCTCAGAGAATTCGTAACGGAAACTCGTCAACTAGTCCCGCTATGGCGTTTATAGATGACTGTGCAGAGAGATAATAGGTCAAGGACGTAGTTACGTATGACCAATCGGATATAGGAAAGATGTTGTAGTTAGTGAAATGTACTAAATAACGCGGTATCAATCATGTACTATCATTAAGTATTTAAATAGTACTCAACCTAATATGTATTGGTTATTTTTCAATCGGATATACGAAGTGATCACCACTCACATTAAGATTTTAAGAAATATTAACTACTCTAAACCCCATTAATATGCCGCGAAACATAGGATCTAAGATGCTATGTCTTTTCTGTTGGATAAACCAATACACAACTTTGTGGTAGAGTTTGGTCGTCGACTAAATGGTGAGTAGGTAATGCTAACCCAATCGGGTTGACACAAAGCGCCACCTCCAATATATTATAAAAATGTGACTAACATATATATTTTCTTCAAAAAAGCTTTCTGTATAAAATAGTTGTGAAGCTTAAAGTAAATACATATACATACTATAATGGTAATAAAGACTAACCCAGCCATTCCACTGCTCTCCATTTTGTTTGCAAGCTCCACATCCCGTGAATACACATCGAACTGCCACTGCCGTTGTCCTAACACACCCGCTAGTACTGCACCCGTATGGATGCCCACTCGCATGTCCACGGGTGAATTCGTTTTTTGTTGAACATATCTATTTCAAAATTAATTTTCAGTTTCAGAAACTAAGTTGATGAGGGCTTGGATTTTTAATACGTGGCCAAAATTTTACGCGAGCAAATTCACATAACAAGTAATTTATATTAATATACAATAAATTGTTGTTATTACAATCTATTGTTTTGTGGATTGTGTATTGAGACATTTTAACTCTAGCAAAAGTCATAACTATCGTTAAAAAAATAATGCTATAAAAATAAATCAATTGCATTATATTATTATTTCATATTAATTATACTTACTTAATTGCCTTAACCATTGATAATCCCATGTGCACACAGAGGACAGCATGGTCGGGTCGCTCCACGGGAGCGCCACTTATACAATAGTAACAATCGCCCAGAATTTTAATTCGCAGCTGCTGATATTTCTATGAAAAGATATATTTCTTCTAATTATAAAATCTTTATTAGATATATTTTAATATAAAATAAGTCACACTCACTTCAGCGAGACGATCAAATCTTGCAAAGAGTTCGTTTAGTATTGCAACCAGATCTTGCGCTGAATATGTTGAAGAAATCGCTGTAAACCCCACAATGTCAGCGTACAGGATGCTGGTATGACGTTAACGGCAGATATAGTAAGCAATCATATGAAAACCTTTAAAGAATCCTATTTAATAACTTACCTAACATTTTCATGTCGTGACATGTATATTTTTTTAAATTGTGTATCTATAAGGCCTAAATCCTGTCTCATCTGCACAGCAACGTGTTCTGGAAGCACCGATAGTAACAATCTTTCCTAAAACAAACGTGATCGATGGTTATTATTTACCTGTATTACAAAAAATACAGCATCGAAAAATAGCCTTTGCCATTGGCCGTTTTCTACATATTTTCAGAATACAACTTATACTTATTTTATTTATTTAAATCATCAAATATCGATAAAATGATGAGCTATGTTAGAATTCGACGTATCAAACTTACTTGTTCTTTGCTTTGTTGTTCAATTGTTAATTTATCTCGCAAACTTCGTTTCGTCTCTTGAAAAGAGCAACGCTGTTGTTTTTCGTTTACAGTATAAGCGGTGCCTCCCAACAACGTAGCTCCTAATAAGAGGCAACCGTTTGCTATTTGCTGTCAAAGAATTGTACTTAGTTACAAAATAATCATATTACGAATTTAAATAAATTTGTAGAAAATATTAGGTACCTGTAAGTAAAAATCATCGGCGAGTCTACTTTCCGCTGTGGAAGCATTGTAATACTGGACCGCTAAATATGCGGCAAATGATAATATGCTATATATTATCAGAAGCATGAAATGAAATGGTAATGTTGCAAGTGTGAAATATTGCAGCACAACTGCCCAACCGAGTAACTCGTTGTAGGAATCCCCAAGGCGTCGTGAGGCACTCACTAAAAGTTGCATCCACAGAACGAACCAAGCGACATGGTTCAGTGCAGATCGAGCGCGGCTAATAAAAGCGTATATAGCTGCCAGTAACAGGTTGACTACCAGAGCTACTGCCATTAACGCATAAGCGAAATGGAGATCTCGTTCTCCAGGTACAAGGGCCGCGAATGTTTGAAACAGTACACCAATCGCGAGTAGCCGGAGTATGGCACGTTGTCTTTGTCGTTGTGTGTATGCTAAATATAATTTCTCTTCTGATAAATCGGAAAACCTCCATGGTGGCACGAAACAAAACCAACAGGCGCTCTTCTTTAATGTTCGCGCTTGCACAGATTTCTCCATATCGTTAGCGCTCTACCATGTTAAAATAATTGAAAACCGACACTGATATTACCATCTTTATTAAGCAACTTTTCTACGCATCCACTTTATCACAATACATTGGTTTCTTTAATTTAGTCACTCGGTGAAATCATTTGAAAATATTTTTTTATTCATTAAAATATGTTATATTTTTGTTGAGCCTTTCATATAAAGCATATTAACAAAACCTATTGTATACTTTTAAAGTGTCAGCGACGAAGTTAAATGAACTATTAAAAGTAATCAAGTAATATTCTGAAATATTAATCGTTAACGCGAGTAAAACCATTGTAGACATATCGTAGCTCACAAACCATCAAGCGGAGACTTTCCGTTAGCAGCGGCCTGATCGAGGACGCCTGTGTAATGAATAAATTACACGCTGAAACATTGTTCCGATATCCGTTCATTAACTCGGCCGTCTATTAAACATAACTCACTCGAGGTTTTCTCCAAAGACATACGTAATACCTACTAATTTCAATATTGACAATCGTTTTGAGTCAGAGCATATATACATAAATAAAAGAGTGACCGTGAAAATCATAACAGACGATATTTGTTTCTCATAATTCTATATGATATATATTTCTTACGAATGAAAAATATTTTTCAGGTGGACCCTATTAATTGTTAATTAATAGGATAAACTATTTACAAAATATAATTTTATTAATTGACTTACTGAATACATTTAAATAAATTAAATCAGCTATCATCATCATACTTAATATTATTGTTTTATTATAAAACTTTACTGTCATCTATTTAGATATTGCAAATTAATTTAAAGTTATATTTAACCATAAAAGCAAATTTTTTTGTTTCTTCTTTTTGGAGATTTAATTTTATACTCATATAGTAATAGTGTTACTTATAAAGTTATATACAATACAAGTACAACACCATAACACTATTTATAGAAATTATGCATTATAATTTATAAATTCAACAATTAAAATACATGCAGAAATAAATAAAATTTTAATTTATTGCATTAATTAAAGATGAAAAAACTATAATAAAGAAAATCTTCTATCTTTATTTCTTAGCAAGTACGTTTAAGAGACAAAAAGTACAAAGTATTATTTTCATATTCAATATATATTAATATTAATCTTACAAGGTCTACTTCACAAAAATCTCTACATAGTCAATATACAATGTGCCATATTTTTGTTTAAAAAAACATTTAAATTGTAAATACAAAAACCTAAACAATTTAATTAAAAATTAATAATTGTAATAAATCAATTTTAAGTTATTTAAAATTTAAAAAAAAATTGTAATCCATGATATTTACCATTGTTCATCGTTCGTTTATTAATATAAAAAAAAACTATGTAAAAAGAAACTTTTTTAATCTATAATGCTTGGGGTGTTCTTTCTAATTGAGCTTATGTACAATAGGTGCCTAGTTAGGCAATATGTATGATGCTATTAGTACATACATGAAATTAAAATAACAATATAAAAATCGAACCTTTTGAAATGATTGATATTAATTATTTTTTTATGTTTATGTTGAAATATTTCCCGCCGAAATCGTTGTTCAGTGATGTAAGAAGGCAATCTCGGTAAAAGACTCTTGTCATGCTATTGACCCAATAATTTATAGACCACTTCACACAGTATACAATAGGTTGAAATAGATAGTTTTTGTGTGTGACGGTTATTTAGAGACTTGAGGTGATTTAATGATAATATTATACTTGAGAATATTGAGCGGTACGGGATATAAACGAGGACGCGGGCGGTAGGGATCGCGGCAGCGCAAGACGGTATGCGCACGTGCTCGCGCGCGACTGCCGCGCCAGCCGCCGCCCTCCGCAGCAGCCGTGCACCTCGCCCGCCCGACCCGCCTTGCCGGCCCTGCCGATACCGCCCTGTCGCCCTGCCGCCCTGTCGCCCGGAGCAGCTCTTGCCCGATTCATTACATCGATTCAAACAATTGATATTTCAAAAGCGCTTAAAAATGTTCAGTGATAGTAGTGTATAAACTGCTTTAACTGTTTTGAAATAAATGCAGGAAACATTTGTAAAATTCTAAAAGTAATAGTTACTTTATGTAAGTTACATGCGATTTTCTACCGAAAACAAGAAAATTATATATTGGTGTTCTCGCCGTTGTTCTAAAGTAAAGTGTATATACGTCTTGAAATCCTTTAGCCATATTCACCAGCATGTATTTTTTTAAATAAACAATCAAATAACAATTATTTATGAAATAACAAAGATATATTGATAGTTCACTAACAACAATTTTATAAAAAAAAATTATAGAAAAAATTACCTATATTTACTCACTAACTTATTACCTTCCTAACTTCCACTTGTTAATCAGATATATAAGTAAGAACCTAGCGCCTAAACCGGAATTTCAATAATTTTGTTCTATTATTTTTTTGCCTTTAGCTTTGCCACTGCTGATAATGGTTATTAAGTTCTTAAGAATTATTTCATTAATTGTAGAAATTCTTAAACCAAAGTCTCAAATTCCCAATTTTTATCTTTACGTAACTTTAATTTTGTGAAGGAAAAATTTATAATACAATTTAATTATTAAGAACCTAAGATACATAATAAATTTCATTGAAATCTCATCAATCATATGATATACATTGCGTGTACATACAGCCACAATTACTTTTCTGGCTTATAGTCAATAATTAATTTCCGTAAAAGGTCTCTTAAAGATACACGTCCTTGTTTTTATCCTAAATAGTGTACATATACATACGTACGTAAATTATTTCATACTATGACTATGAAACTCTACATAAAAAAAGTTAGTGTAAAAATACAACTTAAGCTTCACCGAGAATACCACATAAAATATAAACCATAAATATATAAGTAGGCATCTACTTATTTGAATATTGTTGTTGTTGTAAAAATTTAGCACGCATAGCACGCATACCGTTTGAGGATAACCTTGCAATCGAACTTTTTTATTCTGTAAAAAGAGAAATCAAAAGTAAAACAGCAAGCCTTCTTTTTAATCAGTTAATCAACAAATTGTAATGCGTTCGTGCAAAATATCATGCCATAGCTACTGTGTGAATAAAGTAACAAGAAAGTGATGACTTTGAAGATTATGAAGATTTTAAGACTTTACATTTAAGATGGTAACATTACGGTTCTCCGAAAAATTTGGAAAAAACCTATTATCATTACATAGCATACATATATACGACTATTATAAAGCGTTATGACTATATATTTTTTGCATCGATATATATGTATGTACCACGCACTAGATACGGCGATCCGAACACTCACTCTGTTTGACTGAACTCAACTGCAAACTGTTCACCAGACTATAGTGTGGCTTCACGATTCATTCAGAGTGGATGCGTAAGGAGCGGCGCTAATAATATGAAAATCCGAAATAAAGTATGAACGTGGACTTAAATAACAATTCACTAGTCAAGTAATTAAAATTATTTATTATTAGTGTGATTACATACCGACCTAAAAATATTATAATTCCACAATAGAAATAATCTTAAGTTATTTAATGTTGGTGCCATGAAACTCTTGGCGTTTACGTCACTTTAGTCGCGAGAAAACTATTCTCTATAAGGCGATCTATCGCTGTTTTAATAGTTATTAGTTAGTAGTCATGTAACGTGACGAAAGTTCTAACTCTAACCAGTATTTAAACAAATTCTTTACACGGTCGTTCTTGTCTATCGTAGTAAGTGTGTCAATGACTTTTTGGGATTAGAAAATAAGATGAGTTCATTCAAGAAGACGTTCTCCTCCGAATATTCTGTTTTACATTTTTTTATGAAATACAATGTCATTTAAATCAGTATCAGATTAGTGATATTTAAATCGTCTTTATAAATAACGTATAAATTATTTACAACCGCCGACACGACTACTTTGGGCTTATAACTAGCTTTTGCTTATATAATAAAGAAAAAAATATTGTCCGTAGATACCTATAGACAATTTTTATTTGTAATGTCAAAACATTTGAAGTTGAGTGACATACTTAATAAATTTGTTTTGTAGGCACTTATGTTTTGGTGTTTGATATCTTGAATTAAACGAAGTACCAGATGAGATCTTAAAAAGAAATAACATGACGAGACTTTCGTGTCAGTTTTAGTGACAGTTTATATAAATCCCTGTTTTGACATTTTTATAAGGACGTAATCATGGAAACCGTTTTTATGAAACCAGTACAACCACATGTGTTTAAAGCTTTAAAAGATGTTGATATCCCGGCATTGATTAAGTGCTCGTCCGATGAAATAAGACCTATAATACCATGTCTTGTTCGTATGGCTCTGATAGCTCCACTGGACGTAACAAAGTACTGTGCAGAGGCAAAGAAAGATATATTAACTCTTTTATCAGGAATTGACTTGGTAAATTTTATAGTGTCTCTTCTTTCCATCGAATTTCATGCACTTGAAGTAGACCTAAAAAAAGAACAGCAAATGCGGTAAGCTAAACAAATAAAAACTAAAGTAGCAGTTACAAGTAATAACTTGTAACTGCTACTTTAGTTGACAACACATAAACTAATAATACTTGAAACATTGATATATATTTGTATTTTTGTTTACAGACAAAAAAATGGTTCACAATGCACAGAATCATTTTTAATTCAAAATATTGTTAATGGCATAGCAAATGATTTTGAGCAGTCAGACTCGGCTAGAAGGGTTCGTCTTGTTCTGTCAGAGTTGCTACAAATGCAAGCGCAATTAACTGAGTACAACCAAAATAAAAACTCTAATGCTGAATCATCTGTGAAGCCATCGGAGCTCTTTGATAATGAAGTTTATCTTGAAGAAATTACAGATGTTATTTGTATTAGTCTTGCAGAGTTACCAAATTTACTGAATATTTGTGAAATTGTTGAAGTTTTACTGTATGTTAATAAAGGCCCTATAATTATTTCTTGGGTTGTAGCAAACATGCCAGATACTTTGCTTGAAGGTAAGTAAAAAATAGTTTAAATAAAGGCTTTCATAATGATAGTACAAGGTCACTTTCCTAATAAAAAACAAGCCGTAATAGTTCAAAGATTAACTTATGATATTGTTATAGTGGCTGAGTCACTTGTGATCAATGCTGAGAGAAATGAGGAAGGCGGTATTCGAGCTAAGACTCTTCTTACATTATGTGATGCCTGCCCATATATTGCTGCAGCAGTGAGAGCAAAAGCCGTATCTTCTTCACGATTACCATCTTTAGTGATTAATCTAACTTTAATCCATCATTCAGAAGATCTGGTAATAATAGTGATGATTCAATTTAATTTGATAAAAAGTGATATGTCTTAATGTTTTGCTTTTTTTAGGTTTCTTTTATATCAGGACTTTTATTAGGTTCAGATCAAACTTCTAGAGCATGGTTTGCAACATTTTTGCGTAATTCCCACAAGAGAGGAAAAGGTGATGGTAATACAACACTGGTGAAATTACGGCAAGAATTGTTAAATAGACTCAAAGAAGCAGCTGCTGGAGTAGATGCTTCTGCCTTACTGAGATTGTACTGTGCTCTAAGGGGAATAGCAGGAATTAAATTTCAAGATGATGAAGTGTCAGGATTATTAAGATTAGTTACCCAAAAGCCTCCTCCAACCCCTGCAGGTGTACGATTTGTGTCCTTAAGTCTTTGTATGATTTTAGCATGTCCATCTCTTATGGGTTAGTATCTTGTTTCTTAATTTCGTAATGACTCTAAGTGTGTAATAAATTTTATTTTACTAATAACAAATCAAACTTTACAGCTGCATCTGAACATGAAAAAAAGGCTATTGAATGGGTTCAATGGCTGGTTAAAGAAGAAGCATATTTTGAAAGGTGCTTTCTTTTTCTATTTTTCAGTTATTATTGTCAACAATGTCTAATACCAAAGATAAATACATCAATATTTTTAAATTCATGGAAATTAATTAACAAAAAAAATAAAAAATTTCAGTACTTCTGGTGTTACTGCTTCATTTGGAGAAATGTTACTTTTGATTGCAATTCATTTTCACTCTGGACAATTAGCAGCTGTAGGTGAATTGGTATGTGCAACACTCGGGATGCGTGTACCTGTTCGTCCTAATGGTTTAGCTCGCATAAAACAAGCATTTACACAAGAAATATTTACAGAACAGGTATAAAAAATAAAATAACTGCGGAGTTAATATATTTAAAGTTTCAATAATAATTGGATATTTTCCATTGTTTCAGGTTGTAACAGCACATGCCGTAAAAGTCCCAGTTACAGCTAATTTAAACAGTAATATCTCTGGTTATTTGCCAGTGCATTGTATCCACCAATTACTTAAATCTCGAGCCTTTTCTAAACATAAGGTGCCAATCAAGAATTGGATATATAGTCAAATTTGTAACTGTATAGCTCCCTTACATCCTGTTATGCCCGCTCTTGTAGAAGTTTATGTTAACTCCATTCTTGTTATTAATAACAAAGGAACCAATGAATACTTTAACAAGCCTATAACAGAAGAAGAAATTCGAAGAGTTTTTAGAAATTCAATTTTTGGTGTCAACTTTGATTCCCATAATAAAAACTTTACCCCTATGGAGACTGATGGAGAATCATTTGTTGAAATAAATATAGAAAAACCAACATTAGCCTCACAATTGCTACTGATTTATTATCTTCTGCTTTATGAGGATGTAAGACTAGCAAACTCTGCAACTCTTATTGCCAACGGTAGAAGAATAAAAAGTTATTCAACTGCCTTTCTTTCTGAATTACCTATTAAATATTTATTGCATCAAGCTCAAAAGGATCAGATGAGCTATGGCGGACTTTTCAGTCCTTTACTCCGTTTGTTGGCGACACATTTTCCACAACTATCTCTTGTGGATGACTGGATGGATGACCAAGTTTTTGGAGATACATGTCGTCATCAAATTGACATAAACATTTCAGATACATCAATAGATGAAGCTTTTCAATGCATAGAGGAAAATCCATACAAAACAGGAAAAATCTTAAAAGCTATGCTAAATAAAAATCCAACAGATATTTGGCCTTTTGCAGAAATATTTGTCAGATATGTAAAAAGTGTGCTTGGAGATCAGGTTCCAAGGCATATTCAGGAACTATACCGTGAGGTTTGGCTTAGACTCAACACAGTTTTACCACGATGCTTATGGATCATGACTATCAATGCATTGCTTGATATAAATAATGGAAATATAAGAAATGTTACAATAACACAAGAAAATGTTTTAGTAGATCCTCTCCAGGTGTTACGTTGCGACATTAGAGTGTTTAGATGTGGACCCATATTAAAAATAATACTTAGAATTTTAGAAGCAAGTTTGGCAGCTTCTAGAAGCCAATTAAGTCGTCATTTATTGGACAAGCCACTTCTTGAAAAGAGTGGTCAACTAACCTCAGATTCCGAAAGAGAAGAGTTGAAAAATGCTCTAGTTGCTGCTCAGGAAAGTGCTGCGCTTCAAATTTTATTAGAAGCTTGCTTAGAAACAGAAGAAGACCAAACTAAACCAGAACTTATGTGGTCTTTAAGAGAGGTCAGAAGTATCATTTGTTCTTTTTTGCATCAAATATTTATATCAGAACCATCATTAGCTAAGCTCGTACATTTTCAAGGATACCCACGAGAATTAATACAAGTTACAGTACAAGGTATACCTTCCATGCACATTTGTCTCGACTTCATTCCAGAATTGTTAAGTCAAGCTTCACTTGAAAAGCAAATATTTGCAGTGGATTTAGTGTCACATCTGTCAATACAGTATGCGTTACCAAAAGCGATGTCTATCGCAAGATTATGTGTGAACACGCTTTCTACACTATTATCAGTCTTGCCAAGTGATTTGCGTCTCGAACTATTCCAGCCGGTGTTAAAATCATTTGTTAGAATCTGTACAGCATTCCCTTCTCTCTTAGAAGATATCACATCCTTATTACTACAACTGGGAAGAATCTGTGAATCTCAAGTGTCATTGGGTCACTGTTGGAATGATACAAATATATTAGGCGAAAGCGCTTACGTAGCTTCTGACGTTCAAAGCGACAGCAAAGTTTTAGTAGCAGAAGTTCTATGTCGAGATATCAAAGTAACTATGTCAGAAATAATACAAAAGGCTCTATTAAATGATAAGCTCTATTAAAAGTTTGGAATACTTTTAATATTAAATTGGATCCTTTTATAACATTAGTATGAAATGAGATATGTATATTTTGAAATGATTGTCAAGCATCATCATAAAAAAGTAATCTTTTATAATAGTTCAAGTACAGTTCACACACAGCTTCAATAGAATACATGATTATTATTTGTGGCAAAATATGTCTTAAACATTAAATCAATATAAATAAGTATTTTTGTTTGGTTGTCGTTAACATACAATTTAGTTTTATGTATTACTTTAAAACAAAATATTTAATAATAGCAATTACTTTTTGCGTTAAGATTTGTTGTTCTTATTAAACTATGAGACGGATTTTTTACAAAACAGATTTCTTTTTATTCTGGTAGATTATATGCATTTCAACAAATTATATTCTTATAAATAACACAATATTATATGTTTAAGTCCTTTCGAAACAACTTTTAGTATAATTTTCTACTTTTTTTTGATAAAAAGGATCTACATGATTAATAATTTCAAAAAATGCTAATATTTTAATTAGGGTTTGAGAATTTCCTACACTTTAAAAACCCGGAAATTCCCGGTACACACCACAAGACACTCCAACTGACACAGATACAATCATAATCCAAACGTCACAACAACTAATATGGCGGCATGATGGCGGCGCGGCAAACGAATTTATTGTGTTGTGTACTCAGTATTTACGTAGTAGACTAAGTAATTATTCGTTTAACTAACAGCTGGTGCTAGGCTCTAAAATTACGAAAAGTCGCGTGACTTCGAGACAAGAGACGTGTCGGGACCCAAACTCCAATTTAAATTCTTTAATAAACAATATGTAACATATTCATAGGTTCCACTGGATTTTGCGTTTCAAGCTGTCTGTACATCCAAGCACATTGATTGCGAGCTACTGTATTTCCAATATCGTTATAAAGTTGAGCCTGAAATTTATAATGTTTATTTTAATATCTATAACAACAAATAAACGTAAAAGAAACACATAGTGTTATCACCATAATTACCTGTAAGTACCAGGTGTGTAGAAGACGCGCTTGTGCTCCAACTTTAGCGAAGTTCTCCTTAACCGTGTCGAGTGCATCACAGCACGCTTGCAGGACGTGCGTGCGCGCCTCGCCGGCCGGCGGCGCCGTCGCTACGCGACACTTGGTGTACAGCAACAGGCCTACAAACGAACGAAAATATCAATGATTAGTAGTTTTGTAGCCAGTAATAAGAAAATCAGTTTTACTCTTTTATATGTTCGTCTAAGGCCCGAGCATTCTTCGTTTAATTACGCAGGTTTGAGGTGCAAAAACACATTTGAAATGTGATTACGACATCAATGAGTTTTAGTTGTAGTTTTGTTATTGTTATATTAGGATCTGAACAGACGTAGCCGTTCCTTTGTTGTATAATATATATTATCTTTAATGAATATTTGTTATTTCAGCATTTCTGCATGTTTATATTACCAGGCAGCATCACAATTAAGTTTTAGGATTAAAATATTTTCGATGGTACGAAATATGATATTCAAATGCAATATGAGTCTACATTATAAGTTGTAGATTCATTCCAGTTGGCATCATTGTGTCCTTGAAGTTTGAGATTTAATTTTTGAATAATAATTATTAAATAATCATAATTACTAAATACACATATTTACAGTTTGAGCCTTACCTCTGGCCATATCATAAGCGCTTCCATGTTCCATAACAAGGGGTAATACTTTTCTTACTAGTAGCAAGGCGTTTTTCGTACATCCCATATGAAGTTGCACATTTGCTATATGCATTTCCGCCGTAGCGGCGAGAAAATGTAGATTGTATTTCCTTGCCAGTGACAAGGCCTCATTTAACAGCATGATGTTCGTAGAGCGAACGCTGCTGAAAGTATGCTGTACTTCTGACATCATTATCATCGCTTTTATTCGTAAGGACATGTAATGCAAACTGTCGTCCTCTGTTTTGCAGTAATCTAAAATGTCGTGAAGAGTCTCTAGAGAATCAGTTGCATCTCCTTTCAAGAAGTACATTTCTGCTCTTAACAGCTGACTTTCCCATCGATCATAAGACGCTAACTGTCGTATACTTTGATCTGCTTCTTCCCATTTATCTGAAAAAATAGTTTAATAATATTTTTCTACCAGAGTAATTGTATGTGTGTATGAATTGTAAAAGAAAAAGAAGAAATTTTTTTTTAATGAATATTATTGCGTTATAAGAATAGGGATATGCTATTAGGTAATTAAATATAGTCAATTCCATCCACAACAGCATTTTTGTCGAGAGCTAGAATAATGTATGATATTTATTATGGTTTTGCGAAAAATTGGGGTTATTGGAATTTTGGAAGTAAAATTAAAGTGGATATAAGTAGTTAAGCGGAATAGTTATATCATGATGGAATATGTTGTATTATAAATAAAGATATATTAGTCAAGAACTGACCACGAGAGTGAAATCTTAGAATGTGTGCGACATACTAATTATAAAATTTATGCTTAACGTAAATTGGTTGTCAACATTTAAAAAGTGAGATATGAAGTGAATTCTTACACAATCACACTGCAGATTTAAACAGAATAGACATTATATTAGACATCACCTTGAAATTTTGCATTCAGTAAGTGTGAGAAAAATAAATTTATACTGATTGCTGTTACAATACTTGTTTACAAAAGGCTTAACCTCACACAAACTCAAAATGAAATCTTTATGAGAATAAAATAATTAAAAGCACTATAAAACCTATTATGAAACTGACTAGTCTTAAGAATGTTTGTTAACCATAACTGAAATTTTGAATAAATTAATTACGTAGATCCATATTCAGTGATCAGCATAAACACACAAATGTCGATAGTATACAAGGGGTGTACCCGCTCGTAGCGCGGCGGCGGCGCGATAGGTGGCGGCGGCGGCGAGCACCTGCGGCGCCACGAACAGCGAGGCCAGCGCCGCCGCCAGCGCACCGCGCCCGCGCCAGCCCGCCGCGCACAGCGCGCCTGCCGCCGCCGCGCCGCCCTCCGACTGCCACACGCTGCCGTTGCCCACGTTGCACTCTGTACGGACGACGGTTGGTAAAAAATTTTGGAGCGGTTTTGAAGTTGTAGTTTACTTACTGGTCACCACTGGATTAAGTCACCGTGGATATTCAGGAACCAAAGATTCATACAAAAAAAACGGATCTATAAGAGCGAGCAGATTAATAATATCTAATTAGTATTTAATTATAAAAAGGAACTATAAAGGCAATCAAAATTCTTACTTGTATTCAAATTTAAGAGTAACTGACAATTTATTGATGCCATTTCGGTTTTTCCATAGAGACCCCATAGCGCGGCTGTGTTCGCTAGACCCGCCATAGTTAAATCGGTCATAGAATGGCGGTAATTGATGAAGTCACCTTTCGTAATAATCTGTAAACGATAATTAATATTTTTAGCATTTTTTTACTAAAATAATTAACCTGGGAAAGATGATGAGATGTTACTTATGTACCTCATACCTGTAAGTTCTGATGAGTGCTTTTAGTAGGTCAAACCCTTGCTTTCACAAAAAATCCTATCACAAAACATTCAATCAATCCGTTTTTTTACCTGGAAGACTTCAGCAGGCTTGACGGCATTAACGGCGGCGTGTTGCGCCATGAGCTGCATGGCGGAGGCGTCGGCGCGAGGCGGCCGAGGAACGCGCGACAAGAGCGCGGCACGACGCGCCCGCCCGCCTGCCAACGAACCCCACGCTGCCGCGTGCGCCAGACATGCACTGTCCGCCGCCTCTTGTGCGGTCGCCAGTGCCTCACGAACGCCCTCCATCGCCACAGACCTGAGTGGGTTGTGAAAACATTACTGTTTCATTTAAAATATGCAATTATAAAGGAAAGTTTTTAATACAAAACTGCAAATGAATGCCAACATGTAAATAATCTAAGAAACATGCACAATTTCAATACTACTTACTTATGACCAAATTGTGTATGCATTGCTGCCCTGTTTAGTGCTGCATATCGAAAATTCTTATTTCTGTCATTTATCATGTTTCCATTTCCACACATATTAAAAACAGCACGATCAAAACAGTTATAAAGTGAATCTTGAGCACCACAAAATTCCTTCATCCTGATACAATTTAAAAAGCTAAGAAAATGCTGAAAATAAATGGTTTGATTCAATGTTTAATCAATAAAAACAAATCCTCTTGAAATTCAGCTCACTTTTTATTGTAATTTAAAATATTAAATAAATATATTTCATTCAATTTACTTACAATATCAGGATATTCAGGTATATCATTCATTATCTGCATAATAATTTTTTGAAGCTGTTTTGCTGGCATTGCCTTCTTTTCATTTATTTGCATTAAATTAGCTTGCTGAGCAGTGAAAAGTTCTGCTTGTTTTCTAGACCACTGGCATTCCTCAAAACTGCTATAAAGTAAAAAAAGAAGTAAAAATATATAAATTTGCCAATAGTATTATGTTGCTTATTATCCTCTTGCCAGCACACACACTTGATTATTTAATTAAATATCTTGATATTAGCATTTTTTTTACTAACTTATCCCTTTCAATGATGTTCATCTTCATAAGCAATTCTTGAGGTTTTGATTCTTCTGGTATAACTGGAGATGTAGCTGTCCCTACTGTTGGCACCTCTACATTGTTGAGTTTCTATAATTTTAAACAAAATAATATTTATGATATATTAAAGAAATGAATATTTCTTAAAAGATTTATGATATTACAATTTTTTTTTTAATTTTAATATTAAAATTTCATAAAACTTAATATTTAATCTGTCTTAAATGGTTAGTTTTATTAGACTAGACTAACCTCTTTACTTAAAGATCTCATCATTAATCCAGGTCTTCCTTTTTGATAATAAATACAGAAGGATTTATACAGTGAAGCAACTTGTACAAAAGTAAGCTTATTCAAGTACAACATTATCCTACGTAGGTAGAAACCTATAAGCAAAATATTTTGTTATACATTCATATACTGTACATAATATTTATTTAATGAATGCCAGTTTCTAAGTAATAATAACATACCCAAAACACTGCACCTTGTTATGACACAAGGAACTGTTTCACTTTGTTCAATCATTAACTTATCGATGGTTGAAGTTACACAATCCATAAGAGCATTTACTCCATTAACATATATATTTTGAAGCCGTACACAAAAATTTTGAAGATGTACACTTAACAGATTGTATCTTCCGTCAGTTAGAAGTGCTTCCAACTCTTTAAACTCCATATCAGGACACTAAAAATATTTTTAATTACAATATGTTTGGCTTTCTATAAAATTATTTGAGCTTAGAAAGTTATTTTACCTGAATTAATTTAAGTGCAAGAATGCAAAAATCTTTTCGATATTTAGGCGCCATGGTGCAGTCAATCATATCTTTTGCTAAAAACATATTATGTAAAGTAATAAAGTAAGTTATCTCAAGAAGATACATAAATTTGTAATAATACATACCTTCCATTTTTAATAATCCATATTCTCTAATAAAAGCCACAACAGCTATTTTGTGAGGTGTTATATTGTCAACATTACCTTTAATGTTTATTAATTTTATAAAATCAATGTTTTCGTTTCCTAAATCCATTATATAAAGTGAATATTATTCTAATATTACAGATTTTTTGTTGTCTTTCAATCAGTTGAAAGAATCAAATTATGGATTGAACTAGAAATTTTAACGTTACATTCAAATTTATATGTGATTGAATTAAAATTTCACTCAAATACCATTATATATTTTTATAAAACATTTATTAATTAATTTTAATTCAGTAAACCACTTCTAGCCGAGTCAATTCAAATATTTCCCACAATATTGTCAAAGTGACATGAGTGTCATAAAAAAATATTGTTATCACAGATTAATTATGTAACATGTTTATTATTTGTGTATTTAATGTAGATAACTACCATGAATATCTAAAATTCAAACACTTGCAGCAGAAATATTCAATTCTTTGCATACGAAAAATAAACGAATTTACATGTAAAAACAACTTTCGACTAGCTGTCACCCATATTTGTACACTAAAGACCTATTAAATGATGTATCATGACTAGGTATATAATTATAAAAAATATTATGCCAGGACCCTTCTAAATCTTATAACAAAAAATAAATTTATTTAATTCTACCAGTTTTCGCCATAAGAAACCAAATATTTCTTTACTTACAATTTGTAAACATCTGTTGAAAATAACCTAAATTCATCTAGGTTCTATCATCTATGTCAAGCAAGTGTAAACTTTAAACGAGTTAATGTGAAATGGGAAATATGGCCTCTGTATTCAGATTTTTGTTTTTAAAATAACATGGCCTTTTGATCTTGTGTTCAAAAGCTTAGTAATCAAAAATGATATTTTTTTTACTATTATAATTTGTTTTTATTAGGCTTACGTTGACTTCTATACAATGGAAAGACTTTTCATTTTGTATATTAATGCATTGTTTCAGTTGTTTATGTTAGTTAAAGGCTCAAGTGTGACGGTTTACCAAGGTGATAGCTTACCGCAACATGGACGATGTGAACCCATAACAATACAATTTTGCCAACAGTTAAGATATAATCAAACAATTTTTCCGAACTTGCTTAACCACGCCAAACAAGAAGATGCTGGCCTTGATGTCCATCAATATACACCGCTTGTTAAAGTTAACTGTTCACCAGATCTAAAATTCTTTTTATGTTCGGTGTATGCTCCTGTTTGTACTATTTTGAATGAGCCAATACCACCTTGTCGTCATTTATGTGAATCGGCTAGACATAACTGTGAAGAACTGTTAAACAATTTTGGCTTGAAGTGGCCAAAGGATTTGGATTGTTTAAGGTGGCCAGTCGTAACCGACGAAAATGTTGTTTGTGTTGGAGATAATAATGTTACTCATGAATCAAGGAAGCCTTCTGTGACTAAGCTTCCTAAGGTTGACTACAAGAATAATTATGAAAGGGATCCCACAAAATTGCATGGAGCCAAAAACATTGGTTTTGTATGCCCCGTGCAATTTAAAATACCGGAAAGTTTAGATTTAGAATATTCTCTGAAAGTTGGGGAAAAAACTGAATATAATTGTGGAGCACCCTGCAATGGAATGTTTTTCAGTGAGGATGAAAAAACATTCGCCAGATTGTGGATTGGTATTTGGGCTACACTGTGTGCAATAAGTTGCTTATTTACTGTTATGACCTTTTTGATAGATACAGACCGATTTCGCTATCCAGAAAGGCCAATAATTTTCTTATCTGTTTGCTATCTAATGGTTGCTGCTGCATATGTAATGGGCTGGAGTGCTAAAGACAGTGTTTGTTGTCAAGGTCCATTTCCTTCAACCATTAGTGGTACAAGATTACCCAATATCTCAGTTATCACTCAAGGAACTAAACATGAACCATGCACAATTCTATTCATGGTAGTGTATTTCTTTAGTATGGCTTCGAGTATCTGGTGGGTAATATTAACCCTTACATGGTTTCTGGCTGCGGGTCTCAAATGGGGCCACGAAGCTATTGAAGCAAACTCTCAATATTTTCATTTGGCTGCTTGGGCAGTTCCGGCCATCAAAACAATTTCAATTTTAGCTATGGGTAAAGTTGATGGTAAGTGCTATTGTGTCATTGTAATTGAAAAGTTAAAAAAAACATTTATTTTTTTAATATAATTTTAATTATTTGTTTGCAGGTGATATTTTGTCAGGAGTGTGCTACGTGGGACTGTGGGATGCTGAAGCTCTTCGAGGATTTGTGTTAGCACCATTATGTGCATATTTAGTTTTGGGCACTATATTTTTGTTTGCTGGCTTTGTTTCACTGTTCCGGATAAGGACAGTTATGAAACATGATGGAACTAAAACTGATAAACTAGAAAAGTTAATGATACGAATTGGTATTTTTGGAGTACTATATACAGTTCCAGCTCTTATAGTAATAGCTTGTTTATTTTATGAACAAGCTCATTTTGATAGTTGGATGGGAACTTGGCATCGCGATATGTGCTCTACTCCACTGTACTCCATACCATGTCCATTTACACATCAAGAAACTGAAAGGCCTAAATTTGAAATGTTTATGATCAAATATCTTATGACAATGATAGTTGGAATCACATCTAGTTTTTGGATTTGGTCAGGGAAGACATTAGTGTCTTGGCACCAGTTTTTCGATAGAATAAAAGGCAGAAGAACTGAAGCATATGTATGATAAATAATGATTTTAAATTAGTTATAAAGAAAGATTTAAAACTTTTTAATTTCAAATGTGACTACAATTATCATGACATAACATTTTAAAATTTCAGACAAAAAATATTTAAAAAGTATATTAATTTACATATTGTCAAAGAATGAAACTGATCCAATTTAGCTTCTCTCAATTTTCTAGTAATAAAAGAAATCTCAAGATTATCAATAAGGCTGATAGTGTAAATATATTCATGAACTCATAGTTGTATAAACGCTTTTTTTTATTTTTTCGTTTTATAAATCTTAGTACATAATAATTATTAACACCAGTTTTATAAATCTACATCTATGCATTTAAACATATGTTACAAAAAAATATTTATGAGCGTATGAATATTATGTATTTGTATGTAAAATTCTATATTTCTTACATATCTTTTAATTGTCAATCAATTTGGTAATCATGTGTTCAAGTTTTGAAGTGGTATTATTATAAAAATGATTTTATTCACATTAATTATACAAAACTGAGGTTGAGTTTTATAAAAAAACTTTTTTAAAATAAAGAAAGTTAAAAAGCACAAACTCTGATAAGTAATTTTATGAAACTAATCAAGCTTAAGCCATATTGTGTTATAACTTTAATGATATAAGTACTTAAATCTCAAATTTAATAATAAGGCTGATCATGTATATACACCGAAATGAACTCTTAGATTTATCAAAATAATTGTAAGTAGCACTATGCCTCATCGATGTAAGTGTTTAATAAACAGTATTTTTTATAGATTGTCTTGGACTTTTTTTATAAAAAAAAATATATATGAAATAAAGTGAGATCACAGACAAATTAAAAAATTTGAGATATCATGAGTCTTGTTTGGAACAAAATTCTTTTCAATGTCTTCCATCAAACTTTCCATATTGTTTCCGTACTTTTAATAAATTAAAAATCAATGTAACTTTAGTAACAGTAATATATCTTTGTAACAGGAGTGAAGTTAACAGAAAAGAGAATAATTAAGCTTGCGCGTTTACCTAAACTTCAATTTAGAATTCTAATAAAGTTGGAAATATCCATGATAATAATCATAAACTAGTGTAATCATTTTTAATCAAAATTGCATTGCAAATCAGAGATAATTGACACAATCAGTGGACTGAGATAAGAAAACTTATCTCAACACCTCTTAATTAAAATAGTTTACAAGAGAATTTGTTGTGAAAAAAATTTTTAAAAAACTTTCACAAAATAGAATTATCCTATTAAGTGTAAAAAAATGACCATTTTCCTTTTATGCTATGTAAATGCATACTAATAATGACTAAGCAAAATGCAATTGTATTTTAAAAATATTTATATAACTATTTAGTACACATATAATATGTTTTTGTTTGTTCCTTTTTTTTTAATAGGTTTTACATTAAATTTGTATTCTCTATAAGTGGGGTTAGGTTAGACTACTGTAATAAAACAAAAAAATTGAAATACTTAAAATTTATTATAAAGAACAAAATAATTTATTCAAATTTAAATCTAGATACTTTCATGTATAATAAAAGCACTTCTCATAACATATTCTTTCACTCTCTTATCATAGAATTATAATTAATTATTTATTAAGTATATAATATCAACACAGCTTATTTAAGCTCTTGTGTATTTACCCCAAATATGCAACATAAATACGGATGCAATGAACAACAAAGACATAACCAATACTGGAACTGGACCCCTGAAAATAAAATTGTTTGTTAATCCTTAGTGTCTATTTACAAATCAATTATAATAAAGTTATTATCGTCACCGTCATCTTGTTACTTACACTTTGACGCCAGGAGAATCATCTGTATAGAAACGCCACATTCCACCTGATCCAGCGCCAGTGGTACGATTTCTGGCCGCTGTAGTGGTAGTAGTTGACTTACGTTGTCTGACGGTACCACCACTAGAAGATCGAGGAGCTGCACTTGCCTTGCTCGGAGAACGACTTCCTGATCCCACCGATGTAGAACTTGGTGCGGCTGGCTGAAATTAAATATTTCAGTATGAGAATAATATTTTCATATTTTTTTCTAATTAAGCTTAACTCATTTTTTGTACCATTTTTATGTTTAAATGAACTAAATGATAAACCCTTTCACAATACTAGGATTCTAGTCTTATAAAGACAACAGCACAATGTATAAGACAGCCCTTATAGAAATTATAAATGCCACTAAGTTCGAGTTGGCGATCAACTCTGCAACGCGTTTAAATGAAGTTGACACGTCGACGTCGTGTGGTAGTGTTGCCAAATGAATATCGCAAAAAGCTTAAAAAAGTTTTAAGAAAATTAATATACTTATATTATGTATGATGACCCATTTTGAGGTGAAAACACTTTCAGCTAACTACTTACAAACTTTAGATTACTATTTAAATAGATTATATGATTCCGCTTTTCGTTACTCGAAAATTACATTCTATAAAATATATATTTAATAATATCAATTTACTAAGAACAGTATACACATATCATCAAAAAAAATTATAATAAATTGTCATTATAATATTGTCCATTGTAATCAATGTAGGTATACTATGAATAAGATTGTTTTCGTAGCCTTTAATACAGATTAAAACATAAATATTAAATATAAATAACTCCTCAGTTCACGTAGTACATGCAGAACTTTTAGATAAGTGTTTTTTGTTTGCTTAAATTTATTTTGTGTTGTTTTAAAGTCAGTATGAATACGATGATAGAACTCTTACACTACACTGAATTATTGCCTTTTTTTATATTCTTCTACTATATTTTTTCTCTATTACATTTTAAAATTTTGATATATTAGATTAAAAATTTCTCTATATATATAGTAACATTTTAGTTTTGGTAGCTGACATAAGCAGCTTTGACAAGTGACACATGATCATGACTTATCGTGAAAAGCAGTGCGGCGACAGTTTCTAAGAAATGGTCGAAAACATTGCAAAGCAACGTAATCTTAACCTTATTACGTACGTAATAAAGTTTAAATTTAGTTGAAGAACGGAATCGAGAAACTTATGAATCCTTAGCCAACACACAGATATAAATCATTCGGAATGTTGGTAGTTTGTTACAGAGAACAGCCATATTTGTTTTCGACATTTCGAATTTAACAACGTATTTGTGAAGTTCGGTGTATCTTGAAAATTTTATTTTCATTGATAATAACTGTGTTATTTGATTACTAATTGTATTGTAATGGAGAATATACGACATTACAGTTATAGGAAGTGTGCGATTTGTGGTGTGCGAAAGTTACCCAAGTCTAACACGCTCCTTTCAAGTTTTCCTTTAGACCCAGATCAGTAAGTTAAATACCATATTTATTATGTCTTCACATTATTAAATTTATCAAATCATCTAACATTTTAATTTTTACAATTTTACAAGTTTACAACAGAAAAACTTAATTATCTGGTCGTATATTTGAATCGAACCGACTTATGAAAAGTAAACTTAGAAGCATGCTACCCTTACTTTAACGTATAAATGCTGCTTTCAGATGCCGATTATGGGTGAAAGCAACTGGTGATGAAATTTTAATTCATTTGCCGATTGAGAAGTTGCATGAGCTAAAGTATATATGTGGTTCTCATTTTGTGCCTGAGTTTTTCAATACCAAAGGAAATCGTTTACTTAAAACTGCTGTGCCAACTGAGAAGCTTACTAGACCACCTTTATGTGATGATACTTTGAATGAGTTTCCTTTACATGTTAAGTCCTTTTATGAAATGAGGAAAAAGAACTCAGGTATGTAAATTAAAGTTAAAACGAAGTATGTGTTTATTTAAATTATAGTAATTAAATTCTTTACTGTTTGTGTTCCTCCAATTACTTTAAAAGCACATAAGTTCTCATGTGAATTGCATAGTAGAGATTGAAGATCATCTAGATATCTTGAACTTAAAACGCCTGTGTATTCCACAAAATTCTTATTCTATAGTATCACATTAAAGAGGTTGCATATTGAATAATAAACTCCCTTTATTTCTTTTTCTTCATATTTTAAAATTTCATTTTGCTGAAATGCAAAAAAAAAACTATACTTAAGTAATGACATTCATATTCATATCTAATAATACAATTTCTTAATAAGTAACATTTAGTTTTTGTATTTATTTCTTATACTATTAAAAATATTAATTTACAGTTTCACATTTTATGTCATTTCAAACATTCAATTTTAATATTATTATTAATATTTCTTTCATTTCAATTAAATTATATACCTAGATTCAATTCAAGACTGACTGGATTGAATATTGATATTGAGTAATAACTGAAGCGCAATTATAATTAACTGCTTATATTTCAAATAATTTTATTTTATTAACCATATTATTACATTATATTAATTAAAGAATTTGATAATTTGTTTATTATTTATAATTAGTAATTTTTAAGCATTTTTTTTCTATTACTTTTATTACGGTATTAAGAAAAATATAACAAAGTATTCCTTTGTTATATTTTAATATAAAAATTGAAGTTACTGCTTTATTTTTTCATAATTTAAGTAATTCATAATATTTCTAATTTCTAATTCTAAGTATGTACTGATAACAATATTACTCATTTATATTATTCGATAATTGCACAAATATTAAATGCATTCAAGGTTTGTTAATTATGATATTATTTAATATTTGTGTTATTACTATTTATTTCATACAATTTTAATGTTATTTATTATTACAAAATGTTATTTGGTTTTTGAAAGAGATCATGATTTTTTTATATTTGTTGTTATGCCAATTACTTAATAAATATTTCTTGTTTACAGTTGTACTGGCAGAAAGTACCAATATCAATACCAGAATGGCAGTTGAGGAACCAGTGCGACTTTCTCATCATTTAATGAGTATGTATTTTACATCCCCTTAAATAGTAGCATCTAAAACAATTGTCATCATCATCATCATCATGATCAACCAATGGACGTCCACTGCAGGACATAGGTCTCTAGGACACATTAGTGCTTATTTGACATTAGGGGCGTGCACAGGATATCTCGGAGAATACCCAATTAATCTATTCTCCTGTGGGACTATCTACTAACAGGCCTGTTCTAAATACATGCTTTGTTGAAAATAAAATAAAAAACATGAAATACTATCTCTCATGTATTAAAAATACCAAATACTTTTAGGACCAGTATTTAAAATATAAAATACAAAATACAGTATTTTTTTTTTTTATACAAAATACATTAAGATTTAGGATTTCGGTTCAAAGGGGAAAAGGAAATTATGACTTTCTGGTATTTTGCTAAGCTAAACCGTGGAGGTGGACAGATCGGCTGTGTAGGTTTTTTTTGACAACAAAACCCTATAAAGGATTCCTTGCACTTCAATTCATTTTGTTTTTTTTTTTTTACTTCAGGTAAACCAACGAGTTCCACTGCCAATGTGTTAAGTTCTGGTAATGATGATTCGGTACAGATATCTGGTCCTTTGAAAAGAAAGAATGGTAAGAAATTTATATGAATTTATATTGATTTCAGAAATTTCCCTATATTACAGTCATTTTATTCTGCTTAATGATAAATTATACTGCTGAATATATATAATACTTGCTGTTGTGGTAAAGCTGTATACTCTTGTGGAATGGTCTTGACTGTTAGCTAGGTACAGCGGGTTTAAAGAAAGAAGCCCTATTTATGCGTCGGGGGCTTAAATACACAAATACATATATATATATGTTCATACATAAAAAATATATGCTAAACTGCTGGCGAATCCTGCAATGGTCATGTGTCAAACCCAGAGTAAAAAACAGTAGAAGTTTGAAAGTATACATATACAAATAAAACTACAACACAAATGTACTGAATCATGGGAAGAATGTAAATGCTTATAATGTAGCATTTATGTTTTAAAAGTATTTTACAGAAAATCCGTATCAATACTTTACCATTCTCTTCAATTGTAAATATTGGAGAAGAATTTAAATTGTACGGAACATAAGCTTATGGATTCTAAATAATGCCAATAAATACAATTTTAACTTAACTTGGATATATTTTTCAGATGATATACTGCCACAGAGAGACAGTGAAATTAAAGTCCAGAGCTATACACGCTTAAGGAAGAATGATTGCAATATACCTGGTATGTATTTGATACCATACATTATAATGGATTTCTTTTCATTTCCTCTTAACCCATTATCGTTCACTGCTGGACACCTTATAGATTATTACCCCCTTTAAACCATACACTAACTTGGTATTGTATAGTGGTTGCATTGGTGTGGTTTGTTTTTTCTAGCCAAAACATTTTTCTATAACTTTCTGTGTTTATCTACGTTTACTGCCACTATGACTGAATTTTACTTTCATTTTAAATTAATTCGTATTTATGATTGTTTTAGGTGCAGAGATATTGACTAAACGAGAAAAACTGTTACTGAAACGTCTGCAAGATTCCAAAATTACCTTAAAGAGGATTGAAAAATCATCCTTAAATTTGGACAAATTAGATTCTGATGTTTTGAAATCCATTATAGAGAATGCAGTAAAAAATCAGAAAAAAAGTTCTCATGGGAAGCGCTGGGATCTAGAAAACAAAATCTCTGCTCTAGCTATCTTTAAGAGATCTCCTAAAGCTTACCGCTTCATGCAGAGTGTGCTACCACTGCCTAGCACAAGAACACTACAAAGAATTTTGAAGGAAATTCCCATGGAACCTGGTATTCATACCCAAGTTATGCAGATATTAGAAAAGAAAGGTCAAGAGCTGGAAGATGATGAAAAGCATTGTGTTCTTTTGTTTGATGAAATGGCTTTAAAAAAAAGATTGATTTACAACGACTCCATGGATAAGGTTGAAGGGTATGTAGACTTGGGAGATGGAGAGAGTATGGGTAGAAGAAATAAAATTGCTGGACATGCTTTAGTGTTTATGATTCAAGGCATAAGAAAAAAATTTAAACAGCCCATAGCACATTATTTTGTTGAAGGAACAATAGAAAGTGAAAAATTAGCAGTGCTGATAAAAAGCATAGTGGATGCCATACACAAATCTAAATTTAATGTAGTCGCAACAGATTGTGACCAAGGGCCAACCAACATGGGTGCACTTAACTTATTGAAAAAATTTGATGGTCTTATGCCAGAAGCAAATTATTTTTTTGTCAATGAAAAAAAAGTGTTCATTATGTTTGACATTCCACATCTTTTCAAGTCAATTAGAAATAACTTCTTCCAAGCTGGCGCGATGGAGTTTACAGGAAAAATTGCTAAATGGTGCCATTTGAAAGAAGCAGAAGAAAGAAATAGAAACTTTCTACATTTCCAAAATATTAATTTATCAGTTGTGAATCCTACTTTCAAAACTAAAATGCGTGTTAAATTTGCAGCTCAAGCACTAAGCAACACGATGGCAGCAGTTTTGAAGATGTTGGCGTGGGGCGAAACCGACACCGCGAAGCGTGAAGAACTTAATGACACCGCGTTTGTGATTGAACAAATGGATAAACTTTTTGACTGCACTAATGGACCAGCATCACCAAAGGACGTCAAAAAAGGCATTCGGGAAAATGTATCAGAAAATTCAAAGCACGAGGAATCTTGGAATTATTATTTAAAATATATAGACACAATAAAATTTTTAAAATCTGACTCGCAGATTAGATTGCGAAATGTCCGCTGCATAAAAGGTTTTCAAACAACTTTAAAATCATTAAAAGATATTTGGCATTTTCTTAATAAAGAGGCTAATTTTAAATATTTGAATTTACGCCAACTTAACCAAGATTCCTTGGAAAATTTGTTTGGTAACATAAGACAACACAGTGCAACAAACAGAAATCCTACATGCTCTCATTTCAATGCTGCTTTAAAATCCAGCGTAATTTCAGGTTTGTCAGGTCCACATAGCCGTGGTTCTAATTGTGAAGTTGATTATAACAACTTATTTGTATCTTACCAAGAACTAAATCAGAAATCCAAACCCGACTTAGAGTCAACTTCTGTACCAGAAAATGTAGATTCCGGGAATGATGTTAATGTTTGTTACCCTGTGTTGTCTTTACCTGAAGATTCTGAAATAGAATATTTTGAAAGTTCGCTCTGTAGCTTTGAAGAACAACCAGTCGTATATGTTAGTGGGTACTTAGCTGCAAGAGTCCTCACTAAATTCAATTGTGAATGTTGCAATTTTTATTTGAAAGAGGTAAATCCAGATTTTGCCAATCCTCTTTATAAATATATCTCATTGAAGGAATGGTGGCAGGGTAAAATGTCACTAACCTATCCAAAAAAAGAATTATGTAATCTAGTAAACGAAGCAAAAAATATATATGAAGAATTTGTTGCCCCTGACCTATATAGACTAAACATTTGCCAGTATTCTATATTACAACTAAGTACACGCTGCAATATGACATGGTTTAAATGCGAAGCTCATTATAAATATGTAATGGAACATATATTTACTTTATTAAGCAAACTCTTCATTAGAAGATCATGTAAAATTATTAATTCTGATTTTGTAATATCAGAATGTGATGTAGCGGATAAAGTTAAAAAGGCACAACAGCTTAATAAAGACAAATAAATGTTCCTGGCTTTTTCTCATTAAGTACAGTATTGCTTAACCAGGTATAGTCTGTTTTTTCTTTGTTTGGTGCGATCTAAATCTTTTTATTCAATTATTTAATGTAAAAAATAATATTTCATTTACTTCATTTTGTTTGTATCTTAATTATGATACCAAGTAAAAGTAGACTATAACTCACTTGACGATTTTAAAAGTTCTTGTAACAACATATGTAAATAAAGTACATTTTGAGTTAAAAGTTTGTGTTTTTATTTATTTAAATCCAAAACTATAAAATGATAAATACAGACATGATCTATTTTATCGACAATTAAAGCACATTACTATTTTATCGATATCGATACATTTATTGTCGACACCACCACCTCCCTACAGTTGTCAAAAAAGTGGTTGGGTTGGCAGTAAGTACTTCCGTATTTTACTTCCAATAGGTTGGTAGTGCTTCTCATAAGGTTCATATATGTGTGCGTGAGCTCGGGACTAGTGTTCTAAGTGCCGACTCTTACTTTACATACTCTTTGGTGAAAAGCGAATGCAGAAATCTGAATTCTAAATGTCTTATCTGATCAATCTACTGATCAAATTACTGAGTGCTGTAATTTTTCAAATATAGCATGGTCAAAAAGTGCACAATTTTATTCCGTTCGTTTAATTCTTTGTTTTCGATTTCTAAAAGTAACAATATGAATCAAAATAAGTGCTATTTTAGGTATATTAAAGAGCATGGCCAAGTCGATATATCATTTCTTTTTAGTAATAAAGATAATGTGCGCCAATTTAACCTGAGTAGAAAATCTTCAGAAACTTTGGAAACGTTATGTACTCGTATTGCTACAAATGTACAGAAGATTATTAATAAGAAGACAAAGAATAAAGGCCCTAATAAAGAACAAGAAATTGAGGTAAAGATATACGATAATAAAAAGAATCCGATTTCTAAAGAGGCAACTTGTTCTGAACTATTTTCGTATCAGGAACCGATTTTAAAAATTTCGGAAAATTTTTATGATATTATTCTTAACGCACCATGGGTTGTTAATTTTAATTTACCAAAAAGTATATTAATGGGGTTTCCAGTTTTTCCGGAAAATTTTGAAACTCATCATACAGATATTGAGCTCAGTATATTTAATTGGTACCGAGGTAAGGCATATAACGAGAAAGGAAATGAAGTGAGTGATATACATATTGAATGGGAATTTATTACAAATAGCTATTACTATACACCAACAAAAGAAGATGTTGGTATGAAATTAAAGCTGGCCTGTACACCAGGTATTGTTAGATTACATATTAAGGATATATTTAAGATTTTTGCCAAATTCGGTAGATATATGTTTTATATTTTTTTGCAGTAAATAAAAGTAACATAGGTCCTATTGTGGAAAGTGTGACAAAAAATACTGTGGAAGCTGGGCCTGGTCCTTGTCCCTTTGAAAATCGACATGTATTCACAGTAAATAAATTGAAAGAGAAGAGGTAATTCATATAATCGGTAACTCAAACTTAATATTCTTTATTGATATTATGAGGGTAATTGTGAGCTATTTAAGTAATTTAAGTATGTACCTATAAAATAAAATATCTTTTCAGCTTCCGCTGTGTTTCATATAACATTTTAGCAGATTTATATTGTGATTCTGACTTTAGCCGAACAGTTTTACATCCATATTGTCCACCATATGCTTTACATATTGATTATAGGAAACAGCTTATCTTAAAAGAATTAAAAGGTAAGCCAATGAGTATTATATGTATAAGTTATAAGAAATCATAAAATTGTATTTTTACCAAGAATGTTATGAATATGTCATTTTGGATCTGGATATGGACATGGATATATTAATAATAATTTTAGGTTTCAGATAAGATTATGGATACGAAATATATTTCGGGTTATCCAATTGTTTCGGATATTTTTGGTTACAGATATTACATTATTTAGAAAAAATAACATGATATTCATATGACTTTAATTTTACTAGACTAGACTACTATTTAGTATTAGGTATCATCTCAGAAATAAAACTAATAGCTTTAAAATACAATTAGCTACTCTCAAAGTATAACACTATGCAAAACTAAATTATAATAAATATATTTTTTATTGGGTTCAGTTGGATAGATTTTTATTTCATATATCTGATAGTTATGGTTACAGAGCTCTATATCATCCCTGATTTTTTAACAATAGAACTAAAATAAATGATAGTACAGTTTGTGCATTTTAATATATAATCTATTCATCAATTGTGCTGCAATCACATATAGTCTATTCCAATCAAATAACAACAAACATTTTTTGATGATTTGCATAATTCCATGCGATTTGTTATGAGCTATTGCTATATCATATGGTCCTTGATTAACATATTGTTAATTTATAAAAGAATACTTAATCACATAATTAATATACTTATAATATAGTTCTCGACTAATTATTATGTCTATTGAATATAAAGTTTCATTATTTGACTTTATTTCTTCTTGGATTGGAATAATAATTAATACTTGCAATGTACATCCTTTTTTTTATATTCTAAACTAGGAAGGGACACCTAGTCACAACTTTATTTTCCCTAAAAAGTTTATTACATTTGTCGTTAAAAAAACTTAACATATCACAATTTTTTTTTCAAGATATGAATGTATTGAATTTTGATTATGTTTTCAGGTTACAATGCTGATATAATTTGTCTACAAGAAGTAGATTTAAAAGTTTTTAATAGCAGTTTAAAACCATTCTTAGGATGTGAGGGATTAGAAGGATTATTTTATAAAAAAGGGAAGGCTGTTGCTGAGGGGCTGGCATGCTTCTATAGAAAAGACAGATTCAAGTAATTAAATATTTATTTAATATGTTATTGAAACATTATCAAAAAAAGAAATTCCTCTAAAGGTGAAGTTCTATTCATTCTATGCCAGCTATGTACAACTGCAAAGCTTTAAAAAAAAAAACTCAAACTGATAAAAGATTGTGTAAGAGCTCCTGCTCTTGATACTTAAAAAAAAAGTTAAGGCACATATTTATATAACATTAGGATGTCTAAAGAAGTAATTGTAAGCATCAAATACAATTAATATAATTCCTAAAGTAATTCTAAATGGCAATATTGATTAGGTTTAGTATGAAACTTTTCTGTGTATTCAATGAATTTAAATGATCAAATAATTTTCTAGGCTTATAGGGGAAGACAATATATTTTTAGCAACAGCCTTAAAAACCGAAACATGTTTAAAATCAATTTGGGACGAAATTAAAGACAATGCACCATTATTGGAGAGAATATTGGATAGATCAACTGTAGCAAGTGCATCTATTTTACAATCAATAGAAAATCTAGATGAAATTATTTTAGTTGGCAATACACATTTATATTTTCATCCTGATGCAGATCATATAAGATTACTTCAGGGTGGTATTATTATATACTGGTTGGGAGATTTACAGAAAAAATTAAGAAAACAGGTATATTTGTTACAGTAGCAATAGTTGTGTTTTTAATCATAACACTGTACATATGCACAACTGAATAATGAAACCGTTTAAATATATTTATGAATCAAATGAATAGTTTAGTCCAGGAAAGTATTTTGTGCTGTCCAACATAATATCAATTTTGTGTCAGGCTATGAATTAATAGATATGGTACATATCATAAGACTAATTGTATGCCTGTCAAATTTATTAATGGCAATAAAAAATCGAAGCTTTAAACTTAGGGCAAACTCATTTTGAGTTTGGTACTATTGACACTAAATCTTTCTTAGATACTGTTGGTGATATTTTTTACTGATATTGTATGCAACAAATATTTGGAATCTTTTCACACATTCAATTTTGATAATGTTTATATTCAACTGAAGGACTAAACTTATTTTTTTAGTGTTATAAGCATTACAATTTCTGATATGAATATTTATTTATTTTTTAGTATCCACAAAAAAGGATCAGTCTCATATTAAGTGGTGATTTTAATAGTGTTCCATCATGCGGCATTTATCAACTGTATACGACAGGTATAGCTCCTAGTAGCTTACCTGACTGGAAATCAAGTAAGTTTATAATAAACAATTCATTAAAAAGTTTCAAATATGAAGATTTAATATGGTTGTTGCGGCCCGCGCATCATAATATAGTGTATTAACAGTATATAAACAAATAAATTTCACAAAGTCAGTGATAGATATTGTATTATCACAAAGTGAGTGAGAGTAAGGTCTACTCAACAACATTTTAAAATGTCTAACTGACATACAACACAAAGCTTAAGCCGGTAGAACATAGATGAGCACTAAGATTGGATTTTTTTAAATTAATCTCCTGACTGGATTTGATGGGAAATCGATATTTTAGATTCTGTTTTTAATATAATGTATCTGTTAAAGTGCTTCTGAAAATTCATCACCTAAAAGAATTAAATTTGGGATGATAGTTTGTAGAAGTATGACTTTTTTCAATGATTAATTTAATGAAATCCGGTATTTAGGCTGTTTGTGAAAATTCATCAACCAAGGGGGTGAAGTTAAAGATAAAATTATTATGTATATGTCAATGTTTGAAATATGAAAATATGCACCTTGTTTGAGTAAAGAGCAGTTGCACAGCTCTTTCTAATATACATCCTTCTGGTGGTAGGATGTCAATCATCCGCCTGGCTTGTTACCACCGTACGCATGGTGAAACACTCGTGAAGTGGCTGCTTGCAGCCGCGTTTCGAGATCAGCCGGCGTACAGCCAGTGCCCGAGCGCGCATTGTCGCGATAAGTGTTGGTCCGGTGGATGTTGCTGTTGAACCAATGCTGGAGGAAAGTATATTGACCCGCCGGTCAGGGAGACCCGTAGAAACGGTTGTTCCGCTGGCCGCCCGTGGCAGAGTACAGGGGCCCAAGCGTTCCTAACCAGCTCGCGAGGCTGCCCCACCAGGCCACGCATAATCCCGGTGTGGACCGTCGTGCCGGTTGGTGACCGGACGGTGGGGTCCCGGCGGCCACTACCGGGAGGGTTCGGGGGCCCTTCCGCCCGGCGGGTCGGTTTATTCTCTCTTCTGGCAACTTATTGGGGAAACACAGCTCCACACTTTGACCGTCCTTATCGTGGCAACGCATCGCTCGCTTCACGTCTCTTCCTCTTTTTTCCCCCTATCCATGACAGTGCATAAAAGAAATGACGGTCGTACAGCGGTGCACACCCCCACCATTCCCACGCTGTTTGAGGTTGAGTTCGTTAACATCCGTGGACTCCACGCTAACCTCAATGCTGTCCACCACCATCTCGAGACAGCACGGCCAGCAATGTTGTTTCTGACGGAGACTCAAATACTCCGTCCTGTCGATACCAGCTACCTTAATTATCCCGGCTACATGCTTGAAGAATCCTTCAAAGCGAAAGCCGGAGTATGCTTGTTCGTCAGGACGGATGTTTGTTGTCACCGTCTGCGCTGCTTGGAGGACCCTTCCTTCTCCCTGTTAGTGGTACGTGTGGACTTGGTTCGTCAGAGTCGGGTCTACGTGTGCCTCTACAGATCCCACAATGGTGACTTGGAGACAAGCCGACTATTTGACCATCTTAGTCGGGTGGCAGATGCTGCGCAAGAGCAGTTTCCTAACGCGGAACTGGTGTTTTTGGGGGACTTTAACGCTCACCATGAATCATGGTTGAAGTCCTCCAAAACTGACCATGCAGGAAGGACTGCCCATGCTTTCGCTCTCACGCATGACTTGACCCAGTTGGTTGATCAGCCCACCAGGATCCCAGACATTGACGGGCAAGCGCCTTCCCTACTGGACCTTCTGCTGACTAGCCACCCGGTGGAATATCAGGTTGAGGTTCGGGCTCCACTTGGTTCTTCGGATCACTGCCTGATATCTACCAAAGTGCCACAGGCCAAGCTGCCGCCACCAACGGTAAGCAAACGTCGCATTTGGCACTATAAGTCGGCAGATTGGGACGGTTTGCGCGATTACTATGCGTCAGTCCCTTGGAAGGAGCGTTGCTTCAGTGAGAATGACCCGACAGCTAGCGCCGCTGCTATTGCTGGTGAGATCCTGTTGGGGATGGAATACTACATTCCTAACTCAGACCTCGCCAGTAAGGGTACGCGTAACCGTTGGTTCACTCACGAATGTGCCGATGCTGTGTCTTCTAAGCAGGCGGCTTATCGCGCGTGGATCAATGGCTGCGTTAGTGGGGCATCTAACATTGACTCACTGAAAGCAACCTACAATAAAACTTCCAAGTCTTGTAGGAAGGCATACACAAGAGCGGATGCACAGCGCATTGCGCGGTTTGGCCATGACCTTATTTCACAACCTAGAGGCTCCCGTAGCTTCTGGCGTCTGACCAAATCTGTGCAAAGCAATTTCTGTCAACCTTCGCTGCCACCGCTCAGGTATCCGGACGGATCGCTAGCTCACAGTCCGCAGGAGAAAGCTGATCTTCTGGCAAAACTCTT
This sequence comes from Vanessa atalanta, assembly GCF_905147765.1. Lineage (NCBI taxonomy): Eukaryota > Metazoa > Arthropoda > Insecta > Lepidoptera > Nymphalidae > Vanessa > Vanessa atalanta. The sequence continues at coordinate 7,996,857 of NC_061873.1, forward strand.
TGCGGATAATTCCGTAATCAATGATTGTAGTGCGCTGCCACCAACAATTCCTTCATGTGGCTACACGATGCCTGACATCAAAATCAGGCAACGTGATCTACGTGCAGAGCTACAATCACTTGATGTGCGGAAAGCTAGCGGTCCCGATGGAATACCAGCCATAGTGCTGATGAAGTGTGCAGCGGAGCTGTCTCCTGTGTTAACGCGCCTGTTCCAGCTGTCTCTTTCTACAGGATGTGTGCCGGATTCTTGGAGAGAAGCTAATGTGCAAGCGGTTCCCAAAAAAGGGGATCGATCTGACCCGGCAAATTATCGGCCAATAGCTATCACCTCAGTTCTTTGTAAGGTGATGGAACGGATCTTAAACAACCAACTGATCCATTACCTAGAAGATCACTGTCTAATTAATGATCGTCAGTACGGGTTTCGACCAAAACGGTCCACAGGTGATCTTCTAGCGTACGTAACACACCTCTGGGGTGAAGCTATCGATAAGCGTGGAGAGTCGTTGGCCGTCAGCCTCGATATCTCCAAGGCTTTCGACAGAGTCTGGCACAGAAGTCTTCTCTCCAAGCTGCCGGCATACGGTCTGCCGGTTCAGCTCTGCACCTGGATTGCTAGCTTCCTACACAAGCGCAGCCTTCGCGTTCTAGTTGATGGTTGCGCTTCAAAATCCCATGTAGTGAATGCTGGAGTCCCCCAGGGGTCTGTGATATCCCCCACGCTCTTTCTTCTGCATATCAATGATATGCTCTCTCTCGGGAACATACATTGCTATGCAGATGACAGTACAGTGCACGGGGGATACCACGGACGCGCAGCGGCTGGACGGGCGGAAACTGAGGAGAGACGGAGGGATCTTGTTGTTGAGCTCGATAGGACGTTAGGACTCATCGCCAAATGGGGCTCTGACAATCTTGTTGAGTTTAACGCCAAGAAAACACAGGTGTGCGCTCTCACAGCGAAAAAGTCACCATTTTCCCCTCCTCCTTCCCTCTGTGGCACCACGCTGGAGATACATAGCAAAGTCGCCATACTGGGAATCGACGTTCGGTGCGACCTCAATCCAAGGGATCACATCGAGGCTGTTATAAAAACAGCCTCACGTAAACTCGGAGTCCTGAACAAGGTGCGGCGTTTTTTCACGCCTGCTCAACTGCTCCTGCTGTATAAAACACAGGTACGGTCCTGCGTTGAATATTGCTCGCACCTCTGGGATGGCTCCGCTAAGTACCTACTGGAGGCCTTGGATCGGTTGCAGCGACGTGCGGTTCGCATTATTGGCGATGTAAAGGTCACCAACACCCTCGAGCCTTTACAATTGCGTCGAGAGATAGCGGCACTCAGCGCTTTCTATCGAATGTGTCACGGCGAGTGCTCAGAGGAACTATTCTCCCTTATTCCTGCTTCCCCTTTCCTTCACAAGTCCACGCGTGCTGGTTCTCGATGTCACCGCCTAACTGTGACATCAATTCCATCGCGTACAAAGAAATTTGGCAACTCTTTTCTTTGTCGCACTTCCAAAACATGGAATTCTTTACCAGCGCACGTATTCCCCTCCTCTTATGACCTGGGTTCCTTCAAGCGAGGCGTGAAGAGGCATCTTGCGGGCCGGCAAGGCGGGGGCGGCTAGAGCAGATCACCTTTCCCAACTGCACTAGCCGTCGTCGCGTTTGGACTCTGCTACCACTTACCATCAGGTGGAGCAGAGTCATTTGCCCTCCCGGGCAATAAAAAAAAAAAAAAAAGCACGTAAAATTCGAGATGAAAGTGTGTATGGAAATTCGTCATTTTTTATTATATAAGTTAGAAAATGGAAGTCGGTTTTTTCTTTATAAGTAAAAGACGAAACGAAACAGTATTGTCCAATAGGATATCTAGATTTAAATTAAAAAAATAAAAATAAGTTCAACATACTAACCAAATAAATTTTATAATTAATAATCATTTTAGATCCAAACGAAGAAGTTACTGGTTTAAGTTTGTCACAAGATATCTCTTTGGATAGTGCCTGTGGAACTCCACAGTACACAAATTATACTGAAGGCTTTGCTGATTGTTTGGATTATATTTTTTACGAAAAGAATAATCTGAAAGTAGAGCAGGTATGTATCAAGTGATTTTTATAATCTAACGCGGGATTGAATTTTTTTTATCCTAAATCATTTACTTTCAAAGTTTTTAATTCAATTTTAATGTCAAACTAAATTAAATTTAGATCGTTCTACATTATTTATAAGAAAAAATATTTCACATTTGCTTCTGAAAATTGAAAAATACATTTTCATTTAATTAAACGAAAGACAGATGGGGCGCTCAGAATATTATAGAGAAGGGAACAATGGCAAGGCACCAAAACAAAGGCGAATGCAAATTCCCAGTGGTGTACGAAGCAATTTGTATATTTGACTTATAAAGAAAAAGACGCGTCGTTTCGCACTATAGGGAATTTACATTTGCTTTTGTTGCTTTACTATAATGTTCCCGCGCTCTATCTGCCTCTTGTTTTAAATTTTGAGTATTAACTGATGGTTATTTTTGTAGGTTATACCATTTCCCAGTATAGAAGAGCTGAAGACACATACTGCATTACCCAGCATCGTTTTCCCATCAGATCATATTTCTATTATAGCAGACTTGCAATTTAAATAGATTATGAATAAATTAAATTTCATTTACACAATGTCTTTTACTTTAGAAAATAATTATCTATACTAATATTATGAATTTGTCTGACTATCGGTTACGCTTTCACAGCCATTCCACTGAACTGTATTAGATGAAATTTGGTACGAAGCTTTTTTACTTTTCTTAACCTGACGACTTTGTCATAAGTTGTATTAAAAAGTTAGGATTAATATCATAATATTACCATAGTCCTACACTTATTTTTCAATGGGAATTCCAATATTTTATACAACACAATATCATAATATTCATTTATAAAAAAAATGTTTTAGGCCGACTATTGGCATTCCTAAAAGTAGGCAACGAATGAAGGAACCTAATGAAAGAATGTACAAATAGTACCACCTTTGTTATGTTAAAAAATATTTTAAATTAAATTTAAAAAGGTGTTCTTTGGTAAATTCTTCTATATAAAAATAAAATAAAGAATGCACATTATAAAATAAATATATCTTGAAAAATTATTAATTGTGAAACTGGTAGAGTTAGCAGTCGCAGCTCCCAATTGACCTTGAATAATAATAATAATAAGCTCATAAATAGTGAACGGTAAGTAAAGCATTCTAGTTTTGCAGTCTCTTATTTCTTATATAATGGTTGTCGAGTTTTTGATCGAAGAAAATGTCAGAGTATGTAATACAAACTTAATTTTACCATAGTATATAACTAATAATTAGATAGCCATTACATATTAAGAAAACTCCTGATCTGTAGGATAATTTTGTAAGGGTAATAAATTCAATTATTGATTCAACTTATTATGCAAAATCTTCTTACCTGATAATACGGTAAAGTCGTTCCAATTTTTAAATCTAGTAGTTTTTCGGACCCCAACAACCATAGGTCAATCTTAAGATGGTTTGCCCATCAGCAAATATTTGATAAAAATACCTTAAATCAATTATGAGCTTACTTTCATTGACACAATCTGCTTCATAGAAAACAATTTAGATTTACTTGGGCACGATAATCGACGCAGGTATCGATAATCGAGCTTATTACGGAAATCTATGAAACCTGGGACTTGGGAGTCATACTATGCCTTTGGGATTTAAGAGAGAAGTCAATACATACATGAATTTTTTAGAGAACAAACATAAAGAAAACAGCTACAGTACGACGATGCAAACAAAATTATCTCTATATATATTAAATAAACTGTAAAAGCTGACGACTTATTAATGGCGAATCGAAACATCCAGTTTAGTTGGCAATATTTTTTGGCCTTACGTTGATATCTGTTTGCGATGGATTGGCATTGGCGAGTTAACTGGTGTACGACTGGTTGATAAGAAAGAGTTCCTTGAGTATGAAATTTTCACCTCCTAGCTATTTATTTGTTATATATGTACTTATACATAAACATGATTGGTTTTCTTTCGCCGGATCTTCTCAAGTCCGCTTTTATAATATTTGATTGAATTTACGAATTTGAATTCATGTTTCTGGTAACAGTTAATTATTTGTAGCTTAGGATAACTAAAACACATATTATTTTACTTATGATACAAAATTTAGCCTCTTAACTTAAATCAGTGAAAATATACGAAATATTTATATTAATTTAAAATACGAAAAGAAAAGAATAGCGTCCATACATTTAATATTTGATTTATATTGTATTTTTATTAACAATTTAACACTTATTAACTATTTCTCATTATCTGTGCTCTGTTTTGGTGTCAAATTTATACTGACAAGTGGCAACTGACTGACAGCAGTTTGCTAATAAATGCAGGTATTTTATTACTGTACATAATACATATAGGACTATAGGTGCCTACTACCTGGTGTATTGTGTATCTTTATGACTTATTCTCATTTCTTTTGTCTCCTTTGATTATTGCACGCAGTAAGTTTCGTCTATTTGGTATATTAAGTATTAAAACATGTTGAAATTGTGTAATCAACCAAATTTTAAACCATGTAATCAAAAGTATGTCAAGAATACGTTTTTTGGTAAGTTCAGAATATTTTTTTTGGTGTGCGCTTATGCTTATAAATAACTGTAAACAATGATGTGTTGATGTTGCTATATAAACAGGTATTGTAACTTGTATGGAAATTTCCGTTATGATTACACGTAGATGAGCGTCGATAAGTAATTATATGCCTTTTATAAAAAGTTTTATGTTTTCTTTGATAGGTGGCAATGCTCAAATCGGCAAGCCTATTCACAATACGCCATCAGTAAAATATCCTCAAGTTGCATCTCTCAAGCTGCCTACAAATGTTGTTAACATAAATGAAGCTGAAATGGCTAGATTTTCTCCTTTAAGGGAAAGAGATTTATTAGGACCTGTTATAAATGCTTATAACATAAAGCAGGAGAGGCCCGTATTTGATATAACTCTACAGTATGATCCACATATTAATAAATATGACTGCAGAGGTGCTGTTAGTTTGTCATCATCCATGCAGAGTAATGTTCCAAGTCCATTTAGCGGCAACCACACTCATTTGAACATGCCAGGATCACAGTGGGGTCAAGGGTATAAGTATTTATCCGACCACCTGCAGAATGCTCATTACCTCACTTTAAGAAATGAATATCGTGGAAAATTGTACAATAAAGGTATAGTTTATACATATATCTATTTTTATTTAGGAAAAAGTTAATTTTTAGAGTTATTTTTTATTAAGTTTATAATTAGTAAATATTTGTACACAAGGGTTAAACAGCAGTTTTTTTAGTTTTTATCATTAATGTTAAAAACATCAAAAAACTTTTGTTCATAATATATTTTTAATATTAATTATGAATTAAGCATAGGGTGGGTAAATATTTTCAGTATTTTTTTAGAATTAAAATTTATTATTAGAATAAGAACTTATGTTGCATCATGGAATATAAAATAAGTTTAACAAGACATTAATTGCTTTTGTGGGGTATTTTCTTATCATTATTAATACAAAAACATAAATAAAGGAGATTTTTATTTGCTAACAGCTTAATTGCTTATTTAATATTGATAAGTTAATGTTAATTTCATAATGTATATTTGTCCAAAGCATAGTTATAACAATTGGAGCAAGGAACATGAGCACAGACAACAGTCCTCCATTGAGTGCTAAAGAAAAATTAAAAAAAGCTGTCAAAGATTATGGTTCAACCGTTATAGTATTTCATGTAACAATATCTCTTCTGTCTCTGGGTGGATGTTACATCCTTGTTTCTAGGTATGTGGTGTTGTAAATAATGGCCTATTAAATTGTACTATTCATTTCGAAATTAGCTTTTTTTGTATTTATTATATGCTAAAAAACATTAAAACTATTTTTGTAAAGGGTATTGCTTATTTTGCCATTTTAAATTAAACCAAAATTTCACTATAAAAATAAAAAATGATGATATAGAAATAAAGGTTCATACAATATTGTTGTTCAATTTATCTTTTAACTATTTGCATGTTTGTTTATTTATGTGTTTGTACATTTTTATCAGCTTTCAATAAATTATTACATTCTCTTTATTCTAGGCTGTGTTCCATAGATTATAGATTAAATGTGGACATCATATTACATTTCATATAATATATTTATTAAGCTGGAAGTAATTTAATTGATATAACTTTAATCATAATTCTTTTATACTTTATTATATAAAGTTTCATAAAAATTATACACACCACATATTATTTTTATCTATTATGATATTTCTAGCAATTGTAGTAGTATAAGTCTATAAAAGTAAAGTGAAAAAAATATTTGTTTTTGTATGTAAAACTATTTATATATTTTTTTGTTTCAGTGGAGTAGACGTAATGGCAATACTGAAGTATTTTAATATTGGTGAAGGAGCACTCCTAAATGCAGTTACATCAAATGCAGGAACTTTTGTTATAGCATATGGAGTGCATAAAATATTTGCACCTGCAAGAATAGCTATGACATTAACAGCAACGCCATTTATTGTTCGTTATTTGAGAAATATTGGTTTTTTAAAGCCCAATAATGGAATAGGTGGTGGGAAATAAAACTATTTATGAAGAATATGCTTTTTATTTAACTTTTAAATCATATGAGATTGGTGACTTTAAATTGGTAAATTTAAGTCATTCGTAATATAATAACTATTTAAAGAAGCAGTTAACAAGAGTATGAGGATAGTACTTTCGTACTCACTTAGATATATATTTTTATAAATATTTTATTAATAGGAAAATATCAGCTTTGGCCTTTTTAATATTTAATGTATAATCTTAATATATAATAATTAAATATAAGAATTTATTTATTTAATATAAGAAATTTATTTCTAATCTAAAATTCATTATAATATAAAACTAGCAACCCGCCCCGGCTTCGCACTGGTGCAATGCTGATACTAAATATACAGAATGTCTTACAACATTACAACGGTCACATTATTTCAGACATTAGACAATACCAACCGCTATGTTACTGCGTTTTAAATCTTTTTTATCTTCGAAAACATTCATTTAAATTACATAAACGTAAAGGGCCATATTGATCTATATTAAATAAACAATGTGTTTTAGGTACTTAATTGAATAAAATAAGCCATTATTTCTCGTATAAAGTAAAGGAAAAAAATGGTTATTGTGGATAATCCTTAAAAGAGAGACATATACCATCGCGGACTATTTTAAAGAAGTTTTTTAAGGTCTACAATATTGTAGTACATTATTTTGATCTATCTCGTAGCCATCATTTGTAATGAATGCGCAAAAAATGTGTTTATTTACGACACCAATTTAGAAAATTATCAGTGTTTCTCTACTATATTGTGCATGTATTATATATACCTATACCTTCCTCTTGAATCGATCTATCTATTAAAAAACCGCATCAAAATCCGTTGTGTAATTAAAGATCTAAGCATACATAGGGACAGACAGCGGAAAGCGACTTTGTTTTATACTATGTACTGATTTAACCTTATCAAAATAAATCATGCCCTTTGATCTACATATATATTTGGATAAGCAGTTTTAGATGAATTAGATATTTAAAAGAAAACAAGCAAAATCAATTAATGTAGCTTGCAACGCCACATATTTATTATATGAAAATTGTTGCATAATACATTAAGACGAATACATTGATGGACATGTGCTAACACTCCAATTTACATCATTACATATTTACAATTTAAATATATGTTGTCGACCAAAAATCTTAAAATCATGTATTCAAGCATTTGTAATTTTTATACAAAGTTTTTTCAGTTTATTTTCTTTGTTTTCATTTAAATCTGCTTTATTTTGTTCGAAAAAATCACTGATTATATAGTCTATTTGTTTATCCAATAATTTTATCAGCCTTATATTAACGTGTATTAATTGTCGATTCATTTAATATGATGACGTCGGCGCCACTCTGTATAAGCGAGCATTGTGGATGAAAACACCGATGAGTGTGTGTGTTTCTGTGATGTGAGTCATACGAAAGGGCAATGCAAACAACAAAAACAAGAGTAAGCAGTCAGAGTTAAAGAAGTGTTCGGTTGAGAAAATGAGCGGATAAAATTGTTAATAGAGCATTTAATGGTGCTATAACCTTGTTGGGCTATTTCCTGGAGCTCGTCCCAGAAATTTGCAAAAAAAGTAATAGCAGTGTCATCTGCATAAGTAATTATATTATAGAGAGACATTCTACAAAAGTCGTTAAAAAATAAATAAAGTAAGTCTGATTATACCTTGTGGAACACCATACGAAATGGGTAGTTCATCACAGTTGTAATCATTTATTTTAACTAATTGTGTTCGAAAGAATTAAAGTTGAGTATCTCTTACACCTATAGCTTCCAGTTTTAAAATAAGTATGGAGATTGAGTCTGTATCAAAAGCTTTTGCAAGAACGATAACAATAGTAAGAGACCAGTATTCCTTATCTAAGGTCAATTACAAAACGCGTGAATCTAACAACTGCGTTGATGTACTTTTGTTTTTACGAAAGTGTAACTGCTGAGGCGAAATAAACTGACCAGTCCTGTTAGGCTAAACGCTCGAGCACTTTCGATAAAGTTGACAAAGCAGCGATTGGTCGATATTTATTAATATTATATAAATGTAACATAAAAATGTACTAAGATTAAAAATCGTTGAAGATTTGTATTTTGAACTCCATGGTATTCTTCAGTCTTCGATATCAAAACTATTAAAAAAAAAAAACTCTTTTTAAGTTAGTTCTCAGTATGACGTTCGGGATTCAATTGAATTTATAGCTACCTGAGCTTGTGACTTGCACTTAACATAACATATTAAGAGCAAAAAGAGTTGTTTTAACAACTTTTTAATATTAATATAAATATTATTCAGTTATTTTTTACGGAGACTACTTTCACTTGTCACTTATTGAAGTGAACTGTATTAAAAAAAACACAATAACAAAATCAAAATTCTAATACCGCTTATCTTTATAATGTTGGTTGTTTTTAATCAGCTTTCATTTCAATTTATTTTAGTCAAGCAGCGTAGGTACTAATGGCGTTCTACGGTAAAGGTAAAAATTCTTTGGAACTTCTTTATAATATTAGTATCAAAATTGGTGATTATAACATTGATTGAGATTACACTTGTTTTTAACGATTCCATAATTATAAGAATTGAAAATTATTCTGGAATGAAATAAATGTGTGTGCCTAGCAACACTGGTCACCTACTCATCTCGTTGTACAATTTGTGTATTTCAGCGTTGCAGAGCTATCGATAGTTGACCTCGAAATCTATTCAGGATATCGATAGTACTATTGATAGTATCGTTTTGATCAATACTATCGCTACTATCGATAGCTCTCCGTGAACAATACTATTGATTACGGCAATACTATCGATAGTATCGCTAGCTCTCTGTAAGCAATACTTTTGGTAGCAGCGAGACTATTGATACTATCGATAGTTTTGGACTATCGATAGCTTAGGTTAAAAGTAATAATATCGATAGTATTGCTCATGGGGAACTATCGATACTATCGGTGCTACCGATAGATTATCGATACTATTGATACGTGACAATACTGTCGATAGACTATCGATCTATCTCTAACACCTTAACTATCGATATGCAACACTAGTGTATTTGTAATAATATATATGTATGCTTGTCCAAGTTGGTTGTATGTGTATTCAAAGAGCATAAAACCACTACGTTATATTCATATCGTATAAGTTTACCATTAGTGTAATGCGTATTTCTTCGAAAATGATTGTTGTCTGTTTATGTAATTACTTTTTAATTGTAAAGAAAAAAATCTATTACTTGTGAAATCGTAATACTAGTACCAAGATATAAAAATATGTTTTGCAGCAATTTATTAAACAATATATAATGTAGAACTATGCCATTCCTCAACTCGTATTTTTACAATTACTACTAACTACGTACATACTTCACACTATTGCTGAGTGGCGGCTTCAGGCTAACTAATAGTCTAATACTAACAAACCACTGTCTTCATACGACTGAAATCTATTCGTATTACTAGCATCATTTTTAAGTTCGACGGCTCTATATATTTTTATTTAACATAACGATAATAGGTTCCACAATCAAGCATACATTTGTTTGGTTCAGTTCTGGACATCCGCGAGTCGTAAATGCAACGAAAACCTTGTTACACTTTATTAAAATTACTTCTATTCTTAAACGTAGCTAATAAAATAATGTCAGTGCCTAATATTCCTGTAGAAGACACGAATGTTTTGCTAAATTCCAACCTAGACCAATGGTAAATATAATTTAATTTATACTTGTATTCAATTACCTACTTAAATGAACTAAAAAAAATGTGAATTTGAAATTGACCATTGTGATACTGCTAGACGTCAATAACATTAAATATGATAAGAATGTCAAATGCTCAGTAGAGTGGGTAAACATGTAATATAATTGTTTATACTTACTGATAATACCTACATTTATACATTACATACATTTTTAATGTAGTATTTCATTCATTACAATTCAAGTTAGTAGGTCTTACCAGTAATTATTTCTACTTAGCTATGTTTCGACGTATTTTTCTTTTAAATATTTTTACATTACAATGTTTTATTTTATTATTTCATATAAATATCACAGGCACCAATGGGTAAGTTTAGATTAAATAAAAAAAAAATTCAATGAAGGTGTTTAAGATTTAGGACCTTTTAATATATATATCTATCTATATACTTACTAATCTTACTTTTATTTTAATATATTTTAACATCATCTATTTAAATTCCATCACAATAATTATAATATTAATTTTTTTTTCATTATAATAAATTATTTTTTAGTTTAGTATGAATTATAGCAAGTACTAATGTTATTAATATTATATTACAGCAGTATTTCGGGTACAGATGAAAAGTACTTATTTGATTTTACAAAAACAGACGATGTCGATGGTTGGCAGGAACAATCTGATACTGTTCGCAGTGTTGGAATGTCGAAAGCAGTATTCGTGATACTTAAGAATTCTGAATTTAGAAGAGCGATATTTTTTGCCTTACTTAATCCTCAGCCAAACGGCGCAGGATTTGCTGGTATACGAGCTCTTGGCTCATATGACCTATCCGGACTTACAAAATTAAGCCTCCTTTGTAGAGGACAAGGTCAATTCAGTGGATTTAAAGTAGTTTTGAGACATAAAGGACTGAATAATGAGCCCAATTTTTCGTTCGAACAATATTTTCAGGTTTGTATCATTTTATAACGACATATAAATCATTCCAGAATGCGTTTTATCAATTATTTAAATTATTATAAAAAAATAAATAAATGCGTATTATTATTGTATATATATAGTTTGGAAATTACAGGCTCCCAAAGACGAATTTGCTGTACGTACGTTACCATTCTCGGAATTCAAAGCTTATTACAGAGGGAAACGTGTTAATAACAACGAGACCTTGGATTTATCACAAGTGACCAGTATTGGTATTCAGATGTACGGTGGAGTTTATCAAACGGTCAAACAAAAAGGACCAGCAACTTTAGAAATCGATTGGATAAAAGCTGAATAAACTTATACATTTGAAAATAATAATAGATAAAGAACTCGTTATTTAGTGTTGCAAAATAATTAATGTAATAATAAAACTATATAGTTCAAAAGCTGATTGTTTGTTTTAGCAAAATAAAAATTTAACGCTGCATGCATTTAATCGATGTATTTTTTTTACTGACTTAATGTTTATTATTTAATTGTAAGCAAGCAATAATTACTAACTCGAACATATTCTGCTTGCACAAGTTTGACAAGTTACACAATTATATTTAATTTACAAGCAGAATTTTGTTCAGACAAAATCACAACTAAAATATATAGTACCTACCCTAAATAGGAGGTAGACATTGGTTTCATAAGCGGATATAAAAACATAACTAGTTTTACATGAATATCTCAGTAAGTTTATTGGGATTCTTTGTTTGTTTATTTGATTCAAGTCTAGTTCTTAGATTTAAATCTCGAGTGGAAAATAAGTCATTGGTTTTTCGCCGTCATATCGAATTGCCGCGATTGAACGTAAGACCGCAAATCAGTAGATTTGAGCGCTATATTAATTATATCTCTTTGGCCAATCCCTTGGTATAAACAAGGAGGATAAAGGTCAAATAACAGCCTGTAAATGTCTCACAGTTGGGCTAAAATATCTATTTTGAGAAGATTGAGTTTTCCTACCACGCAGCTCTAATGCGAGTTAGTTGGATACACATATGGTTTTTTACCTTACGAAATTAAAAGTGGATAATCGTTATTTATTATTAAAAATAATTGCGCTTTTTCAAGGGCAGCATCAGGTATTTTTCTAATTGACACGTAGTCTTATATAATTTGAGAGCAACCTTGTAAATTTTACTACAATATTCCAAATCTAGTATGCATGTATCATACACGTCGCATCACTCTTTATAAAAAGATGACAATTATGGTGACAAAAAAATAAAGGATTGATAGAATTTATAGGGTAGGTATTAAATTCTATAATATTATATACTTTTGAGTAATACGACTAAATTTATACGTAGTTTTTCACCCCAATGAGAAAATAAAATACTTCAAAGTTTGATGAAATCACATATAATGTGTTATTATATTGCCTAAAATACAGAACACCACTAGATATCCTAAATAAAAATGTTAACTCAATAGTCTTTATTACATTTAAATTGCTTTGCAGTAAATGCTTAAATTGTACGTAGTTTATCGTTGTCGAGTTGGTAGAAGCAACGTGAGTGCTGTCATCGCGTCAGGAAACAGGGAGTGGTAATTGACGAGAGGCACATATGCTGCAGTAATGACGCGACCTGCAAACCATCGCCCGTGTAGGGAGTTGACCGACGCCACGGCAGTTGCTATAGTGGGGCATTTGCAATAAACATTCCCTTGGGGGGAGGCTTTGTCAACATACACATGTAACACACCTCCATGTTTATTGCACTCACTGATAACATCATCTCTGATTTCTATATCCCAACTTGGATTTGTTTCTCTGTAAGAAAAAGAAGAAGAATAATTAAATTATTTGAAATAAGAATATGATCTTCTTTTTTAATTTCTTTGTTTATTAAGTATGTATGAATAATTACTGTTATATCAACATATAAATAAATTTGTGTAATTAACACAAAACTAGATTTTGTCATATTAATTATAATAAACTTTTTTAAAGTAATAATGTCTTAAATACATACGTGGCTGGGTCAAACATGTTATTGAGCATGAAGCATTGAGTTGCTATTGGTGGAGCAACTTGTGGTTGTGGTGCAACTAGTGTTGATCCTGCACCCATGAGCACAGAAGCAGCAGCTGGAGGTATCTATTAATATAAAAAGTTATTTTTGAAAAATCAATGATATACCTTGTTATTTTAATTATTAAAGTAAATTACAACATACTTTTACTATAAAAAATATTATCCACACCCAAACTCAATAAATCTCTACTAAAATAAAGGCACAATTTCTTATTTTTTAAAATTAAACCAAGTAAATATTAGTGCTGAGCCACATTATTTATCTTAACCAAGCAATACTACTACTTGCTTTCTTTATAAACAACACAACTTACTTGTAACCCAGTGCCTTCTGCAAGTTTGAACATGAGTTGCAAACGTCCCGTTGCACCAAGATCCACACCAGCTCTGTCTAACTCATCTGCATCAAAGCGTGTACTAGAGCCTCCATCTGTTCTTTCGGTTACATTACCCACTTTCATGGGTCTGCCTGCTAATTCAAATCCATTTAGTTGTTCCATAGCTTTTTTTGCATCAGGTGCATGATGAAACTGCAAAAATAATTTAGTGATATATTTCCTTGAAACATTGCTCATAATTATAATTATATGACAAATATGAAAATTACTGTTAGAAATCCATAGCCCTTGCTTTTTCCTGTGTCAGGATCAGTCATTAATTGAATGTGATCTATTTTGCCAAAAGGTTCAAATATTCCCCTTAACATATCTTCAGTTATATTAAAATGTAAGGATCCAACATACAATCTTGTTGGTCCATTGCTAGTTTTTGGTGCCAAATTTGGCAATGTATTTCCTACTCTATTTTTCTCCGCCTGTGTATGTTGAACAATTATTGGTACACCAAGTAATTTTTGCCCTGTCAGTCCAAGTGCCTAAAATAAAAACAATTATAAATAAAAGCAAATTCATAACATCATGGATAATCAAATGAATGAATATTTCTTTTCAATAATTACCAATGGTACAGATTCAGCGTCCTTAAATTCGATATACGCTATTCCCTTAAATCTTCTGGTTTTGTTACATGTAATAAGTCTGACATCTCTTACTTTACCAACCGAGGAGAAAAATTCTTCTAAATCCTTGGCTCGAATACGTTGAGATAATTGCATGCAAAACACTGTACGTAAATCTCTCTCTTCAGGTGGCAAGTCATCAAGTTTAGGCTCAACACCTCTTGATTTAGACCTGTATTCAGTCCTTTCTTTCTCATCACTACGCTCTTTTTTGTTGGACCGGCGGTCTCTACTCCGGTCGCGTTCTCGACTGCGCTCTTTATCCTTACTATTACGTCTTTTTTCTTTTTCTCTCTCACGTTCCTTTTCCTTGTCGCGATCTTTATCTTTGTTACTACGGTCTTTATCACGATCACGACGATCACGATCTCGGTCTCTATCACGTTCTCTGTCCTTCTTGTCATCTCTGTCCCTTGATCGGCGCGAATCCTTATCCTTATCACGTGATCTTTTTCCATCTTTTGATCTGCTTCTTCTACAAAGTTTAAGTTAATTTTTATATTCAATTTTTTATAATCAAACAACATAGTCCTAAAACTTAATTAAATAAGCAACTCTTACCGTCGACTGCTTTCCTTCTCTTTGTCTCTGTGCTTATCAGAATACTTGTCCGACCGATGTTTTGAAGAGGAAGTGTTATCCTGTCACACAAAGCACAAGGTAGAAGCAGCGCCACAGCAACACACGCCGAGTGAATAAATAAAAATAGCATTAGTTTATTGAATAAGTTGTATGAAACAATTTGTGAGTTTTCATTAATGACATTGAAAGAAACATGTCATTTGATGAAAATCACATATGTGGTTTGTTTCCTATACTACAGACGACTGCTTTCACAATCATTGTTCATCCTAGAGGTGGTTGTTCAAGTCGGTCCCTGGTCTACACTTACCATTTGGAAAACCACTGACTAATGATGTACACAGCGCTAACATCACACAGGGATACTTCTGTAAAAGATTTACGACCCATCAGCGCATGGTCTGTTTCAATTTTTAAATACTGACTTGCAATGCATTTTCTATTAAAATGTTATGTTTAAAATATATTTCATAAATTAATGTAAGATGAAAAAATTAAGTATAGTATAGTCGATACCTCATTTCGGTCAGGTCGGTGAAGTATGCTGGACAATTACCACAAAGTTCTATAAATACAAGAAATGATTCGCAAGTTTAATTTTGTTTTATAAATTTTCAGTGCCTACATAACTGTTCAAAGATGCCATTTATACTCTATTTTGGACATCTTTAATCAGTTTAACCCAGAGAGTTAAAATGTTTAAAGCACCAGATGCTTATATTTTGCATAAAAAGTTTATGATTTATTATAGTAGGTCTACAGATTAACTATGAGTTTATGTACCATATAATGTGTTAACTAAACAATTGATACTGAAAATTCAAATGGAACGAGAAATATTTGCCATTTGGAAAATAGAAAATGTTTATCAAAGAGAGGTAAATTTAGATAAGAAAGAGTAATTTTAATTACAATAACAAAATGTAAGTTTTATATGCTTATAACATATCTATAGAAAATAAGTATACTTTTGGAACAGGTTATCAATCAACTATTTTTTTAAATATATATATGATATAGAAATTAATTTAATCTATTTATTTAATTACTTTTACTACATGATAATTTTTTTTAAAAAAAATTATAAGGATAGAAAAGATCTATTTGCTTACCGATTTATTATACGGCGCTTCTAGCATGGCCTCAACATCTAAATCTTCAGCCATCCTGAAATAAAATTCGACAATTAATTACATGAGTTTTCTGTTCAATGTTAAACTACATAATAAAAAAGAACATACGTAATCGTTTATATATAATAATTATGTAGTCGTTTTATGATACTTTAACTTTATATCTGGAAATATTACATCAAGGACTAAATTGAGTACAACGATTTTGAGTTCCAAGTTTTGGCTAATTTACAAATGGTTAACATTAAAATGACAAATTAATGGAAATATGATTAATATACAGAAAAGAAAGAACCTAAAAATTATATTTCTGAAATAATGCCATGTTGATGTCAAAATTAGAATTACAAAATGGCGTACACATTGCTGGATTTTTCGATTGCTGCAATGATTTTAGACTTATTTAATTTATAGATAATTTACCTTAGAGAATAATTGTCCGTTATTAGTTGGACAAAATTGTAATATTTGAATATATTACTTCGAGCAATAATCTGTAAATAAAAAGTAGAAACTCAACGCTATCGTTTAAAAAATATTAGTTAAAGTTACGCGTTGACGGCTGACAGTTGACAACTTGAGTCTTGCCTTGCTTGACACCGTATAAGTGTATTATCTATGCTTGACACTAGATAGATAAATTTTGAATCATAGATAATACACTTGTTTTAAATAGAGTAGTATTATATATGATATCAACTTTATCTCAGGCAAGTGATGTGTTTGCTAGTGTTGCTTATGACTCAATAATGAATGAATTATGACTAATAATAATGAAGAACAATTTAGTATTATTTATGATTTACCGATGTACATGAATATGTATAAATTTGTTTGGGTAAATGTTTTATTTTCTATCAATATATTCATTATATCTGAACTTCGAAAATAGTGTGAATTTTTATTCGAATTTCATTGATATTATGTATAACTCGATTTCATATTAAACTAGCTACCTCGAAAATTTTTGATATTAGTCAACTCCTTTTACTTTGAAACTTTTACGTAAACATTATAATATTTACAGTGAAATAAAAAAAAATATTACCTAAAATTCCCCATCCTAATATTTTGAACAGGTAAAATAAATTGAAATTCATTTAGTTAAATCATGTTTAAGTTAATATGAATGTCGATTTCCACAACATAATAGTTAATGGACTTGATAGTCTTAAATAAACTACATTGGTACTATGTCTGTTATGTATTAAAAGCCTTATTTATAAGAATAACTAAGATTTATTAAAAAATATTATAATATACTATTGAAGCCATGATGTCGAATATATTTTCAAATCATTAGGTTATCGAAAAAAAATTACTCAGTACTCTATGTTATCTGTGTCATTTTAGAATTCCTTCAATTCAAGATATTAGATAATTTTTATTTATCGTCTGTATTCTGTATT
Source organism: Vanessa atalanta (assembly GCF_905147765.1). Classification (NCBI taxonomy): domain Eukaryota; kingdom Metazoa; phylum Arthropoda; class Insecta; order Lepidoptera; family Nymphalidae; genus Vanessa; species Vanessa atalanta. The sequence goes on from NC_061873.1 coordinate 8,014,396, forward strand.
GAGTACTAAGTACTTTGTTGTTGTTCGTTAATCACATTTCACAATATCATAATTCATATATTTATTATTTCACGGTTGTTTGTCTTAACAGTCTTAATGAATTTATGAAATATCTTCCGCTTATAACATTCTAAGTAAATAAAGTGTTTTCATACTTAAAACTTCACAACTATTTAAAAACATATTTGTCCATTGAAATAAACAATAAATTCCAATAGATGATTGAACATAAATAAATTACTAATTGTTACAGGTGAACGAGTTGATTCAAATATTTGTTTCATAAAATAACTTAAAAACCTTATACAATGACTACAGCCGCTAGACCTACTTTTGATCCTGCTAGAGGTGGTCAGGGACGTGGTGAGAAGGATTTAAGTGCAATTTCTCGTCAATATTCCAGTAGAGATCTTCCTAGTCATACAAAATTAAAATACAGGTATGTTATTAAAATCTACTAATGTGAAGTTGGTGTTTGTTTTTTATTTATAAACGAATATATTATTTTAAAGGGAGCAAGGTCAAGGAACTACAGAAGAGTTACGTTCAAGGGATTTCCGTAAAGAACTTGATGAAAGAGAAAAAGAAGTGAAAGGCCTTAATGCAAGAAGACAAACGGAACCATCAGTGAAACGGCTAAAAATTGATCAAGTGCCAGCTGCCAGCTTAGATGCTGATGACCCTCTTGAAGGAGATTCCACAGATTCTGATGACTCGGATGATGACACAGCTGCTTTACTAGCTGAACTGAATAAAATTAAAAAAGAGCGTGCAATTGAACAGGCCAAAAAGGTAACACTATATATTTATCTTAACTTTATGGTAAGGTTATTTAAATATTAGCCTATAGGACATATTTTCTTCTTAGATACACTTTTTCAGAAGAAAATTTCACTGATGACTAATTTCTCATATATATTGACATATATAATAAGTAAAAAAAAACCATAGCTAATGATAAATTTTTACTCAATTCTAATAAATAATCACCAATAAACAAGATAATTTTTTAAATTTTTTTATTTAGTGTTATAATTATATCACCATTGCATAGAAAAATCAAAGCTTAAAACTATCTAGTGAAAAAAGTGTACCAACTGAGGGTAATTTTTTTTTTTGTTTTTAAATCAAAAAGTATTGCTCAATTTATATTAAAAATGTGTAAGGAGAAACTAGTAAAGTTATGATGAATTTAACAACTATAAAAGTTATAAAACTATGAAAGTTTTAATAATTTAGAATAATTTAATTTTGTAGACCACAAAAAATTAAACTGCTTGCCAACTAATGTCATTGAATTTTAATATTAAAATTAACAAAACGTGAGGTTATACAGAGACTAAATGGACTAAATAATTCCAGAAACAGTATCTGGAATTTTCATAGAATAATAACGAATATTTAAACTTTTCCCTACTACGCTATACTGTTGTTGTCCAAATTGCATCAAAGTTTTCACTAAAAACAAATTTACTTTATATTATAATTGACATAATTTTTTCTGATAAACTTAATACTAAAATCAAAAAGAACTTCTACTGAAAGTTTTAGTTATGAGTTCCGTTTATATTTGGAAATAAATAAAAAAAAAATAGATTATCAACTCAATGTAATAAATTTCAAGTAAATTATTTTGATAAAATTGCAACATGCAAATATTGAATCAATGTGCACATATTACCTTATCAGGCTGGTATAGGGTTTTAATGATATATAAATATATAAATGAGGGTATATAAATTAAACATTTAAACCTCTTAACTGTGGATGTATTAGTCATTTAAGTTAAAGTATTGATTATTACAGATCTAAATGTAATAATAAAAACTTGTTTAAATGCTTGTTAAAAATTTATTTGTCTTGAAAACACATCAACCCTTTGAGTGTTATTAATTTAGAAGTTCACTCTGATGATAGTGATATCCTTTATAATTGATTGATACAATTCCTTCAAATTCTACCCAATTCCAAATTGGTGTGATGTATCGGTGGAAAAGCATGTAGTTAGGGTGTTGGAAAATCGCAGTCAAAGAGTGGGATCATATTTTAATGAGTTCTAAATTTCTTTTACCACTTTAGTATCTTTATTCCAACTTCTGGCCCTCTAATCTGCGGATTTTTACCCCCCCCACCGAACTGTACTGAACGACGCCTATTTCTAATCTGATTAAATATATGTTTTTATTAAAGGAAGCCGAAAAGAAGCAAGAAGAGGAAAGAATAAGAATGGAAAACATATTGTCCGGCAACCCACTTTTAAACTATTCTGCCGCAGGACAGAAAAATGACTTAAAGGTGAATATTATTTAAGTATATATGTTAATTTACTACTCAAAAGATATTTATGTCTTTCCTGTCATTGTAAATTAATGTAATATTAATTATTTATATATTTAAAATTATTAAAAAACAAGTTTTTGAATTCATTCTGAATTTATTTTAGTTTGTTTTTTTTTATTACATCATGTAGAAATTTACTTTGTAACGTAGAATAGTATTTTTTTTTATATATTTGTTGTTTTATCTTATGGTTTTCTTTATTAGGTAAAACGCCGATGGGACGATGACGTCGTTTTTAAAAATTGTGCACGTTCCGAACCTGAAAAGAAGGCAAATTCATTTATAAACGACTCCTTACGGTCAGAATTTCACAAGAAATTTATGGAAAAATACGTGAAATAAGTAGAATAATTGTTGATTTACCAAGTATGTAATGTTGGACACACAAATTCATCTAGACGTTCATTAAATTTATCTATACATTTCATTGTGTTCATAAAAGTTTTCATATGTAAAAATACTGACATTAAAATATATTACACATATTTTGTCATTTGTTTATTTTATTTATATCTCAGAATTCTATACTTATATAATCCTTTCAGTAAAGAAAATAAACAAAGTGTTGTACAAGACAATATAATATAAAGATCTATGTAATCCTATAACAACCCTGGCTCATGTAACATGAAATGAAATGATTTATTGCTTTTTGATGACCTTCGCAATTGTTGGTTTATGTATAGTTTTTGCGAATGACTATTCCAATACTAAACAATAATAAAAAAAAAGTTACTTTCAAAGTTTGTTGTTTATTTTCAAAGAGCATATAGAGCTATAAAATTTATTTTATTAAATGTCAAAGGGGTCTTTCTAATGATGCTTAAAAGAGCCGTAAAGGAGCCACACACTTATATATTCTAACGCCTAGCAGAAATAAATAGTCTATTTCAACCACAAGAGGAAAAAACCCATATAAACAACTATCATTGGTCGAGAACTTATATATATATGTATTCTTCGTCGATTGGAGTAGGTGTTGTGTGTCGGTTACAAAGGGGGGTGGGTCAAATACGCCAGTGTAACTAAAGGAACAAGGGACGTCAAATATTTATTCACATGATACATTTTTTTTTTATAACATTGGTAAACAGAGGTTTACCAATGTTATACTATATATTTACCAATGGTAAATGGTAATGTTATTATATTATATACAAATGGTAATGTTATACAAAAAGAACGGTAATTTTCCTAATTTTACACTCTTACAGCTCTCAGAGACATCAAATAGCTTTAATGCCAATCGACTACTTTTACAAAACGCATTTAAAAATAATAACAATCTCATTCAGACTCGTATCTCTAAGTCTGTCATGTCTAAAGATCTGACTAGAGCTTAAGAGCCCCAATAAGTTTGTAATTGTTTCAAAAATAGTTTTGTAACAAGGTATAAAATGCATCCTTTCAACCTTTCAGTCTACTGGTTGTCTTTATTTTAAAAATAATAACAGTCTGTTAATTACCCACTGCTAATCTATTATCTTCCTTCTTTTGAGGAGAACATTAGGAGTATATTCCAATACGCTGCTTTACTGCGGATTTTGAACATTTCAACCAAAAGGTCGAATGAGAGACACTGCCATACGTGAGGATTCACGATGTTTTCCTGCAACGTCTAACTCGAGATGAATTATAAATTCTTGAAAATTCAGAGATACCGGGTCAGTATCGTGCTCCAACCACTTGGTCATCTCGGTATTTTTAATAAAGTAAAAAAATTAAATGATACGATAGCTTGAATTCACATTGAATGATTAAAAGTTATTATTTAATATTAATAACTTTTCGTGTCATTTTCTTACTTTTATATACCTATGTGCTTTTAATTCTGGATGATATGGCATTGAATTATCCCGGCCTCAAGCCTAATACTTTTTTTTAACATTATGTTATTTTTATTTGAGAAATATTCATTATATTTCAAATTTGCCATAAAAATTACTCGACACGATGTATTGAAGTATTTGCTACAGTAATTGTTTTCGTACTTATTTATAATGTAAATAGTACGATTGTATTTGTATTGTATCTATACTAAAATCCTAAAATGGGTTAAAGACTCAGTTATTATTACCGAACGTTCGGATTGTATGCAACTTTAACAATGTTGTATCATTCGTTTGCTTCTAATCAGCTGCTTCCTACGCCTACGATGCCTTACTAATTGTGTAATGCTTCGAGCAAATTAAAACAAAATGAAGGTAAAACACACATTTCTTACCACATAACTAACATGATATTCTTCATAGTAGGATTTAAAAGCAATATTTTTGTATAATGGGTAAGTTAAGTTAGTATTACTATGTTCTCGTCCGTTAATATTTTTTTTAAATTAATTAATTTTTAGAAATTATAACATATGATTTTTTTTTATTTATACAAAAAATATTATTCGGTTTTATGGGGAAGTTTCATGGATATACATGCTAAATGGTTTTATTATGGAACTTGCCTTGTTGTAAGGAAAATAGTCTTATAAGTAAATTATATACCTAACTGCATATTTTTTAATATAAAATATATACGAACGATAATTTAACTTGATTTATCTCAAGCTAAGTAAGCTTTATAATATTTTTATATAATTAACTCAGAAATAATATTTTAGTAATTTCAAAGATGTCACAAGATCTTTAAATTAAAGAAGCCTATAAGAAAAATGACGTTCTGTAAGCGATTACATGTATCAGCACTGAATACGGACGGAAAATTTGTTAAATCTTAAAAAAAATTTACTTGTATTGGCAAAGTTAAAGTTTAAGACACTAACTTTGCCGATGCAAAACCTTGTTTGTTTGCATTTTGTAAGTATAATTTGGCTTAATGAATAAATTTCTAATGTTCTTAGGTTTTATTGAAAATTCAATAAATTCGGGCATTTTACTACCGTTACAATTTCTTTAATTGACTGTGTTGAACATGATTGGCATATTTGCCGATTGGTGATTTAGACTGGCATATTTGCTCTTCTAATTAATTATACGATTGATTTAAAATATACGATTAAAACGTTCAAAGAACTCACAAAATACGTATTTTTCTCCTTTCTTATAATTCTCAATATTCAAGAGGTCCATTATAAGCTATCATTGGTCCGCGAATCTGTCTAAGAACTGGCCGGTCTTTTAATAAAAAAAATATTTGTGTAGATTGTGTTTAACCGGTAATCGAGTGATCGAATTCACAAACCGATCAACTGTAGATACAGGAATGCGTACGGCTGTTCGGCTGCCGCTGTGATGTTTACATTATTTTATACGTTGTATGGTATAGTAGGTGAGGGAGGGGAGTCTGTGGCGAGCGCGGCGGTCGGCGGCCCACCTTGAGTGGGCAGGTTCAGTCATCAGTGGCTGCGGTTAGGTCCCGTCTCGGGTGTATTTGCGCCTTGTGCCGGTTTACTCGTCAGTTCAATAAGCGCGTTCACGGCGTACAGTAGAAGTTAAAGCCAGCGAATATGACTAGATTGAAGTCGGCGTGGTTGTACGCGAGTTATACTATACTTTTAATAATCGGTTCGGATGCTGCACTGTCTGGACTTTATATCGATAATGGTGTAGATCAAACTATTATACATCATTCCATGACGCGACATGAACGGCAAGCCGTTGAACACGAAATCTTAGAGCTTTTGGGTCTAGGTGAGAGACCTCGACGCTCACAAGCCCCTCCTTTAGATCGCTCGGCACCGAGCTTCCTACTTGATGTATATAAGCAACTAGCAGAGGAACATGAGCAGGCTAGGCCAACACGCAGCTCTGAGATGGCTCTCAGTGGTGAGGAACAACATGCCATCGATGAAAGTGATCTTATTATGACATTCCAGAGTAAAAGTAAGTATCAAGACTATTTTAGTAGTAATAGTATTAATAAAAACTTATTCTTTGTTTATAACATGTGTTGTTAATATACTTTATTAAACAACATTGTAAATATATGTATGTATATATTATGCGTAATGAGTGTTTTCTCAGAAGGTTATTTATGTTTAGCTTTATCAGTGAGTAAACACAACTTCAGTGAGTTTATATCGTCTGTTCGTTAAAATTAATTAGATTAGGTGTTACTAATTAATACATAATTATTACAAAATGACATGTGCAATTTTTCCGTCAAATATTTTAAAAATATTCACTTATAGTTTGACGTTTATGGTCGAATCCTCTTTACCCTGAGGACACGGACGTAGGATCCTTGGTTCGATGGAGGTCCAGAAATGTGAAACGCCATTTTTGATTTTTTTTTCTATAATACTTTGACTTCTTCTTAAGAACTAAATGAAATTTAAAATTATTTCTTTATTTAGGATTGAAGTAAAATTTGCAGTTCAAAGTTTTCGATTTAAAATAAATTGTTATTAATACTGTGTAGGTAGCTATAGGATGTAAGAATTAGTATGTAATACAAACTATAAATAATATTTCTTTCGTTGTCGTATTGTTTTTATAGAACTTAAGGTTTTTGTTATATACGTTGGATATCTTTGTAATTATAATAACTAAAATTCTTTAAAATTATAGCCAAATAGTCTATCGCCTAACACCAATACTTAGTATTGTTGACTTTCGATTTGAGGAGTGATTGAGCCAGTGTAACTACAGGTACAGGGACATAACATTTTATCTCCCAAAGTTGGTGGCGCATTGGTGATGTAAAGAATGGTTCTCACAGCGCAAATCTATTTAGGTGGCATTTCATAAAAAATCCATATAATAAACTAAAAAAAACTAAATTTCATCGATATTTAAACAACTGGTTATCTTGATTTCAGTCAAGACTAATCATCGATATTAATCAATACATTTTAGATGACAATTATATTCCTTTACATATATTTTTCATTTGAATTATCACAATTTTATGTTTTCAGTAAAGTTGACAGTAGTTGGTGGGGACCCATAAGTTATAATTCTTTTTTATTTAAGGAATGTAGATTGGTAATGTAAAAGTCAGTTGAAAAAAAAACAACCATTTATTTAGTCCACTGTCAATATTTATTATTTTTGATCTTTTTGACCATTATCATATTATTTAGGAGAGCGTAATCCTCACATTAAAACTGGACCCTGCAGGTAAAAATGAGTCATTCGTGAAATGCTTCGCATTCCGACGAGCAGGGTTAACGATTCACATGATTTTTTTTAAATAACGAGTATTTATTTTACTAATATCATAAATGTGAAAGCTTGGATATATTGATGTTTGTTACTCAATCTCACCAGAACTTTTTTTTGAAAAGTCAAATGTGCAGACTACATTTTTCTTATGTGTTCCTATACGGTAACTAAATAAACAAACTAAATGTAAATAAAAACGTTAATTTGGTAGCCCTACTATACTTAAATATTGAGGCCGGCATTGGCAAGACAGTATATTATTTTATATTATCTACTGGATTCAAACATTTGCCGTCCTCCTAATTGGTCCTTATTGTTCTATTAGCATGTTAAACGGACTTTTAAGAAATAGGTACATTGTTTTAATACTTCTTTTTTGGTGACTTTATCTAGAACAATATTTTACTTTAGTTATTATATTTTTTATTTCTAGTTTTTTCTTATATATTTAATAAAGGTAGGGAAACTGACAAATGAGTCAACTGATGGTAAATTATCCGCACTGCCCATTGACGTTGCACTGAGTAATATTAACTATCAATGAGGATTTTCAATAACCTTTGGAATTAAGATGTCATATCCGCAGTGGTGGACTAAGCCAGTCAGAGGCATGAACTGAATAGGGCTCGTAGTTTAAGAAGTTGACATACTTATACAAGCTTTTTATTACGTTCACATTTAATGTTTGTATAGTCAATTTGTTGCAAGTGAAATTTAAATGCGACTAAAATAAACAAATATAGAATATGAATATGGACGAGAAAAATAAAATACGAATTGATCGGTAAATATCGAAGTACTTTAGGTTTAAAATATATACGAAATGCAACTTAGTATCGAAGTACAACTATACATACCTAAGTGAAACTGGACCTAAAATTCTATAGGTATTAAAAAGATTAGCAGTTGTAGTACCGTCTCTGGTATACATATTTTTATGGCATCTCGCTACTCTAAACTACCTCTTAGATAGGCACTAAGAATATTTTTAAAGCATTGGGTTGAATTTGATCAAGCGAACATGGAGACGTTTAGGGGCCTGGGGACCATAGGCACGTGGTGGGCCATCTATTTCGCCTCCCCGATCGCCCAACGCTGTATATCTCTTGTCTGGTGCAGTAATACCGGGTCATACAAAATGGAACTCAATAATTCTAAGTGTTGCTATTTATCCAAATAATAATTAAAAATATGTTATGAATGGGTGAATACCCAGACAACATGCACCAAGAAAAAGTATTTATATTTTATACATTAGTTATACATATTTTATAGAGGTTAATGATATATTAATATTAAATGAAAACAATTTGTATGTAAGTACATAATACACATAAATATAACCATAAACATTCTATTAGAGCGCTCAAAGAAAGAAAGATAAAACGCAGTTTGAGTAAAAAGAGAAACAGAACAGATTTCAGGTTACACTTATATTATAACTAGAAAAAGAGGAAAAAGTCATTCAAAGTTACGTCTTATTGAATATGATGTAGACCTTCTGACCCATTCCGACAACGGAGGTCTTTCTTAACGGCAACTAGGCAACTACACTTTCTCTCATCTTGAGGAGAGGGTTGATGCTTATACGGACACTCTGCTCCGATTTAGATTGCTGGAGAAGTGGCAGAATTTTATCCATCCTTATCTGAATTAAAAATAAATAAGGTTTATACCTTATTTGTTTTTAAAATTGAACGACACTTTTCGGGACTTAAACTCGCAACAATTAATAATCACCACTGGGCCATCTCGTAGAAATTGAGAAAAAAAAAACAAATTAATTTTATATTCAGACATACAATATACGTGTATGGTACAAGGAATCAGGATGACAAACGAGGGAACCGTATAAAACCTTCATAAACTGTCTGTTTTAATGGATAACGACTCATAATGTTTATATTTAAGCGGTCAAATATTGAATGATGGTCAAATTTAAGTAAAACATTTTGTTATAAAAATATCGATGATCATATATATAAATATCCTGTTTAAATAATTGATTAAACCATTTATTTAATCAATCAAAATTATATAGACAATGTTTTATAGTAATTTATGCCAAATTCTTTAACGTAAACACGAACACGTGCATATAGAGTCAAGTTACATCAAGCTTGATAGAGGACACGCCACCTGCGACGAAGTATTTAGTAATTAGCATATTATTAGTATTTTCTCGTTGTGATGTTGACAAATCGATATCTTTGGTTATCAAAGAATTATCATAGAACCTATCTTATGTCTGGAATATCTCAAATTAGTAAAATGTAGTAAAACTGCGAATGACTATAACCCTTTTTTATATGGCATAAGTTGGTGGATGAGCATATGGGTCACCTGATGGTAAGTGGTCACCATCGTCCATACACAGGGGTGTTGTAAGAAATATTAACCATTCCTTACATCGCCAATGTACCACCAACATAGGGAACCAAGATGTTATGACCCTTGTGCCTGTAGTTATATACTGGCTTACTCGCCCTTCAATCCGGAACACAACAATACTGTTTTGTGTGTACTGTTGTTTGGCGGCAGAATATCTGATGAATGGATGGTACCTAGCCAGACGGGCTTGCACAAAGCCCTACAACCTAAATTAGTATATAGTGTAATAATTAGTAGTTAAGTAAAACACTAATTTATAGTGATAAAAAAGCAAAGCAAAACTTTCAATTCAATCATACGCTAGAACTTAGAAAACAAAGTTAACTAAAATAGGATAAGCCAGTTGTAGCACAAATATTCTTTATTATAGATACTAATCTAAGACCACATTATAGCAGCATGTTAGAATAAGCTCTAAATCTTTTCCTTTAGAGAAGCCATAAGAAAGACATTTAAGGGCAGTTACTATGTTAGTAGCATCGTATTGTTGACAGTGTCTGACTAATGCTTATAAACAATTCTAGAACATCACCTGGGTGCATTACGCCACGGACACGGAAGACACGTCTGGTTTGATGTAGCGAGTGCTCCGGGAGACGCCTCATCTCTCCTCACAGCAGAGTTACGCTTGCACCAGGCACCTGTGCATTCAGAAGACCCGACTGCATTGTACACTGTGGTCGCGCATCGTGTTATAAGTGTAGATAATCTAGGGTAAAAATTAAACATTATCTTTTTAAAAGTAATCTAAGTATTTACATAACTTAGAGTTTTAATTCACGGACTTGTTTTAAGATATGTAGTATATTATGAAACTCGGATCTATCTATAGTAACAACGTAATGTTCACTCAACTGATCGTAATTAAATTTGACACTGACTTAGTTTGAGACCTGCATACAGACTTAGGCACATATATAATGGAATTTACCAGAAAGAAAAATTGATACAGAAAGAGCTGTGAGGTAAACTGTCGACTAATGAAACAAACTTTTGATTTTCAGAGGCATTGAAATGGAACGTATTGCAGCAGTGAACACTAGTATAGGAGCTGAAGGCTGGTTAGAGCTAAATGTAACGGGAGCGTTGGCAACATGGCTTGGTGCACCAGCTGACAACCGCGGTTTCTTTATAACCTTACATCCGCATTCGCAACCAGGTCAATATTTAGCGTTAATTTGTTTTAGGAAATAAATTTGTAAGAATTGTTTAGTCTCTTATCCCATGTCACCACCACCTGTCGGTAAGCACCAAAAGTAAGTTGATGTGCACATCTACCTTTCTAAATTGATAAAATTGAGATTTTTCATGAAATTTATTTTATCTGATTGCTGTAGCATATGAAAAGGTATAATTATTAAAAATAAAAATCATTGTTGTTTCAGAACGTCATGTGAAACCAGAAGAAATAGGATTGGATGAGACCCACGGTGCAAACGCTGAGGGAAAGCAACCTTTTATGGTAGCATTTTTCAAGCATGGACCCAAGCTTGGTAGCTCTGATACTGGTGCTCGACGAAAACGCGAGGCAAGACGTTGGCGTAATAATGGATATTCTGAAAACTATTTAAGGAACCCTTTAACAGGCTAGTCAAGATAATTTAACCGATTTTTTTTATAATTCATAAGCTTTTTTAAATGTTAATCAGTTCTAAGACTTAAAATTCTTTGAAGTTTTATCTTTGAACGAATTTATTAGGAGCACTGGGCATTTGACTTTTGAAATAGAAAACGTCTCAATTAAAACATCGTAATTTTGACCAATTGTTAAAAAATATCGACACTAAAGATTTCTTTCATTTTTTTTTTTTTTTAATGTTGGTCACAAAAATATATTTTCTAGGGTATTTATATATTATTTATATATTTTATAGTTTTATAGAATAAAGTAAACATAGTAAGTTTTATGTTCAAAACACACATTGTTTTAAGAAAAAAAAGGGTTGTTTTATATATAATATAAAATTGCAAGGAAATACAGTTTGGAAACTGGCCTCCTCTTGAATTTCCAATATTAATTTCATTTATTGCTTAATATTTAACACTTACCAAGAATAAAAGGCCTTATGTACGAAGCTGAAGCATCGTATTTAACAATAAAAAATGTTTTCACTCAGTAAATACTCTGTTTTGCACGTCTTTACTTGCAATTAGCAATATTTTCTATTTTCAGAAACAAACCGAATAAGACGTTTATTGAAATTCCAGATACGTCGCATTGGACGACCAGAAGCTGCGAAATACAAACACTTTACGTTAGCTTTAAGGACTTAGAATGGCAGGTAAGATAATAAATGGCTAGCTCATATTTACAAATAGCAAAATAACAAGTATATGAAATATTATTAAGATATCTCTTCTCTGATCATGAATGTGATATGAAATCTTAGAATTAAAACATGAACGATTTTTTAATTTTATACATCCTGTGCATCTACAGCCAAGAATGCACTAAAGTTATTACTACATATTACTATGGGCATAAGTGCTATCCTCTTATCTTCAAGAAAGCCATTTACAATCTACCCATACTCTGCCGTTACACTATCCCTTACGGTACTTTTTCCTGTATGTTTGATATACAATTATCCTTGTCGAAAATATCGATTGTTAAGGCAACAGTAGCAAAATCAATTTTTATAGTAACTTTATTTTTTTTCATGATAAATTAATTTGATTATAAACATATGTAATAATAAATTATATAATTTATTTAAGATTTCGAGCAATGATCATGTAAATTTAATGTTTATTTGGTTTACTCTTTCTGTGATTGGAATGGGCTGTAGATGTTTTTCTTATACCACGAAGTAACGGATGCCTGTCTACAGTCGGAATAAACGCGGTCAAAAATTGACAGTTAACTGACCTATTGACTTTAAACTAAATTACGAATCACTAGATCTATACTCTGTATAAAAAAAACTTTAATGATGATCTACGCAAGTGATTTTTTTTCTACATACCACTGTTACGTGTAAAATGGTGACAAAATATAATTATGTATATCATTAAAGTGTTGCGATGTTGCGATTGCTTAAAAGAGTTTTGCATAGGTATAATATTTATTAAAATTTATTGAAATAAATCGAATGAGTAAAGTGAAGATCAAGCTTGGCCCATTTAATCAATGTTGTAATTGAAAATAAATAATGTATTTATTATAAATAAATCACGCTCGCCTTAAATGTCCGCCGTATCGAGTTGGAAGTCAAGTTAGAGATATGAGATGTAGAGTAAATCTCCGCTATCATTCGTTGTATGATGACATTTATAGATTTGCTAGCCGCCAGCGCTTCGCTCGCTTTTTTTAAGGGTAGGCGGTAGTCGGTAGTCGCTAGTCAGGAGTTATGCATAAAAAGGCCTATGTTCGTCCTTGGGATTGAAGAAATTTGGCTTGAAGCAATCAAGCCAAATTTCATAAAAGTCGGTTCAGTAATTTGGCCGTGAAACAGCATCAGACTAATAGACAGACAGAGTTACTTTAAGTCGGTATTTTAATATTTTTTACATTTTATTTTATTTTTATTCAGGATTGGATCATCGCGCCGGATGGTTATGGAGCTTTTTATTGCAGCGGCGAGTGCAATTTTCCACTGAACGCACATAAAAATGCAACGAATCATGCAATAGTACAAACGTTGGTTCATCTTTTAAATCCCACACAGGTTTGAAAAATCTATTGCATACCTATTAAAATAAGATTTAAAAGTTTTCAAGATAATACCTTTTACCTGGTATACAGAAAGTATTACCAAAAAACTTTCGTGGCTGTCCACCATTGTGAAGGGCGCTTACCACAGCGCCTCTTACGTTGCACACTCTAAGAGCCAGATTGTATTATTAATTAATATAAATTGTCAAAGCGATAGTGAACTTTGCTTTTGTCTTAATAAGTCAACTGTTGATCATGTAATAAATCGAATACATATACATATTATATCGTATAATCGACCATTTACTAAAACCAATAAAATAAATATCGACGGACACTGATTAACTAACTTTTAGTTATAATACATTACATTAGCAGCCTGTAAATTTCCCAATGCTGGTCTAAGGCCTCCTCTCCCTTTGAGGAGAAGGTTTTGAAGCATATTCCACCAAGCTGCTCCAATGCCGGTTGGTGGAATACACATGTGGTAGAATTTTGTTAAAAATAGACACATGCAGGTTTCCTCAAGATGTTTTCCTTCACCGCCGAGCACGAGATGAATTATAAACACGAACTAAGCACATTAAAATTCAGTGGTGCTATCCTGGGTTTGAACCCGAAATCATCCGAATAGTTATATACCAACAAGAAATTATAAAATTCATCAAGTACGCAACTGACAAGTCAAATATTGTATCACCGTGGCGACCCAAGATGGATGCCCCTTTCTTTTACTAATTACTACGTCTGAAAGGTGACGTCACTTCCTTGACCACGTCACTCAGTTTTTGTCCTACAATAATAGATTGTATCATACATCGAAATTAGTCGCTAAGTGACTACTTCTAGGCCTGCAGTAACAGAATACTTACCGTATCACTTATTAACATTTTAAGTCATACGTTTTATTAAAGTATAATATGCTTTTATTTTCAGGTTCCGAAGCCATCGTGTGCCCCAATCAAGCTTTCCCCCATTTCAGTCCTTTACTACACGGATGATTCAAATGTGATATTGCGCAAATACAAAAATATGGTAGTAAAGAGTTGTGGGTGCCATTAATTAAATAAAACGTCGTGATTTTATATATTGACAGCCAAAACTAGTCGTGATGTTTTAATAAGCTGAATTAGGTAGCTAAATATAGATTATCAGGTTTTAATTAAACAGGTATTTTTTAATTATAATTTTAATGTCACAAAATTTTAATAAAGTGAAACAGCTTTTAAATTTGATATAGTAACAGTTACAATAATAAATCAGCGATTTAAATGTTATCATTACATTTTAGTATTTAATGTTTTAAGATAAAAAATAACTATAAAATTGTTTTTCTGAATACATACTCAACGATATCATTGCTCCGTCCGCTTATTTGATAGAGTATTTAATGTTTCAAATATGAAATACCAATAAGCTAATCGTTGTCTGTCTGACGCTGTATGCGTTTACACCAGTGGTCCTCAATCTTTTTGTTATGAGGAATGCTAATCTAATTCTTAGAAGTATATTATGTTGTGCAGAACACTTTAAATGTATTTTGTATTTGAAATTCAAACAGGACAAACCTTTGTAAGTTCTAGAATCAAAAAAAGATAAAAAATGAGTCTGATATGGAATTATAAAAACAAAACTAAAATCGTATCGCACGCTCTAGATATGGCCACGCATCCCCGAATATGTATATAAGAAATTTTAACATATTCGTGTCACTAAAAGGCCCATGATAAATTCAAATATGTCCTTCCCTGTTTTGTACTTAATTCTCTCGCGGCACACTTGTTACATAGTGTTTTTTGCAGAGTATCGTTGTTTTGCGAACTATGGATTGAGGACCACTAACTGCAATATAAAAATTTGACCTTTATGTTGGCCGTGAACACTTGTTAAGGCAAGTTCACATTAATATGCATTTTCAGGCAAGTATCATAATTATGAATTATCCTAGAACTATCATTTACTTTTTATAATTACCATAATTATATATTGTATTTAAAATTTTAAATATAAAGTAGAAATAAATATGATTTTAATTCCATGAATGTTTTATGTGTAACAATAATGCTGTTACATTTACAAAACATGCTATGATATATGTTGTTAAAAATGTATTTATTTGCATTCACAAAAATCAATACGTAGGTCTAGATAATGACTGATGATGTATGATGCTTTAATATTTGTATAAAAACTCAATAATCAATATTATTATGTGAAAATCTATATAAATAACCATTATTTGAAAATATCTTCTAACTTTTGAATATTCAATTATGATGACTTTTAATTATTGTTAATGATTCTTAATTTGAATACTGTCCGAATTTTATTAACAACTTTCGCATCACAATTAATTAATGATTAATAAATAAGTTTTATATGAATAAGGTTATATTTATGTAAAGGATCTGAATTACGGAAAATAAATACATAATGAGAAATGTGATGTTTTTTTGTTATCGACCTCATTCTGAATGAATAACAAAAGAAAATGATGTATGAAGAAATTTACTATTCAATAAACGAGCTATTTTTATATTACAATGGTCTTGTTAGTAATGTACTGTTAATTGATCGAGTGTGTTGTCTTACCTTATACTCAAAATTATTAAAATTTTCACAAATAATGTAAATATAGAGGATAACAGATAATAAATAAAAGAAAGTTATAAAATAATAAGACGAAGGAGAGATATCAAGTCAATTTTAAAAAGAAAAAATGTAACGCAAAGAGTCGTCCGAAAGTCTCAAAAAAAGCTATATCATTTATAAATAAAAAAAACCTTTAATCGAATTTGAGAGCTGTGTACAATATACACTGTTAAGTAATATGTGGTTGGTTAACTGTATATATATTACAACTACCGTTAACTCATTAACTGTAGCTAAATAAGGATATCCAAAATTCAAATATAATAAATGATGAATTTCCATACGAAATCCCTTTTTAGTACTTTTTAATCAACCTACAGAGTTTCCGTGCAAAATATCATCCTTTTAGACCCACTTATACTGTGCGATGCGAGTTAGTCAGTCATTTAAAAAATTATTTACATAAATGCGGCTAATAATTAAGAAGCGTAATTATTACATTTGTAGCTACAATTGTAGGTAATACGGTATATGTATTAAAATATTTTTTGATGTAACGGTAAAGTAGTTATTTAAATCGATAATTCCAGTAACCTAATCTCAGTCGGTCCTTTGGATTATTAGAAATATAATCGTATGGCGTTATAAATCAAGAATTGAGAAATGATGAAACAAATTTTTTAAAACTTTTAAATCATATGTAGGATGGGTACATGGTCATGATTTTTCAATGATAACATTTCTTATCAATTTACAATCTGGTAATTTTTTCTCGTAAGATATGATAAATAGTTAAATATATTCAATATCATCGTTACGAGACTCAAATTCTTTTATGGAAAACATTGAAATAGTTAAGCAAAATTTTTGTTTAACAATCTACAATGCAAAGTAAGTTATATGATATAAATATATTTATGTTTTTGTTGAAAAGTAAGTATATTTATTTTCTAAGCCAATCGGTCGGCTAAAGATTATCAGTATTTGATAACGATTGAATCGTCATCTTTGTCGCAATACTTATGATTCCACGTATCATATAAGAATCCAAGCGTTTAGCCGTAGTATTGTTTGGTGTACACATTAAGCAATAGTATACCTTACAGAGAATATCGTTGTGTTTAACAAAAAGCAAATATTAGAATAGATATGAGGATGTTAAAGCTATAACTAGATTTATCACAGTATATAGTGCGTATGTGTGTATGTGTGTGTGTGAAACTTGCGGATACGACTTTAGTGGGGGAGGAGCGGAAAGTCGAGTCAACAGCTTCAAGGGCGCTGCAGCCTCCCGCGAATAGTAGTGATCATAGGAGCTTCGCAGCCGGCTTCATTCACCCGCCGCCGTTCAGCTACATCGCACGTTTCATATTTTTCTTTCAAATAAACAATGCATTCCGTTACGACAGACATTCTCCACCTGTTATAAAGTTTATTTATTTGTGAAAATCACCGACTTGAGTTACGCTTAAACGATGTGGTCTTTGATTTTAGTATCTATAATTGTATTTGCAGTGGCGGGCACCATCGGTGCACTTAAAATAAGTGATGATCAGGAGAAACTAATTTTTCGTAAGTGTTGTCCTAGAAGCCAAAGCTTAATTAAAGTGTCTCAAGCTAATGAAACATTAAGTGAACGCTATGAATGTGTTGATCGTGAAAGCTTAAAGAAAAGTTATGGCATTTTTAGTGAACCTCTTTATGTTAGCAATCGAGTCGTTATCAAAAATGGTCTTCCAGTAGATTGTGATGAATTGCAAGCGGTACAAATTAATATATCTGAAACTGAAATTCTACCCTGGGAAAATGATTGCTATGACAGACTCGTAGCTGAAATCGTTAATGGAACTTTGAAACAAAATGTACCTAAAACAGTAGCTGTTACTTGTAATCGGAGTGAGGTAGAAATTTTAACTGATACAAAATTAAAAATATATGAATTTCGCAAATGTTGTCCTCGGGGACAGCGTTTTGATACAGTTTACCACGAATGTCGAGATATACCTAATTTTCCAAATAGTGATAAAGATTGGTTAGTACAACAACTCAATGTAAGCTCCGGTCAAATATTTGAAATAGAAAATGGCCTTCGTTGTAAACTTGACGAATACGCTGTGGAGTTACGTGATAGTGCTTACTTATTATCAGTCGAAGGAAGTACTTTATTTGCTTTAAGTAGAAGTGGAGAAAAAGATGGCAGATTCATGCCAGGTGAATGGTGTATGGATCAAGAATACGGGACTGATAGTTTAATAGCCCAAGTCTGTACACGAAATTGTGATACTTTCAGTGCTTATTGTATACGAAAATGTTGTCCTCTAGGACAACACTATAAACTCCGCCGGTGTGGTAGTTATATTAGTACTTGTGTTCCTAACGAAGATCAAGAAGTATTGTTTAATATTTCCACATACACGGAACCATTACAAAAAGATTATGAAGATTTGTTTGGTAAGTGTCGATGCAACAAATTAATGTAAACATATAAGTACCGTTTTAATCAAACAAAAAAATAGCCTAATATTTCCTTGAACTCTTAAACTTTAAATGTGATTTAAGGTATAGGTATAGGTAGTATAATATGTACATATATTATAGGTAATAAATTTTGACGATCTGTTTTAATGTCAGCAAATATTTTATATTTCAAAACATTAACGCTAATAAATAAAATATGTGATAGAGTCGTACGTATACCCGCGATTATGACAAAAGCTTCGTCCCAAAATATTACAGTCGGGAATGGCATAACTTTACAAACTCCTTATCTTATATCCATATTATACAATTAAATATTATAGTCACTACTCACTAGTAAAACTGTAGTTATATATTTAAAAAGTAAATATCCTCAAGAAAAGTGTAGATAGGTACTAAAAATAAGCGAAATGCCCGAAAGAGCTTTGTCGTTTTACGCTACTACAATATTGAATGGTAAATAATTTGATTTTTCGTTGTGATATCTATTGCCATACTTGTTCGAGTACGAGTATTACCTGTTTAAATTTTCCATTAAATTTTAAAAATAACAAAGTGCATTTTTTAAGGAAAATTATAACAAAGTTATAATATGCGGTAGAAAAAAATTATTACATAATGACGAAGGAAAATCATCATAGTTTTTCCTTCGTCTTTGCGACATATGTATGTCGCGTAAATATTAAAATTTTAATAAGTTTATGTTTCTAAGTTTTCTTCACTAATTAAATAATAAAAGTAAATATTTTATTCAGTAAACCGAAAAAGGGAGAAGCGCTTTTTGACTAAAAACTATATACTTTATAATTATGTATATATTAATTAAATATTACAAAAAATTTAACTTTTGAAATAAAAACTAATAACATTATAAATCTAGGTAAATAGATTATGTATGAACTGTTACAGATCTACCAATTGTCTATAACTGTTTTGAAATTCAGCTGCAAGATCTATACTAACATATGATTTACTAAAAAAATCAATATAAGCTCGTAATAAAATAAAATATATTTATTTTGTACTAAATATTTACTATCATTTCGTTTTAGACGTGGTAGGAATGAGAATAGGGTTGCAATGTCCCTCTGGACGATATGGACTCAATTTATCAATTCCCGGAGATCAGCATCGTCTGACTCGAGAGTCCTACCTGGAGACGCCCACCATTCTTACGGATAACTATTGTCTAGAGGTGTTTGATCGGCGGGAATGCCCTGGCAATAATGATGTCATCGTCAGCGGCGTGCTTTGTTTTTTACCAGCTGCCCAAATCAAGGATTTTCGCGTTACTTTTATAGTAAGTAATATGCTATGAAACGGGGAATTCTAAATACCTATCTATCATTTTGCATTTGTAAACAAGAAGAACAAACTCCTTGGATATCGTTATTTAAATAAAAAATTGCACAGTAAGTTTACTTCTGATAATCTCGGAGCTATAACTTTAATCATTATAATTATTATCATCACTTAAAGTTAATAAGCAGTTACTTCAATCTATTGTCATTTGAATTGCTTTAATAATAAAGCTAAGTAGACATAATAACAGAATATTGTATTTTAAAGAAAATAAATGCATACATAAAAAGAAAAATATCTAATTTTAATAAGAATAATAAGATCATAATGTTAATTCGGCAATGACATCGCTTATGTTATTATTATAAATAAAATCATTTATCTTTGTTTAGTTAAATTAATTGTTCTTATCTGAATCTTATCTTCTTTATTTTAAATTTTTTGTATATTAAATGTTATCGATATGATTTTTTATAATTTTCTTTGAAACGAGACTATGTGGTAAAAATTCAAAAACCGAAGAGAATACTATATTAGTACAATTAATATCTTAAACTTGTTCCAATAATGAGATGATGAAAGATTGCTTTGAGATTATAATTCTATTAAATTTAAATTTTCATGTGTAGATGATCAATGGGTTGAAGATGAATTGGGTTGTGTATAATATTGCTTATTTAATAATGAATCAGTTTCAGCTGCGAGCGGACATAGATATACTAGGTACATTCAATGTAGTATGTTTGTTTCAGTAATCTTTTATTTATAATCAAGGTTGTGTATTTATAGTAACAATTAATCAAAAACATTTTATAGATAAAATATAATATTAATCCTAAGCTTGCATGATAATATTATGCATAATTTGGGATATTTCATTTATATAAACACGTTAAAAGATAATACAAGAAGTTTCTTATATTTCTTTCAAATTATATTCAGGAAAATGTAAATATCGGTTTGCAAATTATAATGTTTTTGAGACAAATCCATTCGACTTCTAATGAATCTCTCTCTTTTGTAGCGGTTAAATTACGTTTTTTTTAGTTACTTATTGTGTTTATGATATAAAAGAACTATGACGGCAAATGAATTATATGCCTTATCATTCGACCGTTATTAAAGCGGTTCTAAATAATAAATCAAGTTTCGAAATAATCCCTTATTGCCCATCCTGGGTACAGCAACTCGAAAAATGTTAATACTTATTTTATTTTGTAGATAATAACAATTTCGAGTATATGCCTTGCACTGACTTTGGTCGTGTACTGTGTTTTGCCGGAGTTGAAGAACTTACATGGACGTACCCTGATCTGTCACGTGAGCATGATGTTGCTAGCGTGCTCGTGTCTCGCCAGGGTGCAACATAGTACCGTTACAGACTACAGACTCTGCACAACGCTTGGTAAGCTCAGTTTTATATATGTATAATAATTATGGTAATGTCTATGTTAAGTAGAGTACCGTACTATTTTTTAATTGACCTTTATTTATATTTGTAATTTTATTTAATAACCACATTTTGTTTACTAAATACCAAATGGTACGAACTAACATACACGAGATATTCGCTGCAGCGAATATTCGCGCAATGCGAACGGCGTCGCATCTTGCGTCTGAAACAAATGTATGGAAATGTACGAACCGGATCGCACGAGCGTCGGGCGACGTCTAGGAACCCAAAATCGTATTCGCCGCGGAATAATGGACGTGGTCTTTTTTATAAGAACCTTTAACTGAATGTAAAAAATACAGTTATGTGTATATAAAGATTTTTTCTCTTTGAAATGACAAATTTTCGAGACAACATTACTATAATTATAATATTTCGTACTCAGTCTAAGCTCTCGCTTCAGCCTCGATAAAGGATATCTAAGGCGATTTTTATTATTTGCCCATCGAGGGGATAATATTCGTATACCATACAACTATTCATTATTTATATAAATATTTATTTTGTGAGTCCCGGGTTCATCTAGTTACTGTAAGAACAATGGTACGAACATTTATTGAAAACAAATTTTGATAAATTAGGAAGAATACTTGATAAAAAACTATTTAGACAGTAAAAAATTTAATTTTCAGCCTGCAGGTTAAGTATTACTTAATTTATTGGCAATTAACATATGTATTAGTACTGATTATGACTGACATGCCTATGATATGACAGCTATCAGTAGTTTTATAATTATTTTAATACTGTAACTGCGACTTAAAACCTTTTGAGCCTATTTGAATAAGTAATACTCATGTGAGATTACATTTTTTTATTACAATAGGAACAGTGAATTGATGTAATCTATTCTAGAAAGATAGTTTCTATCTCTTAAGTGTAGTGAGCCAGTAGCCATAACACACGGATCGCTAAAACTAGCAGATTAATGTTTGTATTAATTATTACATTTTGTGCTCTTAATTCACTTTATTTATGACTGCGGACGAAAACGAAGTGGTTCCTTCAACTAACTGCTTCGGATCAGATTTGACCACGTACAGGTATAACCACCAACCTACAGTGTAGTGCGTTATTATGTACGCTCTTAACTCTTTCCATAACAAAGGGGCATTTGCCCAGGCGTCTTACATTTACTTACACTGTACAGACTAGTACGTAAGATTTATTTTAATGTTAGTTCTGATTTGACAAAGAATAACGACATAACAAAATCAAAGTCAAATACAAATTTTACTAATGGAACTCTACAAGAAGTATTTTGGTTTGATACGTTTCTTAATTTAATGTCATTGGTTTGCTTTCACGTTTTATTTATTCAAACAATCTTCATAAAATTAGCATAGCTCGTATTACAGGGAAGGATAATGAATACTTTATATTCAAGTAAGTTACTTAGCTTGTTTGACATATAAAAAAATCTACTGACACTACTATTATATCGTAAAAATGTTTTGGAACAGTACAGATACATTTGAAGTAATCTATATATAGACATACGTATATTCTCAAATTTAAATAACAATTAAAAATGTAAATACTATTTGTATTAATATTTAACATACAAAGTTATATTAATATACAACATAGTTTAAATATTGAACTTTTAATGGTTGTGTCATATTTACTATGACGCAATTTTCAATAGCACCTACCTTGTTTTAGAGTATACTCGCTAGACCACCTCAACTTCGCAAAGGAACCTTTTGGGGGTTATATACTCGAAAATATTTTAAATATTTGTAGACAACGCTTAAGTTATTATTATTTAAATTCGTTGAAAGTAAAGCCCGATTACTATATATTTAAGTCGTTCAAAAAGGTGTGTGATTAAAGCTGCATGTAAACAATGATAGTAAATAAAATAACTTATAGGGATAAAATAATTGTTACAAAAGTATGTATAAAATGCTAATCTTTTTCGTAGCGTTGAGATAATAAAGTTAATGATCATTTTTATAAGGTAAACTAAATGTGGCAAAATAAAAGTATAAAGAAATAAAAATAAATGTATAATAATTAATAATAATAATAAATAACCAATAAATCAATTAAGCAATGGCATTATAAAGATAAATTTTCAGATTTTAATTTATTTTTGAAAGGTATATTTTTGAGAGGAAAATATACGGTTTAAAATCACTTTATTTCTCAAGATTACAATCACTTCGAGGAGAAATAAATAAACTTAACAAATTAGTTACAATTAATATACAGAGTGCGCAAATAAATAGACGGTATTACAAAAAAACTATGATGTGAAAGTGTTATGTTTATTGGTGAAAAGATCCACAATAGTACTGCACGGCCAAAAAACTACAAGAAATCGAGATGAAAATTTGTGTGATTAGAAGGACTAAGATTTAATTTTACTAAAGAGTAATCTGAGCAATTCAACCGTTCGTTTTAATAGTACAGGTGTGTTAGAAATAACAATAATATATAAGAGGATTTAAAGAATACAAGTTTGCGTTGCTGAAGTGGCTTAGCTTCAGGAGGTCTGATTTTATAAGAAACAAAAATAATTACACGTTATGAAATTAGAAGTGGCGCACAATGATCATCATTTTCAATTGATGAAACAAAATTATATCAAATTAAAGAACGTTTAGAGCAAATTATCAATGCCATCGATATTTTTTTATATCTTGTGTTGTTTTTGAGATGGCATTTAATGTTAAACTTTCCTATTAATACATGTACAAAGGGTTTTATGACTGTAAAATATTTTCAAAAGATAAAAAGTCGTCAATACTCTAATAATTCATTGTTATTAAAACATTATCTTTAGTAACGTAACGTAAAGTAACTCGAATTGTTCTGATAACAGAACAGTTCGAGTTACTGATAGAGGTGATTAATTATAATTATTAATGACTACTACTTTGATAGAAGAGTGTTTTTCTTTGTAATAAAATTGCATAAATAAAATGAAAATCAAATTTGAGTATTATTTGAGTTATCAATTTAATTCAAATCGGTATGAATAATTAAGTCATTTCTTTATTTTGATAAAAAAAATTATGAGATATAAAAGGTTTTTACAATTTTGATAAATATTTTATAAAATTCAATTATAGTTGTAAGTTTTAAGAGATTGATACGTAACAGACTTTTCTTATACAGACAACATTTTCTACACATTGTAAACATGTTATAAACACTTAAAATGAAAATAATCCATAGGATGAAGTGTTTGAGACCAAATGTATGTTATTTTACCGTTTGCCGATGATTTGTTCATTGTTTGTACAGGGTACGGCATATACTTCGGTTTTGTGGCGGCGTTTGCTTGGCTCAACGTCATGTGCTTCGACATCTGGTGGACATTTGGGTAAGATTACTGTGTGTGTTAAAATTATAATGTAAATATCTGAATAATATTTATTGAAGTAATATTTTTAAAGGAATTAACCTAACTAATACCGCTTAATATAATCGGTATAAATAATAAACATTTGTAAACAATAGTTTATTTGCATATTTTGTAGATTCAAAATAACAATAAAAAAAAAATCTTCAAAGTACTGTGTAATTAATACATACAAAGTTTAAATTTTGAAAGTTTTAATGAAGTTTTACGGTATAAAATATTTGTATAGTTTAAACAAAATTAAATGCTTTCGCGTTAATAAATAAATAAAAAGATAGTAAACTAGCTCGCTAGTAATGTTTTGTGGCTTTCATTGAATATTTACATGTATTGCATCGTAGCTTGTAGAAATCAATGGCGCTTGTTTCATCGAGACTTTTAAGAAATTGTTGGCAATATCGTTAGTTATGTGTTTACATTTGTCCGTAGAGTTTCTTAGTAAATCTACAGAACTTCTTCAAACGATTGCGCTTAATGTATACGATGTAATTATAGAATTATGAGATGATGAAATCATCATTCAATTGTGTCAATGTTTGATATAAAAATTTGGAAAAAAAAAATTTTACATCAATTATAGTAATTTGAAAAATAGGATACTATAGAAAATAGCGGTTGTTTATCATTATTATTAAAAACCAAATGCCATCCGAATTAATAGCAAAAGCGATGTTAAATCAACTATAACAAGATTACTTAAGTAATTGTGTCGTAAATTCTTGGCAGGGAGTGGGAGGTTCACGATAATCTGTTTTATCTTTTTACACCCTTGTGCCTCAATGTTAGACCAACGCCTAATTCTAAACTAGACAAGTGAGTGTTCTCTACAAATTAATAAGTTTGTTTGACCATGGTCTACATTGTGATATATATTTCTTGTAAACAATGTTATTGATAAACATAATCTATGTTACAAATATTACTTGGAAAATTAATCAAATGAAATGATGTCAATAATTTTTTTGTTTGTATTATGTTTGATGAAATGAAAAGTACTTCTCGAGAATGAAGAATGAATGACTATATTTATATTGAAAATATCGATTAATAATAATCGTACATACACTATCAAGGTATGTTTGATTATCTGTCTATGAATGTCTCCTGCTGGACAATGGACATAGTCATCTCCAAAAGCACGTTCGGCTCTTGTGTTCCAACCGCCATAAGACATTTTGCGTATTTGGGCCTTCACCCAATCAGGTATCCTTATAGTTTAATTAATCTATTGATCTTAATTTTTATTGAGGATTTATATTTTCGTAATTTAATTTTATTAACTGCAGCGAATAATTTAAAAATAAACGTGTATCATTATTTGTAAGTGTTTTTAGAATTGTTTAACTGTTAGTGAATGAATCATTTTACAACGTCTCACTATTTGCAGAGAAAATTAGATACTGAAGTACCTAATATCTTTAAGCTATTTATGTTGTTACTGAGTAAAGCTTTTATATATAAATACAATTAATTTCTCATTTAATTTAATTATAAAATATTTAATCTTTAAATTGATTTATTTATGATAAGAAATTATAATAGTGTCACTGAGTAAGTTACTATTATTTTAATAGTGCTGTTTTCACAATGATAATATTTTTATGAATATATTTAATCTTTGTTATTACCTAAAGCGTAGATATAATGTATGAAATTAATCAAGTGCTTTAAATTCCACTTTAACAATAATTTCTATCAGGATTTTATAATATTGTTTCATCTAACGGGGTCAACGACAATAGTATTTTTATTTTTGTTGGGTAGCGTTAGAAAGCGTTACAATATTTAACGTAATCTGGCAATAACTATAACACATAATAGTTATTTTACCCTGTTGTTTTTCAGTGGGATAAAAGATTTTTAACTCTCTGTTACTGCTAGTCATGACCTGGATTATGTAAATCCAGATCATGTCACAATTTCCTTCGAAGCCTGTTTGTTGCTGTTTTTGGATGTGGATGATGTTTTCGTCCAAAAATCAATTCATATGCTAAAAAATTGGCCAGCGCAGTTCACCTATGCATCATTATGTTAGGAATATGTACTCCATAGGGAGAATCTTAAAAAAGTAATGATAAAAGTATTATATTTGTCTATGTCTAAATCTCATTGTCTTTGATAATAACATTAATAATTCCAGCGATCTTTAATAAAATTCTGTTGTTATAAAATTCAAACTCATATGAGTTAAATATACATGTTAAAGATTTTTTTTTCTTTTTTTTAGAAAAAAGTCACATTGTTATATGTACAGCCATTAGAAAATTATCATATTTGTATTTCTATAGGCGACGCAGGTGCTCAAAACGTAATCGTTAAATTAATTTCTCACAAAATTCAATGGGATTCAGCCTAATGTTTCCGATGATACATCCGATCCCGAGTTAGTAATAAGGCTAGTACAATACATTTTTTTATCGCATATTTTGTGCATCCTCTTTTAATATGCAATAAATCTATTATTATATCACTGTATATAGTTGAATTACAATACAATGAATTATACAGACATTAATTAACTATTAAAGTTACATTTAAGAGTTTTATGAATTTCCATATTATGTTCTATGGTACGAATGTAAAAACGTGACTCATTTTGTCACGTATATAAATAATGAATCTGTTTGTGTGTGTTGTTAATGTCAGTCAACGTCATATTTCAATTAAACAAAAAAAAAACGAAATATCTCAGTTTAAGTTAATGAAAACCGACATTCTCTTTACTTATTAGCCATAAAATAGGTACGGCTCTAATTAACAAACATCACTGTCAGTTGGGAATTTTCGGGTATTACACATCAATTTGTATAGGTCAAATAAAAACACTGAGCTAAAATTAAATCATGTGTGACGTGAGGAAGTACGTATCATAAAATTAATAAATGCTAAAACATTTGGTATATGTTAACGTGCGAGCACAATTGTTTACAGTACCGATACCTATCAGCGTGAATATTCAGGTGAAGAATCTTGCGTGTACTATTGTAGGGTATTCGTTCATAACCAAAACAAAAATACCGCATGTCGAAAGATACAGTGAAATATTTACAATGTACACTCGACTAATTATATGTAATATTTTAATTGTAATCGACTTATTTAATATGTCGTAGGATGATTTGATAATTCGAATTTCCGCGAAAACACATTTGATTAGACGATGGTGAAAACATTTTTCTTACACATTTGATTTGCAACATTGACCGACTCTTTTAAATCTGACACTATATGGTCTTGCCGGTCTCATATAAGAACATGAAATTATCACGTGAAAAGTGCAAAATAATGAATCTGCGAACAACCAGCTAGTTGTACAAATTGTATTATATATACTTATCACCTCCAACATACGCGAAATATTCTCGCATAAGCATTATATATATATTTTTTCAGTTGGGCATAAAAAAACGCGTCTCATTTATAAATAGATATATTACTGGCTAAGAGCTCGTAAATCGTATAACAGTCACCTTATGATATTACTTAAAAGCGCTTAATAGTATGAGAACGGTAAGGCGTTAATTTTATGAGTATATATTATGAGTAGTATTGATTTACGGTTTTATAGGTTTGTGCTTACTGATCGAGGGTAATAATTATCCAATAACAACGTTAACTTATCGCCACTTTTTCGTTATCACTTATTTGCCCACTATCAGATAATTATCGCAAAGCTTTTCGTATCGTTGAGCGGTTAATATCCGTGACTCATGAAGAGGGGAGAGAGTGGGAGGGTAGTAAAATTATATTGATGTAATACAAAACGTACCCATTAGCTATGATTATAACGCCTTTAATGTTTTTCCTCAAAATTATCGAAATCAGTTCAATCGTTACAATTTAAAAATTATTAATAGTTATATTAAAAAAAAAAAACGAGATCCTGTTAAACAGTATTTTTATTTTAACAAAAAAAATGTTTTCGAGTTCAATATAAATATTATTACTGTATATATAATGTTTGTTATTTGATGGCCTGGTGCTTCAATCAATATTTTTTTAGTTAAATGTTAACCGCATACTGCCATTTGCCAAATTAATTACAAGGATGTTATAGGTTTTTAGACTTTTTAGATGAAGTTCGTGTATTCAATTTGTTAGTACTTTGACATTCATTTAACATTTTTTTAATATTTCAAAGAACAATTTAAATACTTATCAATATCATATTTATCAATTATAAGAGTTTGGCAAAATCTAAAAAAGTTATATTAAGCTTTGCGCCTGCGATCCCGAGGTTACGTCACACACGTTGCTAGTCCATAAATTACGAAAAGAATATCCATCTTACGCTTACGCAAACTGATGGTTTCTTCTGCTTGTGTGTTTCTGCGTATTTTATATGAATACATTGTTTATACTTTTCAGACATTTTATAACAAGGAATAAGAATATTTTTTAAAATAAGAATATTTTTTTATAAAAATTATAAATATGTAGTTACAAACTGAAATTGATTTGCCAGATATCTACTTAAATATGGTTATGTTTATTATGGGTATGGTTGAATTTTCTAATTACTAACGAATGTCCGAATAAACGGTTTTTAAAAGAATATTATTTTTAACTTATAACGCCTAAAGCTAATCTATGCTGATCAGATATTGAGATTGACCGCTTTGGGCGAATTAAATTCAGAAAAAAATCTATATCTTTTCCCGTTACTACATCGTGTAAACAGAGTATGCGTCATACGTTAGCAATGTTAAATCGTAGAAATTGTAAATAACTATAATAAAATTATATTGAATTATTATAATTTAAACTATGAATTTATATCTTAGGAGTGTCCGTACGGTAAAACCTTTGCGAAAATCCGGCTCAGATCGACGCAGATTCATCTGGTATTCTATGTACGCGTGGAGCATCACGATTCTGCTTACGTTGACGATGTTCCTCTTGGATCGATACCCCATCTCTCCTGTTTTGGACGCTAATATTGGCACCGGGGCCTGCTGGTTCGGAGCAAGTAAGTTTATATTATGCGTATGTTAGTAGTTAAATAATATAATAAAAACCAAATATTTACTTACCAAACCTTAGATGTTAGCGTTATGAATGTAAGTTTATTCGAACAATACCAGTAGTACCAGAATTTTATGTACGATAATATAAATTTTATCTGTCTTCGTTTGAAAATATATATTTTTTTTTTATCGATACAATTTTGTACGATAACATATTGGATTATCCAGATGATTGTTAGATGTTTCGCTAAAAATTCAGACCAATAGACACGTTACAGTTTTGATAAAATAAAATATCATACATAATCAATAAAGAAAATATTAAAATATGCAATTGTAAAATTAACATATCAATTTTATCAAGAATCCAGTATGTAAATGTTTAATTTGTTTTTATAATCAGTCTCGTGCCCGGCGGCGAAGAAAACATCGTAAGGAAACCTGCACGTGTTGGATGATAATTTGTCAAAAGTGAATTGAAGCATGTTGGTGGCATAATAGGAGATTATGCCACCAACATGCACCTTTTCCTCAAAATGGAAAGGAGGCCCTGACCCAGCATTGGGATTTACATGATTGACTGTTACTTTTATTTTACAATATGTAAATTCGTAACTTATTTATTTTCTTCGTTTCTAGTTCAAAATACGCAGTCCGACTGGCCGCATTATATATTTTTCGTTGTACCTATGGGCTTGGTGACGTGTACTAATTTCGTATTGTGGCTCCTTACGGCACGACACTGCGCCCAAGTGAAATCTGAAGTCCATCGTCTCCAAGCTGGTTCTGTGGGTGACCGTGCAAAGAGAAGATTTAGAATTGACAGAGCCAAGTATGTTTATTATATATATTTTAAATAGAAAATAAGCTTAAACACATTAGATCGTAAGAGTTATCCGTATGAAATTGTACTTATTAAAATAGCTATTCATTCTGTACTTTTTAAATTCAAATTTGAACTATCCTTTCGAAAACCAGAAGGATAGCATATTTTTAAATCGAGGTTTATAAGTCATGTACTCGTAAGTTTAATTAATTATTTATCACGCAATGATCACGCATACGTAGAATGTACATACCGTACGCATAGACTATCTCCTTTAGAGATATGTATATCTGTTTATAATATATACATTTTCGTTAATATACGAAATATTAATGTTTTATCTTATTTTTATCAGTCATAGATTTAAGGCTATTATTTCTGATATTAGGTGAACGCAGTATCTATATTGATAACAAACTAAGAGAAGATTTAACATTAGAAATTCCCATCATGTATAATTCAAGTTAATTTTATATTCTAACATAAATAATTCATATACAACTATAAAGACGCAACAAGACAAAATTGGCACTAAAACAATTTAACCGTCTCGATCATTATTAATGGTCTCTTTGCTCGTTAAATTGATTTAGCCGTCGCAGATGTGACGTTGCTATTAAATGAATGCTTAAACTATTGGAAAGACCTTTAAAAAATACACAAAAACAATACTTCTTAAATTTCCTAGCCGAGACTACCCAGTGGTTAGAACGCGTGCATTTTAACTTATGAATGCGGGTTTAAGCCCAGGCAAGCACCACTGATTTTTCATATGTTTATTTTGTGTTTATAATTCATCTTGTGCTCGGTGTTGAAGGAAAACTTATATGTTTCTAATTTCAACGAAATTCTGCCACATGTTTATCCACCAACCCGCATTGGAGCAGCGTGGTGGAATATGCTCCAAACCTTCTCCTCAAAGGGAGTGGCGGCCTTAGCCCAGTAGTGGGAAATTTGCAGGCTAATGTATAAGTTTCCTTAACGAACAACAAATATTTTACCTGATTTGAAAGTGTGTTAATTATTAAATCTATACTAGTATATAGGACTCTATTTCTTACCTCATTATGACTGATGGACCGACTCATAAACCACTTAGCCGCTCACAATGAAATTGGATGTAGACGTAGCCTCGCTGTTTACACCCATATATAAATTAGGGTGTTAATGAGGACAATAATATGAGCGTAGGCGAGTCATGTGGCGCAGGTAGTCAGGTAGTCATGTTCTATATATCAACAAACTCTAGTACACCAAATAGAGTATAAAATATAGTACAAAATGAAAAGAATTGCCTTTGCTTCAATTACCTAAGTATAATGTCTACTTATATGTTATTGATTGATTTTGTGTGTGTGTTTTTTTTATGTAATGTGTGTGTGTGTGTGTGTGTTTTTTATATACCGATAGGCGGACCGGCCCATAGGCCATCTGATGTGAAGTGGTCACTACCGCCCATAGTCATTGCCGCTGTTAGAAATATTAACCATCCCTTACTTCGCCAATGCGCCACCAACCTTGGGAACTAAGATGTTATGTCTCTTGTGCTTGTAGTTACACTGGCTTACTCACTCTTCAAACCGGAATACAACAATGCCAAGTATTACTGCTTAGCGGCAGAATATCTGATGAGTGGGTGGTACTTACCTAAATAAATTGTAAATTGTGTGAGAATATAGTGACAATAATAAAATATGTGATACTATTATAAAAATGAAAATCATCGTGAGGAAACCCGCAAGGGTCTAATTTCAATGAAATTCTGCCACATGCAGCAGCAATACCAACAGCAGCAACGGGGTTTCATTAGCTCCAAAGGTTTTACTCAAAGGGGAGGAGTCCAGTACCGACACGTTTACATGCTGTAATTCGACTTTATTTTTTATTTACATGATTTTTTTTTTATAGATATATACTTACTGGAAAATTATGGGTGGTAATGGGAGCTGGCTGGGTGTCGGAGCTCCTCTCCACTCTAGTCACCGAGCCACAATGGCTTTGGAATATCGTGGATCTCTTCAATGAGTTACAAGGCGTTTTTATATTCCTTATTCTCATAGTGAAGCCGAAGCTATATTATCTTATAAGAAAACGACTGGGTGAGTATTATTCTTGTGAATATTCAATTATTATAATATAGTATTGGATTGTAATGTGGATTACATGAAACAAAGACAATGGTCATAAATAACGATCAATGTCTGTTATTGTCTTTGTTTTTTTTTTGTCTAATGTCTTCATTACTAAAGTAGGGTTTATTTGTAGAGGTGATAAATTAAAGTCTTTGCATAGCTCTAACGTACAGCAACAATGTATGAATAATTCATCATTATGATTAATGGGGATTCTTACACGTATTTAGTATCGCAGAATGTTGTTAAGAATTTGAAATTTATTTAGTTTTAAATTTTTACATATATTTTGACTTGGGCTTAGAATTGGAAGACTCTTATGTTACATCTATATTATATTTTAAGTATATAGATTGTTTATTAAGGATATATTTTTTACAGTTCCTGGTTATTCCCGGGCTCCGATTGACACAAGTATATATTAATATTAATCGCTGTTGTTATTTTTCGTTATTAATAGCTAATAATATGTGCTAAAAGCAATGTATGCGTAATATTTTTTTAGTTATTTTAGTTTTCGTTTCGTATTCATCTAATAATT
Source organism: Vanessa atalanta (assembly GCF_905147765.1). NCBI lineage: Eukaryota > Metazoa > Arthropoda > Insecta > Lepidoptera > Nymphalidae > Vanessa > Vanessa atalanta. Next base: position 8,047,563 of record NC_061873.1, read on the forward strand.
TAACAACATAAAAAATTAAGTTCTTAATGTGGGCGATCTCATTGTTGGTAAAAAAAACTTGCTAAACACTGAACATGATAACTATATTTGTAACGCTATCACGAAAGTAATGCGTTAATCATACTTTGATTTATCTGGCTTTGCAATCATATTACAATAACCGCGACTACGATTACAATTTACTGATATTCGCGCCCTTACTGATACTTCACACCTACGCATTTAATTCGTAGTGATTAATGTGCATGGATATGTAATATTTAATATTATATTAGTTCAGTCATTATGTCGGAATAAATAGCATATTGCATGAGGACCAAAAACAAAAAACAGACTTTTGGTTTAACTGTATTTTTAAATGTATATATATGACTGGACTATGTAAACATATAACATAATTAACTTGTACTAATACACAGGGATGGAGAAGCCGGATGCGCGGAACAACGCGACTTCATCAGGTCGGACATCATCCACCTTACTCTCAAGAACTATCAGTTCAGACGAGCGAACAAATTTGCGAATATCGTTACCAAATAACATTAAGCAACCTTAAAAACATTTGTATTCTTCGTAGAGCGCTTACCACATGACATTTGCATATAGTTTTTAATTAATAAGGACATGATATATTTAAGCAAGTATGTTTTTAACAAGCATTGACACTCTCTGGCTCCTGTTGCACGTTTTATTGATCACCTAATTTAGTAACAGCAGGTGAGCTGTATATTTGCCTCTGCGTGAGGTGTCTGGAAGTATGTGTAATTGTAATTTTAAAACGAATATTATTACATTAAAACAATGTCAATATGTGTTTAATATCATATATGTTAATTCCCTGTATTCGTTCTCGTTTATTTTTATATACATATTGTAAAAGTATAGCTTTAGTAAAAGAACAGTAAAGACAGGTTAAGGGATACTGTGGTTTAAAACTGTTCGAAGTTCGGATCCACAACTGACTGGTCGGTTTCGGTCGGGCCTTCACATTAAATCATATCAATTTTATTTTTTTGTTGCTGGTCACACTCGTTTGATACGTATTTTATCGTATATAAATAGATTTGCCTCGACAATGCTGTCGTACGATACATGATCGAAGCCGATCGAGGTCGATCGATTAAACAGTGAAGCTTTCCAAATTTTACTTTATATATAATCATATATATCCCTTCATCATATATGTATCATTAGATACATAACTCATTTTAGCTCGTTGTATTGCGTGTTCGAGTTGATTAATATGGAAGTGCGAAAGCATGTCATAAGTTTATGATAGATATCCAAGTTCCGTTAACAGTTATTAAATATAAATTTGTTACAAAGTATATTTATACGAATACATAAAGCCTCATAAAATACACTTTAATACTGTTTTGTAATTAAATTTACCAGATTTTTTTTTTATCTTTTTCGCAGTATTGATCATTTTTTTGTTATTAAGCATTAGGATAAGTTTCCGTTGTAATTATAGTGTAGATGTATGATTGAGTATTATAAATATAAATACATATTATAGTATTCTTATACAAAATTGCTGGATTACCGTCTATGCCGTTCAGTGATTCAATTAGGAAGATTTACATACTTGTAGACTATCTAGTCATAGGATAAGATATGAAATGAATTAACGATATTGATCTTGCACAGAACAATTTAATGCAAATGAAGGAGTTATGCTTTTTAGTATTGCAATGATTATAAAAAACTATAATAAAGTTTATCAGAAAAATTCTAGATTTTTTTTTACCTCTCTATTTCTATGTTATTATCATTTGAATAAATGTGTTTTTAATACTATGAAGCAACATCCAGCCAGGCTACTGGCAGTCTATTGGCCTTCGGAGTTGACTAATAGTATCATTAGCAATGACAGAAATGTCCACAAGCCGTAGTGTTTGAATTTTCCTTGTTAATTAAAAAATGTCTAAGATGTATTTTTTTACATTTTATTACATCAAAAAATAGTTTTGTTTACTACGTACTACTCTGTTAATATATATTTAAAATTAATTAAAATAAGTCAGAGATTTTGAATATGTTACTTTAAAGAGGGAAGCTTAAATATTATTTTTTAAAACAAGATTATCTCGATGTTTCCTCATGCTGCCACTGGATTTTCACTGATATCGTGATTATACTTATTACCTGTACCTAGATGTTTTGTAATCAATTCTACTATAATAATTGAAATAAAAAAAGATATTATGCATATGTAATTATTTTAATAGTATTTTAACACATCGCGGGCTACTTAGCACCATTCCAACAATTAAGAATATGACACATTTATTACAGTAGTCTATGTTTAAGTGGTCCCAATTAGGAATGTGTTTGGTACAAAATAAGTTCTTTATTTCTAAAAAGGCGCATATACATTTAATATATTATTTATATCACATTGTATAAGTACCACATGATTTTATCTCGGAGAAGAGGATATTTATATGTTACCTTTATATATATATATATATATATTGTATGGAATCAATATAATATATTATGGTGTTCGTGTGACAAAATATATTAGGTTTTGTATGTAAACCTTTATGTCTGTGATATACGTAAAGTTTTGTAAAATTTAATTCCATATTGTTCTAATGTCATGTTCAAATAAAATTCTTATATAAACACTGGTAATTTTAAAAAACATATTGATAACCTCAAATATTTGTTATATAATAATTTCTTGAATAGCATTTTTTATATAAAATACATATTTATCTATTTGTACATTTTTTTTCACTTTATTCTAAAAGTAATTAATTTAAATAATAGTTTGTAGATAATCACAATACTGTTTAGACTTACATGCTATTTTTATTCTACCGCTAGTTTCAAAGTGCATTTAACCAAGATTGGTAACATATTCTGACTTAACTGGGTTATTTTTGCGAGCAAATAGGCAAATCGTCTGCAGTTGTCTATTTGCTCGCAAAAATCTGCTTATTATTTTAAAACTTCAATTAATTTATATTCAAAATGTAATGTTAAACCGTGGACTAGAGTCCTTTTAATTTAATTTTATATTTTTCCGATATTATAAAAACATGAGTATTTATTTACACTGTCGATATTTTTTTAGTATAATTTCAATGGGTAATATGAGAGGTGTTTTATTTATTTGCACTTTGAATTCTATTCACTATAACAATAAGATACAATTCATTTATTCACATTAATAGTTTAAATTAAATAATGCCTTTAATAACCTAAGTTTTAATATGATGGAAAGTTTATTAGCGAGGTTTTGCTAACAGGCAACTGCTTTATGAAGTATTCTTACTATCACATAATTACAAGATAAGCCTTCTGTTTCTGTCACTTTTCATCACTAGTGCCTTATTAATTTTACAATTTAATAATAACTATTTCATAGCTCATAAAGTCATTTTCTTCCGACAATTTGTTTAAAGGCGGATAAACTTTTCGACGATTTGTAGACAATCTCTACTTTGTATCGATACAGACATTTTTCCTTAACTGTCTACAAACCCATTATAAACGCCTTATGTTTTATTCATTCAGGGCAAGATGTTATATATATTTTTTAAATCTTTATATATATTGAGGAAAAACTATTGCAATATAAAATTTACAGATGAAATAAGGAATATAACCAAAAAAACATCCCCAGAACAAATATTTAAAGTATGAACGGGTAAGGAATTGCAAGATTGTGTTAGCAGCATTTTTGTAAAATTTAATATGATTAATATGGCGCATTCCATCATCGCAACACGTACCTATAAAACAGCTTGTTTGAAATATTAAAGAGTCTACTATTATAAAATTTATTTAAATATGTGGACGGGAACTCAAGTATTAACAAACGATATTAGTCTCATGTGCGATGATTAGGTTGTACTGTGACAGGATTAGGTGTGCTGTATGCGTTGGGTGTTGCGGTCGGTACGGGTGAGACAGGAGGTGAGTTTTGTACTTCAGCCTCCGCTTCTGCATCTCGTTCTGCTATTTCTTCTTCGTCGATGATAGAAATATCACGGATAGACGGCCTATGTGATCGACGCCAACCTGGAAAAATATAATAATTGTGTTATGTATAGTTGGTTTCACAGTAACATATAACATTGTTTTTATAACTTTCTCACTTTTAATCATAAAGACCACTCTTCTATTGGAACAAGTATTTTCTTTTTGTTTTATATTTTTTCCTAACCTAATACTTTTAAACCGTATAATAAAGTAAAATGTTAATAGGTATAACAGCATTTTTTATAGATGTAATAAAGTACGCAAAGTAAATAAATTGTTTATAACAAAAGATAACAAGGTCAAAGTGTATCTGTGAGTTGCTTTTTAGTAACATTTATGTATGTTAGTTTAATTACAACAATGATCGTGTTTAAAATGGTGAACTGTGCGTCTATATTAATTCTAACATTTTTGATATTTTGTAAAAAATGTTCAACCGTAGATGCCAAAGAAAATGTGAAGTTTGTTAAAACTTTAATCCAACCATATGAACAGGAAGAACAGCAAGACATAGATCCTCCGACATTTATTGACGAATGGGAACATGTAATGAAAAATAAGGAGACTAATCTACCTGAAAAAAGTAGAACACTCGACGATGAAAACAAAGCAGCGAATAGTGTACAAAATAATAAAAGATTCTCCAGACACGCAAACAATGGATATTCGTCAATTTATCCTGTCTTGACTACACCTTATCCGAGCGTGCAATTCAATCCTAATCCGTATAGACAACCGGCAAGTCAGCCTTATGGAGCCACACAATATACTAGTAATTTTAATAGCTATCCTGCTCACCAAAGTTATGGTAACAATAGCACTATTTATAATCGACAAACATATCAAAATGCTACTTTTAATTATCCACCATATAATTCCGTAAGTTTTAGACCAGCACATCCACCGGGACAAAATTTATTTTATGGAAATGCATCTACAAATATAGCTCAAAGGCCATACAATCAATCTAAACCTCAGTATCCGAATACATCAGGTGCTCCACAAAATAACTGGTCTTCTAAGCCTAATTATTTTAATTATAATAATCAAATTACAAATCAAACAATGACAAATCCTAACTACAACCCACTTGGTAATTTAATTTTAAATGGATATGGCTCGAATTATACAAACCATAATTCAAATCCAGCTACCGGACGTGCATCTTATTATTCGCAAATTACGACACCCACGGCACCATGGTTAAACAAGACCTCTTCCAGAATTCCAGTTAATGATAGAAATTATCCTTTTAACAATCATTTTAATCAACGAATAAACAATACAATAAACCAATATCAACATAATGGCTCAAGTCTAAACTATCCCTCTTATAATACAACGAATACAGCACGTAACAATACAAATATTGGTTCATATCAATGGACATCAACTACTTCGCAAAATACTACACGTTTCAACATTCCAAACATCCCTCAGATGGGATCTTGGTCAAACAGTTCAATGCCAAGAAATCCGATTTATAATCAAAGTAATTCATTCAACAGATTTAATCAAAATCAATGGCCTTATAATCAGTCACTTGGCAACCTGGGTAATATGAATAGAAATCCATTTTATAATAATGGTCCTCAATCAAGAATGCCAAACTCTCCTGTAAATAATTCCAGTTATTCACATCAATTGCCGTATGTACCATCTAATTATCCTATAAAAACAGATTTAGAAAATAGTACGAGATATAACAATATTCCCAATCAAGTCAACTACATGGAACCAAATCATTTCTTCTATACTCCAGGATATAACCTATCAAGTTATGATCACCGCAAGGATTCGGCTCAAAAGTTCTCATATACTTAGTTCACACAGTCGTATCATGGTTTTACAATTAAGATGAAAAATGTAATATATATCATAAGTAAATAATTGTATTTTTATTTAATAATCACGCATTAAATTAATGTGTTTTTATTTTTGTTAAAACAATAAATGATAGTTTTAAAAAAGAACAAAATAGTACACGTAGATTTACCTTCTAGTACAGGTGGCTTAGTAGTCTTCGAAAGCAATCTTGGTCCAGTGATTGTGATGACAATGGCTCCAAGTGGAGCTGTGATGACAATAGACATAATACACACTGTGATGATGATTTCTGCGTAGTTCGTAAGTTCAGTCATCGTTTCATCATCCAGTGACATTTTGCGCACCTCATCCAATGCAACCGGTGCTAGAGCAGCCTAAAAATAAAAATTAGTTACATATATATATTATGATTAATATATAAGTTGTAGTGTAGCTACAGTGTATAAAATCTATGCATCGTAGTCTACATCTGAATGCTCTGGCTAATGCTCGTATTATGTTGTCTTAGATTTTCGCGATTATTACACATTGAAATAAAACTAGTTTTTTAACGGATTTAATCGCGTATATTAATTATTTTTAACATCCCGACGTTCCGAGCACTTTGCAGTGTTCGTGACCACGAACACTGCAAATACGCGATTAAATCCGTTAAAAAACTAGTTTTATTTTAATGCTCGTATTATTTTTTAACATCAGCGATTTTTTTATAAATGCAGGGACTAACTGCTCTCCGATTTAAACAATAGTTATATTGTTGAGACTTATTCTATTCATTTGAACATCTTAGGAAAGAAATATACATATGCTTTTTTTTAACCACATAAATTTGGTAAAACTGTCATAAGGAAGAGGAAACCTTATAGTATTTTGCAATAGTAAAGTTCATCTGGTTCATTGGAATAAGGATAGATAACTGATAATGGATAATGGTACGTAACTGAATATAATGTCTATGAAGATTTAAAAAAAAAATCTTTAATAATTATCCAACAGATAAAATTTTACTATAAATAATTGCCTTATGTAATAAGCCTCAATAACTAACCTGGGTACCAAATTATTGTTTAAGTTAAATTTCTATGTAAGCCAGTCAATATTTCTCTCGATATTCAATTTCAGAACAAAATGATTGGTATTGTCAAGCTCATTTTTGTTTTTATAAAACGTACCTGAACAGTGGCTTTAGCCATCCAAGCTAACCCTACGAAAATCTTTTCCTTCATGTTAAGATTACTACGGACCGCAGAGACACTGGTGAGAAGAGCACGGACGACAATACACGTGATGATGATCCCACCACCCACTAACACTAAATGTGGAGGTAGGTCTGCAATCTGTAAAAATAGAGACAGGTAAAGGTGAAATATAAGGTGCTAATATATATATTATCTTATTTAAACCATAAGGGAGATAGGGAGTAAGGGGTTTATTATAGGACCAAGGAAAGCCGGTTCAAATCCGGGATTTGAGTTTACTTCGAATATCGAACTATGTAAAAAAATAATAAAACTAAAATAATTTATTGATCCTAGGTATAAATAGAGAATTCAGGATGCAATCTGATTTATTACATACAAAAATGATTTTAGGACAGCAACTGTCACCAATCATCGGATAGTTATACGGAATAAAATTTTGGCGAAAAGCATCCGATATACTGGTATCTGTTATATTTATGCAAAAATAAGTCTTGATTATCTGTAATTCCCTACATACATAATTATTATGTCGGTGTTTTTTGGCACAGCCCCTCCCTTTGCATGACCTTGGTGCTTACTGGCAAAATTATATATACGAACTAATCAAATAGACACATATTATACATACGTGTTCTTGAGGAATAAGCGCTAAAATATATAATTAATTATACATTTAATCACAAATTAATTAGTTGATTCGTAAGTTGTATTGTTACTAGACTTTCATTTATCAGTAGCGGGACTGAAGGTCAAATCTTGTATAAAATAAATTATTTAAATCTTATATTTTTGATTTTATTTCAAAAAATATTATTTATGCGAAGTCTAGACTGTACGAGAGGAAAATTTATTCAATTATAACGTCTGTTCATCAGTACAAATATAAAATTCTCCTTATAAACGTTGTGTAATTACTGAATTTAAGATATCTAGAAAGAAGAATTGTTTAGTTTTATCTGTTCGGTATTAATTTTACGGTATTTTATGATTACCGATTTTAAATTACTTTAATTTCTTAAATCAAATTTAAGAAATTAAAGTAGAAATTAAAGATTTAAAATCAACTTACAACAACTTGAGCGCCAGTGATGGCGAATAACATAGGTTCGAAAAACATCCAGAATATTTCGAATGCAGTGGCAACGGGATTATCATCAAGTTCCCATCCTTGCTCTACCCACTCCTTGCAGGCCACAAAGGCAAAAGCTATCACAGCTAGCGGTCCTGAAATAATGAAATATAAATTAATTTGATATATAATATTTTTATAATTATTAAAAAAAGCTTATTAGTATTTCGATTCCTTTATCTTATATTATTAACTAGTTTTCGCTGGCTTCGTCCACTTTTTTTACGACCTGAAGGCTACGAAGCCTTTAAGTATAAAAGAAGTATCTAGCTTGCTTCATACAAAATTTTATTAAATTCGGTTCTTTAGTTTAGCCGTGAAAGCGGAACAGACAGACAGACAACAATTATTACAGTACCTATATATTATTATTAGCACCGAGGATATTATTAGTGTCCAGTAACACTTAAACAATCAGGTCAAACGGGGCTAAACCCTCTTTGAGGGACACGATAATCTACGATAAGACATTAATTAATTTTAATAATTTTCCCGTGCTCATCAGAGAAGGAAAAGTAAATCCCAAGGGTATATCGGATGAAAATCTATAACACGTGTAGTCATGTATCCACCAATCCGTGGAACAGCATGCGTGTAATTTTAGTAGCGATCTAACTGACGTGCAATTTATTATTAAAAGAAGATCGCGTAGCAAGAAAAGTTAAATTATTTATTAGTTTGTATAATAATATGGCATAATTGAGAAATATTATTAATATAAATATTGTTTTAAGTTGTAAATCGTGTGAAACATAGATAAAAATTTGTCCACGGATTATATATTCATTGGGAATTTAAACAGCCAAGGTCAACATTTTATTATTACAGCCGGTTATCCGACCAACCGTTTCGCGCCGAAAGATTTTTTTGGTTGCACATAATTTGGAATAAGTGATCTTATCTAAAGTTTCCATTCGAATGATACAGTGTAAAAGACAATTTTATTCTAAATTAAATGGCAATGCAACTAATATATTTATCTGAATATGGATTAATAATGAATTGAAGCAAATAGCTTCGCATATAAAATAATGTTTTTTATTACTCTGTAATAGGTAAAAATAGTTATTATGAGTGTACATTAGAATATTTTTGTAGATTTAAGATCTACAATTTTCTAATACAATTTTTAATGTATCTCCTAAGGTAAAGCCAGCGTTAATAATGTTTTAATAATTTATATGTACATATCTCCCACTTTTATCGCTCTTTCTATTAATGAAAACCATATAATTATAAGATATATAATTAAATCTATTTAAATTCATTGAATGGTGCGAAATAAGTGGCTTATTTTGACTTTAAGTTATTGATTATTTTTAATTTGTTTTATAAATTGATTTATATTGTTAAATTTAAATGTAAACTGAGGAATTATTACAATAATGTTTTGGTAGTCGACTTAGCTAGGGCATTGGCTTACCGTAATGTTACATATAAGTTTTAAGAAAATAAATAAATAAAAAAAAACAAACTTAGCGATTTTGTTTTATACTATTTGTAGATGCGATGTGGTCGTCATATTTTTTTCAAATTAAAATTATACTTATATAACAAAAACGTATATACTGTAGCAACTTGAAAAGACAATAATTAGTACAAAAATGAGAGGGTTTTGTTACAAACTGTTATATGGCATGTCTGCGTTTGTACTTATAACATGGTATTGTTCGAGTGAAAGTACATAGGAGGTAATCTAAAAGTGTGCATACAATCATGAATCAATCACGCTATACGCGTGTGTTACTAATGTTTCGCTTTTCGAAACTATATTCCAGTTATAAAACAATATTATTCCGCAAAAAAACACTGAAATTGTAATATTACCGTGCAGTGGTAATCAACAATTCACATTTAAATTAATTAAATATTTTTTTTGGTATATTGTTATTATGTAAAATATGTATTAGTTTAGTACAATAATGAATATATTTTATTTATATAATAAATAATAATTTAAATTTACTCACCACCTCCGCCCCAGCCAATTTCTTCCGAACCGAGCACTGACATAAGACCACCAGTTAGTAGTAACAGCACTCTTATCGGTACTAAGAAAGCATCATTTCTTTCTGGAATGTATTTAACAAGATATCCACAGAACACGCCAAAAGCAACACCTCCTATAACACTAAGTGGACCCTGAAATTACATAGATTTAACGATATCATAGTGTAAATACGGTATTTAATGTCAGAAAATTAATGTAGTCTAATTCATTATCCAATATACCTGAATAATATTCGTAGTAAGAGAAGCACTGGAAAACATGATAGACGAAACGATGCCGAAAATAGCAACACTGGCAGCGTCATCGATACCCGATACTGCGAGTACTAATGTCGGTATTCCCTTAGAGACACCGTAACCTTTTTCTCGAAGACGGAACAAGCAAGGCACGATTACCGCCGGCGACACTGCGGCGAAAATCGATCCCAGGAGAAAAGCTGAAACAATTGTTCTGTTAGAAATAAGGTCAGCACACGACACTTTATCTTGACACCATTAATGATGTTATATCAACTCACCCCAGTCCCAAGGCAATCCAAGTAAAAGGTTACACATAACGGCACACAGGCCGCACTCAATTGCCCAAGGCAGTAATGCAAGTTTAATAACAGTGAAGAAGAATTTTTTCATTGCAGTTGGATCCAGATCGAGACCCGCTCGTGTTAAAATAATGGTTAAGGCAATTTTTCTGAAATTTAGAATTTATAAAATTAATTAATTTTCAATACATACTTCCTTAAGAGAAATGTAATAGATTTAAATAGTGTTTTTCATTGCAAGATAAAAGATAACTCATATTTTGTGTACGAAAGTTATATAAAACATACATTTAGACATCCGTGTAATATAATATATCGTTAATAATATACGATTTTGAGAGCCGAGATGGCCCAGGCATGCACCACTGAAATTTCATATGCCTAATTTGTGTTTATAATTCATCTCGTGCTCGGCGGTGAAGGAAAACATCGTGAGGAAACCTGCATGTGTCTAATTTCAACGAAATTCTGCCACATGTGTATTCCGCCAACCCGCATTGGAGCAGCGTGGTGGAATATGCTCATAACCTTCTCCTCAAAGGGAGAGGAGGCCTTTATCCCAGCAGTGGGACATTTACGGGCTGCTAATGAATATACGATTTTTATTATAATAGTTAAAGCTTATGTAAATAAACTGTATGTACTCATTAAAGGGGATCGATAAGCAATAAATTAGTCAAGATATTTGTAATGATATCGTAATAGTAAACAAAGTTTAGTAACTGAAAATAGTAATTGTAATGTATTTTTGTACAAACTATAAGTGTAGTCCTAAACTCCTCGATTTGTGCAGGTGTATATCATTCATCAGGATCATTCATCAACAGTGATGGAAATGACACGTACCTACTGTATTGATTACTGGTTTAATTATACATACCTTATGTACGATGCGACGTGCTGATAATCCGCATCAAAGTTGACAAAGCCGATGTTCTTCATAATTATCCCTACAATTAGCATTCCTATAAGCGGCGGCAGCGTGGTGACTTTCATTATAAGCCAGCCTCCGAAGTGCGCGGCAATGGTTAGGACAGCCAGCATGAATAGTTGGCCACCCGGCGCCGCTGTATCCCCCAATATTATCCATACTAATACCCATACCATTATACCTGAAAGAGATCACATTGTTAAGTGTTTAATTCATAATATCTTCAATACGATCGCAGTAACGCAGAGTAACTGCGTAGATTTATTTATTATAGCGTACAGGTATGCGCACAAATATGAAATCAGCTGCAGGACCAGCAGCTTTAACGTGTTTAATAGTAGCCACCAGATTCATTAGTACCACGGCAAACTTCTTAAAAATTTGGTAGTCCTATTCTTAGTTAGTTCCGAGAAACTAAAATTTACCCAGGATCTCAGAATCTTTACCCTTATAAGCTAGCAAAGAAACCATCGATACGGTTTAACTTTACAGTAAATATGCATATATCATTAATCCCGCTAGTTTAAAATGCCCGTAACGCGATTTAACAAAAATTATAAGTATATTATATCTTATTAAAAAAATCTTTGTTATACAAAACGAAAGTATCATGGCATATTATAATTCAGTTGCGACATACGTGTTAATATAATTACGTTTTTACTTCGATTTGATAATTCAAAGTAACGCGCAGTAAGAAATCAACAACAATTAGTATAAAAGTATACCGTATGCGATTTACACGTACATAAGTAAAGAAATCAATGTAATAGAATTATAATACTAGGTACTCACCAATAAGCAATATGGAAACGTTTTGAGCAAACCGCCTGTACGAAGGACACAAAGGATAAGGGCATATTTTCTGCCAGTGAGGAGGTTCCCACGATGGAATCCCGGATTCTTCTGTGTGACACTTCTGACAGCACGCGTACCACCACGATCTATGAATAGTATTTATATGAATTAAATTGAATAATAAAGCATTTTTTAAGTTTATTGATTTAATTCGGACAGTCAATTAATACTGCTTATATAACGAACACATTGCGTACTCGTGTGAAACGAATGGATTATTGTTTTGTTACCTTTCGATATGTTCACTTTGATGTGATAAAGCTTTCTTCGAATAAATAGAAGATGTTGTTGAGTATTTCTTATATCTTCCTTCGATGTGTGCTGGTCGATCTGAAGAACAAAGATGTAGTTAACTCGCGTCGAATGTCAATAAAGTGCCGTCTATGATGGATGTAACCGTGTGATATTACAGGTGTTCCTTTAAAACATATGTCTGTTTCACAAGCATTTTTATCGTATACAATGTTCTCTATAATATTCGATTTCGGTTCTAAATATATAGATTTTATAAGAGATTGGGTATTCTTAAACCTACATCATTCTTCGATGACATTTATGCAATTCATCCTTGATAATTAATACATTTCTTAATTTATAAATCAGATATTTTAATACACCGAAAGGTCATAATGAAAATAACGATTTTGCGAAAATGAGAACATTTTAAAGTGTACAAATTCAATATATTTATATCGACTTTATTTCTATACTTAAATATACTATAATAATGAATTATTAAAAAGTTTGGTGCAGACAACGTTAAGAGTTTCAAAGTAATTTATTAAGTTAATTTTTTCTCTTTTCTCAAGTCTTTTTAATTGTATTAAATACTTTAAATTAATGTTACCCCATGAGGTGTCGATTTCTGCCGCCATGGCATTGTGAAGGTTACTTTTGCGGCGCGATGGCCCTTCTGCTTGAGCTGATACTCGGCCATTCCTGTAAACATATTTCGTACTTAGTAAATGGAATAATTTACAATTTCGTTAGAAAATGATGCAATACGCTGTACTCAACTCAACTTTCAAGACATTGGCAACGCCCAATTACGATACAACTTTTTTAAAACAAATTTACTTAAACGAACACCGAAACCAGTTTTAATTAAAAATAACAAGATTCAAATTGGGGTCACAATTTTATTTGTCGTACGTCGGGGGATCAGTCTAATATCACGAGGTATGCGAATACTTTAATAATCTGCTTGATTGAATCGATTTCATAATTTCATGCACGAATACCTTAAAAATAGAAAACGCTGTAACCTTTAGCATTTGTTATGGTGTTCGAAAGAAAATTACAAATCATTCGTTTAGTTTTTTACATAGGTATAAAAAAAATAAAAATATCTTAAAATTTAAGAAATCTTAAAAATAATGATAATTATAGAAGTAGTAGAATTATTTCAGAAAAAATGTTATAATTTTGCAGTGTTGATAAAATTTAAGATGATTATGTATTCAAGGGTAGATAAAGAATTTCTATCAAGTTCCAAGTTCCTAGGCCATGCACTTGCATAAGGCCAAACAGCGTTGCCCATAAAAGCAAGTAGCATGTGATTACGAAGGTTCAAGCTAATAAGACTGTAGGTACCTGTATTTCTTGACCTTCTATTTATTCTATAAATAAGTCTAATTTAGATCACTTTTAGTTGTCAATTAATCAATGTGTAGTTTTTTTTAATCTTTCAGATATGTTATGGTATTAACATTTAGTTTTTTGTTTTACTTGAATAATAACCTTAATCATAGTTTCAATAATATTAGGAATTACAATTATAAAAACTAATCGCCCTTTTAACCATTATTAGATGAAGTATATGCTTAAACATTTAAGTTAGTCACGAGAATTGCTTGGTAAATTTTTAAGTTAGCTACAGTTTGACAAAACGAGCACTCATGCGCGAATTTTTAAAAGTGACAATATGTTGGTTTGAATTTTGTTTTTATAATTTCAAATGTCTTCTCATGCTCATTATTATCACAGACGCTTGTTGTCATGGTTACTTAGGCTATTTTAAATGATTGAACGTAATAAGCACCTCTTTTTAGAGAATTTTTAAAAATCTGTTTGGTTATGCTTGATTATAATTCGTGCGAGCTGATCTGACCACAGGTGAAGTTTGTGTGCTCCGAGCGTTCTGTCTGGTTGATTTTATTTAGGAGAAAACAGCATGCTATTATAATTGTTAGAAAACATATATTATTAATTATAAACATATATGCTATTATAATTGTTACAGGTTGAAGAGCGTCTTATTGTAAGTTTGTACCTTCACACATGGCGAATAAGTTAATGGGTTTTAGGTTAGAAACTTAAATCCTGCAGTTTAGTGCGGATTTTTTAAATCACATTCTGCAAGTTTATAATTATTTTGTGTAATAATAACTTTTTTATCGAAGAATATATAGTCGCAATGTTAATTATATTAGCATTTTATTAAGTATAAATCAATAGGAAAACACGTTAAAATTATCATTTAGAGGTTAAAAATAAGGAATAATAATTAAAGTTTCTTTGATAATTAAAATTATCATTATTTACTATTAATATAAAAACTATTTGTAGTTTATTATTACATGGTCAATGTTATAACTGTAAATGTTATTGGCCAACCTGTAATACAAGGTGATGCATGACTAAAAGTTTTATCGCTAAAAACTGTGCGCTATTATGGGTCAATGTTGATAATAATAATTGTTTTATGTGGCGAATGTCATGGCGAATGCGGTTTACTGAAGTTTATCGGCTACTGTCTGTGTGACGGAAGGATTGTTGATAAGCGATAGGCTGGCAACATGTCGAGTCACCACACCGTCATGTCAATGGAAAGAAATAGGTACCTACTAATCATATGTGGGTCACATTGGAGATATTATGCGTTCCAGTACGTACGTTATGTGGCCGGTACAGCAATACGTGCCGACATGTGAACGATTCTAAATGTCACGGTTGCGATCGCTTTATTAAATTTATATCAATGGAAATTAAACGTAGGGTTATTCAATGATGTAAAGGTTAAATGAGGTACTGGCCCAAATCTATTGTGAAGCGATTGTTTTGTCATGTTTTCACTCGCTTTTATAGTTACATTTTTTGTTATTTGAAAAAAAAATCTATGGTCGTTACCTTGTCTCCAGTGGAATAAAAATTTTACTTTGTTTTTTTTTTACACTTTAGTTCAATATGATATTACTTATTCACAAAAATGATCTTCATTTAATAATTGCTGTTGGTCACAACTTAGCTAAAATATGTATTTATAATACCAAAAAAAATAAATTTTATTTTTTATGCTTCTTTTGTGGATAATTGCAACAGGATAAACGTTATATTTAAAACTTACCAATGTCGGTTAGTTAGTGCGTCTGTTTCGAGCGATGAGTCTGATGGAAGATAGCTGTCATAGTGACAACTTAAGCTGCTGTGAGACATCCTACATGGCACTCAGTGAGTCTTATTTAATAAACTAGGATATTAACGTGCGTGTGTTACAAGAAGCTTGCGCGGGGGCATGCCGTACGAGTCAGCACGCTCCACACCTATGCCGCGGCGAGTGTGCATCTTATAAGAGAAGGTTCGGCTGCGAGTCAAGCCGCCCGCCGCGCCTCACCCCGGACACGTGACTGCTTCGGTGCGCTCAGTTTCGCCGGCCGGCTCCTCGGTCATTGGCCGTGCAAAAAAATGGCTTAACCACAAATGTAAACCCTCAGATATAGGAAGCCATACTTAAGCACCGCCATGAAGGCGCCTCTATCTTGCTGAAGTGTCGAGCTACTGAACAGTGAACACAGACTGAATGAACGCACTGACTACGAGCTCACTGTTTAAAATTCCTCTTTAAACATTTGTAATACGACTCGTGTGACACTATACGCGCAACCACCGCCACTTTGCTTATCTACACACACTAACACACGTTTAAAAACTTCGAAGTTTGGACTATTCGCTTATTTTATATCATTCGCCATTTTGGTAAGAGTCTATTGTAAATGTAAAACTTTATTTATTCAAACACGCTAAGCGTTACGTTGTATTAATACGTTATATTAATTTCAACTGAAAATTGTTATTGAGAATGTTTAAATTTTATAAGGAAGAGCCGACTGAAACACTCATTGATTTTAGCATGTGTACGTAGCTGCGTAAGCCATAGAACAAATAGGAACCTTTCCATGTCGAATGGCCTTGAAACTGAAATATAACAGAGACACCGTGTAAGTATATTATGATAACAAATACCTATAGGGTTCAGTTATGTAGGTACCTACTCAATCTCACTCTCACACTCAGTTCACTTTCATACAAAATTTAATTTAATAAAATAAAAAATAACGCTTTAAAAGCTTTCATATGCATACTTAGAAAATATGAGTAATCATTATTACAGTTGTATTCAGATTAGAATACTACTATGAATTGGAACTCATAACCATTATTTATTTATAGCACGAAACATGTCTACCGCAGTCGAGGTAAGATTGAGGTAGGGCTTAATTGGCATCGTATTTATAAATAAGATGTTTCCTCTACTTATAAAGTTGATTCTTCAATTAATTACAATGAAAACACTGTCATCATTTTCATTTTATTTTAATTATAGTTATATCCAGTAATGTTAAAATAAATAATAAATTCATGTTTCATTCATTTCAGTCATGTTTCTCATTTATAATTATAATTCATATAAAATTCAGATACTTTATATTGTTTAGATGCATGCGTAATGTGGTATTTTGCGATAGGAGTAATAGGACATAGTTGGTAGGTGAGCAAGGTAGGTATTTAAATAGCAGTATTATTTACCGTCTGGTACATATACCGATAACAATGCTAGCACGCATTTGTACTGGTAGACTTTCAGTGTTTGTTTGATTTTCATCTTTTGATAATAATTCATTTATTAATGCGCACGATTGATGGCACGTTAAATATTTTTCCTTTAATTTCCCATTAAATTGGTAAGGTGTGTCGAAGTGAATACGTGAATTGTAAACGTACTTTTTCTGTTCGGTGATGAAGGTAAGTACAGGCAGGAAGCAATCAGGGGAAATAGTTCCACGTAAGTATTAATGTGAAGAATAAGCTCTAAATTTTCTCTTTTAAAAAAAACGCTAGCCATTTACGAACTGTCAATAACTTTTTACTTTAAGATAAAGCAAAAATATCAACTAAATAAAAATTAAAACATTATTTTAATTATAATGAACCCAGAAATCAATCCTGGAGCACCAATTCAATACACTGGCGCAAATACTCGGAATTGCTTGGATAGATCATTTGAATTGACAACTTTGAAAAGACAAAAAACATTACCATACAAATTACCTGAAAGTATGTGTAAAGAAAATATATTTATTCTCGGTTTATAAGAATTCCATGCTAATAAACGACACGATTGGTCACGTCCGATTTTCAAATAAATAATATGGAATAGAGTGTTGTTTATCAATGAGATCTAAGTTTACAAAACATATTCATAGGATCAGCTTAAAACAGGGTTAATAAGTGTTTTTGCCGACTGTATAATAAAAATTATAAAATCAGTCTGTGGCAAGCCATGACGTTATCATCTTCTCATTGTATTTTACATACATTTTATATACACGCATGTATATAATTATAAAAGTAGACGGACGATTTTTCACATATGTACATACACAAACTTATAATCACTTGGTTACGTGTTGCTGCCTGGTGGTAGGGCTTTGTGCTAACATCTATCTTTTTTAAAAAAAACCTATTTTATAGATTTTTGGATTCTCTAAATAATATTATAGACTTTTGTAGCATAGTATTATGAAAATACATATGTATATAGTATTACTATTACGAATTCATGTAATAATTAAAGTATGAACATAATAATTTATTTACAAAGTATGTAAAAATAAATGTATTCTGTATTCTGATTTAAATAATCACTTTAATTTTAATGTACGGAAACGTATACATATGTATTGCTTATTTGTAAAAATATTATTTGGAAGTAACTTTGAATTATTATTTAACGTTCACAATAACTCAGTATAATTTATGAATTTCGCCTTTTAAATATTTATTATAATATATAAATAATTAAATTAAAAAGAGCAGCAGAAACAGTTATTTTCAACAATATTAAATTGGAAAACAAGAAAACACGAACAAGGTTTGTAGTTTATAGTAATAAAAAACGTTTATAAAAAATGTATCACAAATCGAAGTTATTTTCTTTTTAGATTTGAAACAATACGAAAATATTGTTAGGTTACCACCTATTACGGTTGAAACATAACAATATTCAAATATGTTATTTAGATCTATTGAGTTTTTTTTTCGAATTTAATTTCTAATTTTGTCTTCAATCTCTCGATCTTTAAAATTACTATTTATTATTATAAAATTTAATTCTTGTCCCCCGAAGCTATACTTGTTTATCATCTTAACGCGTGGTGGAGTTTGTGGAAATATTATTCCCGGTTTTTTTTTTTCTAAAAGTAATTTCTGGACGAAGGCTTCGTCGCCATTTGATCAAAAGGCTTATTTTGAGCTACTTCACCGTATATACCTAGGTATTGTATATAAAAATAAATATAACATTTATATTATAGTATATAAACGATGAAGGAGTAGTTGTAATTGTCATTGTCGAAAATGTCTGGACTGTCATAGGTTCTATGTTACATCATTATGTCATGTGACGTCATCAGAAATCCAATATGGTGGGAGGTCAACATATGTCTTGTTGCGAGGCGTTTTTTCGTTTTTTTTTTTATAAAAAAATTTAAATGTAGATTTTAATAGACGCGATTTTTGTCATTTTTTATTGTAAAGTGAGTTTCGAATATTAAAACTTGATTATAATATATCGGATTCACGTAGAAATATTGTTTCGAATATCAAATCAGTGTCTAACTAAACACCCGTTAAGTAACCTTTATGAGGCCGTAAATTTTTGGCAAGTATGGTATCATGGCACAGTCGTTATTAGATAGCCAACCCGTCATCATCAACATCATCAGCTACACTACTTATTTTGATAGCAAAAATGAAAAAGAAACGAAACAATAACCTATCTTCGAGTGAATATTGTAATATAGTTTTATCTAGACATATTCTCGTCATCGAAAAATATTCTGATTCATCGCAGAATTTAATTATTCTATCGGCCCTGTCCTACACGGCCGATAGAATAATAATAATGAAGATTGAGCATATCCTCCACTATTGACAATAATGTTTTCCTCACTGAATTTCAGTCATTGCTATCGATCATAAAAACTCTGCAGACGTGCTTTACGAGGCAAGGGAGTGTAACACTACTAACTTCCTAACTCGTAGCTGCTTCCCTAAATTCCTTATCACTAAAGACTATTTATTATTGACTCCACTCACAGATCGGACCCAGAACCTCGAACCAGTTAGATAGTTACTTATATTAATAAGAAGTAATAATAACTATTGCAGAAAAAAAAACTTTTGAATATTATACTTAATAGGTCTAATTAGATAATTTAATTGTCTGAAGCTCGTTTCAATTTGTAAAATAACTAATAAATATTAGAAAATATGTTTAAATGAGGAAAGGAAAAATATGTGTTAAGAAATAGGATTGTTATGGGTATGTGATAGTGACAGTATGTCTATTTATAATAGCAAAATTGATACCGTAGCCACATGCTAACAAGGAGAAATAAACTGTCGCTTTAAACATATAGGAGCATGTAACGTAACATTGATTATATTGCTAGGACTTGTAATACAATAAATAGCAACATGAGTTATAAAACTCGTTATGCCTGTTACTTGACTACATATAGTAACTTTTTTTTTGTTACAGAAATTATACGCTTGTTTTAATTAAAAAAAAAAAAACTAAATGTATGTTTGTGTGCGAAAAGTAATATACAGTTAGAAAATTTATAAACGACTACCACCAAACATTGTGAATTCGCACGCGAAAAATTAAAACTAAATATTAGTACGTTTATATTACGATACATTTATCTTTAATTTTTATCTTTCTTAAAAACGCATAATACGATTGTAGTTTTTTTGTGTCTTAATATTTAACTTTGTGTGACAGATATTTATCTTTACAATTGGATCAAATTGAACATGGCGATGATGACAAGACAGTGTACGGCGCTTCCAAAAAATTTTTTTTAATTCAAGTCTCTATGACATATACTTATTTAAAGCACTGTGCTGACAGTTAGTCGGAACAGCGCCTTTTACATATACGAATATAGAAATATAATACTATTGAAGTGAATCAACTTATCAATGTTTATTATCATAGTTTTTCTTGCCGAGATACGCAAAGTAAATAAATAGGATAAAAGAGATGTATGGAATTATAACGTATTTCAATTGTTTTTGAATTTGTACACAATTGACCTTTGCTTATTTTAAAGACATTATATACCCATACAAATTAAGAAAAATATATAATAAACGCTAAATAATTAATTCCCTGTCTTTTTGTCATTTGGATTCGTACCGAACTGAGGCGACGTAATTAAATTTGGCATAAAGGTAACATAGCACCTGGACTGAACAATAAGAGGGTAAATAAATTTGATTCGGCTGAAGCCGTAGGGAACAGTTAGTAGCAATATGATTAACGGTCACAAGCAAAACAAAAAACAAAACTTTTATAATAAGGAAAGGTGAACAAATATTAAGTTTTTTTCTAAAAATAAAAGTATCAGTAAACATATAAAAAAGCGCCTACTTAAAATAATTTGCTATATATATGAAAAAATAAATTGCGATTTAAATGTCTTTACTCTCAATTTTTAAATAACAATTAAAGAAAAAATACAAAAATAATAATAATTACATAATGTTAAAAAATATAATTATTTATCTGTGCTCTTTTAATTGGAAACTATTAATTATCCTACTAATTAGACTTTTTAATTTGAAATGTGTTTGGATCATGATTGAAACAAATCGGATTGAGGCTTTCAAAACATAGACAGTCATAATTCATAGAATAATTTTAATGATATATAACGAGCCGAACAAGCACGTGACTTAAGCATGTATATACATTACGACAGCCTTGTTCGGTGAGTCATGACGTTTTGTTTCGAACGTGAACGAATATTGGAACGTCCAAATAAATAGACCTCCTCTCCCAGCTTGCTAAAGTAATAACTCAAGCAGAACCTTAAAGGTGCGGTTTGTCTGTGCGGGTCATACTATATTGGACATAAATACTGCCTTTCATAAAATACAGTCACGTGATGGTTGTAAGAGAAGGATGTAAATTATATAAGTTAAACGTTATTGTGTTATAGCAATGAGTGGGTACGCATTCAAGTTAATATAAAGTACGTTGAGCATACAAATCGATCAGTCTGGTAAAAGAACAACATCGTACAAGTCGCTTAAGAAATGAGACGTAGAAGATTTAAAAACAAATATAATTTTAATAATAAAAGGGAGTTAATAGTTCTATACTAACGTAGAGTTTAATGATGATGATCTCTAAAATTATCTAAGCTCATTATTTACATTTTTCACTTAAAATGTTCTTGCATATGTTAAATTTCAATGATTTATATTCGCCATAAAATCGTTCATTTAAAAAAATTCCATATAATTTAATGCATTATTTAGGTTAATATATCAGTATGAGCGTTGAAATCTTTTACTCTGAGATAATAATAATATAGTACACGAAATAACTTACCGTCAAATTTTATTTATAACAAATTGTATATAAAAAAACTATATTGCTTAGAATCTAATTTTATGAAATAAACGCAATATACTAATATACACATATTTATATAGATAACGTTTATATAGATAAGAAAAATACATATATTTCAGTAGATTATAAGTGTAATTAAGCCTTCTCGTATTCATACTACACTAATTGTAATATTTATACAATATTGTGAATATTAAATATAATTTCGGTACAATTTGTCATTTTTTGCCGCGCCTGAATAAGTAATTTTTTGAGTAGTGATGATTAACTAACAATATATCGGGCAATTGCAAACGTTTTATTTTAATTAAGTAAAGACGTATAGATATTTTCCAAGCCCATAAGAATCAGGACATTAAACACGTATGTGTTAGAATATGTAATAGAATATGGAATAAAT
The DNA here is from genome assembly GCF_905147765.1 of Vanessa atalanta. NCBI lineage: Eukaryota > Metazoa > Arthropoda > Insecta > Lepidoptera > Nymphalidae > Vanessa > Vanessa atalanta. The sequence goes on from NC_061873.1 coordinate 8,070,164, forward strand.
GTTAATAAAATTTCCTCTATATTTCTGAGTCGGTGGAATCTACAATTCAAAACGCTTATAAAGCTAATTACAGTTCAATCTTGTAAAATGACTATGAAATACTTTAAAAGAATATATTTTGATCCATAATAAGGTTTGATAAACAAATACCATAATTATAATAAATCGTAAAAAAATCGGATAAAACTAAAATAATATGTCTTTATTTCAAGTATATGTTGAAATCAAATGATTTCACACAGCAATAATATAAAATTATTTTCAGTTTTTTCATAATATAATTTGTTAAGTAACTAAAAATAATATTTGATATACGTTTTATTAAAATGTTAATAAACGTCCTAATTTTACGCAATAAAATGATATTGATATTTCTAGAAAAAACGTTGTGTAATGTCCTGCATAGGCATAAAAGATTTAATAGATTCATAGTTGATATTTGATATTATAATTTTAAATTGAATATTTATTGATTATCGGAATTTCCTAAATGTTATTTAAGGGTTGCTGTCAATACATGGTCTTATATATATTTATAATTATGTCAAGTAATAAGTCAATGTATATGTTACAAATCTTACCGTTCCGAAGGCAGGTTTTCTCGATCTTTGCTTCCTTCGTCGGCCATTATGGAAACTTTTCTTTTACCGTCGTTAGAGGGAGTACTCGGGGTGATTGTAAATACTTGATTAGATGATAGTTGGTCGGTTGGTCTCGATATGCGTGTATCGCTGTTTTGATTTTTTAAATCACTCAGGTCGAAAGGGTATTCCTTTATCGCAGTCATTCGGACGCTTGTTTTGCGAACCTGAAATTGCAACATAGAAACTTTTATGATAATTAATGTATATTCGGTATTCGTAATTGTGAAATTGAAATTGTGATATTATTTAAAAATTTGTCCACTAAGTTTTATTAAAATAATAAAACCGCACAAACATTTTGTCATTTAATTTATACCATAGACTTTTTAAAAAAACAATAATATGACTTAAGTTTTTATAAGTCGAATTAAGAGAACACATATCACTTTTTACAAATTGGACGGACGCCAAGATGTGTTTATGAAATATCATGTGCAATGATTGTGTAGTGATTATAAGACAAATTTAAATTGATCCGTGCCATGAAGTTAACAAAATTGATGAGTAAAAAAATATACTGTATTACTAATGTATTTATTTTATTGTTTTTTTGTAGTGATTAGTTGTACTTCATACATAATGTATTTGAATAAAAAGTTTAAAATTTGATGGTAATTTAAAGCATTAGCAATTAAAACGGCATGTGCTTAAACAATCAAAGCTATTATATTTTATAAGGCGTTTTATTTTATTATTTATATCTATTTATATGATGTTGTGCCTAAGAGGTTTTTATATTTTTTATATATTTGGGTTTAGATTTAAATAAGAATAAGATGTTCCTATAAAGATAATTTCATCTTTAAACAATAATAATGCAATTATTAACCGGTACGCATTTATATTATTATAGGTTACTTATTAAAATTCCTTTAAAATGTTAGATTAAAATAATTCTAAAAATAAAATTACTAAAAAATATTACAGATTAAACTTATGATAAGATAGATAAAACAAGTCAGGCTGGAATAAATAAAACAAAATAAAAATATTAAAATAAAAAGTAAAATATTAAAAATATTTTAGAAAAATATGTATTTATCTTTAATAACATTGATTAAGCAACTAAAAACTTAAAGGACTACATTTTTTTTGAAATTTTATCCTTAAAATTTGTTTTTATAAAGGAAATTAAAAAAAATAATTTAACGCACCTTAGGGTTTTAGCTTTGCACATTTTAATCGAACACGAGATATTTTGTTTTGTATTTTTAAGCTAAGTTTTTTTAATGTACAATTCGCGCGCGCACTTCTCTATTGCAGACTGAATACTGAAATAATGTCTATCTGTTTCAGGTTCGTTATTTCCACCGCAGAGCCTCTAGTGTCTCGGATACTATATACTAAGTTAAGGTGTCCGTTCGTAACGATAATGAAAAACAATGAAACGTCAATTCGTTAATAACTTGTGAAGATATACACTATATGATTTCAAATTCGCACAAATATATATGTAAATGTGAATTATTTAGTCATGACTTGATGGCGTCATTTTGTTGCTATTGTTTAAAAGCTATAATTGTTTTAAAATGTATCCGTTATTATCGGTTACTTTAAAGTATTAGCGATATAAATTTGTAATTCAAATATAATTAGAAATTAAATATGAATGAATAAAACGAATATCAAATTATTGTTTGTTCTAGCGCCTAGGTCATTTTTAGTACAGTTTTGTGTTATGCTTAATTGCTTATTTTCGCTAAGTTTATGCGTTGTGGCGTTTCAAAATATTTTATAAATAGTATACTTATTGATTTTGTTTATTTATAAAAGTCGAAATTATTTTCTTAAGATTAAGCTTAAAGTACAATAATTTTCAACGATTCATACTTTATTGCTAAGAAGATATAGACAACACTTTTTTTAACAAAGCTTTATCTTTTGTAGTGTACGGGTGGATAATCTGCCTTTTGTCAGTATGTAATTTATTCTTGACAGCGTAATTATTTATATAAGGAGTAACCTAAGATAAATCAACAGTAAATGTGCAAAATTTTCTAGCTTATATATATAAATATTGCATGATTATTTTTTTTATATAAAAAATAAAAGTGTACAATAAATCATATACGACAAAAAATAAATAGATAAAAGGAAATTGTCACAAAGGAATAAATTACTCAGGTACATATTTTTTGCACTTGTAAATTAATGGCAATAAATTGACATTATTCAATTTATTGAGACGTTTTAGTAATGATATCTAAATTGTTTTCGCACCTATATAACAGAATAAACACTCGATTCTTCACTTCACATAACTATAACGCTCCAATAAATTGTAAGTAATAACAAACCAAATGTTGACAATAGTTGTTTGCGGGTAGCAGCCGGCTATTTATTTGCTTAAGTGGTCTCATCACAATCACATGATCACTCACGAGGAGCCGGCCACGAGTTCCCAATAATGAAGCGAGAACGTAATTCGTGGTAGTTTACAGAGACCGTACAGCGTACACCATACCGCGCCGTGCGTCCGCGACGCCGCCGCACTGACGCTATGCGCTTATCGCTTCCCAACACAATTAATTCAATTGTTCAATGTTAGATTATTGTGAAATATAATTTTAATAGATAAAGGACGATGTCCTTACAAATTATACTCGTCGAAAAGGACATAATGAGTTGGAATTGATTAAAATCTAAAATCGATTTGAATTTAGTAAGTATCTCTATAAATTTCTTATGCCTACCTATTTAATTCAAATAAGTATTATATTATATTTAAAAAAAAAATAAACATGTACCTATATATTATATATGTATTTATAATTTTACATAATACGTGTATTAGGTGCCTACACACATGTATAAATATAGCATTTAGAGGTATTTTAATTTATAAGTAACGTTTTTAGTGTGCCCTTTCCCATATACATATACGGGAAAGGGCACACTAAAAAACACTACATACATACTTATATATTTTTTACAATTGGTCCTCTGCCCAAAGGCTACCTAGAAGAGATCGCTGTTGTAGCGATAAGGCTGCATGTAACTTTATGCCTATGAAACAATTTCTAATGCAACTTTATACATTCATACAGGGCCGGATGTAGCATATGGCTTTTTGGGCTTCAGCCCAGAAAGACAGTCCCCGTGGATTTAAGGGGTCTCCAGCTAAGTCAAGTCAAAGTCAAAAATAGACGATAATGCGAAAGAATCCATAACTTTATTATATTAAACAAGTCGTATGGTTTCAATTCTACCTTCAGATATGTCTTAGGTGAGCCCCTAAGTAGTGTTAGCCCAGGGCCCTCTAAACTTACGGTCCGGCCCTGCATTCATACATAATTTATTGTGTAACTGTTTGTTTATTAATATTTTGTTAATTTGAGTGAAATAAAGTATGAATAAATAAAAAAATACACCGTGACTGCTCCGATAAAGTAATATTTACATTAACAAATTTTCACATTATCGCCATCGAATCGAAATGTTTTCGTTGCTGTTTAGCCGTTTTCCAATTCTACTAACACAACGATCCAGCTATGGTTGGGTCGAAGCTGGATCGGAATATAATGGGAATCGTATCATAATCGATAAAGATAAAGTTATTGTCGTAAATAAATACATTTTGCGCTTACATTGCGAACGCTGGTTGAAACCTCCGAGATAGTTTAAAATAATATACTACAGTATCTTACACCGTAAAAAGGTCTTTAAAAAATTCCGAGATGGTATGTGTCTATCTCTTATGGATAACCCACAATATCCATTTTTTATCCTTTACTTTTTATGAGAAATAATGGCTTACTTTCGAAGCGATTTTAACCAATACAGCATTAATCCTTATCCAATTTAAGGTACTTACCTTAAATACATTATGCATTTAGTAAAGATCAATATGACCCTTTACAACATGTCATTTAATTGATATTTTCGAAGATATTGGTATCAGCATTGCAACCGTGCGAAGCCGGGGCGGATCGCTAGTAACCAGTAAATGTCAGTTTAAAGACTATATTCATTATAATATACTTTATAAATGCTGGTTTTCAGATGCACTCGTCGACTACCTACTTAATAGATACCTCGTCAGCTATATTACATAGGGTATATATTCTCTATTTCTCTTCATTTTTCCGCATTCATACCTAAATGTGTCTACTTACAAATTTTATTGTAAATATAATTATGTAATATTTACCATTATTTAGTGACTGCATAGATAATTATAATTGAAAACAGCGTTATTGAGTTAGCATCAATGGAAAATTGCGCAAGAAAGGATAAACGCGATGTAACAATGTCTTTTCAACGATTGTTAATATTGTATTCAAAGGAAAGTTTACAAAGAAACTATTTCTTAACTGCATGTTGCAATACAATATTTATTGAAATTAGCTCTTTCGCAGTTTTACTTACAAATTAAGTAAGTATAGTATTCAGTAAGGAGTATTATATTTTCTAGGCACGATTTGATGCTTTAATTATACATATTATTTAAGTTATCAAATTTTTTGGTTGTAATTCTTTTCTGGCAAATAAAATTCCGTAATGCATCTATACTTTAATCTCCATAAACTAATTCCATATTGTTCCTTTTTTGAATTTTATTACCCTGTATAAGATTATATTTATAGCCTATTCCAATGGAAGTTGGAAAAAAGATAAACAAACCTTAGATTTACTTATTTTGCTAATAACTCGGCTATATTGAGCACTACTAAGACTGTATGATTAATATATCTTTATTTATAACACAACATTATTACACTTAACTACTTATTTCCACTTTAATTTTACTTCCAAAATTCTAATAACAGTTTCGTCGACGTATTTTGTCGCAAATCCATAGTTAATATCATAGAATAACCAAGCTCTCGCCAATGATATCGCGTCAATATGTTGTCAAAAGTTGTTTATTTGACTTTTTTCCTGTTATAGTTAGAATATAGTAAAGATAGTTACGTATTGTTGAACGCATTAATCTCGAAAACTGCTAATCGGAGTAGTCATAATCAAAACGGAGGATTTGAATGATTTATTTTTTGCTTTATTTTATATATTAAGGAAGATTATATGACTTCATTAGCCATAAACGTGTACTATTTTGGCATATTAAGGACACGTATTCGTCATGTGTTTGTATAATAAACATATTATATAACTGCATGTAAAATTCAAATTTATCGCAAATCCGCGAGCAACCAATATTATCTGATAAAACTGAATGAGTTTATGCATCTCATGCAGAAAATCGTTAGTCATATGTATATTATTATTAGAAACGAATAAATGTATGTGTATAGTATTGGTCAGTAAAAAAATATAATAACAGGAGCTCACGCTAGATGAGGAACCAGGTGTTTTTTTTAAATCCACATTTCGATCCGAGCGTTTTGTTGGAGGAATAATTAAAGTACAGTTAAGAATAAGAAATAATCAGCTCAAGCATGTACTGCATGGTATTGGTCTTATAAAGGTGATATTTGGATAACAATAATTGTGAAGAAGTAAAAATAATGAATAGTTTTGAATTTTGATCGCTATAAAGATCTATATGATAACGGCCTAAATTAAACGTAGAGGGGCGCATCTTAGTGAGTGAATAGATCTATGCGATTATTGTCTGTAAATGTAAATGGGTGTTGCTTTACATATTGATAATAAGCGTAAAGAAAATTAATGTTCCGTATAAATACAATTGAGACAAATGCAGATATGTATAAGAAGACGAGAAAAATATTCGTCGCAAACGGCAATTATTTACGCGCTTAAATAATTGCCACTCACCATAAGCGGTTGAAAGCATGGTTTGTAGGTGATTCTTTATCTGTTCGTTGGTTTCTTGCGAAAAAAACCCTGATATTCGTACTAAGTTCTCGTACTAGTAGGCAATATAGCCTAAAAAAAAGGGTCTAACTTAATAGCAAAGTAAAAACATACGACTTTACTGATAATACTTAGCGCTCTATAATTTGGGTAGAGATCAAGGACTCGTACCATGTTATGACCACTACCTGGCCTTGATTCGCCCACAAGAATTTATATGTATAAAAATAAAAATTATATTTCTCTATTGGTCTATTCCTTTTGAACGGGACGCGTGTGTCTATTCCCAAAATATGTATTAAAAATACATTTCATTTTATTTTTAATTATAAAAAATTACGATAGGAGAGGTGTTCTATGTTCGTCCAGTGTTTTGTACAGTTTACAGTAACTGTTTTTATTTTTATTTGTATATAAGTAAAACTTTCATGTTAAAAATTGTTAATATATATATTATATATATATATATATATTATTAAATAACATAAGCGATAAGGAAATATATAATATATACTGGTAGCAATAAAGTTAACGCTGTGCGTTGCTGGTCAGTCAGGGCATAATGTCACTAGCTCACTTGACGAATAAAGTTAATAATAATACTTATATACTTTATTACTTCTTAAATAATAACAAATATTAAATATCTAAGTGACCTATCAATTTGACTGTGCTAATAAATATTCCAACTTGTTTAACGTATTTTTATTATTATTCTAAAAACGGTAAAAGTGAAAATTTTATAACTGAGTGAGACAATTTTCTTAAACTTAGGTTATCATTTATTTTCTTATGTTTTAAACATAAAAATTGTTACTCTGTTGTATTTTTATGAAAGCCTATGTCGTTGTCCGACTGTTCTGTAGACAGTTTGAATGAAACTAGAACGAATGAGGCGAACTATTATATAACGTTAAAGGTTCTTATCAAACGAATTCGATTTTTTTGAATTAAATTGGAAGACAAAAAATATAGGACTATAATTTCAGTGTGATTTAAATTAATTGGCAAACAATTTACATCAATTTACGACGTATAGGAGATTTATTTTTAAATATATATATATATATATAAATGTATAGGGCAATTGTTAAATTGGGAAATCTTAACGTTGTAAGATTTTTCCTGTTGGTAAATTTAATTAAATATATAGATTCGATCACGCTTGTGTATATACATAAGCGAAATACCACTATCATGAGTTCCCCAAAACTGCCTATAGTCTCGATTGACTTTAAATTTAGCAAAGTTCTTCCTTATCGATGAAGACGCTCACTAAAATAGGTTTATCATAAAATTAAATGACATGGGGTGAAAAAGGGAATCCTACGGGGTACGAAATCGGGAAGGAATCTACTATTATATAACAGAGACGTTTAAAGAGTCGCATTGCCAAATAATTTATCAAAAATATAAAGTAACAATATTTTCCTTAAATTTATTAAAATAAATCAATCCAGTTAATTTATACATCCTTGAACTTTTCAAATTTGAAAAAAGAACCTTAAATATTTTCGGCGAATAAAGGATGTTCAAATAAAGTAATCTCTTTACTCAACTCATTGCTAGTGTCGTAAGTCTCGTACGTAGCCAAGGTAACGGAATTATAAGATATTTTAAAATGTATTATTGTGTGTAAAAAACAGTTTCATAATATTGCTTACTAAAAAATATTAACACTCAAGTATGTGTTCAAGGAACGGTGCAACTTTATAATAGAACGACAATAATGACCAGAGAGACTTCGAGCTAATTTTGCCGACAACTATACGCAGGAAATGCTTTATTCGCCTTCTCGGACCAGGACTTACATCTCCACGTTCTGTCTGAGGCATATTTTCAGAGTATGAACTATACTGAGAATCTGTTCTCAGTTCGTAGCGTGAACTGAGCACAGATTCTCAGATTCTGTGAGTCGTGGTGTCGGAATTATCGTAAATTTCAACTTCCGATCTAACACCAGTCTCGTAACTCGTCAAAACAACCGTGGAACAAGAAATACTTGTCTCGTTTCTTTAATTTTATCGACGGCGGGCAGGACAACATCAAAGAAGAGTTTATGCGTGTATCCTTTTTCGCGGAGACGGTCGCGTCGTTATAGTCCTCCAGTGTTCCCACCGCGCCAATACTTTGGCTTTTGTCTGACAGAATTTCCTAAGGCAGAAAACATGTTAGGTCATCCTAGGGCCGCTTCATATCTTTTTTTTTGAAGGATGTCTTTTTCTTTTTGTTTCCCCAAGAGTTTCAGTTACATGAAATGTACTCAGGTACACGAAACTCTAGGCGTTGCACTCATTACGAACGTGCGAGATTATCGGTTTCCTGCTCAGCAGTTTGTGAACCCTTGCTTTGGTTTTTGAGGGTACAATGAAAATTGTCAGCTTGCAGAACGTAGTGAAAATTTTATTATCTACCACATCTCGGCGAGCTCTATCGTCCTTTCAAAGTTCTCCCTCGATGGGAACACCAGCTTATTATCGGCATAGTATTCGAAACTAACACCGTCAGTATGGTGTGATGTATAAAACTGCGACATACGGATTCTACAAGTTAATGAAAAAAAATCTAAACTCGTGTGAGGTATCTCTCAATAAATCATATGAATATTTATGTATAATAAATAAACTTGTATAACAAAATAATTAAACATAATTAGTTTGTTTATTATACGCGTATAAGTAATTGAAATTACAAATCTTAAGTGCCTGGGAAAATCTCAATGTAAGAATTTTACAGCCAAAGTTTCAGTGACGGATGGTGTTTTTATAAAACACTTTCTAGCATTATATACACAGTTGTTTTAACAAGTGTAATATAACGTGGTTTTCATAATGAAGTATTATTGTGCTTACAAAAACCGATTGTCATAATGTTATGTAATTGAAACAATATTAATTGTAGAATTATAACTTGTTACTCTTGATAACAATTGTTTTGATTTTTAATATGATTATTATGGAAAATTATATTAATAGATACCTCTTATGTAAGAAGTGATGTCAGTAATAAATTAATCGAAGATGATCTAATTTTGCGCATACTGAAGGCTAAGCAAGAACCTACTATTACTATACTATACAAAAGCTAATGCTTTTGTTCATCTTATAGATGACGTGGTGACTAGTGACGTTAAGAGTGGCATTATATATAAGATGTATTGCCAAAATAAAAGTTGAAATATTTAAAGAATGTCTTCTATAATTAATAAAGACACATGGTAAAGAAAATAAAAAGGGATACCCGTTCGAAAAAATCTTCTAAATTGACAAAAAACGGTGAATGAAAATCTGTGGATTTTGATGATATTTTTAAACCGCTTGGAGTCCTTTTATTAAATAGCTATATAAATAAGGCCACCAAATAACATGTACTAATTTTTAATAACGCCTACGGTTGGCACTAAATAAATATAAAAAAAACTACTAAGTTTACTATACAGATCACTAATTATAATGTAAAAAGTATGCATTGCATACTCATTTTATTATTTAAAATTCTTTAAAAAGACACGTATACTATTTTTTCCTCTAGGTATATAATAAATTATATAAAATATTACCTGAACGAGTTCTTGTGTACTTGTGCACTTGACACAAGTAAGTCCTTCAGTTTATTATTATTATTCTTGAACAATATTTCAATGTTAAGTGTAACCAAATAGAATAGCTGATAAAAATTAAGCTTCTACAATTTTATTTTAAATTATAATAAATATAAAATAACTGTAACGAGGTCGTTTTAAGAATTTCTTTTTTTGTTTAATTAATCTTTGTTTAAAAAATAATTTTGATTTTCGCAAGGTAAACAAAACATATATATAACTATACTATTGAGTAACTGTATGTATCCTTTATTTTTTATAGTATTTAATTATGCATGAATGTATAAATAACAGGCCAGATTTTTTTTGTTCAAAGTCAAATCTATTCATTTGTAAGAATACGATCATATCGAATTTATTATGCGACTACGGAGGGTATATGATTTCATTAGGCTATTCATTCATTCGAGCGTATCTTCTTAACTATCTATCATAATTCGACAAATAACTAAACAATGATACAATTATTGGATGCGTCTTGATCGTCTGCTATTTATAAGGATTTTATTAGAGCAAGTATGCGACCACAGCTATACCCCGAGTAATTGAATATATTGAATAAAGTGAATATATTTATATTAAACTAAAATGTAGGAGTTGTCTTTTTATTTGATGGTAAATAATTGATATCTTATTAGGTCCAATAATTAACGTAAGCTGACGCATTAATTGATAGGCTCACATAGGATTTGTGATGTACATGTTAAATTTAATACACGTTTCTGAATAATAAAGAATGTTTTGTCATTTACAAAGTTAAAGCGAAAACAGTAAAAAAAAAACACGTTGTTTTCTAAGACAAAAGAATCGTTAATAGTGTTTTACATAAAAAAAACCCAAACGCATTAAATGACTTTGAAACGATTTCATTGTTAAGGAATAAATGTTAGGTTTTTATCCACGTGGGATAAAAAACCCAGCGGAAATCGCATGTAAAATACAAATTACAAAAAACGTAAACGACCCTTAAATAAAATATCAGACTTCAAAGTAACGTAGGTACATTTTATTCTTCGATACCAAATAGGGTAATTTGCTTAGAAAAACACTGCTTTTAAAATATATATTAGAAAATAGGGTATCATTACAACTTTATATACTTCTTAATAATAAAAAAAAATGATCAAAACGCGAATATATATAGAGTTTGTATTGTAATATTTTTAGACGGGTTTGTTATTATCGAATGTCGAGAGAAAAATATTTTAATTCCATTTCCTCACAAACCTATTCAGCTGAAATTTTACGAAAAATGTTGGTACTCTTCAGGTGACACAAGGAATACTCTAATAGCTATAAACGAGCCCTTTGATTTTTGGCTAATGAGCCAAAAATCAAAGGGCTCGTAGAACTTAGATTCAAAACAAACTAAATGTAGTTTGTTTTGAATCTAAGTTCTAAGACTAAGATACTAGAAGACTAAATTATATTTACTGCAATAGCAACAGTATTTTTTTCAATAAATGTAAATATAAATGTTCCTGTAGGTTTTGTTGTAATGATGTAATACACATTCGTAAAACGTAAATTGACGATGAATCTTTGGTTCATTCAATCATATGAAGATGGGGCATGCAGAGCTACGATTAAATTAGCAATTGTATACCGACGCCTTTGTCTCGTAACCCGTTCCAGTAATTAAATATGGCATGGTTCAAGCAAGTGATGTGTGAACACGAGGATCGTCAATCAATAGCGAGGTTGATCTGATCCAGACGTTACTAAAATCGTAAATAAAGTTTATGCCTATTTTGTTTATCTATCGCTTCGCACCTCAATCCGTATGCACAGCTTTACCGCGTGGTCACGATCAAAATATTAACACAAGTTAACAAATTTTAACATTATAAGGAAAAATTTCATTCGTCAAAAAAGTTCTAATTGAATACACAATTATTGTATTATGTCAAAATACCACAATATTTGATGCAGTCACTTTACTTGTTAGAATATTTTAATGTAAATTTTAAAGCTTAAGTACAAATACAGGGCTATAATACAGCATGCGGGTCAGTAATAGTTAAACGTTTAAAAACAAACCATCTTATATGCTTCTGAGTCAGTAACACTTTACACTGTTCCGTTTGCAATGCACTCCGAAATAATTTTTTTATTAAATTTTTATTAAGGGAACGCACGGAAGATCCCGTCCAGCGCTTTCAATACATGACAATGTTATGTGCGCTTCACACTGATGCTCATTGTTATGACGCTTGCCTTGTCCCTGTCAATTATCCCAATTGATATGTTATTGAAAATAATCGAGTTTCAAAGGTAAGCGCTATCTTTTACAATATTAACACTTGATATTTTCTAAATTTGTAAAACATAATTTTAAAAAAGAGCAGTTTTTCACATACAGTTTCGCGTTTAAATGTAATGCAATACAATAGATTTTTTAAGAAGGTCTTTCGACTCGGGTTATCACAAAGTTTATGTGCTTATAAGGATGATTGTTTGTGTGTGTCTTTCACCTTAAATATTTTGAAAGCAAATGATAATACTTATCCAAATTTATTTCATCCTAGGCGTAACTACACATTTTTTTTCCTCAATTACTTTCTTTTATTTGTCAAATAAACTATAAAAACTCATGAATATTGTAAAATGCATCTTTAAGGACCGTCAAGTCATAGCGTGAGTTAATGAAACCGCGTCAATAACAAATGATTTAGGCAAAGGTTTAAGAACCAAAAAGTATATTGATAAAGATTTTTTAATCAATTATCTGATTTAATTTTTAAAGTAATTCATGAATAGTTGATTGAATACATCGAATATGAAATATACATAGGAAAATGGTATCAGTTTATCATTACTATTAATTTCCTTGGTAATTAGCATTCAGAACTTGTTCCGAGTTACATCTTTGCGTGACAAATAGTATTTGAAGGTAATGTATTGAGAAATAGTTAATGTTGACTAAGAACGGTCTGTTAAATATTTTTATATTATAACTAACATAAACCCGGCAGTTGTCCTGCTTTGGTATGTGTCTGTTGTGATAGCAATTGTCATTGCTATCGGCTATTCGGATCGGTATGGAAGTTGACAGCGCCATCGAGGAGTTAATTCAGAACTCCATCATATATGAAACGATTTGAAAAATTCCTTGCGTGGGAGATTTCCCGTGAGTTTTCAATTATTTTTATATAATTACTTATCTATATTAATATGTATTATAAATGCTAAAGTAACTTGTATCTAAGTAAATGTTGTTGTTGTTATTTATATGTAAGTGTATCTTTCCGTCTGTTACTCTTTCAAGGCCAAACCACACACCCAAAATTTGATAAAATTTGGTATGAAGTAAGTTTTAACTCTAAGCCTAACACTTGACGACCAACCCCTAAGACGTGAGCGAAGCCGCGGAAGATAACTAGTATTATATTACTAATAAATATAAATTATCAATACTACATATATATAACAGTAAAATTAATATTTAGGTGCCGTTTTTTTACAAACGATGATGTTTGTTTAATAGTTATGATGTTAGCGTATACATTTGAGGGCCGCGTGTCAAAATATCATCTGTGGACCAATACTGCTTGAAACTAATATGTTATCTCCACTTTACCATCATCCCGCAAGAATTAAGGTTATAAATAAATTGAGTCGGATTCGTAAAAAGAAAAAATGTGAACCGATAATTGCTTTCAATAACGCTATTAAACTCTTTAGTCTTAATCTTTAGCCATTAGAAAAATCTGATAAAACAAAAAACATGGAATGAGGTATTATTATTATTGGCTATTTTAGAAAATTACACGTCATTATAATAATTGTGTTATTTATTTTCTTTTAATTTTGGTAAATATTTTAAATATTACAACACGTAAGTAAAAATAGTGCAACACTGATCAAAATAGTGTAAAGATATAGTTTAAGTTTCGACAACAAGTAAATAAACTTGTCTCTAGGTAAGTATAGGTAGGTTATCTATAGAAGTTTGCCATCGAACTCAAGATTGCAGTTCAAGCCCTAAAGTATTGTTACTTTTTGAATGCTCTGTGTTATATTTGCAATATATTTTTTTTAAGATTATATATAAGATATATAAGAAATTTTGTAAGATAATATATAATATTTTTATAAGATTTCATTAAATGTTTAAAAGGATTTCTGATATTTACAAAAGTACCTTCAAACATTATTTTATTTTTAAAAATTTCTTTATTAATTTACAATTGCTTTCACACTCAAACAATTCAATACTTAAATAAAGGGATCAGATTTAATACACTGGCTACCCAAGGCTTATATTAAGTCATCACCACTAATAATTAAGAGAAAAGTCCTACTACAGGTCCAATGAATCTATTTCCATTGTATAAATATAATTACAGATTGAACTATGCAAGTATGTCAGTATAATAGCGTGGTATAATCCGATCGATCTCATAATGAAGGGTTCACTTGTTTTGTTTTGATGAATGCTATATATTAAAATTAATAACATGGAAAGACATAAAACAAATCAGCTTTTGCTTTGTGTTTACGATTCTTTAAAAATCTGTTATTTTTAATAAATCTAAACCAACCGTTCCATGGTATTTGAGTTAGTTATTGAACATAAACGAGCGACAAGTTTATGAGGTATTGAATACAAAGATATATCTTTTGCGTTTAATATGCAATGAAGATAATAATGTTTAAATGATATTATTTTATACTTTTTACTGCGTTACGGATGAACATACAGCTCGAATGCGAAGCGGCGTTTTAGTACCCTATTATTGTCAAAAAATAAAAATCGCTATTTATTCGACTTTTTATTTTTTTAACTGTAATTTTTTTACCCAACGTCGGTAATATATAAGTACTGTGTTTCGAAAAAAAATTACAGGATAACCGCAAAATAAAGAGTTTTATGTTAAAAATTTATTTTTATCATATACTTTATATAGATAGAGCTACCCCCCATCGCCTCGCGTTGGTATCGTTAGAATTGACTAGGGAATATGTTAAGAGCTTCAGAGAATACGTAACCGTATCCCACCGTATAGAGGCGAGGAACCAACTCGCAAAATCGTTATTGTAAATACTTCATCTTCCATACAGGTATTTCGAAATAACTGAATACCGAATACAGTTTTTAAATATTTCATGTTTCTTTATCTTGTAAAAATTAAACGAAAAAAAATGTTTAGTCAGAACAAAAACGGTATCTCATAAAGTCGACGGCGCGGCGTGCGCTATAAAGTACTCTATCTGCCCCGCTAATAACACTGTTGTATTTAACGATAGTCATTTTTTACTGGTTTCTGTTACAAATATTATTTCACATAAATATCTTTGGAGATATAAAATAAATATATTTAGAAGCAACTTTATGACATAAGAATATCAACTATATTAAAAATATTATTTTTTGATTCGAGTAAGGTTTTTACTTTTTTAATATTAAATTTTATTGCTGCACTGCTGGGCAAAGAATACAATATTTTAAGGATCTAAATCTATTACAATTACTTTTATAATAATGACATGAAGTTTTAGTTGATAACAAATTGAAACTTCGGATGTATTCGTATTATATAAAATTTACAATACAATGACAAATAAATAATCTATAACAGGATACATTTTCTATAATGTTGTACATTTTATTTACTGGCAATCTTGGCAAATCAGTGAATACATATTTAATGCGATGATGTGATTATTTGTTGGTTAAAAAATAAATTAAAAAAATAAAATAAGTATATATTCATATCCAATATTTTGTATTGACGACATAAATAGTCGTCAATGATAAAAAAAGTATGAAAATATGTTTCGTTTGCAATTAAAACACTTATAAAATATATATAAGAATATATTATTTCAAACCCCGTCGTGAAACGTTCCACTGGTGACAAGGGGATTGTAAATTTATCTTCCAGAGAATCGGTAACGGGATATTAGATGTAATGAAACTTTTAATATTAAAATTTAAAATATAGTTGTTACGTTTAATATCTTTATATTTAGTATTAAAAAAACTAGTAAATTAAGTTATAATAAAGTAACCTTTAATCAAATTGGTTATTAAGCAATTAACTGATTTAATTATTTAAATATAACCTCAAATTTATAAAACTAGTTATAGTGTTAATAATGAATTTAGTTAAACTTACTTTAGCTAGTTGAATTCTTATTAATAATGAACATTAAAGATACGAACCGTAAATAAATATTCAGCGGCACTGATCACTACGTAATACTAATGGTTTAATTCGTCAACATTAGTAAACTATGTAGAATATATTGCACTTTATGCGTTAATTCGGTCGCTGATGTCGATAACGTATGAAACAAATAATAAAGACAGGTGTAAGTGCGGTCCTCGAGTCACGAGGCTCAAGTGCCTAAGATAAGGGATAAGGGCGAGATGAGGCACGACACTGAAATGACCAGCGAAGTACTGTCAGCGGCGACAGCAACGAGAGAACTCAGAGTGACCTACGTGGCAACAATAAGCGAGACATTCTATATCGTCATAGGTATTTCACTTTTTTACGGTGTTTTTTTATGGAAAACAAGGTCTACGTTATTCGTTAAACGGTAAACTAATGTGTATAAGTAGGTATTGTGATATTCCGTCGAAAGATTTCTATCATTGATTCAGATCATATGACAGATATAGAAACTTTATTTCTTCTAAGGATTGTTTTAAGACTGATGGTTAACTGATAGTTCCTGACAGTTTGAGACACACTTTTGATGAGATAAAGCGAGATCCGATTAAATTACGGTTAGTTTGATATAAAGTATTAAATGTAGGTTTGATTTTGAAAAAAATACTTTTATATTACAATCAACGATTATGATTTTTTTAAAATAAAAGGACGGCTTTAATTAAACCTTTATAACTAACATGTTAAAGAAAGATGCGATTGGTTGTTTTTCTACCTTAATTTTAATAATCTGTTAATAATTTTTATAGCTAACATCAGACGTACCTTAAATCGCGAACGAAGCCGCGGCCGACAAATAGTAATATAAAAATGCAACAATTTTGCACAAATTAAATGTCCTATGAAATATATTATTGATAAATAAAATTTATGCAAGCGACTTTTAAATATGTCTATGTATTGTTTATTTTATTGTAAAAGATTTACTATATTTTTGAGCACGACTCACAAGTATGAATCATTTGAAATTGAAATTTCTCTGAGATCGTAAAAGAGGAGGATATCGAGAAAGGTAAACCGCTATTTAAGGTAAGTTGGTCTAAGAGGATGTTAGAGATGGATGGAGTGGACCCGCATACTTCGCGATTATTGGCCTGCGCTTTTACAGGTGATATGTAACCATTAAAATAAGCATTAAACTAAGCATTTAACCAAATAAGTTTGTTCCAACCTAAACTATCAATAAAAATATTTTTATTTACACGAGATTCCCTATGAATGATCAGATGATGAGAAGATGAATTGGCTGATTGTCATTCAGGCCGCTGGTTGAACAGCAATGTATAGTAAAGTGGCTAGGCGTTTAATTGGATGGCAAATTTAACCAGTTGGCTGCGACATATATTGGTGAAATTTGATTTGCGAAGACAGCTTGAAAATTGCTTTCAATTATAAATAACGAAGTAATAAAACGATTTAAAATAATACATTGATATTTCTTTTTTTTTTTTAAAGAATTACGTTTTAATTTTAAACAAAATATATTCAATATATGTTTAGGAAATAATAGTCTAATACACAGATAAATTAATGTGTACAATACATATTGGGACTGTTTGTATTAGGAGCCAGTTTCTAATAGAAAGGACGACGCTGTCTTTGGTACAGCCAAGCGGTCCCTAATAACGTAGTCGTATAAACGTATTGGTGAGAAGAAGAGCTTTCGTTGATTTCCAAATTGTCTTAAAGGTACATAATTGTACAATCTATCACTTTCCATCAGCAGAGCCATGTGCTCGTTTTGCCCACTACGCAATAAAAAATAATTTTAACATATTTACACCTCATCTCTATCTAAAGGTATGTCTGGAACAGATAGCTCTTGTTGTGATAAGACCGTCTGCAATTTTATTCTCTGATGTACAATAAAATATATTACCATAATATAAAACATTTTTTTTTTTAAATAAAGTACATGCCACTTAAAATATTTGTCATTACTATCAAAGATTCTGTAAATTCACTAATGCAATTTAAAAAAAAACATAGACGAGATTGCTGAGGGCGTGCATTATGATGTATTTAACCTGACTTGTACGAATGGAAAGATTGGCTCGATAATGGCTGATACTAATTGATTTGTAACGTTTGCTAACATAAGTTTATACAATAAATAAACACGTTTACTAAGCCTTTAACCGTACGAAGTCAGTCTGGGAATCTGTTCTTGTAAATGTCAATATTATAATTCGTGTAATAATTAAATTTCCTCAGAGACGAGAATATGATCATATATCAATTTAGGTGATGATGTGGCCGTGGCCCTTTATTAGGTACTTGATAAAGAATTCTAAAAAAACAACATGTTTAATCTTATAAAATTTAGATTTCTCTCGCGATATTTGTTATCTGTCTGAGATTAACATGAAGTGAGATGGATTATCAATAGAGGAGTACCATGTTAAGAACTTTACAACAGGCACTCGTGTTAATCATAATAACTAAGCGATGATATTATTTATAATAATCATTTTGAAAGCTGTGCTTGCATTGCATTTTGCAGAAACTGCAGAATTACTATTGTGAAGCAAAATCTGATATGATAATTGCAAAAATCATCAAACAATTTTAGATGCGAATATTTCGCAAGCGATTGTTCGATATTGAAATGTTTTAAAATTATTTATTTTATATTATAGATCTATAAAGACGAGAAGTTTTTGGATGTCGCCGCATTATTAATCATCATTATTTATACGGTATTGGTATACGGCGTTTGTTCACTCGAATTCAAAATATATAATTTCAAAATTTTATATTTAGATAATATACTCTAAATAATCAGAATTTGAAAAGTGGGAGAAGAATATGTGATTGTGATTAAAATCTAAAGACTAAGAGACATCAAGTAGCCAGGCTTATAACAGACTAAGCGTTATTATGCCTGAAATTCAGTCGAAATTAGCTTGACATGCATGCTTGACATGCATGCAATCGAGCAATCTATTAAATTGTTTTTGAGATTTAATCTCTGTCGATATAGGCTTTAGTCTGCGGTCGCTTTAATTCTGACAATTACGTTGACGTTATATTAGATAAGGGGGTTTTACAAAAAACCCTTTCAAGTTAAATTATTATAAGACACAAATTATATATATATACGTATTTATAATACAAACGAATTCCTAAAATTTAACACGGCGCCTCTCACAATGAAAAATGTTTTTGTCATTGAAACATAGAGTTTTCTTACATTATAATGAATTAAACGGTAACATTATGTGTGTAGATTTATTTTAAAAATAAATAACGTATTTATAACAAGTTTCTCTACTAAGTAATAACTAAGTTTCTCGACTTTGCGTGGGTAAGTAAATCTTTGCTTTTAGTCTTTAACCATGAACTATGCATTTTTATAAAAAAGGGGAAATAATTATAACGGATGTAGTTTAGTTTAATTGTCATAAAGTAATTCTATGCTAATCCTTTTCAGAATAAAGAACATATTAATTTTAAGCGCTTTATGTTGATGAATGTTGCCTCTTACACTTTGCAATTTGAATCGGTAGTTTTAGAACTATTATGATGTATTTAAATAAACGCGTGATGAAATGTAATGCAGGGCAGTAATAATGAGCCAAGAGCCGAGTTGGGTCTGTGGTAAGAGCCAAGATGGCGATCTTAACCGATGATTGCGGGTCAAGACCCAGGCAAGCACCATTGAATTTTCATGTACTTAATTTGTGTTATAATTCATTTATGGTGAAGAGAAACCTGCATGTATCTAATTTCAATGAAATTTTGTCACATATTTATCCACCAACGAGAAGTAGGGTATAATATGCTCCAAACCTTCTGCTCGAAGAGAGAGGAGTCCTTACATCAGCAGTGGGAAATTTATAGGCTGTTACTGTGTTCTGTTATGCAAACCAACATTACGCGAATCTTAATATCTCATTAGTTAAAAAATCTTTGGAAAATCAAAAGTAACAAAAATTATGCAACATATTAAATATAATATATTCCAAAATAATATGTTAGTTGCATATTAATCGGATCAATTTTATGTGAAACCGGGAACCCCTATCAAACAAAACTTTCCTGCTTATAAAATTTAAAAAAGTATAATATTTGGATACCGTAATAACAAAATAATAAAATACTCAGTATTTACATGGAAGTCTACCTAGCTTTGAGCAAGCCCGCCTGGGGTGTACCACCCATTTATCAGGTATTCTACCGCCTAACAACATTACTTACAACAAACAACAGGTGGCCTACTTGCCTGTCTGCCTAAATGAACTAAAAAAAAAGCGTGCAAGCTTGGACGACGCACGCAGAATAGCATAGATATGCACAAGAATAGTTAGATATACACCTACATTATGTAAGTACTAGCTGAATCTAAGGCTTTACCCGCGTGAAACTTATAAAATTTTAAAAAACTATACAAACCTTCACCGACATTTTTCCTCTAGGGGCAAAATAAAAGTAGCCTACGTCATTCCTCGGAACTAAATTTCATCTAAATCCGTTCGGCTGTTTAAGCGAGAAGAGGTAACAGATAGAGTAACTTTGCTATCTTAATATTAGAACGGATATAGTTACTTAGAGGTGCTGTCATTATTTGCATATGTACATTAATTATATTTTAATTTACATATTATATGCAATTAAAGACAGCCTATTGTTTAGTAACTATTCACCGACTACCTCTATTATTTATTAGTAAGGTACTTGAAATGTTGAAATAAAACTAGTTTTTTAACGGATTTAATCGCGTATATTAATTATTTTATTTTAACATCCCGACGTTTCGAGCACTTTGCAGTGTTCGTGGTCACGGGCAGACAGGCAGACGGGTCTGCCCGTGACCACGAACACTGCAAAGTGCTCGAAACGTCGGGATGTTAAAATAAAATAATTAATATACGCGATTAAATCCGTTAAAAAACTAGTTTTATTTCAATGTGTAATAATCGCGAAAATCTAAGACAACATTACTTGAAATGTTGTTTGTCACAAAATATAATACCCATATCAATGGGAAAAAACGAAATCTTAGTTTATACAAGCTGTAAAATTATTTGTATTAAGCCTTAAACAAACAAGTTGAAAATTTTATGAATATTATCACACGAATATTTTGTAAACAAAAACGAAATAAAATCGAGAGGTTGTCACATGATTGGAGATAAAAAGACAAAAGACGAATTCTTTATAATGATAATTGTGTTGATAGATTGTTGTTTCCTTATTTTATGAAAAACAAATAAAAATATTCCACTGTCGGGCTAAGACCTCCTCTCCTTTTTCGGACAAGCTAAAGATTAATTTAAAGCACAAATTGAACTAATATAAGTTTGTAATAGTTTTTTATCATTTTGCAAATATATAATTTAGAAAATGCTACCATATCCATATATATATATATATAGTAATATAATCTTCTACTAATAAATAGTAATAATGTTAAATATTTGTCTTAGTGTATATGCTCTTAGTTAGGTGTTTCATATTAATTAAGTACTAAATATTAGCTTACAGTTTGTCTTCAACTGTCTAATGAAGAGATGTATAATATATTGAGTCAAGATTGTGTGTTATATTGATCACATGTACATATTTACTTTTAATAATAGTAGCGTCTGCTAATTAATAGACCATCAGTGTAATTATACTAAGTAATATGTGTAAGGAGTATTTATTTATATATAATATCGAATTGACGCAATATCATTGGTAAACTTGAATAAATAATCTATGATATTAATTATGGATTTGTGAAAAAATGGCGTTTTGAGCGCCGACCAAGTTGCTATCGGAACTTTGGTAAATATGCAAAACTAAAGTGGATTTAGGTAGTTAAGTGAAATAGTGTTGTATCATGAATAAATATATATAAGAACTGTTAAATAGTCTACACTATAGCTGAGCTATTAGCAAATTGTAATCTAAGGTTTGTTATATACTTTCTTCGATTGGAATCTATTATAGCTATATATATTATAAACTAGGAATGTTATGGATTTGGATACGGATATATGAATAATATTTTACCGGTTGGAGATACGAATACGAAATTATTTTGAATTGTTCGGTTGCTTCGGATTCGTTTCAGTTACGAATATTAAGAAAATATAAAAGGGAAAATTAGATAAAAATTTGATTAATTATTATATAATCATAGAAATAAAATAGTCTTAAAAACACTTAGCTACTCTTTTTAAGTATAACACTATGCAAAAATAAAATTATAAAAATAAATTTTTATCTTAAAAATATTTATTTTTCTATGGTTTTGTTTACAGTTATGAAGCTCCATAGTATCCCTGGTATGAACGATAAACGATAGTACGTTCAATGTGTATAATATGAGTTACAATTACATACATTTTGTATTAAAAATAGATATGTAACAATATAAATAGAAAATTACATAAATATTTTCGGCTCCTGAATATAAATGATGAATGTAAATATGAGAACTGCTACTTATCGCTTTAATAGGTCTTGTGACCAATACAATGAAATGCAAACGCCATTTGTTAAATACAGTGCGATTTAAATAAAATATTACTGTAGTTATTTCACTGATTATAAGGTGTTATCCCCAAGGTGATAATATTTTTACAGGTCGATAATCTTAGTTTGTCACGATCTCGGTAATGTGATAAACGAATCACATGGTTTCGCTTCACGGCCGAAGTGTAGGTATTGACGCAGTCGCGGAGAATATTCGTTATTATTTAGTATTCAACACCATTCTTGGCTTCTCAAATTGTATTGTCGTAATAATTTAAACTTGTTTTTAAGGACTTTTTATATCTTTACAAGATCTTTAAATGCTATAAAAGGCAATAAAAACAAATACTTTACATGTGACCTATATTATAGTAATTTTTTCTGTTTTTATTTGTTATTTTTTATACTATAAAGACGTGTTATCAAATTGTTAGAAGGTAAATATTAAAGTTTTTTTTATTTAACCAATTTTTAAATATATAATCTGTAGGTTAACCTATAAAACTATTGATATAAAAACATAATGGTTACCGCCGTTGCTGATCTGGATGTCCTGCCTGTGCCACCAGTAGTCTCTAGGTGAAGCTTTACAGCATCCACGCCGGATCGCTTCGTTCGATTCTGAGGTGGCGATGCCGGTGAACGTTTTCCACTTCGACTGTCTTGTTTTACTCCTTTTTTGTCTCGTTTATTCACAACCTTATCTGGTCTTATTTTAGGCTTCTGCTCTTTGGGGTCTCGAGTTTTCATTTTGTTTCTAGAACATATATCTCAGGCGTATTGAACATAAAACCTCATAATGATATCAGGTGTGTATCTTTAAGTTTTAAAGCAGCCAAATCGCTAACGTTGATAGATAAAGCAAATTTGATCGGAAGTATTTTGAACTAACTGTTGACAGGAATTGATAAGATATTTGTCGAAGGTGAAGTGGAAAGAGTACTGATAAAAAATAATACAGCAGTCAGCTGTCTCGACTACGTGATCGTGGAGGTCTTTTGTGTTAGCACCTCGACGCGATCACGTAGCTCAGTGAAGCCTTGAACCGCAGCTGCGACGATGCCGTGGTCTGGTCAGTTTCAGGATTTACACGAACACTTAGTATGTTTGCACACAAACGATTGCCGTAATAATTGTCGTGGACAATGTGTATACACAGACGCCAGAGTCCGGTCGGAGCGCGCCGCGCACTACGCCTCTCTTGATGTTGTCTCAAATTAATTAAGGGATCTTGTGACACTACTAACCGAGCGCTATTTGAAGATCGTTAAAGCTAATGCATATTACTATTAACAATGATACAAATTCTATTTCACTCTGATTGTTTTTTAAAGCGTTCTGATATATATAAGTAACCGAGCGCAAATTTATTACTTTTGGAATTTTTCTATTATTTCTTCTCTCTATCTTATCAATAAATGTTATTTGCATTCATTTATTAAACCAATGCTAATATAATATGATATCGCACTTAAAAAGGCAAACATCCTAAAGATGAATTTATTAAATTAGCCAAAGATGATATGATTTTTGTGTCAAAAATATAAATAATTCAACTTAATTGTCCTGTCAACTCAAAACAAAACTAAACTATTATTTTTATTTTTGTCTATATGTTTGTTCGTTCGAGGTAATATTTGAAAGGGGTAAAAGTTAAAAATATAAAAATCTATTTATTATGGAAATATAAGGCACCACTTATGTAATCAGAAAATCAGATGGATGTATCATATCTATATCAATTTAAGGTTTGGGTAGGTAAATACTATACCTAAATATTAAACTATACCTAAATATTAACCTTAGGTTTTTAAAATTACAATCAAAACATATAATTTACATACTTTATAAAACGTGTTCTTTTGCTTTCAGTAATATTGTTAGGTTTTATTATTTTTATGCTATAATACAAAATTACGCGAGTAAATCCGCGGGGTAATACTAAACGTTTTCAATGTAGGTTTTCTTCTTCTACTATATATTTGATTGAATTAATAAATATATTTTGACATCAAATATTTTTTGAGTCCGTTACTTCTTATTAATAAAATAAAATAAAATTATTAAATTATCTTATGGATTATTTTATAGGAATGATTTAATGAGTATGCTTAGAGCTGGATTTACAGTAGCGAGCTTTTCTAGCATTCGGTGCTAGAATAGCTCGAGGCACTAGGATTTAGGATGAGAAGAAGAAAAAATCTCCTCAATATCGAAAATTGTTTTCGTATCATCCAAAGTATAAATAATTTTTTCTTATCTTTCGATCTATTTTAATGCAACCGTGAAAGCCGTCGAACAAATGATACTTGCGCTAAGGAAGATGAATTCAAATTGCAATATGAGATTTATTAGTTTCACAAATACCGCAGTTAGTTGGCCAATTATATATATATATGTCGGAGAAGCAGGATGCCGAACAGTTGGGTTCGGGGATTGATCCGACATTTGTAAGACTATGTGGGCGTGCAATGGAGATATTCATAAAATAAAACGTATTTAATATCGTCTAATCACTGTATTAATTGATACAATAATCGTACACCGCAATAATATCAAAGGATTACAATAATTCATCTCGATTAAGAGCAAATGGGTTTGCAAGCAACCATCGCATTCGAGAAGCTTGTCAAAACATAACGACTCGCGTTGCCATGACGCTTACAACTCCATTCGGGGTGACCCGCTCTTATAAGTAAATCAGCCATCAAACATTATTGCCAACTACTCGATTCATTAATTATCCAAATTAACAACTAAAGTAACCACGCTCCGATACGGCCATCCTGAACTATCACACGTCCTCGTGTGTCTCGTTGCTGTAAACCTCCTCGTCTGTAAACAATGAAACAACAAATGTACACATCATAACACGCTTGGCCATTCTGACCACCACACGATGAATATTATAACCGTCCATGCTATCTCAATAGCATAATATTCTCTAGCAGCATAACTTTACAAGGTAAGCGACCAGCAAGACCACTAAGGTCTATTTACGCCACTTAGTCAATCTCTTGCCACCAAGGCTGTCATTTGCCACCAAGGCCAATTTTGTCACCAAGTCAATCACTTGCCACCAAGGCCATCATTTGCCACCAAGGCCAATTTTGTCACCAAGTCAATCTCTAGTAGGGTCACTACGCTATGCTTTCTCTTACCAAGTAATTTGTTAACACCGAAATCAAAACAAAATGAAAACTGCCCACCGTTATCAATAAAGAATAAGCCTACAGTTGGCTTCATCGTGCAGACATCCACTCGACGTTCCACAACCGACTCGCTTGTTTTGTATTTCCTTCTTCGGACAACGCGTCGATATGTGGCTTCACCGCCGCAGGAAAAACACGTCAGCGGGG
This sequence comes from Vanessa atalanta, assembly GCF_905147765.1. NCBI lineage: Eukaryota > Metazoa > Arthropoda > Insecta > Lepidoptera > Nymphalidae > Vanessa > Vanessa atalanta. Next base: position 8,096,193 of record NC_061873.1, read on the forward strand.
ATGTTTTCTTCGAGACGTCCATTGTATTTCTTGCTTGCTTGAGCTTTGGCGTTGTTAACCTGCTGCGTGCGCCTGCGTGGTCTGATATGTGTTCTGATCCCACTTCTGATGTCGGAGAAGCAGGATGCCGAACAGTTGGGTTCGGGGATTGATCCGACATTTGTAAGACTATGTGGGCGTGCAATGGAGATATTCATAAAATAAAACGTATTTAATATCGTCTAATCACTGTATTAATTGATACAATAATCGTACACCGCAATAATATCAAAGGATTACAATAATTCATCTCGATTAAGAGCAAATGGGTTTGCAAGCAACCATCGCATTCGAGAAGCTTGTCAAAACATAACGACTCGCGTTGCCATGACGCTTACAACTCCATTCGGGGTGACCCGCTCTTATAAGTAAATCAGCCATCAAACATTATTGCCAACTACTCGATTCATTAATTATCCAAATTAACAACTAAAGTAACCACGCTCCGATATATATATATATATATATATGAAATTATAATATTTTATAGCGGATAACCTGGAGGAAACTCGGTCTTCTAGTCAGCGCATCACAGGTGTGACGCTTACGACGCCAATATCTATGGACGGAGGTGACCATGGAGTTGCCCATTTGCTCGTCCGCCTATCTATTTAATATAAAAAAGTATATATAGAAAAAATATAATATATTAATTTTAAACGTTTTAAGTTAAAGAGAAAACCGTTAACACTTTATAGCTTGTACTAAAATATAAAAAAAAGACCAAGAAAAGAATACGCGAAGCGGATCGGATTGCTAATTTTGTTAATGCTGTTAGTATAAATATACAAATAACCACCTCTTATACATATATTACGATTTTTTAGTGAGAAGATACAGCGCAGTTGGTACAGGCGGAAAGATAATTATGATTAAATATTATCTAAGTAATTTACTTCGTTCTAGGTGAAATAATGCAATACATACATAATAACATTTCACAATGCTAAGAACGGCATGTGTACCAAAAAATTAACTTAAGTAACTTTAATAAGCTGAAAGAAATATCTAGTGTACATATATATGTTATTTTGTGATTTATCTAAGATTGATTATGTGTAATATAAAACACTGGTCTCCTGTTTGTTTTCGTAGGTATATACGGTCACTACGGCATTAGAGATATTGCACCGAATTTGTTTGAACAGTTAGATTTAGAGAGTCGATGTAAATAGAGAGATATCAAACCGGGTTCCAATTAATGACAGGGTTTCTTCTCTCAAGTATTGCAAATCATTTAACATATTTTATTAATAAACCCGAGATAGCTTTATTTGACAATGATATCACTTCTTTAGTTTTTAAAATAACACGTCTATCAATATATAACGATGTGAACAATGCTCTCTCTGAAATAGTTCACTGGTTGAGTTTCGTTAACATATTGTCACAGTTAAATGACAAACTCTATTAAATTCACTACTCCTCCTAACTTACGAGTAAGATCACTCTTTATTCGTTATACAAAAGTAATTTTAAATGACATTTCAAATGATTACACGTTTTAGAAACAACCGAATTTCTTGGTATCATCCACAGATTTGGAGAATCTAGATTCCGCAAGCTGTCCGACCAAGCGTGCCTGAAGTTTGTGCCATGCTAAACTTGACGCGCTACTAATTTAGTTTGTGTTTGTGTAATGGTGCCGTTATAAACTGTATCTCTTCTAGTAAATCGACTCAATGAAGGTATCATCTACAATCGGTAAGTACGTTATAGCTCAAATAGTACTTACTAATTTTAAAACATTTATAACTATCGACCCGCCTTCCCACGGGTGCGATGATGATACTAAATATACTACATAATGGTTTTATATAGAGCGTTCACAGCTTTTTTTTCATTTTAAATCTGTAATATCTTCAAAAATGTCCATTTAAATAACATGCTGTAAAGGGCCGTATTGATCTGTATTAAATACACAATGTATTTAAGCTACTTTATTGGATAAGGATTAATGCTGTATTGCTTAAAATCACTTCTTAAATAAGCCATCATTTCTCGTAAAATGAAAAGGATAGAAATGGTTATTATGGGTAATTCCAAAGATATAGACATATATCATCGCGGATTTTTTTGTAGACCTCTTTAAGATGTACAATACTGTTAAGCGTTAAGACAGCGTTTTCTTTATTTATTTACGACATCACCGTATCAGTGTTTCTCTCCTATATTATGCATGTGTTATACATATAAACCTTCCTCTCGAATCACTCTATCTATTTACGATTACGAAACCCGCATCAAAATTGGTTGCATTGTTTTAAAGATCTAAGCATACACAGGGACAGACAGACAGCGGGAAACGACTTTGTTTTATACTATGTCTATAGTGATGATGTTCAAGTATGGGATGACGTCATTGTAGGTATAAAAAGCATGACACGGTCGGCTTACTGTCTGTCTAACTAACATACGGTATCTAACCTATTTTAAGCTGTGGTACGACCATAGATTCTAAGCTTCAATGGCGACCTCATATTAATAGATTGCGAGAAGACTTAGCTCTGCAACCTTCGGCGTGAAAAAGTGACTGTTGGCCGATGTCAGTACAACTCTTATTTCATCGTATTTCTTTTGTATTTTAATTATTTCCTATGGCATTCTACTCTGGCGTGAAGTTGTCGATATTAATACGATTTCTGTTGTGCAGCAGAGGGTTTCATGAGACGTAAATTTAAAGAAACTAAAAATATTGGCTGTCGCCGATACCGCTTTGGTAAAAGTATGTCTGTACGCAAAAGAAAATATTTTTCGCAACGTCCATACTGTTGCGTTGGCAAAAAGGAAAAATTATTAACTTGTAACTTCTTTTACAAACCAAAAAGTTAATATTATATGTTTTCTTTAAACTTATGTTTTAGGCGCAAATCCTTGATAATATTCAAACAATGAGTTTGAAATACTTCAAAGTTTTTACTTTTTATTTTTTTAAAAAAATCGCGGGCTTTCGATCGGAAATGTGTGGGATGTCGCATCGGAAACATTATACAAAAGGGTTTTTTGGTACTCTGCGCTGTCAATAGATTTTTAAAGACTTTGACAACTATTTTTAACATAAATCTGAATACCGATTTCTATATTAGAAAAACACATTCATCAAAAATAACGAATTTTCACAAAAATTTCATCCTCTCAGGAGATGAATTTTGAAAAATGTTTCCTTGGTGATCATCTACATTCCGTAAAGAATTCCGATCAATAGAATATCATTGACTCCGATGTAAAATTTTAACCTGTTAGATCCACTAGTGTGAGGTGTGCGTTGTTGACATTTATCATCCATTTTTTTAATATTCTTCTTTGCCCTTGGTATATATTTTTTATTTTAGTGTTGCTGCTGTTATGTTGTTATGCAGCACCACGATTTAAAAACAATATTATGTAAATGTGAAAAATATATAAATATATTATTTGCTCTCGGTGCCGACTTCTGACAGTTTTGTAGTAAGTAAATAAAAATATTTAATTAAAAACCTAAATTGTTTTTTTTCCTTTTTTATTTTATCCACTCATTTTAATCTAATGGATTTATTTGTAATATGTTTGAAATGTATCTATCTTTTAGTATATATCACTTTGAAAGTATATATATTTCAGTTTAACAACGCCATCTAGTAGGCACTGCCTTAAAGAACATAAAATGATGTACTGACTTATTTGTGCGACTAACATGCTTAATGTCTGTGGCATAAGAGGTCGCTAGTAGTACTTTTAAGAATGTTAACATAGTTATTTATAAAATGCTAGCGACATCTTTGATAAAAGTATTCAACTATTTACAATTTAATGAACTACTGGCGTTTTATTGAAGTAGTTTACAAATTTAGTTATACTTGATACCAATAGATGTCAGTGTCTAACGAATTAAAAATATAGGTTAACATTAGGTATTGCATTGATTTGAAACCTTATATATGTGTAGTCTAGCCAATTATTTAAACATCGTAACGGCTTTTAGTTTTTTAATTTTTACTAATTTTAAAAGACATTATTTAACATTTATCATGCTACTGTTTTAGCTGAGTTCAATAAACTGCTGCGACTGTCGTTCGTATGTGATATCTTCGCTGATTGTGAACCGATTTGATGTCTTTTTTTATTTTTATTCTGAATAGTTACCAAAATATAGAAATTTGAGCTCATCAAGCCCTGTTTCTTTAGCACGTTTTTATCCATACTGCACCATTGAACAAGACGCTGTTTATCTGCGAACAAACAAAATTTTATAGTCTATTGTTTATGAACGGAATTTCTTCGCTTACTGATTAATAGGCTGGGTTAATTAGGTTTTCTTACACCTTCATACACCTGGGCCATAAACCAAAGTATTCGATTCGACTATCTATTGGCGATTTTATTATAAATGTTGCGCTTGGATACATCTTATATAATAAGTACTATAAGCAATGTTATACTTTAAGGCGTAAAAGTTATGTTAAATACTTAAAATTACACGTATATTTAAACTCTATTATATACCTTAGCGGTTATTGATTAAAGTGCAAAGTTATAATTAGTATTTGTTTTACCAAGGAAACTTCGGAGTATACTGGATCGTATTTCATTTAAATAGTGTTCTAATTAAAGTACGCTTAAGGTTTATAAAGTAGTGCCAGTATTTATTGTGCCCTGAAACTGAGTTGTGAAATAGAAGACTGTTGCCAGTGAACGAATGTCCCATGATATTTTATTACGTGAACATACCTAATGCCCTTACAAAATTTTCATCCAGGTAATAAAAATATTTTTCGGTTTTTAGTTGCAGTGTAGTGCAGACAAATTGTTGAAGTTGTTTTTGATTTTATTTTATGAAAGTTTTGAAAAAAAATAAATATTTTTCAATTTTATTTTCGGGTTTAGGTAAAAACTGTAAAGCCAATTGATATGGAAATTTCGCATAAACGTTTATATAATAGATTAGTGTTTCGAGATGAACACAATTTATATTTAATATCAACGATTTTATTACATATAATCTGAATTGTTAATGTGGATGACATAAAAATCGTTTTTTACCGTCTGGACGTATTCTCGCCAAGGCCGGCAATAATTTGACCAAAAATTGTATTAGATATCTTATTTCAAAATTGCGTACAGAAAAAGGCGAAAGAATAATAATGGATAATAAATATTTTTTGTTATTTTAGGTTATTTGTGAAGTTGAATTAACAGATTAAAATATTTTTTATTTACCTCCATAAAATATTGTTATTATGCCTTTAAAGTTGAAATAAAAACATATTTTTGTCATATATATGTATATTTTTATAAACGATGCAATATATTTCTTTTTTTAAATGTGTAGCGGTTGTTAGAAAGTCTTTGCAAATAGGAAATAAAAAAAACAAAATTAAGAGATACAATAAGTTTAATAAACATCAACAATTAATAGATACGAAGAACATTTTTATTCTTATTATTTAAAATCGTAATTCAATTTGGATTCTCTCTATTTTAAGTAATTACAAAAGGGACAAAAGTGTGGTACTTAGTCGATTTTTTGATATACTGTCCTTTAAAAGTTTTATACAATTTCTTTACTTTTTTATAATTTGATATGTTTTTTTTTTTATATATAATTTAATAGTTTATTGTAATTGAGCATGAAATATTACAATAAATCGAGCATATTTCGTCATCAACATTTTAGTAAAAAAAGTATTAAAAGAATCTATATGGCAACACATTTTATAGATCTAATCATTGTACATCACAGTTCTAGAGTATATACTTTAGTACAAATTATTTACATTTTTTAGAAATAATTGTTATTTTTAAAGTTTAAAAATACGTATAATAAAATCTTCATAATATAAATCTAATCATTCTAAAAATCATAATGTAACATGATTCTGTCAACGATTTTAAACAAATAATTTCTTTAAGAAATAAAACTAACTTAACATAAATATACATTTTTAAGTATCATACTCAAATAGAAATTATATTAAGCAGCTCGCCATCCGAATGTAAGAAATGATATAATTATTTATTTTATATTAATAAAGGTTAATAGATCCTTTGTAACAATGAAATTGAATAGATGTTCATTTGTTTATATTTAATATTACATATTTATTACTTACAAAATACGAAATCAGCTTCCAAATCATATAATACAATAGGTATTTTTAACGCATAAATAAGATGACATGTTATTTTTATATATTTTTGGCAAAACAACAACCTTTTATAATACTATTTTATAAAACTAAGGCATAATTTTCATATATATAAAGTATAATACTTTATATATATGAAAATCAAAAATTTTATTAACTATGTAATTTCTTGCCGATGTAATCTGCGTTTTGGACCGGTAACCGGTCTTTAAATTTTAATTAACCTTATAACGAAAATTCAAAAGGTATCAACATTTATATTTGTTTGTCAAAAGAGACTCTCGTATCACGTTAAGGAACCTCTTATCTACAAATAAAATGCTTAGTATTAAGATAGGTAAATATGTACATATAATGTTAGTTTTATAATTATGTTATTAATATACATAAAAGATTTCATTAAAATATAAATATTTTCGAACTTGTTTATTCAAAGATCTTAGTATATCACTGTTTCATTTTTTTTTATATTTTATTCGTAACCATTATCATATATTACAAAATAACATTTTTCCTCAGTTCGTATTATTTATAGAAGCATACAATTATTGCAAATACAATATTAACAAAACTAAAACAATATGTTTGTTAATTTAAGAAATGAAAACTTCGAAAATAAATATACAATTATAATATTATTTTATTATTTTACTATAATATTTAAAAAAAAACAGAAATGTATCGAATACAAAAATATTTTTTTATGTACTTTTAGCTTTGTTTTTTGGTATTGTTACAGGAAACCTCATTACGACTAGACTAGGCTTGAGTGTACTGAACGGTTATTTAAATATCTTATTTAAAATAGAACATACTAATTAAACTTTTTTTTAAAATTAATTTTGATTGTCTCCTCCATTTGTAATATTAAATAATTAACATCCGACCAGCGGAAAGATATTATATTACTAAAATGACTTTCAATATTAATCTGATTAGCAAATGCATTCTACAACAGTCAGTAAAAGATTGTTTTGTATTTTTAATTAAGTTGTCCAAAGGCTGGAAAGATTAGTCCAGTAATTAAAAAAAAAAAAACAAAATAAAAGATCCATTTAAACTCAATCCCTTTAGGAATATTAATACTGATTTCAAAATCTCGTTAGTGTTTTCGTTTAAAATGTAATTAAGTACTTATAAAACTCATCTGATTCACTAAACCATTTTGGTCTGTGACACGATTTATTGCTTAATTTAATTCTAACAACACTGTTCTTGATTCTTATTCCTATTCTCAAGGACATTATACATAAACAGACCCTCATGAGCCAGTGCCTAATGGGATAAATAAAATTACACGGAATGAAGATTTCACTTTGTAAAATCACAAGATACTTTGTTCTTTCAATAGAAATCATATACTAGATAGATTAGAGTACTAACCACAACACAAAATTGTGTCAAATTATAACCTTGATATATAGATACATATATACCTATACATAGCTGTTGTTGAAGCATGTTGATTAATTTGTTACTAATAATTTGTATAAATAATCATTTTAAAATCCACTCGTCCACTCCTTTCATAACTCCTGGCGTAGTTGTAATATATTTGGTCAGATTTAATTAACAATATCTAATTCTCATTAGTTATAAATTATTTAACCAAAGTCACGCCACGAGTCGAAAACAATCGTTCTTCCTATTCGGAAGATCCAAATGCTCCCTTTTCCGTAATCTTATGAAATTTAAATATTGATATTTATAGACAATTGACATGAATTTTCTCATAACCTGCTGTTTTCAGGTGACGCGCTAGATTTTCTCGGTGTAAATGTATCTGCAAAAAAAATAAATTACAGTTTAACAGTTGTATCTTATTTGATATATTTATCTCTTAATAAAAATAGACACGTAATAATGAAATGTCCTGATAAAAAATAACTAAAAAATGTAGACTGACATTTTGTATTTATTAGTAAGTCGATTAGTGGTATTTAAATTAACTGCAATTTTTTAAATAAAGAACTATAATAAAGCAGGTGTTACACATTGATACATGTAATGAAACTAGTGTTAGTAAAAGTGTATTTTTCAAACGAAGCGATAACTTTATTCGATTATTAATATATTGTTATTACTTACTATTCTCACAGTCACTTTGAGTATTATTTAGAAGCATTGGGCCTAAATTATTCGTGAGGAGAAAACCGATAGGCGTTGTGACGAGTATAGCTTGTACTATCAATCGCATCAGCTCTTCAGCGTAAACCAAGTCTGGGCTTTCGTGTCCACCAGACAATAATACAGCGCTGATGGCTGTTGGACATAATACAGCCTGAAAAATACTTTATAAATTGAATATTTTTATTTTAATAATATTAGAAGTTAAATTCATGTTCCATAATGATGAAAATTTAATTAATATTCGAAATTTAAACTAGATATAAATTGTTTTTAAAATTCGATACATTTGATTTATATGTTCTAAATGCCTCAAACGATCGTACTGAAATTTGGCACACGAATAGTATGAGAAATGGAAACGGCTAAAGAGTTTTATACCCATCGAACTGATGTATGTAATTTTCATTCAAGCAAAGCCGCACGGGCAGCCATGATAAAATGTAATATGACAGGCTGTTTCCAGCGACTCCTTCGACATATATATTTTTTAATTTACGTATATTTTTGTTAAATTCATTTTGATACCCAAGCCAATGAAATTGTCAGTTCATTCGTTCGAGTAACAAACAGACAGACAAGTTTCGCATTTAAAAGGTTTGTCTTATTATATGGTTAGTATATGAATATTTTTAATACCTCGACAATGGTCTTAGGTGTCCATGCGCAACAAACAAAGATCTTCTGTTTGAGAGTGAGATTCCAACACGCTAACGACGCAACTGTCAGTCTAACCGTCAAACATATAAGTAGGATGCCTAGTCCGATTAGCATTGTGTCGGATATCGAACTGTGTACCTGTAATCAATTTAATTACTCCAGCTTAATATTTGTCGAGAGCACTCAAATAAGGCAACCTCCATTATTAATTAATTAAATATTAACTCAATTATTATGACAGTATACTGATTATTTGAATATATATTAGTTTATGAAAAAAATACTTCAATACATAAGTCGTTATAACTGTATCGGATCTCTAAATATAATCTCAAATTAGATTAAGTATTTCAATAAAAAAATATAAATATATTTTAAATCCACCAGTATAACGGATATCATAACCTATCATATAAACAATCTTAGAATATAAACTTAGAATAATTATTAAGAAGTCAACAACGTAAACATAACTAGACGTTAAATTCCATGTTCACACAACGAGTACGAATAGTCTCAGTTGATATAAGGAGTTGATCTTAAACGAAGGATAAATATTGTAAGAGTGCTAGCGAAAATTTGAGATTCAACAGTATAAATATAAAAAAAGATTTTTCTTTTTAAAGTCTTGTCATAATGATAAACACATGCTTTGCCTTTTATTTTAATAATACTAACCACGAAGAATGTTCCGGTGTACGCGAATAGTGCAGGCTCGCAAGCTGACCACAGCACGCGGTACACAGTAGCGGCTGGGTTCTGGTTCAGTTTCCATCCTTTCTTCGACCAGTGTGTCGCTGCCGTTGCATTACACGCCAACACGGCTACACCGCCTATGAAAAATAAAAGAATTGCTATATCGTATCACAATAGGGAATAAAATATATTGAAAGTGATCGACATCTTTTATATCGGATATATTGTAAGTTGTAAGCGTATTTTATCCATTTCATTGAAAAGATCGGTAAATAGGAATGAATTCAACAAAACACCAAATGCTTTCAAAAGAAACGTTATCTGTATTATTGAGCTTTAGATAAATCTGAAGTCGTCTGGTCACGTTAAATTGTGGTATTTATATGTTGATTAAGTTAAAATAAAATATTAATAATCAAATACAATCTTGTTACTTTATACTTGTTCTTGTTAGATTTAAGGTAATTATATGTATGTATTTCTGTTTAATTTTCGAAATGATAAGTAAACATGTGTTAATAGAAATCTTCAGCTTACCAGTGCCACCCCATCCAATAGAAGCGGTGAAAACGTTGCCAAAAAGTCCTCCGGCGAGAACGAATAAAACCCTCAGCTCGGTGACATAGGTATCCTTTGAATTTGGCACGTACTTCGCTAGGCTCCCAAACGCAACGCCTAAGGCTACCCCTACAGGTAGTGCTAATATTGCCTAAAACGGATTTAGTATAGAAATATTTAGTATAGTTTTAATTAATTTCTTTCTTATTTTTAACTTTTGTCTCTTACGTATTTAAAAGGAATTACAGTGAGGTTAATTAAAAAAAGAGTACGTTAATTAAAAAATAAAACTGGTCTTCCTCCAATTACAGAAGATACCCTACTCTACCTTTAGTAATATTTCATATGGACTAACAAACCCAGTTATAGATCTACTCATTCATGAAGGTGCGTTAAATTGCCGGCGTTTTAATAAAACAAACTCAAATATATAAATATATATAGATAAATATATTTATCTATTTCGTATTTTTTGGTGTACTTGCTCTTAGTCATTTCACGCACAATAAAACTTCTCAGATCTTGTAAGTATGAACACTTACTATTCTACTCATACTAATGTACACCTATACTATAATGGGGGCCGGTGCGCCTTCGTGAGTGAATAGATACCTTAACGGTTTAGTTTATCCGTTAAAATAACATTGCTTTGGGTTCGTTAGTTGCTATATCAACTTAGTCTTAGGATAATTTAAAATATATCTGGATTGATATTCACACAATAATCCTTTATGTACAATAAGAACGTATTTTAATGCCAGTCTTTTATTGTTTCTCATGGTAATGTCTCTTAAAAACTGATTCAGGTTAAATTACTGGTAAACCAGAAATAATTTAAGCAAACTATAGCATTGATAGCACTTTATTGCTTTTTATTTATTTCAAAGTATTTTTATGTACATACAAAAAAAGTGGTATTGTATTAACAGTATTGAAATATTGTTAAATTTCAACGAAATCCATTTAAGACTACTTTAAAGGTAAATCTGCCAGCCTCGCTTTCTGAATATAAAGTAAATATATAAATCATAAATAATGTATTTAAAGTTTTTGTTACTTACTTTCGCTAAGCGATAGCCTTCGTGAGTTTCATAAAACATATAACTAAAAATCAAGCCAAACGTGCCAACGCTCAAGGCTGTGTCTATGCCGCCTGCCGTGCATATGAGCTGAGGCCAGTTCACTTTTCCACCTGCATTCTTTCCATGTTTCAACACAGGAGGCATCACCACAGGACATGATACAGATGCATAGATGGTACCCAAAAGAAATCCTGAAAAAAGAAAGTCTGGTTCAAATGGTATTCTCTTGTAAAAAAATGTGTGAATGTCAGTTTTATAAATTTTAATATTCTAAAGGCAAACGCTCAAGCTTGTAACTATACTGAATATATGTACTATATGTACATAATATCTGCGCGTATGAATGTAACGTATAAACGAATCCTTTTTTTGTTTTTCAACGAGCATTCAATGTACGTTAAACGTTAGCAAGGAAATTTACATTTTTTATTTAAAATATTTCGAAATTATTACATTGCTTTTGTTTAAAATATAACTTTTTATTAAAATAAGTATAAAAAAAAAGTTATTTTTCCCTAGACTTAAATATATTTATTGATTTTCTCACATCATACCTAGTTTTAATTCGAGAGTCGTGTTTGAAGTAAGGGAGCATGGAGCTTTCCGCATACCGATAACGCGGTATCGAAGATATATAAAGGTACACCATGTATTGAAAAACCATTCAAATCTTTTACAAAACCATTTCTATAGAAGAATTTATTGATTTGGTTCTACCTCACATTGCGGCTATTCTGTTTTGCATCGTGACAAGTCTATGTTTATTATGAGAAACGAATTGAACTTCGTTTTTATTTTATTCTATGAATAGTCGCTGTCCTGTTATATTACTATAACTAATTACTAAGCGTGCAGTTTGGAAATTTGATAGACTAACCTTTTTTTTACAACTACATACAAAATCAAATTCCAAATATGTTTTATTCGAGTAGGCTCATAATAGCACGTTTTGAATGGTCATGTTGCAGTTTTGAATCATGTTGCAGTTTTTAAAGCTACCACTAATGATTAAAATGGTTAACTAATATAGTTCAAAAATGTTATCAACAAATAGTGATAAATTATTTTTATTTAAATTTTACAGTTGATGAAAATCGGTCAGCGGCGCATCGACGTGGTAGACATCAACTACATTTTTGAACAAGCTATTTTATGATTTTTCCGTCTCATTTGAAATATATTATTTTAAGCAGATAATTTCTTGACAATGAAGCCACCTAAGTAATTTTGCGCTTAGTAATTATGACTTGATTTTTTATGTGTTCAATGTTGGTAATATGTCCTAGGATATAAATATATTATCTCCTTAAATGTATTAGTAATTTCCGGGATAAAATATTTTTTGAGGTAAAAGTATTGGAAAATCTGTTAGTAGTGAGTAGAATAGCTCTGTTGTGACAAACAATGAAGACAATGTGTTATTGTCGTAACTAACAAGCCACTTACTTTGATAATTTTCACACGTTTCCTTACTTAACACTTCTATGTGTGGCTCAATTAAAAATCTCATAATATAAGAAATCAATAATCTTTTTAATGCGTTACACTACAATTTAGTTTTACAGTAATCATTTTAATTGTAATTTCGTGTATACAATATAACATACGCCTTTATACTATCAGTGAGAATAAATACAAAATTTACTACGTTATGTTCTTTTTTTTTAAATTTACATAAGAAATATTTTCACGAAGGCCTTAATTATATACAAATAAAAATAGTTACATTAGAAAACATGACCGCGTCGAATGGTGGCAAGACTTCTATTTATTCGTTTTAATGATAAGAAATATCACGTAGAGAAAACCTTTATTCAATATTTAAATTAAGTAATCCCATTCATAAACATTCACTTCGAAATATTATAAAAAAATATTCAATACATTTTTTAATCTTTTTCATTAATTATTTACGAATGTGATAATAAATGTTGATACTTAGTCCTCATAAAAGTCTAATAAGACATAAATGTACGCGGAACAAGTGTCGAGAAGAGGACTGTAAACAATAGCGAAATTAATACTGGCTGGCGACATTTGGTACATTAGACAAGTTATGAGCGCGAACGGGTTCCGAGTTACAGAATGTAGAATAATTTAAACGCTGTTAACATAATTATAATGTACGAGTATATGACGACTTTAACCCTAAAGCTATTTTGAAAGTATATACTGACGAATTAAGACTCTCACCCCGTTTTAAATCTGTTATTAAGCAAATATGTTTGTATATTTACTAATTTTTTTATATACCTTTAGGTGAAATTGGAAAGTTTGTGTTTATGTTTGTTTGAATTAGATTATGTGACATCAGGGTACGAGACACGAAAACCGTAACGTATCAGCGCGCGTGTAATCGAACGAAGCATCTAGTACATCGTTTAATACATATGGTATTTAATTATATATTAAGTATCAATAGTTCGACGATATATGATTGCTGCTTGCAGTGAGGAGTACTTGAGCTTATGCTAAAGTCTTCAGGAATGTGAACTATTCTCGCTATTATATTATATGTAAACACAAGTTAGAGTGATTCCTAGAAAATACAGAATTGCTAGTATTACTTTGAAATGCCAGCGATTTTATGTATAATTTCCATAGACTTTTATTTACAACAAAAGAGTTTGATAGGGTTACCAGAGATAGTTGGCAAATTGGGTTTCTCGACAGTTGATGATTGTCAATGCGTGTAGACAATACAAACATTTTTTTTCTTTTGTGAAAATGCCGCTTTAACGTAAACGTTATCAACACATTGTAATATATTATATATATAATAAAATATATTCTTTCTTATATAAATCGACTTACATTTTTATCACTTGTACAACGACGTGTTTTACATATATATATGTAAAATGTAAAATAATATATAGTTGCTATATTTTTGTATGCCAATGCAGTCATGAACATTAAAAAATCTTACTAAGAAGGATCTAAAACATGCATAATATTTTTGAAAAATAGTCTTCGTGTATTTATGTACCTACTCGTACCTACTACGTTATTAATTATATACATACCCCAAATCCAAGGTAAATCAAGAAGGAAATGTGTGCACACTGCCACCAGCACAACTTCTGTGCTCCAAGGTAAAGCACCCAAGGCTAATATTTGTTTCCAATTTTGTTTCATGAAACTAACGTCCCAAGCCAGAGAACCTTTGCCCAGAATGATAACTGGATATATTCTCCTAATACAAAGAATGATTCTGTTATTAAAAGGTCGAATTTACTTGACATTGAATGCCGAGGAAATCTTAATGATGTTATTGTTGTGCAGTAATTTTATTTCAAAATATAAAAGAAATAAATGAGTTCATGTTACGTGATCGCATGCGCACTTTTTTTCGCCTTTTGCATAAACAAAATCAATAAAAAATATTTTATAGCGTTTTTAGATGATTGATTATTTTAGGAGCTTTAGTTATAAACTTTTAAATATAAAATAATTAGTTAGTTTATAATTATTTCCTTACCTTAAAAACGTATCAACATGAGGGAACGCTCGCATATCAACAAATCCAAGATGTCGGGCGAGTATACCCGTGAGTAAAGCAGCGAGAGCCGGCGGCAGTGTGGTCATCTCTTGTAGGATAAGACCGCTCACCCATGCTATTATTGCCACGATTGCCAGTCGGAACCATTGTCCCTTTACTCCCCAGCTGTCGCCCCACGTGTACCAAAGATAACCCCATGTTAACGCTCCTAAAATAGATGTAACACTTAACAAAATTGTATGGTTGTGATTTGGTCTGAAATTGATACTGTTGCTCACACTAGCAACAATATCCATTTAAATTGGATATCATATTGATCAGGCTTCCATTAATAATAGTATTAAATTAGTTTTGAGTATCATAATTATCTGTTTTCTCAAGACACCTTACACAGATAGATATTTACAACCAAAGTCGTATTTTTTAAATACAGCTAACTTCTTTGGGTATCTGATGCCTGTCTGGGTCACTTATGGCCACTTATCATATATTTTAATGCGAAGCAGCAATACTTAGTTTTGCTAAGTTCCGGTCGGAAGGGTGAGTGAGCCAGTATAATTATCGGCACTAAAGACGTTACATCTTCTTAAGATGGTGGCGTATTGGTAATGTAAGGAATGGATTATTTTTCTTATAGTGGCAATGTCTATGGGCGATGGTGGTGATGGTGGTGACCATTTATTAAATTATCAGATTGTTTTACAACGTCAAACAAAAAAGAAATGAAATTGGGAGAGTTTGGGAACAACAATTTTAAACAGTCAAATGTTTCCGATATATTCAAAAAAATATCAATAAATTACTAAAAAGGAAACATCGTGAACAATGTCGTAAGACATTCATCGATTTGATGATTTTTGTTTTAAATTTTTCTGAATACATTTCGTTTGACGTTACTTATAAATCATGCATTTGTATTTTAAAAACTGATTTGTTGCTTCAAATATTGTTCATTTATACTTAATACTATGCAAATTTATACGAAACCATCTTATTGAAATGGCTTCTAATTACAAAATCCCAATATTTAAATAAAGGGTGAAACAGTTATTTAGGGCTTGTGTTTTTATAAAATAAGAGCGTAACGCTTTAATTATAATATTTTAATAAGTACTTTATAAAGTATGAATAAATATATAATAAATATAAGTATTAGTTAATAAATATGCACTTTACTCACCTAATATAATTAATGTGATATAATGAAAAATTGTTGGAGTTTTTGATGAGATCCATGATTTCTTTTTAGGGAATCCATCTTCTTTGGTAAGTTTATCGATATTAATTACAGGCGTTGATTGTGCCGATCTGCAATTTTAATTATTATCGATTTAAAGTTAATATTTTTTTTTCTTTACACATATCCTGATACGTGTATAAAAATTCTCACAAACTCATTATAGTGTCACCCTCGCCTCCTACACACGCGATTCTGACTAGCAAACTGTCGTCTTCGTTCATGAGAATTTGATTTATTATTATAAAACAAACTCCAGTAATTACCGCTCTTATAAAGATATGAAGAGCAATGAGATTCTAATTTTATTCGTTTAAATAGAAACGCCTACTTACATTTTCTCTTCCTCCTGGTGTACGAGATAGACACCTTTATCGATAACTGTCACGGTCTGCTTATCTGAAATAAATCAGGTCGGATATAACAGAAAGGCTTTGTAAATAATATTCAGCGTACATTTAGATGCGCGCTTTAATTGATAGCAATTCAGAGGGCATCATTCACGGTCACGACGCGACGCGACGACGTAATATCGAGCAGGTTTATATTCACTATATTAATATTGCATTCAATACGCTTGGTATTGGTCATTATTTATCATTAAATGTTGGTTGATCATTCATTTCGAAGCTAAAAAAAGATCGCCTTTTAACGAATTATAGATAGGTATACCTTTTGTGTCTATTTAGTCCAACCATTTGACATAAAATTATTAATGCCGAATATTGGTTTTACAGTACGAATATTCAGTCGAATATACAATAAAAAATCAACGTTTTCAAAGTTTGGTAGTCATACAATAATTAAATGTACTTAATTAACAATTTGGAAGACATTAAAATAATAATTAAAGTTGATAAAAAACAAGAATACTACGCTTGAATTGTGCTAAAAAGTAATAATCTTTAGATATAAATTTATTCGCCATAAAAAAGCGAGGGGTGCCTTTTGCTCTACTTCGACATTTTCATGACTTGGTCGGTATGAAAAGCAAACGATAAAAAATTTAAGACAACTGTTATCAGGGTTTGTTAGCACATTTTTCGATTTTTCACTTTTTAGCCTTTTATTGCATCATTATTTGGCGGTAATACAAGCGCTGTTACAGTCGATAAGAAATGTGTGGAAAAGAAGATCTATTATTTCGATATTTTTCCGTGACACTGAATATAAATAAAAAAGGGATTTTGTGTGAAGGGATAATTTTGTGGGCTACCTAACCATCAAACTAGACATTTTTGTATAATATTTTAGGTAGATATAATTAATCTTAAAATAAATACCTAGCGCAAAGAGTAAAGGTTCGCTAAATTGGGTTTTTGTAACACGTCAGATAAGCGTTGAGTGAATTTGTAATTGAAAAATAAATAAATATAATGCTTGGCAATTTAGACGAATATTTGAATGAATACTACGAATGTTAGATAAATAAATAATTCAAGGTCAGAGTAAAAATAAATATTCATCGTTTATTTTAAATTTTTCAGTACAATAATTTTAGATAAAAAAGTGATTTGAATCGCTTTATTTCATTTATTAAGTATTATTGCATTGTTGCTTGGCGTCGCATTTAATATATATAGTACAGATATCTGATAAATTAATTATTTTTCGTGTTCGTCATAAAATAACATAACATACCTACGTAGTTATTAAGATTACTTGTTATCGTTCAACGTTCGATTTTATACGTAATAGATAATACGTGATGTCCGAGAACCGACTAAGTGAGACCTACAACCACATTTATTATCCTCCACAGGACCTAGATGTACCTTGTAATTATGATATAGCTATTAAAACAATAAAAATATATTTATCATGTTGTTAACATCGATAACTTGGCTTACAGTTCTATTACTGCAATATAAATTCAATTAGAGTTTAATGTTTAATGCCATTACAGTATGACTCTGGTTGTAAAAGATTTTCATATTGATTTTGTTTGAAGATATATACACTTGTATTGCAATATCGATCTGGGGATCGATTAATAACGATCTAAATTCGATCGATCGTAACTGGATCGTTTTTTTTTTTTTTTGTAAAAAATCGATTCGATTTAGTTGCGAAAAGTGTCAATTTGTTAGTAGAATTATACCCAGGATCAAAATTAGTCAATGTCCATCTAGTTCTATTATTAAAATTATTACGAGATGTTGATACTATAATATGATCATCATTTCACTGTAAACTGCAATTGAACAACAATCTAACTGGGCTTAACAGTCATAACATAAATAACAGCTACTTTGTACCATTTCCGAAATATAATTTTAATATGCAATGACAATTAGGCTAAAATAAGCGTTTATATGTTATTCAATTTAAAAATAATATGCACATATCAATTTCATTAATAATTTGTTGAAATCCTAAACATTAACTTTTATGATGCGGTATGCTCTATCTATTTAATTTAGATGTTGTTTTCCTGAACTATATAAATATTTAAGATTTTAAATTAACATGGTTATTTTTTTTTATATAAATATTTTTTTGTGGCAATGGTTGGTGGACGAGTATATGGACCACCTGATGGTAAGTGATCACCACTGCCCATAGACAAAGGCGCTGTAAGAAATATTAACCATTCCTTACATCACTTATGCGCCACCAACCTTGGGAACTAAGATGTTATGTCCCTTGTGCCTGTGATTACACTGGCTCACTCACCCTTCCAACCGGAACACAACAATACAGAGTACTGTTATTTGGCGGTAGAATATCTGATGAGTGGGTGGTACCTACCCAGACGGGCTTGCACAAAGCCCTACCACCAAGCCATTATAGCCATTATAGCCAATACAGCCATTTAATCGCAAAGGAGACTGTGCAGGAGATACGGTATTCTATTTTCTTACTGTCATTTGGTATTGGGACGGCTATCTGACATCAACAATAAACGAAGATCAGGCACAAGTATTACGATTTTATGTGCTTTACGAGACACAATAGCGCAACATAGTGCAATGGCAATGGCTCTATACCAGGGCTATGAAAAATTTCTTTGACAGATGAACTCAGCAACTTTTTACTGGCCAGGCTTCGATTTCAAGACCTTACACGTTCCTCATACGTCATTCTCAGCTCTACTATAACAATTGCAGATTATGTGAACAGATATAAGGAACCTTGATGTAAAACCTTGGAGTATGAAATGTTTTATATATACATTTAATATACGTTTTTATGACACAAAATTGCAAGGGCATTCATAACAAGAATAATCAATTCAGTTCAAGTATGGTCCTTAACTAAGTACTCGTGGTGTCAGTTGTTTTAATGAGGAATACGATAGCGCATAGAACTCAAATATTTACTTCCTTCTACTCACGAGATTAAGGTAAACTTTGCGAGTTAAATTTGGCTACTATCATGTGTTTTGTGCATACAGTATAACGTACAACAGCGTCATTGACTTATATTTTCCAAATATTGATAAAAGAAAGCCTTGTTAACTATTGACTTATGCGCTATTTGTATAAATTTATTATTTGATTTTTTTTTCATGGCATTGATTGGCAGACGAGCTTATGGGCCACCTGATGGTAAGTGGTCACCACCGCCCATAGACAAAGGTGCTGTAAGAAATATTAACCATTCCTTACATCACCTATGCGCCACCAACCTTGGAAACTAAGATGTAATGTCCCTTGTGCCTGTAATTACACTGGCTCACTCACCCTTCTAGCCGGAACACAACAATACAGCATACTGTTATTTGGCGGTAGAATATCTGATGAGTGGGTAGTACCTACCCAGACGGGCTTGCACAAAGCCCTACCACAAGTATAGTTAGTTTCGATAAGTCTATTATTTTATTTGAATCTCGTCGCAATTTCTTAATTGATATTAATAACTTCATTAACTTCTTATACATTTCAATGATCCAATAAGTATATAAAAATAATTCATTTAAAATTAAATTAAATGGTGCTATCAGTTGCGGTGTTCTTTCACACCTTAAGGAGGCTTAAAAATGTACCATTTATAATATTAGTAGGGATATCTACTTAAATATCCCTACTGTATATAATAGGTATGGTTATAAATACACCTGTAGGTATTAAGTATATAATTCACGTTATAATATATAGATAGTTGAAGTCTTCATTTAAACAATATCTTTAATATAAATAGGGATTAAAGTTGTAAGTTGTACTCATTCAGTGAATGAAGTTTTAAATCATGTGAATCACTTAGTATAATTTTGCTTAATTTATCTGTGTATATTCGATAGATTTTCCCAAGTCGTATTATTTTCTATAAATTTTTCTAATAATATACAATAAATAAACAATGGAAGACAGGCATCAGTATGAGACCGCTCGTCATACAACGTATTAGTCTTGAGCGATTTTAGGATTGTTTCTATGTGGTGAATAAAAAGGATAATTTAACTTATATTATTAACGCGTCAGTGTTGGTTTATTTGTTTGTTTTTAACCTCTACGTCTTAAATACTCAACCGAACATAGTATTTTTTTAATTAACGTATGCTTCCTCACATGTGAGCAAAGTCGCTGCGGAATCTAATGAATAACAAACGAGATAGTGTATCTATCTTTGTGATTTTCCAAATCAATGCCATCATATTGGGTTAAGTGGTTTACATATTACCAACTGATTATTTAAATTCAATATTCAAGAGTAAAATTGTCATATCATTTTCAGAATAACACCTTTTTTTGCACTGACTGTAAAAATATATTGTTGTTGCTATGATTATGATAAAAAAATTATGCTTAGATATTAATTACATATATAAGAGCAAATGTAACTGTAGCAGTTCGTATATTGACCGAACTGAGCGTACCGCAGCAATATGGGTCAAAGAACACATAACTCGGGAATAAGCTGGACCGAGTTTTTGGTCCAAAGATTTGCTTTGCGGACTAAAATTAGTATTGCCTTTAGTACTACTATTTAAATTTAAGAAACATAAAAAAAAATATCACGTCGATAGATTTAATTTGTCAATACTATGGAATCCGGTAAATACATACATCTAGATAAATTTTATTAAATTAAAGAGCCTCGCGCGATCCGTATGAGTTAGTATAGTGTATTCGCAGTAGTATAGCTGAAATAGAGACATTAAAAGTGTAATTGATATAAGAAGAAAACTCGTGTATTCGACGTCAGAGGTACGCGCCCTCAGCACCCAGTCAGCTCGTAACCGCAGGTGTAGCTATGACGAAACGTCGGGCAAAATAATAAAAAACGTATAATCACGTTTAAAGCCCGAATGTTATGTATGAAATGGATATAATACGTCGCGAAAGTTTAAACATCGTAATAAATTTATTGAATAAATTAAGCGATTACCTAAATTGGCAAAAGAAATCGAACTTTCGTGATTTCTCGTCAGGTCCGGATGTTTTGTTATACGAAACGGTATAAGTTAATGTAATGTCTTCAAACTTCTACACATATAATAAAAATGGAGTGTCTGTTTGTAATAAACGGTACATGTACCGAAATTTTTTTTTTACAATTTTTATCTCACTGTCTGTTTGGTCTCTGGAACGGTTGGACCGATTTTGACGGGACTTTGGCAGATAGCTCATGCGATAAGGAATAACTTAGGCTACTTTTATTTTAGAATTATATAATAAATCATAATCAAGTCACGCTGCAATGTGCAAATAGTGTCCAATATCGCGCGCAGCCCTCGCGCCGCCGTCACGTTTAAGATATGACTAATTCAGTACATACGCCGAAAATTTTATTGAGGTCCAATAAAATTATCATCTCGATACGACTTTTAGTTTTCGAGAAATTCATGGACAATAATACACTTACGAAATTAAGCATACGCGCTTGAAAGCCTAAATGGATCATCATACTCAAATATAATTCAATTTTTACAATGTTACAGACATACACGTCGAACCGATAACCTCCTTTTTTTAAGTCGTTTAAAAAGCTGGCTAATGAACTGGTGAAGCTGACCTAAACAATAACTTTTTTGTTAAATTCAAACGCGCACGAAGTTGCGGGCACAGCTAGGGAATAAATAAATTAGCAACAGACGCTGTTTGACAGTTGAGTGTAATTTTGTACACATTTCTTCCCCATTTACCCATTCATCCGGTCATCCATTCGCCTATCCACCCTTCTAATTATACCTCGTCCCACGTATACCATCCCCTCGTCGAGTCATCCGTCTATTCACACATTATGCGACCTAACAAATATATTTGTGTCTTATTGTAAGAGAGATGATATCAACACGACCAAGACATGACATGACATAATACATTATATTGCCATGAATGAAAAAAATGTTACGTAAATATAAAGGAATACGTGATTGCTAACTTTATTGGCATATTTTGTAGTATTATGCGACGCGCGAACTTACAAACACACAGATTTTTTTAAAGTAACTGAACGCGTTCTCTTTTGTTATTTATTACGTCCTAACATTTTTTTTGTAAATGTATTATACATATATACAGACATTACATACGGTCTGTTTATTATAGTATGTTTAGATAAGTAGTATTTTTTGGTAAAGTTATTGCAATGTAATGAATAGGTATGTTTTATTATTTATTGACAAGTATAAATACTTTTTTAGTAATTTGAATATTATGATATTTTTTTGTATGTTTTGTATGTATGTCTCTTCCACTCCATTTCGACTCTCTAGGGGTGTGTTTTTAAAAAGTAAGATTCCTTTCCCTAGGGTAGCCATGTTGAAAAGTTTAATCAAAAATTCAAGTTGTCTACTTAGCGTTTCGAACGGAACAGACTGATAATGGTACTGTCTTATATATAATAAATAATATTGAGTACATGAAGTATGTATTATTATTATTTATATATGTAGATAGGAGAAGAAAAGAAAGTCTTTAAATGATCTACACGACTCCTTTGTTAATGGTTGTTTTACAATTCAAGTAATCGTAGCAACAAACATATTTCTATATTTTATTAAAATTAGCTTCGTTCTAGTTATTTCTAAAAATAATAAAGAAACTATGTTTACTAAACGACCCATGTAAATGGGATGACGTATTCAGAGGTATCATTTAATCATAGATATTATAACAAAAGAAGCCGAGGCCGTCTCGTCGTGTATAACAAATAGATTAGGGAATATTAAGTGACGCAATTTGAATACATATACAGGATTACCCTGGCTCCCAAAATAAAAATATTTTAGAAATAATCTTGTTAGTCTACTCTGAATATATTGTAGTTATTCGACGTTATTTTTTTATTTATCTTTAATGATTACTCGACTACGAATACGCCGATGTCGACTGGATATTCGGACATTGTCCATATTTAATTAAATACACGTGTAATGTGCCTTCATTGTAACTTCAAATGTTTTTTTTTAATTCCTCAATAACGCAACTGATTTTGACGGTTACGTTATAATTATATATTTGTCAATAGATTTGTAGAACATAAACATGTATTGACTTAATTTTTTTAAGTCTGTTTAATTAAATTTTATCATTTGTATTGTTTGTATCAACTGTTTGTTTTAAAATACTCCTGGTAGTTGATATTCACTGCGAGCAATACACATTGTTAGATAATATCTGAAGTCTAGCAGCATCCAACCTGTCATGTCTTGTGGGATAGCTGCTTCATCTCTTTGAATTACTCTCTTACAGTCGGCAAGCGTGTGGAACCGATATATGTAGACCCATTTGGGTAGACCTTAAAGCTAAATGAAAACACTTATGTCTTTCAAATTATAGCCCTTGTAAAATAATTTACATACTTATTGTAAATTTTTAAAGAGTAACATTATCTCTGATACAATATATTTCATTTGTATCAACTTGTACACTAGAAATATATTTAAATATTAGAAAATTCATATGTTAATATCAGTTTAATTTTGAACCGTTTCATATAATCAAAATGTTAGATTATATAATATCTATATTATGAATTTAATCATAATTATAATTGTATTATGGTTGACATGAAGGCCAGTAGTGTAAGGAAAGACGGGTTTAGATAAGCAATGGAAGATATTAATGTAATACATTTTACGTTAAAATATCAGTAAGTCGTGACTCGAGATTCGTTTGTCTACTTGTTTTGCAATGTAACTAACAATAATGTACTAAAATTTTATTGTATAGTCTTGTTAAAAATCATTATTAATGTGTAAACTGTAGATAGCTTACGTATATCAGTAATTTTTATGTTTTTATTAAGTGTAACATTTAAGATAAGAGTAATATATAATGCGATATTCGTTTTAGTGCTTAATCCTAACTCAAAAGTTATGCCCAGTCGCAAAAATACAACGTACTTTTTCTTATGTATATAAAAATCTTTTATATTAAGTAATGTCGAAGTCGTTGTTTATTTACGTACTAAAAATACAATCAATGATTGCTATTTTTAATTGAGACAATAGAGTCTAAGTAGGCTGAGAAACGTCTTCAATTTATTAAGATGCCACGCTAAGATTGACTCTTATATTTTTAGACGGAGAACTTAACAAACATGCAGTCGGAGTTGCCTTAATAAGTCAAAATCATTACCAAAATTTTAAAAGTTACCCATAAGTATGTTTTATTGTCTCGAATGTTATGTGTTGACGTATTTTCCGTTAAAATATTTTTACAAACAATGTATATGCCTTTGAATATATGTAATTAATATTTTTTATGTATTAAATATTAAAATTAAAAATGATAGTTTATTACATGGTCAAAGGATTGCAACAGGTCATGGAAACTAGTAGAGTCTGTTAACGGTTTAAGTCTATCGATGTGTTAACTTAAATAGTCATTTTCTGCTTTAAAGAGCTTCAATGTATAAGTCTAGATGTAACTGGTTAATAATTTATATTTAATTGATAAATAAAATAAATTTTATAAATAAATAATTTTTTAATGCCATAAATAATTATATTATACGGTAATCATAAATGCGGTAATACTATTCCATAGATATAATTTAACATATTTTTTAAGTTAATTTAGTTATTTATATTCGTTTTATCAAAAGAAAAAAAATTAAATTTTTAAATTAAATACTCACTTTCTTGCATCGCCTTATGCTAAATCCTTAGGAAACAGCTTTCAAAAATTTCCACTGAATTAAATAATTAATTTTTAAGTGGTAAATTATTTGAGCGACACAAAAAGTTGACCACAGGAAATGAGAAAAATCATTTAAATGACTACCGGCTACTCGTGCGCAGGGTAGATGATGCCGCGCAGCGAACTGTCAACCGTGGACACGTCATGAGCCGAATCAATAAATAATTGTCGTTTGCCGCTAAGGTTCTTAACTGCCTTGAAGAAAGATTTTGTAGTTGTCGCTTGAATACACCAGTTTTTGCATACTATCATTGTGCCTCTGAGAGCTACTACGTCTCTTAATGTATTCGCTTAATTCAATAATTATATTGCATAAATACAATATTTTTAATTATTTAGTATTTAATTAAGTGAAATAGAATATGATGATTAAAAATATTACTGCATTTAAAGAAAAAAATTATTAGTGGTTAAAATAATGTTACAATGATGTTTGTTAATGTAAAAATATTTATTGAAGATGTTTGTTGATGATGTTTTGCGCATAAATGATAACCATATTAGTAGCAATTTTATAATAATAATAATACATCGAGCTCTTTGAAGAATATTACATTCATAAAAATATGTTAAATATATTATTTATGTAGCCTAAAAGACGTAATATCTTAGTCGCATTGCATTGACGATGTAAAGAATCGTTAATAATTCTTTCAGCTTCAAAGTCTATGGTGGTGACCACTTACCATCACGTGACCCATTTGCCGATCGGCTACCTATATCATAAAAAAGGCTTAAAATATCCTAGAAAAAAAGGCTCAATCTTCATGAACAAAATAAAAATAAATACGCTAACTGTACTTTTGCAAGCAATTAAGATTTTTTTATGTAAGATATATTGTAGGTGCTTGGTGGTTTCATAATATTATACTAAATTTTTAAAATTGGTATGAATGTTTACATAACGAAGGTGTATAATAATATAGGAAATAGTATATACTAAAATAGTAGTAGAATATATCTAATTAATCACCAATTAATTAGTCTAGTATACAAAACTTAAATATTAATAATATTATAAATATTAATAAATATTAATACATGTAAATTTTAGTCAACCTATAATTATCGTCCTGATGAAAAACATTTTACATGTTTAATATTAATCAGATATTCTACCGCCAAATAACAGTACTCTGTATTGTTGTGTTCCGGTTAGAAGGGTGAGTGAGCCAGTGTAATGACAGGCACAAAGGAGATAACATCTTAGTTCCGCATAGGTGATGTAAGGAATGGTTAATTCTTCTTACAGCGCCTTTGTCTATGTTCGGTGGTGACCACTTACTATCAGGTGGCCCATATGCCGGTCCACCAACCAATGCCATAAAAAAAAAAAAAATTGTAATAAATTAATATATTATTTTTAAATTCATAAATAATAACATTTCTTTATAATTGGTAAAATATACTAGAATTTTAATGATTCATAATTGGGTGGGGAGCTATTTATAATCTTTATCGATTGCACTAAAATAGAATTTTTTGTATTAATTCTTAAAAGTATTAAGATATGATTATTCTTTTATTAGGCTTTATCTTATATTTATTCTTCAAAGAGCTCATTGATATAAATAGAGTTAGGATTTCGATAGTACATAATATGTAGATTAAAAATAGTAGAGTTTTTAATTCGTTTTTATTAACCGTTTGTTTTTTATCAAAATGATATTGTTGATAACCTTACCTTCGTACTCTGCACAATGAAATTTAAGGAAAAAATGTCCAAGATATGGATTACGGCTATTGACACTAAAGGACAATTTGCAAACTGTCAAGAAACAAAGGTCAAAGGTCAAATAAATGAAAATTAAGTGCGATCCTTGGCCTTGATTCTTTATATCTTATATTGAGTTTACTTGAATAAGCGCCATTTTACTATGTGAGAAACGGTATATTCTATTCGAATAATATACTAAGATCTATTAAGTACAATATTATAGCAGTGTCTACATCTGGTTTGATATTTTGTTTCATCAAATTTACGCCTCCAGGGAAGCTGTACCTGTACTAATACATTTTCAAAACGCGTTGCATGCTTAATGCGCATCGATGTAATAGATTTTCAGTTAGACTTTTAAAAAAAAACAGCTCCAAATTTATTAGTATAGATTTATACGAGTGCTATAGGTCTATTTGAATCAATGATATTTTTATTGGAATAAAATTATCCTGCAGTAAAATTAACCTAAATTGAGCTTTTGAAACCATTCGAGTTTTATTTAATATATTTAGTCGTAGACATACAAAGTATTTTTAGAAGTGTGTATAGAATAAACATGAACTGTTATATAATATTTTGACATCGATTTGTATAAGGTTTTGTAATTATTTTCGTTAATCTGTTAACGTTGTTTCGATGTCGAGATTACCATAGTATGATGATATCCTTGGCTAAAAGTACTAACATACTAAACTTTTTTTAAATGAATGTAAATACGGTTCTTTATCATTTTTAATCTTTTTACGTGTAAACAAACTATATATTTATATATAATGATATAGATATATATATATATATCTATATCCTTATTATATATGAAAATTTAAAGAAGAAGGACAATCGTAACACATCAACAATCCTGCTTGTTGTGTATACAATGCATGTCTCACTCTTACTTCCGAAATGTGCATGTTTCCTTATACACTTTTCCTTCAATATTAGAGAACACGAGATGAATTAAAAAACATATGTTAATTTAATGTCACGGTGAGGCTCTACCCATTATTTCATACTGGGTTTAGCTTATTTTTACCTCGCTTTACGTTAAAATTGGTTAAATTTTACCGTTATGGGTTTATAATTATAGCGTCGATCGATATATTTTTTTAAATGAATAACATTATATTTTATGTAAATTAGTAAGGAAGAAATGCTTTTGTACTGTAATTATTTGAGCTAAATCGTGAAGACTATTTAGGATGAGAATTTTAATAAAATTTAAATAACAATGCATATGTAGAGGACGTGGTTATTGTTTTGTCGGCTATGTCTTTCAGTTTGGTTTCTACAGAGCTATTTCATCAAATTGATGAGATCTATTTAGCTTCTTTGCAATATAATGTATGTATGTAGTTAACAATAATACTGTAACAGAAATATTATATCATTCATTCATTCATTTATTCAGAGAGCCGTAAATGTCATTCATGCTGTAACGTTTAAAATAGAAAATACGTAATTATTTATTTGTTCTTTATTTAACTCCAATTAACAAAGCGTATTATATACATACAGATATTTAAACAATGAATGGTCGGAATGTGCAAAGTTGTAGGAGGTGCAGTAGGCGGTCTTATCGCTACAGTAGTGATCTCTTCCAGGCAACCTTAGGGCAGAGGACCAATTGGTAAATATATAGGATGGGCCACTATAAATAATATAACTGTGTAGTTATATAGTGTATAAATGTACGAAATATATCAATTATTTAATCATAGATATACTTTACCTATTTGTTGAATTTAACAAAACGGAGAAAAGAAAAGGCAGAATGTGTGTGTCGTACACACGTTCTGTCTCTTTAAAGCGAATATGGAGCAAATTTTCTTTTCAGATTTTGAGAAATCAAGGAATATGTTCATTTTTTAAAATATTCATTGAATATATCATTTTGTAACCTGTCAAGTATAAATTCTTGATTTAATAAAGAGTTATGCTTAATTTAAAAAAAGGGCAATTAAATTGCTCTCCAATCAATTAACTCTTGTCAGCATATATAATAGTAGGAGTAGGCAGAAACTTGTTTAATATTGTAAGCGATCGGATGGCAGTAAATACTCCTCTCCTAAGATTTTTAATTTTTTCAATTTATTCGTCGTTATCACTGAGAATAATCTGCAATTTTTGATATTTGCGCATTATATGGATACCATCTAATAAGCAAAAGGTTGTTGTGTCCAGTCGATCAGCAAAATAAGATGCTGACAGCCGATGACTACTAAACTTACTCCGTTGGTCTATACATAGTAGATATATTTTTAAATTACAATAGTCAGAGATTTAATTCATGTTTTACGTATTTACTTCACCATTCTATAAAGTATTGAATACTGCATATTTAATTTAATGAAAAATGTACTCAATAATAATGAATCGGGCAATAATTTCCTTTCAAAATCTTTATTACTCACTACTTAGAAACAAAATACGAATGCACCTCTCACTTGACTCGTTTATTAAGTGTTCCAGTTTACGAGAGAATATTATTCTTTGAAATATTTTAAAATATATATTTTGTATTACATTGTTTGTTAAAAAATATGAAATTTATTCTGAGAAAAATAAAAATGTCTCTCATTTTTAACATTTTATTGCGCGTCTATGTATTGCAAGGTATCTAGGGTATTATTTTCTCTAACAAAATCGGAGTGTGGCGGCACAGAGCATGTTTGCGGCTGAAAGAGATCTGTAACAAGGAAATAGGATATTTATTTAGTTAAACTACAAACTACAATTTACATACAGAGTATTTTTAAATAAAATAATTTCAGAAAATACTGTTTAATATTTATTTTAATTTAAATATATTGAGGGCAAAAACATTTTAACTATAATGATGTTATGTGAAATCTACATTTAAATCGACTGTAAAATTATAATATTTAAAAAAAAAACCCGGTTAAATTTCTTAACGGAAGCTTAAGTTGTAATTAAAACCCTTTTAATATTGTCCAATACGCGTTATATTGGTATAAAACTCACCTTCTGGAACAACTTTCGCATCATTCGAAAGTAAAATGGGTCCCAAAACGGTCGTTAATATAGACCCTAATGTCGACGTTAATAGGATGGCAATAACAATCATATTCGCATGGTGTCTGGCGATCCACCTATCTTGAGCTGTGGTGCCTTCTGTCCACAATGAATCTGCGGCCACTCGGACTAACACAGCCTGTAAATGTAACAATAATTTTATTTGTGACTTTCATTTATTTTCTTTACATTTTATTTTAAAATGGCGAAAAGTAAACTTTATGTACTTTTACTAAAATAAATATATTTATATTAAATATAACATTCAACAGATGTTTATGAAATATGAACGCGTTCAACTAATCAATGTAATACATATATGCTTAAATCCAGCGAAGCCATAACAGTGATTATGCAGTACTATTAACAAAAGTTCTTTTAAATATTGTCTTTTACTTTGCACTGTTTGTGTTTATTCGGGCATTATATTCTTCGTTCTGACTTTGTTCTTAGTATTTAACCTCTTTAGCTCCAAGGATTCAAACGCAAGAATAAAGATAACAGTTTTATGAGCAATAAGCCTTGCCTTAATTTTGTAACACAGGTAGTACTAGTGCTTAGGCAAACGTTATAAAGTATACATATGTATAAAAATAGTGGTTGGTTTTCACTGGCAAAATGGGCCTTTAGATATTGCCACTGTATAAATATTAACAATCCATCATCGTCAATGCACCAACAAACAAGATGTTTATTGAAACTGCAGTTTAAATGGTTCACTTATCCTTCGAATCGGAAAGCAACACAATACACTTAGAATTTCTTCATATTGATGTTTGCCAGTAGAATGTTTGATGAGTGGGTGGTACCAACATGTAAGTTTTTCTTTGTATTGGAAACCTTGCGATGCGGATCCAATTGAGTAGAAACTTTGTAAAGTTTTTATTGGCACTTGTACTAGGGGTTTCTGGATTATTAGCGTTAAATATATGGAGCACTAATCGTATCCGACTTTTATTCACTTATATAAACAAATATAGATCAATATAGTAGTGTTTGTAAAAATGACGTAATTAATACTTAAAACCTTTTTTTATATCGGAAATACACGAGCACAGTACAACTATTAAGACAATATTGAAATAAATTAGACATATAAATATTAATATAAATTATCAATTTCTTTCATTGCAATGCATACCTAGAATAAATTTAAATATCATAAAAATACACATTTATTCAAAGAAATCTTTGTTAATGAAAATAATAATAATTCCAAAATGTTAGTATATAAGTTTGGAAACTTTATATTGTAGTGTATGCCTTATTGAGGGAGCAGATGTTCTCAAAGTATCCACACAATGCAACATATTATCTGAATTTACAAACTCAAGCCCGTGTTTACTGGATATTAAATCTACAATCATAAATTGTGATTAAAAACAAAAGAAAGAGCAATGTTTATAAATTGTTCGTATTTGTGACGTCACATTAAGATAAAATGTGCGCCATTTATGGAAACACTGTTGTGATATCGCAGGCGATAAAAATCTATGCAGTAACTTCGCGTCACTTCCCCATATCTGTAATTGATAACAAGCTAAATGTAGCCGAGTTTTTAAATGAATACAACAACAGTAATTAGGTTTAATAAAAACTTTTCTATACAATGAACTTTGATTATGATTAGATAAAAATTGTAAAGAATTGCTGGGTTTATTAGATAATCGCGATTGCAATTAAATTTAATACCAATTGTTATTAATTAGTTCTTGAATTTTGCTTTCTGGATTTTTTTATTAGAACTCGTGTTAAAATTCATCCGTATAAATCTATATTGATAATAAAATTATTACGTTGCATGTCATTGTATTTTATACGATAATATATCTTGAAATATTTTATATATAATTGGTGGTAGGGCTTTGTGCAGCTCGTCTGGGTACTGGTCACTTAATAATACTACTTATTGTTATGTTCTAATTTGAAGGATGAGTGAACTACAGTCAAATTGGAAGTAATATCTTAGTTCCAGCGGTTTGTGGCACATCGGCTAAGTAGGAATGGTGAATATTTCTTATATAACATAGATCGCTTATTTTTTAGTCTACCTAATTTCTTTTTGATTCACTCTAAACCATGTATTTTTGTTTTTATTGTTAGCAAATGTGTTTTTAAGAAATCGTATGTAGATAGCATTGTTCCTTATCATAATTAGCAACATATATGTAACTTTTTAAAATAATCAACTTAATGACATTTAATTATAGCATTCTATAAATAAATCGATTTGATAGTTGTGGATCGATTTAATCGAGTGTATTACTGATTGTTCGAGTCTCACAGATAAAATATGATAATGATCGTAATCGTTTTCATTAAATACGGCCTAAAATTAAAAATATTTATTTAACGAATTGATAAAATCACTGAATAAATCATAGTGATATTTAGTAAAAGATAAGATCACTTAATAACATGTATGTATATTTATACAGAGTTTATATTATTAAGCATCTGCAGATGTTTGAGAGGCAGCTCTTTCCCAAATTACTGGCATGCGGCTCGTAAGTAAATTAAATTGGAGACCACTGGCGAGTCCGAACTACTTATAAGTCGTTAACGAAAAGGCCGTTGGAGTGTTGTATTAGTATCGGTGATGTAAACAATTTATATTTCTTTGAAACGAGCGGGCATATTTATCAAATGTTACTTTAGTTTAATGATTAATTACCATCGCGTGCAACAAATACTAAAACGTATAGACGCAGTTAAAATGCATCATATTTTTCTAAGGAAACCTTGGGCGTCAAACTATCTATTTATAGTAATAAAGTTAATACATTTATAATATGTGTTTATAAACTATAAATGATAAATGAATATACAAACAAAAGGCTTGTGTTATTAATTTTTTTATATGTATGTACCTCGACAATGGCTTTAGGTATCCAAGTTATAGCGATAAAAATACTTTCTTTTACAGATAATCCATTAACGACTGCGACTAAGAAAGCGGTTAGCATTCTTATGATAAGAGCTGAAAAAATGCAGGCCACTATCAACCCGAAATCCTTCAGTGTTATTTCTGATACCTGCGGAATTAAAAGTTTTATTATATATATGTATAAATAAATATAGATATAAAAAAGAGGTTTATTAGAGATTGGAATGAAGTCGTTTTTGTTATTTACTACGAATTCAATAACGATACAATACAATAAAGTAACAACGCTTGGGAATTATTAAAATGATATTAAGAATCATGTCTGAATTAAAACAATTTTTCAAATTATTCAATATAAAACCATATACAATAGAAATAGATGCAAAGGTCATCTGGAGGAAGCATAACGCTTTTTCTTTAAGTGATTCTGTTGAAGTTCTGTCAGTTTACTGTAAGCCGTGAGAACTTTGTTCCAAAAAATGATATACACTATATAAAATGTACGATACTATACTATGTACGTACTAAATATTTCCATTCTATCTTCTATTAGACAATAAGCGTTTTTTTTTACAATTAATAGAGAATCTGAGACGTTAGAAACGTGAATCGTAAATAAAGATTGCTGGTTCAAACGTGGGCATGCACTACTGAATTATTTTGTGCTTCAATCTGCCACATGCACACTTAAAACAGCAGAGAAGAATAAGCATATAATAATAATAATATAAATGTATGCTCAAATCAATAGGAAGGCATAGACCAACAGCGGGCAAATTACTTTATTTTTTAAAATATATTAATCTAATGGTTGGTTTTAGTGTAATTAAACTTCAGTTACATCATTTGTTTCTGTCGGTAAATTATATATTATGTATATAAACGGGTTACCGACACAACGTCTGCGACAAATTAGTCTTTGTGCTATCTCTGACACAGTGTTTATTTAAAGCACTACGTAAATCAATTTTAGTATAATGTTCGTTTCACACTAGCGAAATGTGAGCGAGTATTTAGTGAATAAAATAACACCTCGTTCTTGGTGGGTGTGTGAGGTAAATCGTAAAATCACAAAAAACTATTTCAGTATTTTTTTTTTAATAAAGACAAACATTCATTAAAGGTGTGTTTTCTTTTTAGCCTCTTAATCATTTCATTCATTTTTAATGAGTTTTTTATTTACAAACTTCAATAAGTTAATATATCGATTAATTATTATTGAAATAAAATAAGATAACCTTTCTTCTCTTTTTAATATTCTTCTGTAATCAAAATAATAATATTCGATATATAATTCGATATACATTTTACTTCATCGAAACTGCTACGGGCGTTTATAATTGAAAAACCGAAAACCCTATAAAAATGAACGGAATTTTTGGTATTAAAGCGTTACTGTTATTGTAAGGGTCTATAAGAGCGCTAATTCTTGACAAAATCTTTATAACTATGTGCTTTGCAAATGGCACATCGTTCGTTGCACGTTCGATACGATGGCGCCAATCTGCCAATCATAAAATCGCCCGTGTGAAATAGCCGTAAGCGGCGCAGTGCATCAACGTAACATAAACCAATTATGTATCTACGCGTTCGTAACATAATTATAATAGACTATATTCATATATTCAATAATCTCACACTGAAAACTTTTCATAGAAGAGTTATACCTTTTTGTTTTATTATGGCTTAGTTTAGACTCTGTGATTTGTTTTATAACAGCTTTTTAATTGCGTCACTATTGTTTCGTAAATCTTTATTTGTTTTAAATTTTAATGTGTAAGAATTAATTTAAATAAATACCTCTAAGAAGTAGCCACTAAGTGTGAACAGCATCGGTTCAAAAATTCTCCACAGTAATTTGTAGACTTCAGAGACGGGATTGTTGTTAATTGGCCAGTCGCGTCGCGCCCATCGTGTAGCTGCTGCCCCCGCGCAGACCATAATTGCAACGCCAGCTTCACATAAAAATATTTGATATTGAAAACATTATGAAATACATAACAATGAATCAAATCTTGAAAAGGAAGCCCTTAAACACTTAACACTAATATACTGAATAAGAGTGTTGAGCTGGAGACTTATTATTGGAATTATTTACAAAAAATCGTTGTATAATTATTTTATCGAATCGATTTGTATATTTCGATGAGGGAATATGAAATTTGAGTTACTTATCCTCTTGAACAATCAAAGCTAATAATAATAATGACAAATGTGTGTTATTTTTATTGAATTATTTTATAAAATTTAAAAGACACTATAAAACTGCGGAGTCCGTAAATATGCCACAGCTTTGCAAAGGATTCCTTAGGAAGAAGGCTCGGATTATTTCAGGTTTATTTCGAGCTGGCGGTTAATAAATACGAAATAAAAAATGCATGTCTGTATTACAGATTACTATTCTAAGTATTAACGAGTTTATCTGATTATCTAGAATGGAGTTTTGTGGTGGATTATATCCGAATCCCTGTCCATAAAATAAGCTTTTGGTCTGCATTGCATTTTACAAACTATTTAATACCTACGTCATATATTTTTCATACGTATTTACTGGATATTATAATTGTTATATTGTTCCATCGAATAAATGTTAATCCTCTCAACGTTCACGGCTGTTTTCAGAACAAAGCAGTTATTTCGAGTTTAATTAAAGGAACTTCAGGAATTAAATCGCATGAAACTCGCGCGCATAAAATAATACAGTTGATTGGGTGTAATTGAAATGAAGGCCGATTAAGGAATATTACAATTAGTGTTAAGAAGTAGCACACTTGTCCTAATTGTTATAATATTTAGATAATATTACAAAATGACGTACATATTAATTAGATTACACGAATTAATTATATAAATGAGAAAGTAATTGTGTCTGTCTGTTACGCTTCAACGACTAAACTAATGAGCTGAATTTGGTGTGAAACAAGCTTGAACAACAAGCAAGATAGCCTTGTTTATTTATACCAAAAGCTACGACCGCCCCCAGTTTACGGGCCGAGGCGCTGGCAAAAACTAGTTAGATTATAAACGACAATTATTATTTTTTTCTTTAATAAATTAGGTAGCTTTTCATTATTTCGGTTATTTTGTATAACAGTTGTATAACAGTATGTTTAGCATACTTCTTGCCAATTATTGGATGAATTATATTATTTTGAAATGTGAGTGGGTAAAGAACATCTCCGAGGTGTCACAAATGAAACGCCAGCGTTGTACATTTGTAACGAAATGTATAACTTAAGGTAGAGCCGAGCAACGACCTCACAAATATTACCAGAACTGTTACAGTCTGACACTCCTAATTATAATAACTTAACCTAAACTGAAATGTAAAAGTCGAAATTTGCTTGGGATATAAAACGTAAGCGAATTAATAAATTTTCAGTATACAAATATACAAAAATATTATACAGCTACATCCAAAATATAATGTATATGAATGCAATGTTATAGATAATGATAATGATAGGGTAAGTATATGGTGTAGTATTATAAGCAACTGGCTTATTCAAAAATCTGGCAAATTCTCGAAATATCCAAAGGTTAATGACATACTTTAATTAAAATTGCACGTTTCAGAAATACTTTTTATATTAAATTCAACATTATAAAAGTTACATAAAGAAAAAACCGATGACTTAAAAATTAAAATGATGTCGTAAAATGTGTAAATTTACTACGTATAAGCGAAATTGAATCCACATTGTACGAGGTGAGTTTTATGCACTAGGATTAACATTTTATGTTATTTAATATTATTGATTTGAAAATATTATTGAGCGTACTAGGAAATTTGATACGTAAAATATAATTTGTTTTAAAATTTTAATAATCTGTTCATTTTTGGGACTGGTGAAAAGGTAAAACTATTTCTCACAAACTATTCTGTTCAGAAGGTGGTCGTTTAGAAACTAGACACGTAGACTGTTCTACGGACACCTGGATTCACCAAGGAGGGAAAATTAGGTTTTTGTCTGATATAGTCTGCGTTTTGCAAATGTAACGTGTTGTTTACTCTTATGGAGTATGGTTAGCATAAAATGTAACGAATAATTTTTTCAATATATACTTAAGCGAAATTAACTATTTATTTTATATCTGTAAGAAAATGTCAGAGAAAAAATTGTTTTATATTTTTATCTCTATGGTTAAGTCTGTTAAAAGATTTAAAAAAAAATTAAATCTTATAAACAACAAATCATCAATTTTAGTAATTTTTGATCGAATTAAATAAATCTAAGATTATATACAATTATATATGTCGATGTTTAAATGACTAATATGATTTATGAGAAAATTCGTTGGATTCACAATAATTTATATTATTATCGTTGTAGTCTTACAAAGCTGTTGCTTTACTGTGTCGTACGTATTCCTAAACAATTGAGTGTACTTAAAACAATAAGAGTTATACGTAGTTAAAGTACCTTCACTCATTTCTAAGTCTATGTTTTTGTCGATCTATATTCATTGCTTGTTAAGAATACCGAAACTGAGAATAGTATTAAAGGAAAAATATTATAAATAAAATTAAATTAAATTTTGAAATTGGTCATTAGCTCGTCCATAAAATTGTGGATATTATATTATCTAGCAATTTAGCTCAGTATTTTAGCTTGTTTGTTTTAGCTCAAAATGCAAGCTATAAATATGGACTTTAGTGCTTATAACCACAATGAAGCGTTACTGCATGAGACAGTGTTTATAGCTTTAAGCTATAAAGTACTATGGATATTATTTCAATAAAATTCTTTAAGTTCATTAAAAAGTGTTAGCTGTAGTAATTTTTTTAATATGTCATTTATACCATTTGCAATACTTTCATTGTTCAACGGTTATCACTTTGTCCTTTTAACTTACATATACCGCCCCAACTGAGGTATCCTCCCGCGTACATGATAAAGGTACCTCCAGCAAAAATATGAAGACTTCGAATTGCTGGTGCATAAAAATCACTGTGGTCGGGCAGAAAATCTGCCAACACTCCCCACGTGACACCCAAGCCGATGCCGATGAAAATTGCGAGCAGCGCCTGTCACAATAATGTAGCATAATTTAACATTTTAACGAACACAGCGTAGTATTTTATGGAATTATTTATTTTAAAAAAATATCTGTAGGAAAGTTGGGAAACTTTATATTACTTATTTTCGCGTGAAATAGTTTGTAATATTTTATTCTGTTTTAGGTTATATTTAATATAATTGGCTCCGTTTCTTTTAATTTAAATAAAAATTTGAAAAATAGATAGGTAAATAGTTTAACTGGTTTATATTTGTAAAATTAGGTAATAATAAAATTAATCAAAAACGCCGAATCCTAATGAATGTGTCCATGTCTTTAAATTTGTTTAAATAGTTAAAAAAAAAGATAGATAAAGATAAAATGAATAGCTTCCGTAAACGTGATTTATAAAAGTAAATAAAACTGTTAGTAAATGTGACGTACAATCATAAGTCTTTAAGTAAATATTTATCTTTTCTATTCGCTTTAATGATTACCATACAGAACACGATAATTGTAACATTATGTCGTGATTTACAGGACTATTAGGTAAATGCTTTTACAATGCATATCGAGACGTGATGGCGCAATGATTGACATACATTATATCACATTGAAATGCTCGCGTTCGTCGTCGGTATAGTTGAAGATTAACAATGATTTTTTATTTTTACAGAATATTTTTATAATTCGTTTGATATTAGGGAGATGGCCCAGTGGTTAGAATACGTGCACCTTAACCGATGATTTCGGGTTCAAACCCAGGCATGCACCACTGAATTTTCATTTGTGTTTATAATTCATCTCGTGCTCGGCGGTGAAGGGAAACATCGTGAGGAAACCTGCATGTGTCTAATTTCAACGAAATTCTGCCACATGTGTATTCCACCAACCCACATTGGAGCAGCGCGGTGAAATATGCTCCAAACCTTCTCCTCAAAGGGAGAGGAGGCCTTAGCCAAGCAGTGGGAAATTTACAGGCTGCTAATGCTTGATATTTTATTTTAAATAATGTTTTACTTGACTCATGATTGACTAGCTGTTTGCTTGATATGTTTCGGTACCGTTTACTAAATATTTCAACTTTTAAAGGCTGACTGTATTGTAGATAAGAGAATAAAATATAGGAAAAATAGCTTTTCGATTTATTTTAATTTACGACGTCAGACGAGGATGACGAGAATTTTAATCGAGGTTGGTTTCACGAGATTGTATTTAACGCATTAAAGACTATCTGGCTACTGATAACATCCTATTACTACTTAGCCCATAAAGCCAGGCCAACGTCCAAAGTACTTAAGAGTATTAAAACTAAGAGCGATATTGAATATTACCTTAACTATGCGGTATATGGGCGGCGATTGAGAGAATATAGCGCTGTTGATAACTCCAAACATGCCCTCGGTAAAGGCTGTATCTAAACCACCGGCGTTCGCAACCAATAGTGATATTTGGTTCTTCACACCAAATCCCTTTGAACCGAGCGCTATGGTTGTTGGCACTACTACTGCTGGTGATACTGACGATAATATGGCTCCAAGGTGTATACCTAATTATAAATAAATATTTATGGGTAGATATTAAAAAAATCGAAATGCATAGAATACGTGAATTTTTGTGGGTTTTATGTGATTATACGTGATTCAACCAAATCCAAATCATACAAACTTCAAACCAATACAAACCTTACCGTGTTCGGAAGTGAAGGAAAACATGTCAAGGAAATCTGCATTTATTGAAGGAAAATCTTCATACAGCCTTTTTACGTTATTTATTACTATAATACTTATTCAATCAAATTTTAAGCATATTAATTCCTGATACAATTACAAGGTTAACATAAATATTCTTTATATGTATACATCAACTTACCCCAATACCAAGGAAACGCGAAAAATACGTGCGTGAGAAACGCCGTCGTCAAACACTCGATTATCCAGGGTAGTGTTGCCAATGTGAAAACTTTTACCGAATTGTTTTTTATATATTTCCAGTTCCATGAAAGTGGACCCTTTGTTAAAATTATAACTGGATAAATTCGCCTGAAAGAAAACCAGTAATTGTTGATAATTCACCTATAAATATTTTTAATTATATTTAATTTTTTATATTTATCGATGTAAATACTTCATGGCGACGTAATACTGCAAGACAGAAGCGAAACATCAGAAAAGGCAAATTATGAACGTTACAAACACGTTATGTACAAGCTCAGCTTTGAAATTTGAATGAGCTTTTATTTCAAAAAGTCCTAGAAAAGCAACAATTTCTTGCTGGTACATAAAATTATTTCTTTTGATTGTTTGGAAGCCCCAAACGCAGCACGGAAATAATTATTTAATATGACTTTTATTTGGATCAAGCTACAAAACTTTAATGGGATTAACGATAGCGCACCAATGTTATGATCAAAGAGATCGTGATGCTATTTAAACATCTATAAAAGAAAACTTTTGTCTATAAATCTAAAAGTGTTGTAAAAAAATACCATATGTAACCACCGCATGTTTTTTTGTTTATGACAATTCATAGACAAAAATAAGTTGGTATTTTTTTACTTCTAATAAATGCAGCATTCTACAGATTATAAAGTATTTTATTAAACTAAATTATTATCCTACATTAAGAATTATTAAAAATAACCATAACAAGTCCGACTTAGAATAATAAATCATTCAACATCGTAAGCAATCTGATGGAAAATAATGTTACGTATCAAGTTATCGACAAGCTGGCATTGCGACGTTACTGTTGAATGTGATCGATTACGCTTACGGTAGACGTTCCCACAGAAAATAGCTAGCTGAGTTGAAGATATTGTAGTTCGCAAGTGTGCAAACACAGATGCTGTCTCTAAAGGAAATGACCAATGGCTGAACGTATTTTATGCACGGGAGTGTAAACACTACCCGACTGCACCTGAGAGATTTTTAACAGAAAAATCCGATAAGTTTTATTAACCCAGACTTGTGATTTTCGAGATCTGTAACCTTATAAGCTTGCCACTACATCAAAGAGGCAGTTACTACGTCACTAATGCCGCCCATCACCTTGCTTTGACACACCTTGACTTTAGTCCCTATCGTGATCGGCAAGGTGTGTGATCTAGTCATAGATAGATTCTTCTATAAATGTTATTAAGTAAAATAAATAACAATCTATCTCTTATGTGATTTGCAATAATGTTTTAGAGAGACTCGCTACCTCACTCGTTTGCTTATCAGACTATATCGAATCATACTACATATTAAAATTAAACAGTGTTTTATGGTGTCACATTATAATATTATATCACTATTCTCAAGTTTCTACTTCAAAAGATTTTGTTTATATAAAATAATGCTAATGTCAGAACGACTTAGTTGTAGTAATATAATGTTATCAACCGCGCAGGAGATACTCGTTGAATAGTGCACAAGCATGTGCACAAAGACTGCTTACAAATTATTTCTCACTCTCAAGGAAGGACACGGACATTAATGAAATGAGAATAGCCGCCGAATCAATGGCTACATGTGATTTTCCACTACAATACTACCTATTTTCTAACATCAGGGTACCACCGAGATTTTTTCGGCAAGAATTTAATGCAATCTGGTACATATTCCTAGTTCTTACTATTAATTGTGACTGGTGGTCGAGATCGAGATTCGGTCTGGAAGACATTGTATATGATATAATACTATCTTGTAGCAACATTAACGTGTGTTCACTGTCAATATACGTTGTTGTACAATCGCTGTTTGATAGGCGGATAATTTATACGAACAAATTGATTTATAGGAACTTGTATATGATTGTTAGGTTTGGATTCGAGTAGGCGTAATTCAGCGTGGAAAATTGTCGTAGACGTTCGAACGATATTGTATTATCGATGAACAAAAAAAAAAAGAATTTAGTATACGAGCGGTATTAGAAGCCTATCAGCCTAAATTGTAATTGATTAAAAGTCATATAGGTGAATGTTACATTGCAGTATATTTATGAGGTTTTTATCATATCGGTGAAGGTTAGTTGGTTAGTCAAAAACTTTTTTATAAATATCATAAGTGGCGTATTTAAATATTTTACCTTAGATGAAAATCAATACCATTTGCTGAAGGATTATCTAAAAAATTTTTGGGACTGAAGATCCGACCCAGAGCACCTACTAGAGTCATTCCAACAACAGGGTTAATTGTTGTATATCTTTCTAAGGTATGACCGAAGACATATCCAATTACAATAAGAGCTATCATGGTAAAAATGTCTGATCCGGGTAATACGGTTTCTTTGAATACAAACCAAGAAGTTGCCCATAGTAATGTCGCTGAAACAAACGAAGCGACAATT
The DNA here is from genome assembly GCF_905147765.1 of Vanessa atalanta. Classification (NCBI taxonomy): domain Eukaryota; kingdom Metazoa; phylum Arthropoda; class Insecta; order Lepidoptera; family Nymphalidae; genus Vanessa; species Vanessa atalanta. The sequence continues at coordinate 8,138,284 of NC_061873.1, forward strand.
ACACGTTACATAATAAAAATAAATAAACGTATTCATGAAGTTTAAATTATATTTTTATGTCCATTACGTAATTAATACTGGCTGCGCTATCTTTGTCCAATATTAATAACAGTGCCTTACCATAATTCACCCTGACTAATCTTTTAAAAAAATCACATCAATACTATTATTGTGAGTTTCTATTACTTAATACTTTTTTTTTTTTAATTAAATAATGCTTAAACATCTGATATAAATCCATAAAATATTATTTATTGAAATTACAATTGCATTTTTTTTATTTTACCCGCATTTCTGCCGTGGACTTTTTTTAATGGACCATCAGATAGAAAATCCAAGAGCTGAAAGCCCAAAATTCACATTGACATATATTCTATAAATAAATATATACAATTAACTTACCACATATAAATACTGATATGTATTGCTTAACTTCAGAAACTGAAGGTAACGTTGAGGACATTTTTTGTAGACAAGTATTTTTCCATTCATTTTTATGTAATCGTTTTCTGAAAAAAAATTAAATTTTCAATCGACCCACTTTTGGCGTGGAATCAACATGTCCTACAAATTCAATATGCTTATGGTAGCGCCAGACATTCGTGTAATAAAATATATTAAATGATAAAGTACTAATATATTACTTGTTGTATATGTATTGTCTTTATTATAAACGTGGTTAAGATGAAATAAGCGCGAATAAAATTAAATTTGTTGTAATTCGCGAATTGTTACACATTAATTCTATTGTTTGTAATGGTAGCGAGTGTAGCGCCAGCAGTTTGAACACCTGTAACCGGTTTCTTTATCGCGTCATTTAAAAAGAGCAGAATTAGCCGTTACGATATTAAAAATGTTTTAAATAAGCCTGGCATAATAATTCAAGGCTTATTAGCTCACCAAAGAAGAAGCTTCCTAAGAGAAAGTAGTATGTGGATATTAAAAATATAAAATTAATCATACTAATAACGAGGTAGGGTTTGTTTGTTTTCTTCTTTAATTGGAGTAGCCAAGAGACGTGGAAACTTTACAGGGTGGTCGTTTACAATGTAATATGAAAGACAGAAATTTTGTTGCGATTGAATTTAAGGGAACATGATTTCAGCGTGATCAGAGAAAAAATAGGCGATTTAGGCGTTATTTTTCAATATAAATTTATATAATGATGTATAAAGAAATGGGATTCAATCAATCATATTGTATTAATATGTCATTAAATTAATATTAAGTTTTAAACAATTAAATTGTTTTTTTTTTTAAATATAATCCATTTAATACGAGTAATTTCATGTTAAATTTCCTATTTATTCATGGTAATGAAAAATATAATTATAATTTCTTTGATTGAAGGAAAAGGTTGTAAATAAATTGATACAAACTTATAAAGTGCATATGTGAATTAAATGTTATATTATGTTCGACGGCGTTCATAGTCAAATAGGGTTTTTTACTTTTTAAAACTTTAATAACGTCTTATTAAAATTGAATAACTTGGATGAATTTGCTCGATGTATTTTACGATTAACGATATTTTATTAATAATAAGTACCAACCTTACAGACAAGTCGCAACCTTAACAATAACTTTAATGCATAATCGCGTTTTATCATAAATCATAATATACATTTTCAATGTTGTTTACATATTTAAAGACGTATCAGTTTAAATGTTACCCACATCGGATATTAATTTTAAGTGCTTAGTGATAAGTTGATGGTGTAACTTTTTCAATAAATACATTATCATACCGAATATTACAAATAATAAATTTATTTGGGTTCCAATGTTAAGCTTCTTAATGAAATTTAATAAACAAAACTTACTTCTACTGACAGATATTCCAAATATTGTCATTAAAAAAGAATTTGTACTTACTCACGTTTTGGAGTTCATTTCGAATGTGACAGTTAATCTATTTTTTTTTGTTTTGTTTATATCTAAAAATAAAACACGTAACACATTTATAAATGTTTTAATTATGTGTCTGATCAATTAAATTACACATTTGAAAAAATAAAAGTACAATTGTAATTAAATTAGAACTTACCAATTTCAGATAATTCAGGAGCCATTTTATGCCCTTATGATTTTTTTTTGTTATATCGACGCAAAGATCGCGTCGTTTATCGGGAGTACGACATATTTTGTAAACAATCAGCAATTTAGTCTTCACTATACACCCGTGTGTTCTCAGTTACAGTATCTTTCATAATACAAGTTCACGCATGCGCATTGCTCTCAATTGATGTAATAGAAAACACATTAATCACTGGACGTCGAATAATGAATAAGAATGTATACATCCATAACCTGATGTTTGAAAATAATTACTGAGTATTATTCAACAAAATCGTTAAATGTGAAACATATAATAAATGCTACATAACCACTGTTGCGTCTGTGCGTTTGTTTAAATTAAAACACTTTTATTAAACGGTATAATATTAGTAAAATGAAAATATTTAATAATTACGAGCACGTGTGAAGAGCGATTGTACACGAGTAGATTACTGGTCCATGTTTGTGCAACCGACTTGGCGCAAATTCAATAGGATTTTTATTTTTAGTTTTTCGTGTCGCTAAACCTTGTAATTATTGTTTGAAATAATGTCTCGTGTCGAGCAAGGTATTATGCAATCGGATACGTAATTGATGCGTTGCGAAGCGTAAGCAAATTTATTACAAGCGCGTGTATCAAACGAAAAATAAATAGCGTCATGAGGGCCTGAAAGCTATTTTCTACACAAAACAAGCTATTAACCGACAACGTTCCACATTGATGGGTACTTCTTTGCATCCTATTAAAAAGACACGTAGCCTTATGCTGAGTAACGTGCAATCGTGGACATTGTGTGTTCTCTTAAAAGAAAGTCATTCTGCTAGTAAACAATAACGTACGGTCGGAAGCGTTTTGCACGCGAGACCGGCTCTAGCTAAGTTGGCAAACTGTAGGTCTTTAAAGCGTGGGCAATTTTCTGTATAACAGTTACCGGATACTGGCTGCTCATTAACTATGAACGCCGTCATCAAGACGCTTCTTCAGTAGAAAAAACCACATTTAACAGAAGCACTCTCCACGAATAAATGCTCTAGCGAGGTGCTTTTGAGCGGACACGGCTACAAAGTGCATATAAATTGCGCTGCGAAATTGAAGCGGAAGATATAAAAGGAACTCTATAGTACACTTTTGAATGACAAGCTGAGGGCAACCCGCGTTGAAATCCACGGGCTCTATGAAAGAGCTCAGAAAAAGGTGTACTTGAAAACGGGAACGCATTATTGTTCAAAAGATTTCTATTACCAGTTACGATTTCTATGCAAGACATTCTACAGAAATTTAAATGGGTTTTAGCTGCAACGTGTAATGCTTAATAGATACCATATTTCCATAGATTCAAATATGTTCAAGGCGTAGCTTATATTTAAATAAACAAACATAAGAAAATTAAAATGTTATAAAATTAAATGTATTGCATTAACTTTCTCATTAAAAACGATAGAACCCGGTATACGTACATTGATGGTGCGATGCTCGACATGAGTGCCATCTACAAGCTAAGTTCAATCTCAACGGATGAGCGCATAGAATGCTTGTATGTTTGTTAAGCATTTTTTTTAAATATTTCATGAATTTCTGTTGAAATTCTTGTTAAGCTTCAATAAAACCTTATTGACGTCTTGACGAAGTGTTAATGTGTAATATTTACCAAACATTATAATGTATCCACGTTAGATTATTATTATTATAAAAGTAAATCATGTGATTTCGGTAACTTGTAAAGTTGTAGGTATGATAAATTATATCCGTGACTATTCAATTTACGCATCGTTATTTTTTTATATTTCACTGGTGCCGTCTTTATCAGTTTTTATAAAGTAAAAAGAGATACATGATATGCATTTTATTTTACTTATACTTGTTTGTATAGTACTTATACTTGTATTTGTACTTATTCCAGAATACTTACATTACTTATTATTTTGAATTCAAAATATAATATTATATTTATTTTTTGATGGATAGGGAACAAAGTTGGGAGTGAGGCTTGTCAAATTCACAACGTGTTAATAATTTAATATAAGCCCTCATGCATGTTGCCTTATTTGTATTCTAAGAAATAAATCATCTTATAAATTAATATTTACCTTTTTCATTCGCTTGTTTAAGCTTCGATTACACTGAGCAAGTTTACTAGCTACAAGCCGATTAACTTACTAGCAAGTTAGCTCGATCTGTGCATTATATAAATTTCAGATTGTTAATAATTTTAAATGAAGCTTAATACCCCGATACTTTAAACGCGGTTTGGGGGTGTTTGATATAATTAGGCGCTAGACAATACGCTGCCAACTACGCGTATAATCATAGGGTTTGGGACAAGTAAGCAGATAGTTCCTATTCTAGAATCTTCTAGAATGTGACGTCGTTTTGATATAAAGCTAGAACGATGCACAACGGCAACGCACCTGCAAGCCCCCCGGTAGTAGTCACTTTCCATCAGATGAGCCTCCTGCTCGTTTGCCACCTATAACATAAAAAAACGAGTAGAAAATTGGTGTGTCGTCATCACTACTGCCTGATTCAGCTAGCAGCTAGTAAACTCTCTCAATGTAAACGATAATTAAGAATCAATTTGTCGACCAATATGAAATAGGTCTCGCGACAGAAAAGTTATGGGAATTTATTTTAAGCATTTAATGTGCCTTTGCATCGAATAATAATAATATTCGTAGCCAATATCTCTAATTCCACCAACATGTTCATTGTACTAATACTAACTTTATTTAAACTATGTTATGTACATAGTGAATATTAGTAATTTATATTTTCTTTGATATTTTAATCTTAAGTACATGTACGTTCGGTTACTATATTTAATAATATTCGTTTTGCTTACAGATAATTAAATTGTCGACGAGGAGTAATTGAGAAACCATTGGTTTGTTACTTACGGATAACGGACTATTTATGTATATTAATGATAAAATTGTAAATTACAGCTTAACAATTTTATTATCTAGCGTGTTTTGAATATCGTAACAGGGTTTTATAGTAATAATACTATTAGTATTTATATTTTCATAATTTTAAGAATTCGAAATATATAAGAAAGATTTAAACAGAGGCATATCTCGAGTTATCACTAATACTTGGAACTATAGACATATATGTCAAAAATAATTTCTTGAATGGTGTTACCATTCACCGTTATTCGTTCACGGAACTCTTGAATTAAATATCCTGGTCCTAAATAGGAAAAAGCAAAGAATCAACATCAAAATTTATTTTAATGATACTAATAATGAATTTAAATAAATATCGATACATGTGTAGTGTTTATATTAAAAATATTAGCACCGATTTGCGTAAACTATTTGCACAAATCATTCGATTTCATTATGATATATATTTTTTTGCAAATTCATTTTTCGTGACGCTAAAAAGTTGCTTATTTAAATATTTATAACAATTTAATATTTCTCCGATGTTATTTCGCGTTTGAACTATGACTAAATACGATTCGAATTATTTTATGTACTTATTTAGCACAGGACGGGTAGCTGCGTCCCGACATTGCTTACCCCATTTTTTCAAGTTATGTGATATAAATAAATATTACAATACTGACAGTATCGTGTCATACGATGTATCCGCCTGTATTGTGTTCATACATCTTAACTCACGCCCCACGTCTTTTTTCTCTAGTGTTTTTTTTTTTTCTAAGCTTATGATCGATTTTAATTGATATATTATTTATATAATATACCAATGTAAACGGAGAAAGTATTTGCGACAGTTTTTCACGTGTTGCACGTAAGAACATGAAATTCACGCTATTCCTGGTATGAGTTTTATATAATTTGGTTTAACAATTTTTTCCGTTAGTTATTACTAAGAAAATTACTGATTTATTACTATAGATTTGATAGTTGCGATAATTATAATAATTTTTTTTCTTAGAATCATTTTAAAATACCTCATAAAACCCCTCGCCTACTTTGTCTCGGCTGGTGACAGGAGGCTGGTTTGTTCTTTAGGATCGGAATTGCGTTTCAACGGGGAAATGCTGCTAGTATTCTTGCTACCATTTCTCGCGGTCAAGATTTATACAGTAACTATTTTTAATTCATATATGTATATATTTAAGGACTTAATGTAAATAAAAATTGTTATGTAAATCAAAGATTTTACAAGCAAAATAGTCAATCAAATGTTGAATGGATAAAAGATAAATCGCCATTAAGGTTTTAGTGCAAATATATCCCTATATCTAATTTAGTTCTGACTAGTCAAACCCCGATTTCATATAATTAAGTTTAGGCGCCTGACTGTCCAACTTAGACAACACAAGTTTACAATAATTAGTTTGGTCTTTGACTAAGACTTGTCAGACCTGAGGATTGACTAGCCAAAGCAAAGAGCGGAGCTTCAGCCTTGACTATAATATATACCTAGTCGAGTAATTAATATAGTTAATTTCAACCCGCTTCTCCGTCCGTTTGGTCGCTTGTATTACTATTGTAATTTCATTAGTTTCAGATTCATTTGTTTAACCGGATGTAAAATATTATTTCGACATTAAATTAATTATATGTATTTTACTTTTTTACATAAAATTATTGTTATTATAAAAATATTGACGTTTAAAGAGTTAAATCATCAACGTAATTATAAACCATTTCACGCGAAAGCTATATGGATGTAATGAAAATATATATATAAATATTTTTAAGCGTTGTGTAAGATGTTTAGTCCAAAGCCCTAAATAAAATTAAAAGGCTTCCTTCCAGTCAAATAACAAAAGTGCCTATCGGTTGCTATCATCAGACTAATATAGTACCTAAATATTAAATGAATGACATAAACAATCATAAATTTTATTATCTAATTTATATTTAGCATATTTGATAACCTAATATCATATCAATATACTCCACCTACAGCAACGATGAATATTTTTAGCAGTTGTTATGAAAAATGAATTACTGCTTCAATAATCCAGACATAATCGTAGGAAAAAATTAAAGGATTGATAGATATGTTATCTTAATCTTACTTAAATACAATAAATTTTGTGTATAATAGACATATTTATTTATTATGACGTATTGAGACGTATTACGATCAAATATAATACTATGTCACTCATAAGCCGTATAATATTATTATTCATTTTTTTGAGTATTGTCGTTCAAACGAGAAGTCTTTGCCAATTCTATATGTATGTTTATTAATGTATATACTGCTTTATTTGTAAAAAAAAGTCTTAAATTGTAAAAAATAGTAGTTAAATCATCTACTATGTTGTTAGTTGTTATGGTATTATGATTGTCAATATCAATGATGGCTAATGTATCGTAACTGTAGACTTCCACTACACATATTACTATTTACTATTTATGTTTACTATTAAGTATGAATACGAGAAGCAAATATTAACTAGATGCTGATGTCGCCCTGATTAATCTCAGAGGAGAACTGCGCAGGACATATTGTAGAGTACAAGTTTGCACACAAACACAGGCGCACTCTCTATTTCCTCACTGTTATAATCTGATGGGACGGCAAATCCGATACGATCGGTAAGAGTGCAGGTGCCAACAGCTTTACGTGTTTTCCGAGGCTCAGGATTTTATACAATATCAACTTGTAGATTCCAAGCTGCTACTGAGAATTTCTCGACTGAAAAACCAAATGAGTTTTTATCAGCCCGACATGTGGCTTGAACTTAGAACATTGGGATCTGTCGTCTTATAGGTTTTATAGCCGTAGCCAGGAATTCATTTTCTTGGGTCGAGTAAAATTTTTTTTTTAAGTAAGGATATTATCGAAATATAACACATAATTTTAAATAAATATAATTTAAATTCAAAGACAATCACGACGAAGATGATCTAGGTAGTCGTGACTGTTCAGTGCTGTTTCTGAAAAATGTTTTCAGCCTTCCCAATGAGTTAAAGTATTCTCTTGTGTAATATAGTTAAAAGCGTAACTTATATATATTTATATATATATTTTTAATTATTATATATATATAATAATTAAAAATATAATTATAATTAATCATTAGCATTAGCATTAGCAGCCCGTAAATGTCCCACTGCTGGGATAAAGGCCTCCTCTCCTTTGAGGAGAAGGTTTTTTGGAGCATATTCCACCACGCTGCTCCAATGCGGGTTGGCGGAATACACATGTGGCAGAATTTCGTTGAAATTAGACACATGCAGGTTTCCTCACGATGTTTTCCTTCACCGCCGAGCACGAGATGAATTATAAACACAAATTAAGCACATGAAATTTCAGTGGTGCCTGCCTGGGTTTGAACCCGAAATCATCGGTTAAGATGCACGCTTTCTAACCACTGGGCCATCTCGACTCATATATGATTAATTGATATGATAAAAAGTGTAAATATTTAGGATAAATATCATTCGTCTCGGTCGAGTCTACCTTTGGAGCCATTAGTAGCTTTGCAATCATTTTAATCCAGTAAAATAACATTTTTTTAGAACATACACTTGACATTTTATAGATTTGTTATAACCATAATCATTCTGTTATAATTAGGTTGTTTAGGTTCGGTGCGGTGGGTTTTACTCTGCCGGAAAACACACGGACGGCTAGATGTATGTTTCCGGAATTATATGCATCGACGAATTAATTACTAACAAATTTCGACAAGTAGCGGTGTACTATTTCTTGCTAGTTTACATGAATATATTACGAATTGGTTTGAAAATATCAATAACTTACACTTAAAACATCGAGTTCGTTTTATTGAATCTCGAATTGAACTTAATTGATTATCATTTAATTTTTAATCCGACCATCAGAATAAAAATTGTTTAAAAATAGAGAGAAAGATATATACATACTTACTCGGAAGTCAATCTATTGGTCATATCTTTTTACTACAGTTTGAGTTTAATTTTAGTTTGAAGTTATTAAAATGAAGGCGTAAATATTATTATCCTGTGTTACGGCAATATTTATCGTCGAATTTATTACCTTTGAAATTTTTAATATTGGAGAGCAAAAGAGAAAATTTACTGGTTCGGAAGACGAAGCTTAATACAAATCTACTATATTCGTTATAAAAAGTTTAATAAACATTACGACGTATCAAACCTTTAAATACAACCAAGTCAATATTGTGAAATAATTATTACACATTAATATAATTCAAAATTATTTAATATAACACGATCATTGGGAATACATAAAAATATATAAAAAACGGGAACTTTTAACATTTTTAAAAAGCAATTATAAATGACACTCTTTCATTGACGAATAACATGTTTTTATAATTTATACGAGATTCGATATGTGCTAAATTACAGATCAGTCATTTGTGTGTAACAGGTTCAAAATCAATTGCGAGATATGACCCACATAGGTATATACTAACAGGCGTAGCGACGGAAAATAAAGGCTTGTAAAAAGAGTATTAAATAATCCAAATTGTTTAGTTACAGTTGATGTCGAAACATGAAACACGTTTCACATTTCGATTTCGTGCCGAATAATTTACGGTTTTGTCCAACCTGTCGTGTATGTCGTAAAACGGACATATCTAGGTAACTAATATTTAAGATCACGTGATTCCTCGGTACGGGTTTTTGCTGTGACCTCTAGTCGTAAAACTGATCCGTTGAATAAAAAAAAATCTTTATCGTACATCTTGAATGTCTTTATCGTGTAAAGCTTATCGTAGCAAATATAGAGGTACGAAATTTTATATTCGCTTAAATGTAATTATTTTAACTAATATTAATGATACTGCTTTCCGTGAAACAGGAAGTGAACAATCTATGGGCGTGTTTTGGGTGTGAAACGATTCGTATGCCGTGACGGCGAACGATATGACGATCTTGCCGTTATGCATCTTTGCCGCCACCACTATCCACTGCCTCGCGTGACCTTGGTATTGTGTATTTTAGTAACGAAACTCTTTGTTTTTATTTGTTTTACTCTGTATTTATTTATTTATTGGTTTCTTTCAATAACCATCAATTTCATCGATTTAATGTTACACATCCGCGGGCGTTCCGGTTGCAGCATTTTTTTTACTTGTCGGAAGTATATATATATATATATATATATATATATATATTGCATGTATTATTTTTACGTTTGTACATAAGTCAAAAGCTCCGTTTAAGATGAGGTCGATATTTTCATATTGCCGTCGACAGTAACGACTTATTCAGTGGCCTCTACACAAGGTCATGACGACTTTATTGGTTCTTGACATAGTTTTATGAAAGACATTTTAAGAGATTTATAGAATACCCACTGAATAAATACACCCACTCAGTTATTCTTCCGCTAGACATCAATATTTTATATTGCGATTCGGTTTGAAGTATGAGTGAGCCAACAATGGCTCATTCTTATTATTAGCACAAGTGGACAAGTCTTCGGTTAACAATTCGTACAATGTCCTAAGGTGGTCACTTCTTACCAATGCAGTCTGTCTCTTTGCCTGCCTCTTTCCTTGCTTATATAATATTGCTTTGTATGCTTGCAATACTATAATTGAATACTAGAAATCATGAAATCCGCACAGCTAAAATCTTTGAAAATGAACCAGATAGATCGGTTACGGTTGTTTATGTTATATTAGGTGAGGGTAAAATTCGTAAAATTAGTCATAGTCAGTTAGGACATGCGATGTAGTTATATTATTAGGTCCTTAGTCATTTTTTTTTTTGGAAAATGTATCTAATTAATGAAAGTACTGTTGCTGTCTATGCACTTTTGCCATCTCATAGTTAGTTCATTGATTCTTTTACAAAAAAAAAACAATGTGAGAATCAATAAACTCTTTGAAGGCGGTTTGAACTGCCGCATAGGAGTTTAATTTTTTTCCTTGCAAGAAGTTGTCCAAATTCCGGAAAAAATGGTAATCTATTGGAGAAAGGTCCGGGGAGTATAGCGGAGGTCGCACATATTCCAATTGTAGCTCATCTTACTTAGTGGCGGCGCTGAGTCAATTCAGTTTAGGGTAGGATTTGGTATGGTTCAACCATTGCGACGAGCGCTTCTCGTTCGATTATCGGACAGTAACTACTTTACATCACAAGTAATGATTCGATTTAAAATCCCTTCATTATTGTGTCGGTTGAGCAAAGTAACACAGTAGTTGACGCGTGTTTGCAAGTTCAATTCACTCAATTCATGAGGTACCAAGTTCATCATTCAAGTTTTTTTACTTTTAAGTGGATTAATACAGTTTTATCACTTACCCCGAAGCTATCTCTGAAGTGCTTTGTGATGGATCCGCTTCCACAATAGCCTTTTCGTCATTTTCCACTTTGGTCTCCAGCCAGGTTGGTTCTGAAGGTCGAAATTTCCAGAAAGAAAACTTTAAAATCAAAAACGTACCGTGCTTTCTTTTACTGCACCAGTGCGGTACATATTAATCTTTGGAGTTGTTTCGGCAGCGCTGGTGCCACGGTAGAAATATACCGATATTTCATGTTTTTCCATAGTAATAAGCGAAGCCAATGAAAAAATAATAGGAAAAAAATAATGTCTGATTTTAAAACTCAAACGTACCAGTTAAATAAATTTATAAATTCTTAACCAAAGAGGAGATATTTCAGATCAAAGTGGTCAGTACGACATAACGCTAATTTCATATGTAAGGATTTAATATATGTATAGATTAATTATTATTATAATTAGTTATCTGGATCATTTCGACTTAATGTATTTATTCTGCTTGTGAAGGTTGCGGTAAGCCGCTCGATGCGGGTAGTGCAAGACCAGCCATTGTGGAGATCCTTTGAACGACAATGCAAGTCTTCCGATTGAGATCAGAGCTAAAGAATTTGTTTAGCTATTTGATCGAGTTAGTCTTAGGATCTACAGTTTGACTTGTAAAATATTTTTGCATTGGATAGCCTATTTATTGAGCAAGAATTATAAGAAAACACACACTATAACCGACCGTGGCGCAGCTACTGCTCCGTTACTACTAATTATTAAACGTTACTACGTTTAATGCGGGTAAAACCACGCAGACCAGCTAGTATAATTAAAAATAACAGAATTTTAAATTTAAGATACTAAAATAAAAGTTACATATTATTATTCAATACAAGTTGCTATGTCTAAAATGTAGTGGGTGTATGATGTAGTTAGTATCTTTAGATTGGAATGGATCATTAAAATTTATAAAGGGAATTAATCGTTCTTTTGAAATCTATAAATAAATATCACATTTGACTCGCTAGGAAGCGTGAAGTGGTTGTACATTCACATACAAGCTAACTTAGGTTGACTTAGGCTTACTGGAAATGGCTGTTTCGGTAAGTATGTACCTGCATGGGATACTAAGGTGGGAGGCATCACACTCCTTCCATGACTGTTGTTGGGTGCATTTCTTGGGTGCAATAGGTGGTGGAGCTCTCCACCTTGTCATGTCATGGAAGGAGGCCGCGGATCGGGATCGTGTCGGATTTGTCACCGCTGACTCGCTTCGACGAAGTTGAATGGGGAGGACTTCAGGGATTTGCTCACCTTCATAAAGGTTCACCGGGTGGTAGAGGGTGAAGGTGGAAGTTATGTCGTACTCCGGGCACCTCTTTAGCTTGGAGGCATAACCATCAGGGCAGTATAGTAGTATGAAGGGATCCTGATCAAAGAGGTGAAGTGGGGACGGTTAGGTTTTTAGTGGGTGCATTCAGTGCCAGCGGGTCTCGTACTTCATGGAGGAAACGCGTAATTACGTATTTCCAGCGAGATAAAAAAGGCGGTTTGGTACACACGAGGTAAATTTTTATCCGACACATGTAGATTTCCTTAGAATATTTTCCTTCACCACCGAACACGAGATGAATTATAAATACAAATGAAGAACATGAAAATTCAGTGCATTATTTACGTAGTACTACTGGTTTATTTCGGCTTTTTGACAATATTTTCTTTTAAAAATAGACAGATCTATACGTATAGGTTCGTCATAAGTATAGTATTTTAATACGCTCTACAGTACGCAAAATGAATTGTACTGTATTTTTTTTGAATTTCTATTCTATTGTTAAATAACAAAGAGAGCCGTATGGATTTGTTTTAAGCCTCATACGTTATCTTCTTAAAACTTTTTATCACTGGCTTATCTTTCTTTATGAGAGATTAGTTTATTTCTACACAAAGAAAATTTAACAAAAGTCTTCAATTAAGAGACGCCGAGATGCTTAATAAATTTTGAGAGTCGTTATCCAGAAATTTTATTAAAAATTTAATTTTTGTTTATTCTTAGTGACTATTATTTAAAAAAATGTGGCCGTTAATTATATTTAATATAAGCAACGAAGTGTATTGCGTACGTGGATTATATAAGGGAGTAGAGGCGGTGGAGAGGGCGCAAAACGGCATCAGAGAGCGTAACGCCGTTTGTCATCTCGTTATAGGAGTCGCGGTCTCACCCCCAAGGTGCGCCAATAGATGCTACTCATAAATAATGAGCTTTAATAGATCAAAAAAATGTCTAGCAGTATTAAAGTATTATGGTTTATTATCTTTTCTATTATCTGTCATTTGTAACAAATTGAACATAGCGATAGCCAGCTTTTACTACCCATAACACAAGCACGCTTCATTTGTTAAAGTAAACCCATGCGATCCCAATAGTCCTTCCTGAATAATTTTTAAAAAAAAAAGTTACATAAAAGTGTATGGAATTTATGTTGATTAACATAAAAGTGTTTTTTTTTGAAAATAATTTGGATACTTAAATAAAAATATGTATTCTATCACATTTTAAGGAGTTAGTTTTGTTTGTTAGTTTCAAGTCTATGAGAAAAATCCGACCTTCAATAATTAAGAATTAAGAGCAGAGTAAAATTAAAATACAAAAGTTTTCCGCGAATTTTCAACAATAAATATAATGCTCGAATTTCGACCCCCGAGCGAACGTTACTACTACTGAATGTGTCCAATACCATACCACGTACTTAACTCAAATTCATTCGAGATATTGTACGATGTGGAGACAATTTACATAATTCCGCGAAACTGTAATGTCACGAGTCAAAATGTAACATTACGGTTTTAATATAATCTTGCCGTATATAGATTAAAAACGTTATTTTTATTTCACCAGAGGGTTGAAATAGATTTGTATGTCATTGACCCGATAAGAGGGCGTATTTTTAATTAGGTATAGTGACCTATAGTGGAATATCCCAATATAACATTAGTTCCAATCGCATTTCCAGACAAAATCTGTTGTGTTTTATAGATTGCAAAAATCTAATGAATTCTAATATATTTCGTGATAAGCACAACTAATTCCATTATATATTAATTTTTTTTATAAAATATGACATTGGGCAGCATTGTGACAATTAAAGATACGATTAAATGAATCGAGAGAATTGCTATGTCGGAGGACAATCATCGCATATTGCTCAGTGTAAATTGTATTGGGGTTCTCAGGCGATCATAGGCATCCACTTAGAATATTGTCTTAAACAGCTGGTGCCCACAAATTGTATCATTTTACGATTGCATTATAAAAGCAATGTTCTAAATTTAAATTGGAATAACAAAAATATTACATGTCGATGTTTATTAACGGGCTATACAATGAACTATTTATTCAAGCATTTCAATTTTTAGTAGGCGTTGGTCCTGGTCTACTTTTTCAGGCTGAAATAAGAATTCCATTAACTTTCCGACCGCAGCGCCACCTCCCGGTTCTAATCTGAGGGCAACACAGACATTGAAATCGGACCAACTATTTAGGAGGACACACACACACATATTAATATGAAAAGAATATTTATAAATAGAAATGTTATTAAAAACTAATTTTACAGTGTATATTTTATATCTTATCTTATGATAATTATGAAGACACGTATTATGCAGCTTTAATTAGAATGGCAACGGTCAAAAGAATTTATAAAAACATTACGTATTGAGCAAAATAGCTTTCTTAATAACACGTGTTATACGTATATTAATTAAATGTGTTTTACGTATAATTTATATGTTATAAAAATAAGAAAACGAAGACTATGTTTTATATTAAAATTATTTCTTTGCTTTTGAAATTCAAATCGAACGATTGTTTTAATCTCATAAAAAATAAATGACAATAATACAAAAGTACATAGAGTAATTCAGATTTTGAGTTTTCGCAATAATTGGGCTCCATTCTTTTTTTCCAGGAATCCAATCCAATCCAGGAAATGTTAGAGCTTATTCTACTACGCTTCTCCAATACGGGTTGGTGGAATAAACTGAAAATTATTCCTAAAAAAATTTAGAATTAAATACAGTTTTGTTTGCTTCGGCGCGATCTACCACTTATTCAAAAACTCCCTAACTTTACTCTACACATAAATCACCGGTGAGTTTTCGAAGAATTTAATGTGAACTTTGGTTAATCCATTATGCAATAATACTATTTGTCGTGACTTATTTAACTAAATATGTTATAAATGCATAAATTATTACTAAATTTGAGAAATACATACGTAAAGCCAAATACATTTGTTCATACATTAAGTTTGCATATTGATTGAGTCTGGGAATGTTCCTGGAGAAACTGTCACGGTTGTTAGTATCACAGTAACAGATGCAACAATCAAATACAAATTAATTCAATTGTAGACATAATCGATTCTATTACTACTTGAATTTCAATATCTGATCTATAGTTATATATAACAGTGTCACGTATTTGCCGAAAAATAAAAAAAATATATATTTACATTAGATTTTTTTTTTCAGCTCAGTTGCTCCTTCAAACAACTTGATATGAAACGAGCAATGTTTGGAGTATCTTTGACGATAAAGTAAGAAATTATATTATCTAGAGAGAAACCTGATCTAATGACGTATTTCGTAAATTTAGCAGACTAACGTGATTTATCATGGTTTTGGAAAGAATAAAGGCCGTCGAAGCAATCGTTTCCGTCCACAGTTCTTCGGATGAAAACCGCAAGTAACATAGCGTAGAACGTCCTCCACCTAGATAGACCGATAACCTGAAGATAATGGTGACCAGAATGGATACAAAAAATATAGAACGGATGCTTCTTTATTTTTGACGGACTTTGTTGTTGATTTCCCACTAAAACTCATAGCAATGATAACTAATAGCAACAATTATAACTGTATCAATGTTAAAATAATCTTAAGTAAATTATAGATATATTTTATCGCTCCTTGTATTGATACAAAGTTTTATAATTTCGCACACCGAAGACTCAACGATGTAATTGTTCTTCCACCTCGCGCTCTCTGTCAGATGGGGGAGACAAGTTAAAATAAGTACAACAATAATTAAGGAAGGAGTCATTTGTACTTTGACACTCTTAGCGTAACAAATTATGTCTATTGGACTAAGAAATTAATTAAAAGAGAGCCATTTATTAAATTTTACGAAAGAGCCTGGAATTTATGTTTAATATTGAATGGTATTGAAGATATCATAATCCTAGGTATAAAAAATCAATTCTGTTAGTCCCAAGTCAAAAATATTTATTTAACTTTGGCGTTTCATAAATTAAAATCGTTTGTAAAAAATGCATTGGTAAAGAAGGCATATTATTCGATACAAGACTACATAGATGTTAAAAAGGGTTAATTAATATATTACATACATATATAATTGTATTTAACTAACATGACTGTATTTTTATATGTTGAAAAAGAGTAACTACTGAGTTTCTTGACGGTTCTTCTCGGTAGAATGTACATTCCGACCCGTGGGAGGTTTTCTTAAAATATTTTGTTAAATGGCGATTCAAAAGTGCTTTGTAAAAGCCTACTTGAATAAAGTACATTGTGATTTTGAATGTAACAACTTTCACTTCTGGACAAAAACTTAATCTGATCTTACAGATAATATTAACGAGAACTGGTGCTGGTTCGAATTTGAACCCAAAATCGTCGGCTTAGATCTATGTATGTATCCGCCGATCTGGGCTTACTCTATATATAAATTAAAGTACAATTATAATTAAAATTAATGTTTTTCCTTTTCTTTAAGTCTGAAGAATAACTTATACTATACTTCTACTAAGCTTTTCAAGTACTAAGTTATCTCAACAAAACAGACGTGTTAATAGCAACTTAAGACTCTTTTCGAATAGTATGTAGCCTTTATTCAAGTCTTTTGAATATCAAAAGACAACTTTAAAAGGTGAATTTTGAATATTAAAATATATTTAAGAAGCTCAGTTTATAGGGATGTATCGAACGCATGTAAAGGTTATACAAACTTAAAAGGATGTTTTATATATTTTATTGTATCTTTTACGTTTAAGTGAACATTAAAAGAGCCCTCGATTTAATTAAATTGTCAGTCATCCGCAAGTCGGTATAAAGGTCAGCAATTCTACTTAACGAAATCGTCGTTCAATCCTACCTTTCTTCTAGAATTGGGCCGTATACTCAATAATCACGCGTTACTGACGTAAATTTTTGCTCTGCTTGTTTTGATTCGAATAAGATATTTAATTAAACTTTTCCAAATTATATCTTTGATTTATTGGCAATTGAAATACTTGAACCCTGCCGCAATAGTGCAATGTTAAAAATCTCTGTCCTATTGCCTTTACTAGTGACAGAAGAACTAGTCCATTTTTCGCACAGAGAACCGAAATTGCACTTCAACGGGTTAATGCTGCTAGCATTCTTGTCGCCGTTTTACGTGGTTTTCATTTGTACGTTATATTTTTTTAGTGAATTTTAAAATTTCCAATGTCAGTCTTTCACATTTAATCAATTCAAAATTAGGATAAAAATCGAACAGTGCTCGGAATTTAATAAACACAAGTTATGCTGAACATTCCATTTGTGGAAATATTAACACCAATCGCTCAATAGTTTACCAGTTATAGTTATCGAGCCAGCCAAATTTGAACATTAATTCCTTGAATTAAGTATTGACAGCATACCTAAAATTCAAACTATTTTCTATTTAATTATTATGTTTCTCTCACAGGCTCGTGGAAATAAATTTTCGATGTCATCGGATTTTAAGATCGTACATTTAAATTTTTCTCTCTGAAAATAGCTTTTAACATTTGTTGGACAATTTTTGGTAGTTATTTTTGGACAGATAACTTGGTGTTTTGATTGATATTTGGAACTGAAATTAGTCCGAAATATTTATTACAACTAATAGGTATTTCGTTATTATGTGTAAATGTGCTACATTTGCTAATTCCGAGTGAGTCTAAGGCACACACTGTTTGACGCAAATAAGACCAACTTCTTTTTCTCTAAATTTAGTAGTAAGTTTTAAATTTTTTAATATTTTAAATTGAGATATATATAGAAATAATAGATAATAAATGTTATTATTAATTACACAATAAAATAGTATAATTTGTTCTTATGATTCAATGAATAAAACTGAACGTAGAATTTAAACAGCGTTTAAAAAATATATACAAATTGAACGAAAAAATACAACGAAACAAAACTAGTATTTGAACTATTAGTCAGAATAAAAATATGGAGATTAAGCGTCAGAAGAGGAAACGGCAAACGTCAAAAAGGATGAAAAGCTTTCCGAGATAACTCGCTAATGAAAGTGTAAAATTAAAAGTTTAGAAATAAAAAACAGAACTCAGCGAGAGATTTTATCTCCAGAGTAATTTATTATAAGTGTTTTATGTGTTATATTAATAAAACTTACTAACTTAAAATATCACAGTCAACTCGATAAATAAATGACAAATGATTCCGTTATCAAATGGTTAATAAGCCAAACTAATAGTACTCTTGTTAATTAGTTGAACCTATGGCAGAAACTTAGCGCAAATGACACAACTTTACAAATCGCTCAAAGGAAAAGCGAGAGACATGGGGGAAAATTACAGTTTCCGAGCAACATGCACGTCGACAGGGAAATTAACACTACTTCAATATCAGCGCGTTCAAGTTTGCTGTGACGCTAAATGCATGATGCAACACAAATATATATACATATATATATAAACTTATGATATTGAACCAACTGCTTATGACATTTTTATGAATCATAAAATACTAGACATATATATACTTTTCATCTTACGTAAATTTACTCGCGACCTGCCCCGACTTCACACGGGTGCAGTTTATTATTATAATGAAACTATAGAGTACGCTTAGTGAGAAAATGTTTATATATTTATTAGTGTATATAAGTGTGTCATGATGGGGAAATAATAATTTTATTGTGAAAAATATATCTTTTCCAATGGCTTACAGGTTCAAATTTGGACATTTGTCTAACCCATTTCACAGCGAAAAATATTTATCGTTGCATATTATTTGAAAACAGTGATATCTTCTAAAGTTTAGAAGATATCACTGTGACTTTAGAATAGTTTCAGTCTATATTAAATTCCTATTATAAATAAGTCGTTAAAACCCAATGTTGATGACGTCTGACTTAGGAATAGTTTTCATAAATACTGAGCCAGTGCCCGAGGGATGGCGATCATTAATCACCCGATGGCTCATTTGACTAACAAATTAGTCAATCGCCTTTTTCCTGATTAAAAATTTATAAGATCTTGTTTTGGTGTGAAATATTGGAAAAAAGTCATAATTGTAATAAAAAACTATATGTAAGACAACCTTTGCTTTTAAATAATATCACAGAGTCCATCCGAATAATGCCTTTTAAAAATGGTTTTTGGTTTCACACGTATGTATATGCGAAAGATTTATTGTAACTGATATTATATCGCAATTGAAAAATGTATTTACATTTTTTGTTTCCAGCTTAACTCTTGAAATAGTCGACTATTTTAAAATAAATTTCTTCGAAGACCACTTAAGCTGGATAAACAAGTACTATATTTATAATCCCTAATGCACTCCAATAATATATAAACTATACGTATATAAGAAAAGGACAAAGTTGTAATAGAGGCAACAGGCCGCTTTATCAATAAAGCGATCTCTTCCAGACAATTTGTAAGTAGAGCATTAGATATAAAAAATATGGCATTTCTACAAGTAAATATTTTTAGTTTAAAATAAAAACAGTTTGATACGAATGCATAACTAGATAAATATATATACGGTATAGGCGGACGGGCCAATGTGCCACCTGTTGGCTAGTGGTCATCGCCGCCCGTAGACATTGGTGTTGTAAGAAATATTACCCATTCCGTACACCTTCAATGCCTCAAACCATAAAACTAAGATGTAAATGTTGCGCTGGCTTAGTCACTCTTTAAGCCAGAACACAACAATACTAATTATTGCTGTGTTAGCTGTTTAGCGGTAGAAATTTTACTCTGAGCTTTTAATTTTATTTTATTTACATAAGAATTATTAACATAACTTAACAATATACAAATAAGACTTAAAAATAATTACTGTATAGATCATGACCGTAGAAAGGTGGCAAGAATACTTGCAGCATTTTCCCGTTGAATCGTAATTCCAATCCTAAGGGGGAAAAATTAACCAGCCCTCTTGTGATCATTGGAGGTAATATGGCGAGGTGTTATACGTTTATTCGGATATTTAAATAATAGCTAGGTATTGAACGCACTTCATAGATGAATGTACGAAATCATAAAGAGGTGAAGCTTTATAAGTAAATTACTCTCTATAAGAATATTAGTGCTTGAATAAAACATTTAATAGTAGCTTTATAAACTTTTCTTTTTAATTAAACTATCCTAAAATTTTCGATCCCAGTGAGAATTCTACTGCAGGAATCAGGATAAGCCTTTTGGATACTACCATGGAGCAGTCCAGTTCAGTTTGGATGCACATTGTAAAATTATAAACTTAAATTAAGCAAATCACAACACACATCATTCATTACACATATTTAATTTTAAGATATCTGGCTAAATCCTCGAGTTCTATTAAGCTCTAAAAAAAACGGTTATCTCGCGGAAAAAACGGACAGACGTTGATACAATAATATTGGCGCAGAGAGTCGGCTGGCTGGATAAGAGCGGAGAGATCGTTTGACGCGATGCTGATTGTTCTATATATTTACTTCTAACTCAATATTTAAAGAAAAATAGAGCGAGTGTCGGTACAAAGAGTAAAATGTTTCCTGTTTAAGACCACCGAGGTAAAACTCGACTTCGTTTTATCTTTCTACAATTTTCTGAGTACTCTTTATTTCCGGTATAAAACTATCGTTATATGTTTATTCAGGTTAAAAGCTATCATTTTGCCGAGTGCTATTTAAATCCATCAAATGATTTTTGTATTTGTATTGAGAATAATAGGGTTTCATTATCGATATGAATGAGGAAAGCTAAATTTTCTCTGTTTAAAAAAGAAAATATATTTTTAATTGCCACAGCCATTTTATATATTTAACTTATTAATAAAAAAATCAGAGCAAGTGAGATTCGGATTCGTGCACTGTGGGTTCCGTATCATTAGACAGATACACAAAGAGACAGTGATGTAACCAAAGATTTATTGTTTTTGGATTTTTCCCTATTTTTGTGCTACATGCCAAATTTCATGATTCTAGTTCAACGGGAAGTCACCTATAGGTTTTGATTCCCTTTGCGAATATATAGGGATTGCGACATTGAGTATTATTATTTGTTATCCAGTCAACTTCATACGCGTAGAGAAGCGTTCCTGAGAGAAAAGTCTTACAACAGACATACAGACAAAGAAGTGGTCTTATAAGGGTTCCTTTTTCCAAGGTCAAGGTACAGAATCTTAAAAAAAGTTTTGTATCAGCCCGTTTATGTCCTACAGCTGGGCTTCGGTGCTGCTTCGCTTGAATGTGGTAGATTTTTATCGCCTTACTTTAATGATATCTTCCTTCATCCCGGAGCATGAAATGAATTGTGAACAATAATTAGGCACACGATATTTTAGCATTCTAACCATGGCATCTAAGATATTAGATAGATAGTCTCTCGACTCACATGGATATCCCTCTCAAAATATCAAAATTCATTAATTATAAAGAGTAGATTGTCGCTATAAAAAGTCGTCCACCGACAAGGATTTATGATGTTTTTTTATGCCTTAGTCTACAAATAAACACTAACACTAGTTTAATTAAACTTTATGAACTAATCAACAGTTGTTGAAATGTTTGACGTGAAATTAAGAGATTTCATACTCGTGTTAAATATCGAAACCATCATAAATAACAATTATACGACCATTATTAATTAAAAGCTAATAAATATAAAATCATCTGTGATTAATGAAATTTATTTTATTTAATTATTCTTAATAATTTCATTATAGTCTGTTTATAATAATTTAATTCAATATGTATGTTGAATTATTCACATATTATTATAAGTTTTAAGTAATTAGTTGTATTGTTAATATTATTTATATTGAGGATAGCGTATATTTTAAGTTCTTTGATATTTCTATAACGAAACTGACACAACTTTGTTGAATTCCTCAAATATTTGCAATTACATTTCTGAAGATTATTCAATAATAATAAAGCATGATTATAGCATTTCCATTGAGAATATATATGACTGCTTCGTTGGTCCAGTGGCTATAAGGTTGCGGAACCCTGGGATCAAGTCGCTGGTCGTAATAAAAAAAAGTTTTTTCTATTAAAAATAAATAATAACAAGGTTGACGGGACTGGAAGTTGGAAGTATGCGCACTCCCATGCCTCGGAAAGCACCTAAAGCTGTTGGTACTGCACCAAAACTTTCCAGTCTTATCAGATTTGCCGTCTCATCGGATTGTGTATAAATTAATCCTCGGTTCATTGAACTCGCATAATATACACATTAAACACCTTCGCTATTCCTAGACTTAGTACGTTCGTTCGTAGTTAAATTTTCGCCGATAAATCGTTATATGAGAATGATGAGAGATGAGCTATGATTATATCGCTTCTCATGACATTGATATATGATGTCGTCCTGACTAATTACGGCCACAGCTGCCAATCTGAAGGAAGACCAGCCAACTGCGCAGGACTTATTATCGTGCACAGGTGTGTGCGCAAAGACAGGTGCACTTGCGTCTGGAAAGAGTTCAGGCAATTACGTGCTCTCCGACTCATTGTAGTGTAAACACTTCCAACTTCCAGGCTCCGGGCTGTTTCTGAGAATCGATAAATATATAAAGTGAAGAAGTTTAATTTACAAGAAATAGATTTTAATTTATGGTCATCAGTATAATTTTTTTTTAATATAATGCTTTGCATTATACGTTGTTGTGTTGTATCATATTTGGTTAAATGTGTAATTAAATTGATTACTGCTTATCTCTATACTAGACTGAGGTCTCATTGTTAAGGAAAAAATCTTGGAGTTATTTCTACCGCGGTGATCCAGTTGAGTGGACATATATGAAGCTAAACCTGCATGAGTTTTCCTTAAGATGTTTCAATTCAACGCTAAACACAAGATAAAATGCGATTATATATTGTTTTTACAAAAGAACATAAAACGATAACAATCGAACAAGAAGTAAAATCAAAAAGATATAAACGATACATGACATGACATGAACATATATAATAGGAATTTAACGGAGTTATAATCTGTGGAGAAATAAATAACATTTAGTAAAAATTTGACACACATTGAATCTTATCAATATTAGAAATTTGTATTTTTAATATTTATATTTATATTTATTATTTTATAACATATTTCCAGCAAGCTTCTTTTTAAACATTGAATATAATACATACATACATATAATGAACAGATTTAAAACTTTATCTGATTATACATCGTAGTAATTTCTGAGTTTTGTCACCCATAAATATATATATATATATATATTTATTACGCACACAAATGTAATTTCACTAGGGGCAACATTTGGAATTTCAAAAGTAAGTTCGCTATTGTTAGATATGTTAGTCTCGCTAGAAGCGGTAAATCTATCAGCGTTAATGTCCATTTGACAAATTGATTTATTTCAGTAAAAAAAATCTTAGCAATGAATTTGCTTATCGTTTTAAAACAAGTTAATTTTCAGGCGCAGGCAGTTTTTGTTTTAAACTAAGTACCTAATTCCTCAAATGTTAAAATGTTCTTTGTCTTCAAATCACGTCAAAAATAAACTAATATGTTTAGTATTAGCAAACCGATTAAATTCATTCAAAAAACATGTTTATATATAAAAGCATAGAAAAATAAAGATATTTTAAAATCTTTTTCTACAATATCAATAATGATAAATAATTTGCTTATAATATTTAATCCCGCAATGATACTGCTTCATTTCAATTTACACGAAATGTGCAAAATGACAGCCCTTAACTAAAGTAATTAAAATTGAAAAAAATATTGGAAGAGCTCTTCTGCGAGCAACATTCGATGTAGAAAAAATAGGTTAATTTGCAGACTTTAAATGGTTACTCCTCAAGCATGTATATTTTTAGTTTATTTGAATATAGTATTAATTCCAAAATAGTATAAAATAAAATGAGGTTACGTTTTATTGCTTTACCTAATCTACTAAACCAATAGACGCATAATTTATACCAGAGAAGGCAACACCTTTCGCGGGTTTCAGTATGTTTTACTGATGGTTTTGCTTGTAATAAAATACACTATATATTATTCAATTTGGAATTCCAATTGATATGTAAGATATTATTGTATAACAAATTTGTTGCTAACTACTCTATATCCATTACTACACGTACTCCTGGCAACGTGTGTCCACGACGGTTCGTTAGTAGTTAAGACAAACAAATAAACAAATTCAGTTTCGCATTTTAGTTAGGATGTTATAATAGCCATCTCAATAGAGCTTCATCAATAGACTGGATGCCGTTTTGAACAAAAAGTATGATCTCCTTTAATTGGTGTTGATTATAATTAAGAGCTTGGCACGATTCCAATTTGTTAGTTCCCATACAGTCTGCCATTTTGTTACGTCTATTTGTAAGTTTATTATTATATGAAATATATTATGAAAATATACTTCGTATATAATAGGTACATTGTTTATATTGAAGAGCTCATCGTATATATTGCCTGACTCTCCGATTTCGTACGGAAAAATAATAAAGAGATAATTTATATCATAATAGCCCAGCGTATAGCCAAGATATTTATCCGCATCTACTGTAATATGATCCTGCTGAACAACTACAGTCACGCCGTCAATCTCAATGGAGAAATGATAACTACGTAGGATATATTATAGTGCAAAACTGTGTACGCAAACACAGGTGCACTCTCATAATCCGATGGGACGGCACATCCGAAACGACCGGTAAGAGTTCAGGCGTAGGACCAACGGCTTTACGTGATTTCCGAGATACAGAAGACTACATTAACTGTAGCGTTCTGTCTGAGACAAAAGAAAAAGATAAATTATCTCGAAAGTGATGTTAACCTTCCTTTGGATTCAATTATATTTTGGCTGAGCTGTGTCAAACTTATTAACAATTTAGATAAAGCCAACTTAATGTATTTTTGGCTCAAAGAGAAATTTTCTTGTATTTTGGTTATAAATTGTGAAGGTCAAACAAATTTAATTACATAAGTAAAGTAAATTACTAATTATTATATTATTATTAAGTAATAACGAATATAGCTTCTGCGTGACAGGCTACTTCTATCTATTATTAGGCTAGATAACTGTACATAAAAAGTTCATATTTGGTTTGGAGCTGATTTCAAACAGTTTTGTAGTATACAAATAAAACCATTTAATGACATGAGATGTCATTAAATGGTAAATATTTTTGTTTTTTTTAGTGTAATTATTGTTATTTATGACGTTGATCTAATTTTCGTCAGTGCCCGTTTAAGGAAATTACTATAATTTTAAAATGTTGTGGGAAGAGACAAAATTAAATTTAGATTGAGTTGATTTTTCCGACTTGTTTTTATCATTAACTCCTTGAAAGTAGAATTGGTATATACTTGCATTTTTTTTTCATATAAGCTCGTTAATAGAATTCGAATTTGGAAGACAATTTGATGCTTTAAAATATTAGTACAAATCACTTGAAATAATACGATATATTGTAAAATAATATCAGTACGTAGATTGGTTACTATTATACATTATATGGAAAGTAATCCTAAGCATTATTCTAAAAAATGTATTACGATATAGTTCTAACGTTACGTAGTGAGGGGGAAAGTTGTTATTTGTAGAAAATAAGTTACAATAAAAAGTATACCTAAAGTGTTAAAGGATATATGTACGTACAGTTCTAAAAAGAGAAAACAATCTTTGTCGATATTATAAATAATAGTAAAGCGAAAACGTTATTATGGAAAGGCTTTCCTGTTATATAGTCTGTGCAAAACGCGGAAGCCACTAGTTGGATTGAAATGATAGTACAGTTCGGCATGATATAGATTTGGTATAAATTAAATGTGTTCGTAAAACCAAGGTAAATCTGAAGATCAAAATTGATTAATAGGTATTACTAAAATCTGATTTTTGTTTAGAGAATTTTATATTGATTACTTGTCTAATATTGGGTGTTAATTGCATTTTTCAATATTTATATATATTAATAATTATAAAAAAATGTTTTTTTTTTTTTATGTGTAACATCTTTCTTCTCCCTTTTATTTCATTTCTTTGGGGGTGATTTCGTTATAAGGGACGGGAGTGATTTTGTTTAAATATACCTACTCATTGTATAGACTTTTCTAATTTGAACTTTTTTAGTACAACTTTAATTTTTTAAAAAAAGTTAAATCTTGTCAGGGAAAAAATATTCGTATTCTGTGATAATGATATATGTAGACTGACTAATATTGAGCAAAACTATTATTTATTCAGGTATACGAGTAGATTTACTCTTATTTTTGTACCTCACATAGTTATAAAAGTCTGGCAATCCGTTCTACAACAAACGCTTAGGAATAAAAAAAATTACCTTATACACATCCTATTATTAATTTTGATTAAAAAAGTACTAGAAAGTCAAGCGCCATATTGAAAATTTTTAATTGGTTTTATAAGTGTTATATTGTAGAGTGGATATATAATGGATTCAGTGAAAATGCTATAATTGTGCACGCGTACACAGCGGCCATATATCAACGTCGAAAAAATGAATTTGTGGATATATGTTTTACCATGAATATAAATGGTTTTTCATACGCTAAAACAAATTGCTTTGTAAAACTAAAATGAAATGTATGTTTAAATGAAACTTTACGATTTCACAAATCCTCGTCTAGTTTTTATAAATATTTTTATTGGTTTTTTTTAATGCTCTCGTATTTTAGATGTAACTAAAAAGCCCAACCATTACTCAGTTTATCAATTTCTATGAAACAGACTATAATATTTGATTATTATAAAACGTCCCGTCAAATACACTAAAAGGCAGTCTTTGTAATATATTGGTATTTCTATTTTGAATTTAATTTTCTGATCAGATCCAATCTGATAATTCAATTTGTTCGGATTCTAGTTATTTCTGTATTCGCAAACAACACTGGATATCAACTTGGGAGTGCAATCGGAACGCCAGATATGTATGTACTCAGCCCAAATCTCAAGGCACTTCAAATTCAGAATATTATTAGCAGCAGCGTCCGTTACGTAGTGCTTTCGTAACGTAATCTTATAAATAAAGAATTTAACTTCTATTTCGTTTCGTATTTTTCATAAAATCAATTATATTTAACTCAAAATAAATAAATAATTATCAATGTGTAAATAATACTTTTATGTAAAAGAACGTCTTACTGTGAAATACTTATCATGGAGATGACGCATGCTAGAAGTAGATAAATGGTCAAATATAATAACCAAAAGGCTGCAAATTTTTCGGCATTGGGTACAAATCCGGAATAAGACCAAGAAATAGTTATTAGATTTCTTATCAAGAAAATCAGAGTGCAGTTTAGAAGTTAGCAGTGCTAATGCTCCCGTATCTCAGAGAGCACGTTAAACCACCTGAACATGTTCCGGTCGTGTTGGATTTGCCATCCAATCAAATTATCAGAATGAGAGAATTAGAGCGCTTGTATTTGCGTGAACATTTATGCGCTATAATATATAGTTCGTCATGTCAGGGATTTACATCAATCCATCGAATAAATAAATAAATATTGGACAACATCATATACTACTCTGATCCCAATGTGAGTAGCTAAAGCACTTGTGTTATGGAATATCAGAAGTAACGATGGTACCACAAACACCCAGACCCAAGGCAACATAGAAAACTAATGAACTTTTTCTACATCGACTTGGCCGGGAAACGAACCTCGGAGTGGCGTACCCATGAAAACCGGTATACACACTACTCAACCACGAAGGTCATCGAATTGACATCATCAAATAGATGAATAACCTTTTCATTTAAATTTATAAGTGTAAAGTTGATGTTAGTTTTGCTAATTACTTTCAAAATGTGTGCGAAATATTATTTTGTTATAAAAACAAGAAGAGTAGTGACTGCCATGATAATTAATTACTCTGTTAATATTAATTATTTCATTAACAAACAAAAACAATTTCACCGAAAGTATGTTTGCGAGTTGAAAATGCTGATGATACTATTTTCAGCTAAATTGTTCCGTGTTTTATATAATTATATGTATATATATAAATATATATACGTAATTATATAAAAAATAGAGTGAGTTAAGTAACAGCATGTTAATTTCTTACTGCTGGGAAAAGGCCTTCCTCCCTTCTGAGGAGAAAGTTTGAAGCTTACTTCTCGACGCTGCTCCAATGCGGGCTAGTGCATATACGTGGCAGATTCTCATCCGCACGTGTACGTATCTCAACCATGTTTTACTGTGCAACCGAGAAAGAGATATATAAACACAAATTAAACACATGAATTCGATGATGTTCCGAGTGCTTGTAACCACTGAGTGATCACGGTTATCAGTCAGTAATAGAATACGTGTTCATAATAAAATGCAGCAGGTTCAAATTCGGAACACTGAGTTTGATTATGTTTTTATTGAGTTTTATTTCTCGTTTGAGGAAGAAGAGAAATGTCTTGACGAAAACCTCACGTCACATGTGGAACCAACCAGCGCTGAACCAGCATGGTAACTTCAACCCCTCTCGTTATGATTAGAAGGCATTTGCAGAGCTGTAAAACACAATCTATATCAATTTCAAATTTTATTAAGAATTAAACTGATTTTAGGCTAAATATATATACAAATTATTCTATACAAGAAGAGATCATTCAAATAATTAATATATTAATGATATTAATTGTTTGTGGTTTTGCACAAATTAATATGTGGTCTAATAACGTGGTTACAAAAATAATAATTTCAATTTTAGCATGTTAGCGCGTGGTGAAAACTACGTTCAAATAATATGGCTATATAATCTCTGTAATAGCGTTTTGATTATATCACAACATCATTAGGAAACAGGAAAAATAGGCTAGATTTACCTGTTAAGGTAAGTAATATTAACCATCATACACATTGTCAACGCGCCTACGAATTCAGATACCTTATGTCCCTAGTACTTACTTGCTAACTCACTCTTCCAACTGGCATTAAACAATACTAAATATTGGTGTTTGACGGTAGGATATGTAATGACGAGTCATTACGTATCCTACCGTCACATACCGTTACATATATTACGTCTATTGTCAACTACAATAATTGACAAGAAGCACAAGTGAGTTTTTCACCATTTGAAAAACCGTATTCTGTATTATTATACAGCACGAGGTTTTAACATTAGCTGACCTGCTGTCTTCTCTCCGTTACAATTACCGAAATAAAATAAATACAAATAAAATTACACATAAAATAATATATTATTAATATAATATAATATTAATATAGATTCAACTCTTACTTTTTTTATAAATAATATGGAACAGATAAAAATATGTAAATCAGATAACCAATGATGAACTCAATTGCAAATAAACGTTTAGAATATTAGAAATATTAGTCATTCCATACAACGTCAATGCTCAACCCCAACTAATAGAACTAAGAGGCATATCTTGGACTTGTTACGCTGACTCACTCACTCTTAAACTAAAACGTCAAAACTTTGTAATGAATGGTGAGTCGATGCCACAATACATGCACGAAACCTACGTCGGTAAAGTTATTTACTGCAGTTTTAAAACTAAAACATACAAATTTTTTGTTTATCTACACAATTAAAACACTATTAAGAGATGGTTTAACAGATTCGTAATCAATGGAATATCCGGGAACGGGTGTACGACGCCTCGTACCGCAAATCAACCGATCGGCCTCGCCTCTACACGCACCGCTGGGCTCTCTTTGTTTTGTTTTCAATTTGGAAAAACGAGTAAAACAATTCAAACAAGACTACGTTAAATTCAACTCGAACATTTTATGATATTTTCGAAATTCATATTTTACGGTACGATTTTTTCAGGTATAGGCGTCCAGGAATAGTTCATATAGTTTCATATATTTTCATTTTGATTTTAATAAGTTTTTAAAAACTTTTGTATTTATTTATTTTAATAAATATTGTAATAAATGTACATTTTTTATTTATTATTAGTAGTATTTATTATTAGTATATAGTGAAAACTTCAATCAATTTATCCAATAAAACAAAAATAGCTACTCTGTTAATCATGAACGCGTGGAACGGCGACAAGAATGCTAGCAGCATTTCCCTGTTGAATCACAATTCCGAGTGTTAAAACGAAAACTCACTAGCAGAGGCAATAAGATGGGATGTTTTTTGTTTAAAAAATGTTACTGCCCAATTACTCCAAGGTATTTTAACTGCAAACGACACAAAAATATATATAAAAAATAAATGAGAATCATGTTTGAGTATGATTCTCATTTCTTCTTTTTAATATGAGACTTTGGTTGTGGCTTGGTATAAAACAAAGTCATTTACCGCAGTCTGACTGTCCCTGTGTATGCTTAGATCTTTAAAATTACCGTACAAGATAGATCAAAATAATGTACTACAGTATTGTACAGTTGTACAATACTTTAGTACATTATTACAGTACAGTACAGTAAAAAAGTCTATAAAATGTCCTTGATGGCATATGTTTATCTCTTAGGGATAACCCACAATAACCATTTTTTATCCTTTGCTCATTACGAGAAATAATGGCTTATTTTCGAAGCGATTTTAAGCAGTGCAGCATTTAATATAGATCAATATGGCCCCTTACTGCATGTAATTTAAATTAATATTTTCGAAGATATTATTACAGATTTAAAACGCAGGGACATAGTAGTTTGCATTGTCTAATAATTGAAAAACTGTGAACGTTGTATATAAAGACATACTGTAGTATATTTAGTATAGCATTGTACCCGCGCGAAGCCGGGGCGGGTCGCTAGTAAATTATATAGTTCTAAATTTTAAAATCCTTTACATGAAATGAAATACTGTCAGTTATTATATCTATATTTAAATTTGGAATGTTGTATTAATATTTAAAAAAAACCTCTTTGTTTGGAAATTAATAAGGTCTGTGGCTTTCGAAATCTTCAAGAAAATTATAAATGTGAGTTTATTGTTTGTATTTCGGCATTGTTCGCATAACTCTCCTCCTGTATGAATACTTCTTAATTGCCTCTTTTCAATAAGGTTCAATCTCGAAATCAAGTAAAAATACTTATCTAACTTTCGTATCAGCCCAATAAAACTTAAAATTAATAAAACATTGCTGGGATAAGGCTTGGATCTTATTACGGCACGCTGCTCCATTGCGGGTTGGTGGATACATATTGTATCAGATTTACATGCATTAAGTTAATGTCATTTTATATTAAATATATATATATATAGATTTCTTATCGTTGTTTAATATTCTCCAAGGTCATGTTCAAAATGATGATTATCTCCTTCATTACGTTCAAATAACAAGCAGTAAATAATAAAGTATCTAATTAGTATAGAACGACATAAAATTACCAGTTTTCCGCGGTTACATAATTAAAATGTGCTATTATTTTAGGATACCTTTGAATTAACTATTTACAATACAATTATACTGTAAACACGAGTATTACAAATGATGCACTCGTAATAATCTTGGCCTTTAAAAAAAATATGAGTAGAAAAATATACGTTTATTATTAAATTAGTAAAACGTAAAGTTATTAAAGTAAAAATATATTGCTACATATACCTTTTAAAGAGAAATATTTTATATTTTAAAAAGTCGTACCGTTAAATGTTATTTTATTTAAAAAATAAAATATATATGAAAAGTAACTACATTATATTAGTTGTAGCTAACAATCAGTTTTGATCCTTTATTCCATAAATCGTATCTCTTTGATGTAATATAGAGATGGATTTGATGTGATTTGATGGATGGTTTATTATAGAATGGAGATTTTAACGAATAACAAGAAATGAGACTAGCAAAGTCCATTTGGGTCTAATTTAATAATATTGTCTTTCAATGAACATTACTATAGTTATTTTATTTATTTATATATATTAAAATACTAGCTATTACCTGCCCGCTTCGCTCGGCATTAAATAAAAGATAAAGAGAATAAAATTTAAATTAAAAAATAAATATATTGTATAACCAGTAAAGGATACATTAGCATTAGCAGCCTGTAAATTTTTCCATTGCTGGGCTAAAGGCCTCCTCTCCCTTTGAGGAGAAGGTTTGGAGCACATCCACCACGCTGCTCCAATGCGGGTTGGCGGAATACACATGTGGCAGAATTTCGTTGAAATTAGACACATGCAGGTTTCCTCACGATGTTTTCCTTCACCGCCGAGCACGAGATGAATTAGAAACACAAATTAAGCACATGAAAATTCAGTGGTGCCTGTCTGGGTTTGAACCCGAAATCATCGAAATCATCGGATGATGCCACGTCAAGTGAGCATAGCCTTTACGTGAGTAAATAAAATCATTATTACTTTATAGCCTTATTGGTGTAATCATTTTTAATGATATGTTACCACCGGTTGGGAACATAGCTTCTAACGGGAAAATCCTTTATAATTAAAAAGTTAGATAATACTCATTTAAAACACTTATTTTTGCAATATAACCTGGGTGAAAATAATTCGGGACTTAATTTTACACTGCGCACCCTATAATGGTACGATTTGTAACATTACATCAGCGAAACCGAAGAAACGAGCGTCACTACAATGTAAAAACAATTGATTCGACTGCAGAAATACTCAAAATTAAATTACAGTTTTTACATTACACGCGAACGCTTATTAGTTAGTGAGTACTGTTATTATAAACGTGTTGTTAAAAATAGATCTTAGATTGTTGTATTACAGGCGAGTATTGAGCGTGAGGGACCGCCCTCATTCTAGAAAGGATACGGAAACTTGGTAATACAAGTTTAATTTTACTTCTTGTAAAACAATGTTTGTCATAGTTTCTATCACAATAATCAATATTACATTGGATGTACAATGTTATCAATATACAATACGTCACTGTAAATATCCCAACGTTACCAAAAACCCGGTCGGAATTTTAAGAGATTGCACGTAGCTTGAATGGGTCTTTTTGGAGAATGAATAAATTTTCTAGGTCTGACACGTTGCTACAAAGTAATTTAACATAAGACATTAAACTATGGAAATGTTCAAAGTATAGAATTCGAGCCGTATCAATGTCCATTATTTATCTAACTTAAGGCGTAGATACATGAAATGGCTTCATTTAAGTTACATTGATTCCTCTTTTTTACATTAATTGTTACCAAAAAATATGTAAACCTACATTATATATAGTATTTTTTTCCTCTTCTACAAAAAATAAAAATAAATCAATCAGAAGAAATAGAAACAAATATGCTCTGATTTTCACATAGTGAATTGAGTAACCGATTTTTTAACATACATTATAATATTACGTAACGATGCTAAGGGAACCTTCAGTTTATTTTGTAAAATATATTTTTTAATATTATTTAAATACAGGTCGCCTAATAAATAAGTGTAGGGGAGACGTTGTGCTGAACGGACCTATGAATACTTTTCTCCCTAATCATACAGTGCACAGGGATGTGACGCTTCCGGCACATTTATCGATAATGCCCTATCGAGCAAGGTCAACGACGTATATCAAAACAAATTATTTACAAGTTTAGTTTTTCTCTTTATCCACAGCTAATGTAATATCAGCTAAAGTTTCTTTTACGGCACATAAATATTTATGGATCAGCACTCGTAAAATCTAATAATAAGCTTATTTTATTTTAGAAAACCTTTGGTATAGTATTCGATACTTCTTTTTTTATATAATTGTTATTACTAACTTATTTACATTTAAATTATATTTTTTTTTTTTTGGGATTATATTAATCTAAATTGTTTTCAATCTTGCTTTAAAATATTTATATACTCGTCAACTTCCAAATTATTGACGGAACACTCATTATTGAAATATATCTATTCAAATATCTTCGTGGTTTGGAAACATTGGAGTCGCGAAGTAAAAAAAAAACTTGTACTATATTGTAAGAAATTACAGCAGATGACTGGGTAGAGTAGTACCGAGTGGTTCACAACCGGTGGTTGTTAGTTCTCAATCGGTGGTTTTACCGATTTTTATTTGGTAAACGCATCCATCAACATCCTCAGGTTTAACGCGTCGACAGTCTGTATAGTGACGGACAATAAACCCATCAACAAAATGATTCCCACAAAGGATAAGTAGGGTTGACGTCCGGCCGCAAAAGTTTACCAATCTTTTTCTTGCAATGTTATACAATACAGCCCAACAGCTGAACCCAAAAAAAAACTAATTAGGGCATTTAATGTACGTCCGGCCGATCATTATATATAAACATATCTATCTTATCATGTTTTTAATATTTCATTTATATTTTCATAGGTAATATAATGAAATGTCTAGTTTTTATTTTCAATTTACTACTGAAGCTTAAGAAAACCTCCGTGTATATCGACTTAAAATTAATATTGAATAAGAAAAAGTCAAGGTGACTTGCGCCCAAAGTTCATTTAAGTCAAACTATTTGCAACTAAAATTAAGTCAAAATCTTGCAACAATAAGAAGGTACAAATGAGTGTTTACAAAGGCGATGGTAAAAAGACCGCACAATTTCGAACTGAAGTGGCCATTACCCGCGTCGACTGTGGAATAGAACGTTCGCAATTGCATTGAAAATGTCGCTTTTAATTTTTACAAATGCAAAGCGTAAATTCGCATTTGTAGATGGCACGTTAACTACCCGCCTAAAAGCTCTGGCAGCATAAGTCTCCGGCTTTGTTGTTCATACAAAGCAACCGCTCACACGTGCCCTAAAGAAAATTTCTCTCCACAACACTTTATATCCTGTATGTAGAATTGGTCCAAACACGAGTCGATTTATTCAAATTAGTTGATATCCAATAAATAAAGTAATCATTTTTAATTAATTTTCAATGAAATATATGATGAAAAATTTCGTTGTTAAATATATATAATTTCAAGTTTGATGGCGAGGTGTGGTCTCTAGGGCATCCGCGACCTGCTTCTTTATATTACTTGATGTATTACACCGCTATACTCTGACTTTGTAATATGGCAATGATTTATTCTAACGTCGTAGACAATCCCATTGTAGAAAACGCGGTGTCGAGAAATGTGCGTCACTTGATTAATGTCGCTGCAATACTACATTTATTTGTAAAGTTACATTTTCTGTAAACGTCACTTTCTAAAAAGGAGTAGATTTATATTCAAATAATTTGTACAGAAAAAAAATTGCTATACATTCGTTTTTCGTAGTCACATTCAAGGATAAGCAAATAAATCTTTTAATTACAAGTAAAGCCAACCAGGCGTATCTGAGGAGTATTGCGCTTTTGTTCGACGTCTCCAGAATTAAAAGTGGGACAGCTACAATGAGAGAGATATGGGAGGGGAGGCGAGAAACATTACAATAGGAATATGACGGGTCGCATAGCGTCTTTTAAACTTTAGCAGGCTGCCAAGAACTATACAATCTGTCGAAGATTCACCTCGATTCGATTCAAATATCATCGCCATTTAAGTCGCTTAGCTGTTATTTAGTTAAGAATATGATTTTTAATTTCATTCTAATTTCAGTAGTGACTTAACCTCCTTGTAGGATATCCGTCTCATATCAACAGATTTCAAGTTTTTTTTTGAAAATTAAAATAAAATAAAGATTTTTTTTAAATATATGAGTAGTAGTCTAGTATGAATTTTATCTTTAACTTCGACTTAAAATTTCACAAGAGTTGATAAAAGCGGCCGGCAATCGCAACGTTGCTACAAAATTGATTTTTATTATTTAACGTTCGGTGGAATTCCACCCAAGTGAGATTTTACCATCAGAGAGAAAGGCCGGGTGGTTTTCGAATGTATTTCGTATTTATTATTTACATTATACTATGTGTAAAGGAACACATTGTTAGGGAACCTGCTAGGGAATTTTAAGGAAAGCATTGGGATGGGTTTTGTTTTTAATGCGTCTCTTTGTTTAGCTTCGTAAAGATACATCTTTGCCAAATAAACGGGATTTATGCGACTTTATTTTTATTTAAAGCAATAAGTGATATAAAGTTGCGACGAAATAATATAATTTATAAAAAACTATTAATTGAGTTATATTTGACAAATATTCTAAGTACAAGAATTATGCACTGTTGAATAAATGCGCGAATATATCTCAGATACATGTGTAAAATCTAATGTTACTATTTATCATAAAATTTGATGTACAGAATTTGGTTTGTAGATGCCCAAACTTTGAATTATTCAGCAGAAGGAGTTTCGAACTTCGCTATTTATCGTATTCAGTGAGAAAAAATATCCTGAATGCATAAATTCAATTGGGGAGTACGCCAGTAATAAAAAAGTTAAAGTTGCTTTAACAAAGTAAAGAAAAAGTATGCTAATCCCAGCAGCGATAATTATTGTTGAATATTAATCGATTCATACATTATTTCCTTATAATTTTATCAACTTATTTACATATAATCGTTTCGTACAAGGTTCATGTTATACTATCTATATAGTTAGAGGTTAAATAAATGTTAGGCAATACTAATACCACATAGTTATATATTATATTTATAATCGATAATTAATTATGTAGTATTGAAATGAAATTTAAATTTTTATATAAATCTAACATACCAGAATTATAATTGTATGCACCGTAAACATTGATTTAAAAAACCTACATTTTTCCGCATTTAGCGCACACAGCGGTATGCCATAGCACTTTTAAATGAACATTTTATATTAGATGCAAACGTAGCTTGTGAGAAAATATTGTATCCGCTTGTACGAATATGGCGACGGCGTTTTTTAATATGAATACTATATCAAAGCTTATTCGTACAAGACTAGGAGTCGCGTAATAACGTGATACCTCAAATAACTGCGGATGAAAAAGTATTCTTCATGGCAGGAGAAATTATGAGGGTGCTCGCGTGAATATTAATATATCGACGAGAAAATTTTAATATTTGACGTAGGACAAGAAAGTAAGGAAATTTATGTCCACAGTACCTTGGGAATTTGGTTTGAAGGTACCGGTGAATGTAGAGCTATATTAACGCTTCATCCCGGGAAAGATATCAATGATTAAATTGCAGGTTATGAAACATAAAATTAAAGCAAAGCATTTTTCACTAGAAATAATAAATTATCAAGTTAGAAAAAACATATGTATATGTATATATATATATTAAACAAAACGATTTTAAAGAAGTATCAACAACATACACTTTAAATAAAAATAAGGTTTTATTTTTATATTATCCAGGATTATGTGTAATATATAGATTCTATCGGGAAGAACCGGCCAGAAATTCACGTGTTACTTTCCTTTCTGCCAATTAAATCACATAGTTTTCTTAACAATAAACTGCAATTAATTTGTTGTACATCCTACTTGAAAATTAAAATGCCAACAAAAATACAATAATGAATGAGTAGGATTTAGTAGTTATAGTTGATTATCAACAAGTCAAGAATGTTACATTTCCACCAAAATGAAAAAAGTGTGCTAAATATTTAGCAAGTGAGTAAAGTTAAATAAAAGCTTAAAAAATGCTGTTACTGATGAATTAACATACATTCGAACCCACGGATACTCCTTAAGTCTATTCCAAATAGCATTAGATGAAGACTGACTAGATTGCGTCTCCAACTAAATTCCTAATTACTTGTTTTAGAAGCGCTGACCCTCCTTTACTCCCAGGGCAGGGTCTAATTCCCAGTGCTCGTATGATCGTAAATCCTTTTGAGAATTGTTGGCAAGAAATCCGTTTGGAACACGACCAAATTTAAATATCCACTTCTAAAATCATAAAGATCACATTATCTGTGACAAAGCACACTGCATTATCTGCTCTTGGCTAATGTGGATCTCAATATTATCGAATGATTCTAGAATTGATTGTTGTCCAAAACTAGTTGAGAGTTTGTTGTCTTTCTCTAACAATAGCGATTGTAACAAAACGATGTATTGCAATGGTGTGACTAGAGATATTTCCTTAGCAAAATAACATAGAATTTCAAAGTATTTTTTTTTCTTTGTAATTTCCCTTTTATTTGAAAAAGAAATTAACATTACCCGTCACGGCTACGCAGGAAGGTAAAAAGATAAATTAATGCGTTTTCAGCGTAAAATGTTTGTCTTACCCAAATCAGATAAGATTATATTTGACCCTCGTAGAGTAAAAATAATAATATCTTAAAAATCAAAATCAAAATTTTGTAATATCTTGTATTAGCGTGCTTTTTATAGAAATAGTAAACAGTCAGGACCAAACAAATTGATTTTTTGTCTCCTTCTTTTTTAAATCGGTGATAATATTTTTATACTTTTATTCACTTCAACCCCAAAAAGACGCAAGTTTGCGCGTTAACTGCTAAAAAAACACCATTTGTCGTATCTCCACGATTCGAGAACATTCCGTTAGCCGCTACAGCTAGTATCGGAATACTTGGCGTTGATATTTCGAGTCTCGTTCAGTTCCGCGGTCAATTGGAAGGCAAAGCCAAATTGGCATCAAAAAAGCTTGGTGTGCTCAGCAAGGCAAGACAGTATTTCACGTCGGCCCATCGTCTAAGACTATACAAGGCGCAAATTCGGCCTCACATGGAATACTGCTCTCACCTCTGGGCGGGTGCTCCCCAGTACCAGCTCCTTCCATTTGACCGTATCCAACGTAGAGCGGCTCGAATTATCGACGATCAAGCCCTTTCCGATCTGCTTGATCCTTTGGCTTTGCGTAGAGATGTTGGATCGCTCTGCATCTTCTACAGAATTTATCACGGGGAATGTTCCGAGGAATTGTTCGAATTAATCCCGGCTGCTGAATTTCACCTTCGGACATCTCGTCAAAATTCCAAATATCACCCGCACCACCTAGATGTCCGAAAATCCACAACAGCGCGATTTTTAAGACATTTTCTGCCTCGCACAACCACTCTGTGGAACCAGCTTTCGCCGGCGGTTTTTCCGAACCGATACGACTTGGGAACCTTCAAGAAAAGAGCGTACTCTTTCCTGAAAGGCCGGCAACGCACCTGCAAGCCCCCCGGTGTTGCAGATGTCCATGGGCGGTGGTAGTCACTTTCCATCAGGTGAGCCTCCTGCTCGTTTGCCACCTTATGACATAAAAAAAAAAAAAAAAAAACCTTTATTTAATTTTGTTAGTGAAAAAAACAGTAAATATTGAAATTTAAAATGTTTTGTTTTGAAAAATCAGTATTATGTTTTATATAAAATTTTAATGTATAAAATTTCACATTTTAGTGTAACATGATTTAATTATTTGTATTTTGTATGACAAGATGGCAGCAACATACCGAGTGACAACAATTTCAAAAATAGTCATAACCAAATAACCTTTTAAAAACTTTGAGTATATTTTCGACTTTGTAATATTTTATGTTCATTAATATAGGCTAGTTTTATAGCCTTAGAAACATATATATTCATAAAAAATATTTTTTATATAATAAATAAATCTTATAATTAGATTGCTTAATGTATTTTACGATAATATATTAATTGAATTTGGTCAAAGAAATTGAAAGTAATTACTAGTTTATGACAATCTGTAATTAGTTTCAAGTACAAGCAATTGTTGTTATAATATTGTTATTATTATAGTTATGTGTTTAGTATGTTCGTAACTGGTTTGTGATTTACTATAAATAAAAATATTGTATTGTACGTGGGATATTTGTACTGTATATATAACTTCTACTTATTGACATAGAAGTGTAGCCTTGTATAATATGGCCGGCCATGGGTACTATGGGTGTATTTTAAATTAACATGTTATAAATTGTAAGTCGTCGGGTACCCCTGTGTCTATTATTATGCCACAAAATACCAACAATTAGTATTGCTATGTTCTGGTTTGAAGGGTTTGTGAGCCAGTGTTATTAAAGGCATGTATATATGGTGATGACTACAAGCAATCAACCCATATACTCGTCTGTATTTATTTATTTTATAAAAAACATTAAAAAACCCTGTCAATAAATAAGTGCAAAAGCAAAAATAAATAAAGTAAAGGCAAAAATAAGTGCAGAAGCAAGAAAATATTTTTAAACAATAAAATAAGACTCGATAATTAGATAAATTTATAAGATATTAACTAATGACAAGATTCTATAAATAAGAAAAGTTTAAATGACGAAGATAAGTGACATATATATATTCGTAGATGTCAGAAAAAGAAACAGTATAATAATGTTATGTTTCAATACGAAATTACAGCATGTATTCTCTATAACAGCTTCTAAAGACGTACTCGTGTTTTGTCTATCTAGTTTGAATAATTGAACTGCAATTTATATAAACGTCGTTTTCTTCAGTCAAGGGTACTTACTTGTTCATTATAAACTGTAGCGCTGTTCGTACTAAGAATTCACTTCGTATCTCACTTGTGAAATGTTAAAAACGAAATTACGGTGATACGCTAATTTGTTTGTATCGTTTAAATATTATAATTATTATTTTCACGACCTGACACAACATGATCGTTTTCAGATAATTTTAAGTTTGTTCTTACAGAAATAAAAATTACATTTTATCTTGCGGACATTCGTAATTTTTTTACACATGGCGTTCATTTTAATTATATTATCTTATATAAAATCCCTCAAACATGCATTTTATAACTTTACGTCTAGATCTCTGAATGTCTCTCTACTATCTAATATTTTGGATTTAGTGCTAATTCAAAACAATACAGCTATATTGAGAAGAAATAATCATGACATGTGAAAAATCAATGACGCTTTTTTTGACACGTTTGTGTTAACTGCGATTTGTATAAAATGAAAATGATGCAATTTAATTAATATTAGGTATTTGCTTTAACACTGTGATGCAACGCCAGTGTTAAAGCAAGAGTTCAAATCTTTCAATCCATTATTACGGGGAGGTAATTTAATTGAAAAGGATATCTCACAAAACAGGCCTATGTCCAGCAGTGGACGAATGTGGGTTGATGATATAATAAAAAGATTAAGAAACTCACAACACTATTAATCAAAAATTTGATATTACATAATTACATAAAATTCAAAACTTAGTCATAATGAACTGGTTCAATTTGGTAGGACTAGCTTCCGCACTAAGCACACTGCTGAGCCTCATTTTTTTCTATCCTTCGAATCTTATATTTTTGTTAGCAATGAATGACTTTCGAATTTCAACTAGTGACCGAACCGTGTATTTCGGTGAGCAGTGGCGTGGTGGGTATTTGTTATAATCTAGATGAACATGGTGATTTATCCGCGCATAATTTATAAAACATTACATATAGCACAGAAACCGTCACCTCCTCGAGAGGTGAATTAAAAAAGTAGTCTGTGTCTTTCCCCGGGACTCAAACTAGTTAGTTACAGAGTCACTTTCGCGTTTAAAATATTAGCAGAGTTATTAATATATTCACTTTTTAAAGTAATACGTTTAAGTCTATTGGGTATTTTAGAGATCAGATATGTAATCAAAGTCACCAAGGTTTTTCGCTCGCAATAATGGTAATTGATATTGCGAATTTCCAATAAAATATCATTGGACAATTTTAATCAATTTCCTAGAATCTATTTTAATTTCTCAAGATAAAAGTTTCTGTACATAAATTATAAAATAAACTATATTGTAAAAAAATCTGAAACAAAATTTATTTGATTCGTAATTTTAAGATGATTTCGAAACATTATGTCTTTAAATAGAAGTCAGATGAGTTCGACCAGACTTGTTACTGAATTTTGGTCTAAAATCTGCGTGATTTGTTAAACGTGTCACCTGAGTTCGATTAGTTTGCATATACATATACATATTTATGCTCTTCGATAGGACTTTGATGTCAACTTGTCGGACGACCGCTCTAGGTCATAACTTGATAACCGGCATTAAGTCCCGAGGGCATGATCTGTTTATCTCAGCCTTCGCTTCTAAGCTAAATATAATTTCAGACAGTTTTAAGTACACATAGTAAATACAAGTCTTATTATTGGGACAAAAATATAATAGTTATTTAATTACAACAAGAAGTTAGACAGAAGATTGGGTTCAAATTTCAATTAAAGAATTTGCTTTCACCTTTTTTATTTAAATAATAAACATACTAACAAATAGCAGCAGTGTGGCGTCGAGAGAAACTTATCACAATACATTAACTATCGCTGGGTAGTATATTAAACTTTGGAAAAGCACAAATTCGGGTCAATATCTTTTCAATGAAAATAAATTTAACACATGTTTTTTTTTTTTATATAAATACACTGTAGGCATTTTCTGTATTCTTACAATAATATAATTATATATTTTATAACTTAACCAAATGTGATTATTTTTGTCGGTGTCCAATTTAAAAACCGCCTGACTAAATTTAACTATTATGTTATAAAATTTACGTTTCTAGTGTTATTTCAGTTTCTATTATGTATTATTATAAAGATTAAATATGTTAGGAAACAACTCATAATATCGAAATACATAATGTACTTGTCATTACAAACTGCATAGAAAATAATTTATTCGAAGAGTATTCGAGTGCGGTTGCTGCCAACGAGTATCAGGAGCTTATAAATCAGTCTGTATACATCCGGCTTGCGGCCATACGGTAAATATACAGGAACTTTTCATACATCCGATGGTATTCTGTTAAACGGGACATTTCACACCCATTTCAAAACCAATAATACACAGCTTATAAAGAAAAGCAGTTTCAGTTTGTACAGCCGATATATACTTTAAAAAAGGTTTTTGCTGTTTAACATAATTTAAAATAGAGAAATATAAAAATAAATAATAAGAAATATGAACTCAGTATTTTCACGTTTTGTATAAACGAG
Source organism: Vanessa atalanta (assembly GCF_905147765.1). Lineage (NCBI taxonomy): Eukaryota > Metazoa > Arthropoda > Insecta > Lepidoptera > Nymphalidae > Vanessa > Vanessa atalanta. The sequence continues at coordinate 8,181,498 of NC_061873.1, forward strand.
AAATGATTTAAATAAATTGAATCCGTGGTCTCCGTGGTCGAGTTGTGTGTACACCGGTTTTCATGGGTACGCCCCTGCGAAGTCCCGGGTTCGATTCCCGGCCGAGTCAATGCAGAAAAAGTTCATTAGTTTTCTATGTTGTCTTGGGTCTGGGTGTTTGTGATACCGTCGTTACTTCTGATTTTCCATAACACAAGTGCTTTAGCTAGCTTACATTGGGATCAGAGTAATGTATGTGATGTTGTCCAATATTTATTTATATTTATAAATTAAATCCATAAATAATACATTTTTTACATTAAATATTTTTGTGAATTACTTTTATTTGATTAATTAATTTGCAATGTAAAGATTAAGCCAACTGTCTTGTCTATTTTGTACTACTAGCAAAATTCGTTGGCCTTTATCCTCCTTATTTATAAATGTAACCCCCGTATGGTATGGTTTCACCTCCATAAACAATTATATTGGTGAAACCATATAGAACTTGGACCGCGGCAGCGCTATTTAGTGCTATTTAGTTACAATATACATAGTGATTGGTCAAATAATGTCGAAGTATTTCAAGCTCAAACCGATGTACCTTATATATAAGGATAACATAAGTATACTAACTTCGAGATTATGGATATAAAATAAATGGCAGCGAGTATATTTAGTTGCACCATATCCCCAAAATAGTAAACTCCTTTTGTAATTCGTAATAGATATATTAAGGAGGTCGTATACAGAATAAATAAATAATGGTAGGCCAGCCATCTAATTGTAATTGATCACCACCACCCATAGTTATATAGTTATAGACATTGTTAGAAATAATACACATACCTTACATATCACGTCCCTTGTATCTGTTTTTACATTGGCTCAAAAACTCTTCAATAAGGATAATATAAATGCTGTTAAACGGTAAACTAATTTATGAATGGGTGGTACCTACACAGACAGTCACAAAGTATATTATAGGACGTTGGTATATGAAAAAAAAATCTTGAACTTCTAAATATAAGTTAGTGAATTTTATTATCATAATATCCGTTATTTAAATAATGTGAGGAATTCTACATTAGTTCCAGCTGTTTTGACGGAAGATAAAATACCTTGAGGGCAAATGTGAGCACGACATTATGTGAATATCACTAATAAGTTATTCCGTTGTACGTCATTTGCGAACGAATCACGAGTAATGGCATTGGTTCGTTGGATTTTCTGTAACGTAACATGTATGAATTATTTATAAATATAATGTTAATTAGTGATATAATTATAGTTAAAATTTGTCTAGGAAAACAATATTATTTTATATTATTATTATTTAATATTATTTATGCATGATTCTGTTTAATTTGTAATAGAAAGGCTGATATACCGCTTGTTGTTGTAAGGCTAACTATATATATATATATATGTATCCGTTCATATGAATCATACATTGATATTAGTATTAAAAATCAGGATCTGATTTGAAAACACCACAAAATTCGGCTCTCAATGCAATTGTCACGTGATTAATTATCAAGAAGACACGATACTTTTTGCTATTCAAATATTTAGTTGATTCAAGCCAAGTGCAATGTGTTGTCTTTGAAATGTGTGGTATCGTCAAATCAGAAGGCATTATATATTATATGTTCAATATCACATGTGCTATTTGATCACCCATAAGTAAAGTATAAATAACATATTAACATTCTTCTCTCATCAAGATCAGGTTTTGTGCAAATCCTTATCCTCGGAGAGGCACCACTCATTCATTACGTTTTCTATCGAGTAGGCCAGTTACCAGCCTATCGATCTATTTAAAAAATAAAATAAAAAAAATGATCGAGTTTCGAATAAGTAAATTAGAATAGAAGGAGTATTTAATATAATATATAAGCGTTTATTCGACAACTATGTTAAATACTTTATTTTATGTACTTATCATTGCTTTGTTTGTTCACATCTTGGCTATTTGTAAACATTATTGTTTATTATCATTCAATATCGATAAGAGCCTTTAAACGATATGTTCTCTATAAATTAACATATAATCAATATCTTTAATATCACTGAAAGCTATGCGTGCACATAAATTTCATACGAGATGGAAATGTTCTCAGCTTTGAAAGACATATTACATTTTTAGTAGTTTTGACATATTAACAAAAAAGTTGGCATGATATTTCCTTATATGTTAATAATGTATGTTAAGGATATTGTTTTATAAAAGAGTGTAGGTGTGGATCAAATACAGCTAATGGACGAGATACGCACAGTTCGGCGGTTTGCTCTAAATGCGGAGACGACTCGAGTCGCGCTGCGCTTCGCTCCGCACACGTACGCGGCAAGTTATCGGCTGACTTTTTTTTAGTGCTCGGTTTTTCAGCGTCCGCACCTCGCGTTGTTTGAACGTGTATCCGAGTATAATTTGCCACGGTTTTCATTTCTCGTATTGTAAAGATAAACCTTGACTTCTTGTTCACTTTTAAGAGTGTTTTTTTATGTGAATGTTTCATATTGACGCGCCTGTGGCAGTTTTACCCCCTCGTGGGGTATATACATTCATGGGTACGCCGTGACGGCAAATGACATGACGCTCTTTTATGCCGCAGTTCCCTCTGTGCCGCCACTACCTTCCCTTTTTTGTATGTGTGGCGCGTTAATAATATACGCCTTTGCACTATATTATTAATAAAATATAAATGGATATTAATTTTATTAACACTAAATTTTTAATACTATAGGACGCAAATACGTGGACTTCGGCTGAACTTAATGGACCAAAACTCACTAAAATGTATGTTTATTTATTATTCCTATATATATTCATTGGTTTCATTAATGTTTCACATCTGGGTCGGCCGTATTATTATATGTCTGTGAAATCTATATCATGAGATTAGAACAATAGTATCGTATACTTAAATAAATTATATTATCCTTTCAAAATAATTGTATGCTTTGTAATCTTCATCTCATCTTCAAGCTTTGCGTAAATAATCCCATTGATTTGGCAGAATAAAATAATTCCTTAATTTAATGCTCTCATTTCGTGATAGGTAATCATAACTCTTAAGTCCGCTATTTGATCGTATAAATGGAGGCTTTTAAATAATGTAGGTCTTCATTATACTCAATTACTTCGTCTATGGTCCCTCTTAGCAATCAAATCCACGCTACTGGAAAGCCATTTTATGCCAACATTCCTTTCATTGAATTACTATGATTGACGTGAACATTGGAGGTTTTTTTGAGTATTTTTTCTTCCGTCATAGGCTTTTTTACTATTTACCGAGAATTGAGGTTTACAGGTCAAGGGCGTTGTTATCATAAAACGTTTATCTTAACAAAATATTTCGGATTCAATTCTTGGTAAGGACCAATGTGTTTTTAAGTATTTAATTTGTGTGTATGACTTATTTCGGTGAAGGGAAACGTCCTGACAAAACATGTTTGTGTGATTCTGCTATATCTCTATTCATCAAACCGCATTGGAGCAGCCTGGTGGAATAAGCTCCAAACCTCCTTAACTTACTTTGCCTAACAATAGGATATTTACTTTAATTTTGTAAAGTGTAAAACGATATTTTATAACTTTGGTAATATCGTATATAAAGCTTCATCTTAATAGCGTTAGACCTGTACTTCATTAGAACCGAGATGGCCTAGTCGGATATGTAGGTAGAAGACTTCCTTGTAATACGTCTCGTGTTAGGTGATAAGGGAAAATATTGTGAGGATTTCACATAAGCTAAATGGTACTCTTCTAAACGTAGATGGAATGGAGCAGCTTAGTTAAATAAGCTCCAAAAACTTACTCCTTAAAAGAAGAAGCTGCTCATTAGTGGGTCACATAATAACGGCTGTTAATTGTATTTCGAGCTGAGGTGGCCTAGTATATAACCTACTATACGTGTTTGTTTAACCGATGTTTAAGGGTTCTATCCAAGGCAACCACCACTGAATTTTCACGTGTGTTTTTGTATTTCATCTCATGCTCGGCGGTAAAGAAAAACACCGTGAGGAAACCTGCATTTATCTAATTTCAACAAAATTTCTGCCATCTGTGTATTCATGAATCCGCATTGGAGCAGAGTGGTAAAATACGCTGTAACTCTTCTCCTCAAGGGAGAGAAGGCCTTTGCCCAGCAATGGGAGTTTATTTTCATTAATATTTATGAGTAGGACGCGTGTATTAAAGTTGTAATAAATTTAAAAACTTAAGCAATGTAAACCCCTACAGCGAAGCATGGATAATATTCCCATAAAACAAGATTAACTCTAAAATGAATTTCTTGGTTGTAATATGCTCAGGTAAAATCAACAAAGTAGTATTTAAAAATTTATTAACACACAGTGTGAAGGTAATTGACCATTTTTTTATTTATTTCTATTCAGAATAAAGACAGATTTTCTATCTAATGATAATTAGGTTTATTAAGAGACTCCAGTAATACTCTTAAGCTTACACTTAGACTAATGTACTTAACGAAAGCATATTTCTTAGAAAGATTATTTATTTATGCTTTATTTGGGAAACAACAAGATTTTTTTTATATAAAAGTCCTTAAGTAGATATTAAAAATAGCTACTGTACAAATAACTACCGTGAGATTGTGGCAAGAATGCTGGAAGAATTTAAATCGTAATTTTGATCCTCTAAGTGAAAAATGAATAAGACGAGGTGTTATACTTTTAATAAAGATTTATAATTATGTTATACCTGTATAGTTTTGAAGATCGACATTCAAAATATACGTAAAAAATTACTCAGCCTTTTGTAATGTCCTCCTGAAGAGAAAATCTACACTGTGATAAATCTTTCACTCTACTCGTCTGCGAAATGTAGTAATTCTCTCGATGTTTTTCTTTAAATCCATTTATGAGGCACATTGTATACAAATTACTTAAGTAGAATTTTACTCTACTCTTTTAATTAAAAGCCAACGCTTCATCTATATAGTCGTCTATTTAATCCTTTCAGCTACATAAAGAAAACTTTCACGCGGTTATTATGTATATAAAAATAGCACCACGCTGTCCTAATGCAGGTTAGTGGATACACATATGCCAAATTTTCATTGACTTTAGATACATGAAGGTGTCCTTACAATATATTTTTTATACCGTCGTGCAAGAGATAAATTTGGTATACAAAATAAGAACATAAAAATTCAGTAGTGTTTGTCTGGGTTTGAACCCGCAATCATCAAGTTTGCATAGATAGAAGTTTGTTACTCAATCACGCCAGAACGGCTGTACGGATCTTAATTAAATTAAACACAGAAATAGTCTGGAAAATTATATAGTCAGGGATATTTTAGTCTGGGAATTACACATAAAAAAATCACCTTAATTTTGACCTAATGCAAGAAAACTAGTAAAATTATAATCCACTCGTACATCATTCCAATCAAAGTCTGATTTTATAAACCACTTGTCATTCCAATCGAAGTCTGAAACGCAAACTGAGTTTATCGAAATTGTTTTACACGTAAATACAACGACGATACAATCTTCACTTCTCCACTTTATATGTATATTAGCAGCGGGTATGAACATAAATTAGCAGAATGTACTTAGTTTAAGATAGAGAGCGAGCTACAAAAGCTTGCGGTTGGTGGCTTAAAATATGTCTTGACTTGCAACATTACCTAACAAATTATATATAGCAAGAATTTCTTGTAACAGCAACTAAACGAGCAACCTGTAAAATGTTGCATCCTTCATAGCATTCGCAGAATCTTAAATGCAGTGTAAACTATTTGTAGATCTTTCGAAACTTAAAACGAATCAAACTACAGCAAAGCTCCGAATCGGCTAAATAAAGGAAAATTCGAGGAACTTAAAAACATTTCTTGCATACGTCAAATTTTGGCAATAGTTAAATTTTTACTTGCATTTAAATAAAAAAAAAATAGTGAATATATATGTAAAATTATTAGTTATTACACGATTATCACGTGTCCAATTGCCACTTCAGTTACAAGTGTTATGTCGCCATATTCTTTTATGACGCTGTAATGTTGAGGGCTTCTTCAGATATTTCAGCAGTTCCTTAAATTAACAAATAAAAAGACATTACAAAAGTATATTTGGTTCGCTTGCTTTACGGAGATTTTTATTGTTTTTTCTTTTCAAATAGAATATATATAAAAAAATTTACATCTATCCAAAAAAAATATTAAAACTACACAAAATTAAAAAAAAAACCTTATGATAACACACAGATATTAATTTAACTAAATTTATAATTACTTCTAGGAATTTCTGTCATATAAAACTAGCATCTACTTTTATTGAACTGAATATTACTATTTTTTAAATACGATCCCACATTATTTACGTTTAAGTCTAATAAATAAAATATCACTTACATTTTACAATAATTTGTAAAGCATCACTTATATTCGATATAACTTTTGAATTTCTCTCTGACTGAACAAAATTAATATTAAATTTACCTTATTATAAATTTACTTCTAGGAATTTCTGTCACATAAAACTAGCGTTTACATTTTTTTAATTGAATATTAGTCATTTTGAAACACGATTCCACATTATTTACGTTTAAGTCTGATGAATAAAATATCACTTACATTTTACAATAAGTCGTTAAAGCATTACTTAAATTCGATATAATAAAATTAATATGAAGTTTTCCTTATAAAAACATTCAGAAATCACTTAAAGACAATTATTTTGTGAATTCCCTTAAAATGAAGTTTCAAATATCCCGTGTAATTGGCTTTCAATTATATTATATTGGCTCATTTCGTTAAAAAGTTTTATTTGCAGTAACACGTTTCATTGTTATACTTCATTGTTCTAGAAGCTTGCTTGTAAGATTAAACTATAATATTTTAACAGTAGTTACCGAGTATTAGTTGAGAAAGGAAGATTAAATCAGTTTGGGGGGTCGTGTTTCATAATCCTCATAGCTTACCAAACCACCGATTAATTACTCAAATAAAAAACATCCCGTATTAAATCATAACGTGACAAAAGGCATTTTGAACATAAAGCTAATAAAGCATAAATTGATCAAATTACGCAGATGTTACGAGCCCGGTACAATTCACGACTCGGTGTAGAATTGTGGTTTGAACATTTAGTTTACAATATCGACTAATGGTGAGTCAAAACGAAATAGACTTTTAATGAGAGTATTTACTATTATTTATTATGATGTTTAAAAATATGTTTTCCTTCGTAATGTTTAGCTTACTATTATAATATAGTCGTTAGTTAAAACGATTGAATCTATGAGAGAACTCGGGGCGACTAACAAAATGTAATTATTTTTTCTGTCGGTAGTGATACCTACTCCTGCGGATAGCATGTCAATCTGTTGAGGTTTCATTGATTCGATCATGCGACTAATCTCGCTGCAATCAAATTGCCGTCCTTTTGGATCAACAGAGTAACGGAATAGAGAGTATACCTGTGGACTTTGATGTATCCAGCCTAGTTGGTTAGTTTTTGAAATTTTCCGCCGTGACTAAAATTCTTTTGAGAGGAAATATTTCATAATGTTGTCTTAGATTTTCACGATTATTACACATTGAAATAAAACTAGTTTTTTAACGGATTTAATCGCGTATATTAATTATTTTATTTTAACATCCCGACGTTTCGAGCACTTTGCAGTGTTCGTGGTCACGGGCAGACTAAGGTGACATTTGTCTGTTCGAATTAAAAAGAAATATTATTTACAACTACCGCCAACGATTTCTTAATTGGTATCTTGAGTAGCGTTCCGGTTGCACGCAGAAGGCACTAACTGTATCTTTAGATCTTGCAGTCTGTTGGATTTGGGATTTTAAATTTTTAATAAGTGGATCCCAAGTGTTTGAAAGTCTCCAACCATCTTCTCTATTGAAGTTCGGATGTTTTTGAATTTCAATAGCCTCGCGTATCATTCTAGGAATGAATCTGTGTTCTCTAGCGAGGATCTGTGGTTTATCAAATCGATATGGTTAGGTTTATCCAGAGCATGTTCACAGACTGCAGACTTTGAAGAACGCCTATTTTTGACATCTCCTATATGTTCCTTGACCCTAGTACCGATGCTTCTCTTTGTTTGACCTATGTAAGATAAGGAAATATTTCTTTTTCATACTCTTTGTACTATATATTACATTGAAAAGTTAAAATGTGACATAAATACAATAAATATGTGCAGCATAAAAAGAAGTTTAAGCGATATTTTCACACAATTTTGGTTGAGCTGGAATTATATATTTTTTAACCAACCAATAACCACTTTCTTAGGTAAGAAACCCAAAAATAGAGATCTCCCGACGGAAAATCGATAAATGAACTGGGTTATTTTCTGTCAAACTTTCCTCAAAATGTACACAACATAGAGATTCTTAATGTATAATATCCGTCTGACCATAGACCTGTAAGAAAAAATTAAAATCATAAAAAAAAACTAAAAACCTACTCAAAACTGAAGAGCAGATTTCTAAATATTTTGAACCTCATATATATTGCAATAATAAAAAATCTACTGGAAGAAAAATGTAACTATAAACATTCAATAATTACAGACCATATAAGACAGTTAATAAGTCGTAGGCACGAGTTACAAAATACGAAACCTAAACCTCGGTTTATGAAAAAATTATTTAAAAATACTTTATTAATTAACCAGCAAAAACTTTTAAATTATAAAAAAAACATAATAAATTATATAATTTTAAAATAGTGAATGTTTATAATTAATAAAATTAATTTAATATAATTTATTTCATTATATGGTTAAATGTTGTTATTGAATTGGTGAGAAATAAAAGGCTTTTTATTTTATTTTATACCATTATTACTTCGTTTAACATTATTCAGCTTGGGTCCATAAAGGTTATTTATTACTACGACTCTGTATTTTCTATGAAGTTGCGGTAATACTTTTGGAACAGCTCAAACTCGTACATATGTTCGACGTTTAAACAAAACCCTAAGGTTGTACAAAAACTGAATAACTAACTGATATTAATTATTTGATTAATACCATCTGACAAATAGTAACTAAAAATTCATTGATGGAAACGAAAAAAAACGGTATCTTTAAATACATTATATAAATAAATATAATTGAAATTACGTACATCAATATTATTATAATTTTAAAGTTTTCCAAAATATTGTTATGTTTTACGTATGACTTATATTGTGTTCGGATTTCAAATATCCCATGGATAAAAAACAACGCTGTAGTTTATACCAGTATTAAAAATATTCATCGATAGTGGCTACGCAGTTGCATCGATATTAGACGAAGGCTAGTTAAAAGTTAGAATCGCCATCCAACCTTCATATTTCTATTGTTACCTCCCACCACGGATACCTCTTTCCGTCTGCCCGTTTCATTGTACCTGCTCCAGTTTTTATCTGAGACGTCGAATAAAAGCAAAATATTCCGAAATGTCTGGTTAATACTGGCGTTATTTTAATCAAACGATATTCCCAAGCGTGTGAAGAGAAACATCTTAATAAAAATTAACTTTTACTCGTATACTAATGTACAGGGGATTCACATACGAATAAATATCAGAAATTCAATAATGTGATTAGTCAGGTAAAAACAAGAGACATAAAAAGCTTAATGGCCAAAGTAATAAACACAGTGTTAATATCATATTTGGTCTATTATAAGGGAAATTACCGATATAACGCTAAAATATACACTCGGCTGACAAGAGAAAGTTTTTGCGGAGCACGTGTGAGCGAATGCTTTGTACGAACAACAAAGGCAGAACTCGCATTGCTCAAGCTTTTAGGTGGATAGTTATCGTGCCACCCATAAAACGCGAATTTACGCTTTGCAATATCAAAAATTAAAACTTTACATTTATACGTTTATATTAAAACGACTCCAAAAAGTTTTTACTTTATTCAATTAGGAAAGATTAGCTGTATAGTGTTTTTTTTTTAATTTTATGATAAATTAAGCACTTGTTTTACATAAATCTTGACTCTTTAAAAACATGACTTTCAAAATTATGCAATACATTATTTACTTCGATGTAAATTAATTATGTTGTATTGCTTATTTATTGAAATGTATTATTTAGCTAACAGTTATAATAAAGATTATTAATAAAATCAAAACTTGTCTATGAATTATGCATTTTTAAATTATTCATTACGATACAAGACCCGTATATTAAGACCCGTGGCTGCGACTTTATTCACATGATAATGAATGTAATATTAATGAAGATAAGAGTTTTTAATTATTTTTGGAACCCTTTTGTTTCACGGAATAAAAGCTTTTCATTAAAATCCATCGAGTAGTATCTTTTTCGTGCGTGTGTTCGATGTTTTAAAATATTGCAATTATGACCTTCATCCGATCGTAATGAAAACAATTTATGTATATACAAGCCTATTATATATATTATTTCGCTTTAGATTATTTCAATAAAATTAAAGAAATCTAGTTTAAATGAAAGCCAACACTTGATTATTCCAATTACTGAATTTCCCATCACCTCGGTTTGTTTAAAAAGTTAGTGACCGATTCAAATGAAATTTAAATTGAACAACGAGAATCCAAACATTTAGATCAGTGTTTTCAGTGTAAAATAAAACTGTATTTTTACTTCAAGGTTCGAATGTTTCTTTAAGCAATCCCGTTTGAAATCACTTCACACTTCTGCAACTATTGTGGTTCTTTCATACATATATCTTTAGATACTTAAGCAATGTGGCATCTGTATTTAAGTAAGTTATTAAACAATAATAATTAGGTTAGAAAAACGAAGCGAGTTTCCTTATTGTTTTTTTAATTAATCTCAAATTTGTTTATTGATTTATAATCATTGTACAATCTAAACAAATCTATTTGTAGCAGCTTAAATTGTGAGATAATTGTTGTTAGAACTATTGATTAATTTCAAGATCGAGTTCGCGTAAAAAAATTCCTCATTCCGCGAAAGTAAATATTTCTGTTAATATTTATGTTTACAGCTCTAGCGGTTTCTTTTTCAACTAGTCAAGTGAACAAAAAAACTTAAGAAACAGATTATGTTTCAATATAAAGGAAATTAAAATAGTTATGAAAAGTAGAGCGTCTATTAATTCTTACTTCTCTAACAGACATTTAAAAAAGTTAGTTAAATAAACGGCGTCGACGAACCTTCGTAAACAGATTCGAAACTACTTAGTTTAAGTCCGGCCGACTTGAAAATAACCGCTTAAGGTATTTAAATTTTCACGAATTTTCAGTCGAGCTTGGTCCAGTAACGAAGATTTTAAATATTACATTTAGCGGTCTTTGTTAAACCGCCTCACTGTAACGAGACTGTGAAATTTATTATTTAAAATAGATGTGTATATATTTTGCATTTCTATTTTTAGAGTAATGCAAACTCTATCTTTGTATAAGTAAAATTGCTGGTTTATCTTAAAGTATTATATTGTAATATGACATATTATTTATAGACGGATAAATATACCATAAAAAAGTAAACAACCCATTTACCGTCAATGCGCCTTCCATAAATATTTTGTTGTCTTTTGTGCTTGTGATACACAGCATTATATATTTTTCTTATAAAAAACGCAGCACTTGCAACCAAGTTGGTAGTAGTGCTTGTTTATTTTACAGAAACCAAAATGTACGAAACAAATTTCGCATACTATTTCTCTGATACTATTTGCGTACATAGGATTGTGAATATGCAGATCATTCCAAGAAGATGCAGACGAATCCATCCCAATGCCCCACGGGATCGTCTATTTTGAATACACACGCAGTTTGTCACATCTATTGCTCTCGAAAGTCGAAAACTGAATTTACTCTACAAATATGCAAGTCGATTGACTTGTTCGTATCTCGGATACTTTGCATTACATATTGTTTTTAATAATAATAATTAATGTCAATATCATAAATAAAAAAAATATCATTGATACTTTTAAAAGTAATTATTTGTACTTTACAGAAAATAGTTCATACTGCGAATGGCGTGTACATTTTCAAATTGATGCGACGCAACATTCCACTGCCTTCGAATCTGTTAAGCCATCAGTAACTCGCTAGAGGTCATTAAAATTTACGAGAATTTGTTCGACTGTGGCCCCAACTACATAAAGTATGAAGACTGCAGAACAATAAAAATAAATCACCGGACGTATCGTTCTACATCCGAGTGCTATAAAATATAAAGTGTTTTTCACATAATATTTCAATGTTTTGAGAATTTATCTACAAACTAGCAACATATGCTTATTATATAATATATTAGCCTATATTTATACCTTATAAAACGTAGGTGAGCACTTAAATTGGATTTTTCAAATTTATATCCTAAGGGGATTGTATGTTGGATCAAAATTTATCGGGCAAATAGACCACCTGAAGTAAGTGGTTACCATCGCCCATATTCTAGCACAAAATATAAATATATAATATAGTTATGTTCTAAATATTATAGTCCCTAATTTATCCTAATCCGTCTAGTGGTTTTTATAATATAAAAATAGTACATAAAACACAACAGTTCTGGGTTACTTTTTAATACTAGTTTATTACGCACTGTAATCAAACTCTTCAAATGGGGTGGTATTCGATCAACGACAAACATTTTTTATTTTGGCCACTCACGATCGGATATCGGAGCGTACTAGTGATCGATAGTGTTACGAAATGACACCTACAAAATAATTTGCTTTTTAAAAAAAAATCTCGCTGTGATTTTTTTCTGTCATTTAAAAAAGATGATTTTGTTAATAATCTTCGAAATTGTATTAACAAACCTATTACTTTTTATTTTAAAAATCGAATATACGTCTTTGTTTAACCCTTTGAAATAACAATTCAAAAAAGGTTACTTGCAAAAAAATTAAAATATATATATTTTTATATTTGTACAAATATAATACATTCTAAAAATAGTCTTAACGCGCATAAAATTATTCGTTAACAGAACTTCATTATAATTTTAAAATATTTTACAGGTAACTGTTAAATCTTAAATAAATACTTTTCCATTAAATAGTTTTTTACTTTTTGTAATAAACTTACAGCCGATTAATATCCCACAGCTGGTCAAAAGCCTCCTCTCCTTTTTAAGGAGAATACTCCAAATATTTTATAATAAATTTATAAAACCTGCCACCTCTACAAATGATTATCTACAATTCCATGACAATATCCTGTAAAGACCCTTTATGCTTGGACGGCAGACATATGTTTGCTTGGGGATATCGTAACGACACTTGAATATTATTATATTTGTACAAACTAGACCTGGATTAACATTATACTGTAATTGAACCACGTTTTATATTTTAAATTCAACGTGTATTGCACGAAGATGATTAATATTACGAACAAAGTTCTTGAAACATTATTCATTGTTCAGATACTTCAGCTGTATGCAGATATTATTTAATACCTTCCTATAAACAATAACTCTATAAGCTATAAGTATGTATCTTGATAATAGCGTATAAAGTTTGTACAGCTCAAGCATAAATATAAGGTATTTTTTTATTATAAATTTTTTAAATACATGTTATCATATTTTATTTTCAAATCAGTCAAACGTCGTGAGGAAACCTGCATGTGTCCGCCTTAAGTGCTGTGGTAGATATCGTCTAAAACCTTTTCCTAGTAAAAAAGGTATTTGCGCAATAGTTGTGTATTTGCAATATAAAAGTAGGTTATAAATAAATTAATGTACATTTTATTGGTAATAAAAACCAATTCCTATACACAACTTTTTCCTCATACTATCATTCATCTTTTCTTACCCTTATTCCATTTATTTAGGGCCGCAGTGTGTTTCCATTCATCTATATCTCTTGTTTAATCTTCAGCTACTTCCTTCTTGTCCATAGATACCGTGTAAGGGACACGGTATCTATTTACTTATAAGGGCGCTCCCCTCGACGTCAAATTTTCGGCGTGCATTAGTTGGAGTGACGCTCATCCTTACTAGATGTATTAGTGTGCGTGGGACGATTGACATTGCAGACGAGTGGCGACAGCAAAAAAATATAAAATAGATTATATTTGTAAAAATTAAACGATACCATAATGTGGGGCGCGCTTTCCTGATAGAATAGATCTGAACACTCAATTCCTTTTTAAGCCTTTCTCTTTTTCCAAAAAAAGAACTCTTCTGGTAACATGACATCTATTTTTAAACCAAATTATTTTCGAGTCGTGAATATTACCACTGATTGTAAATATATATTTTAGGAAACAGTGCTGAGAAGAACTGGCAAAAAACTCGTATTTTTTTTTTAGTAGTTTATCTTTTTATAAATACTATTTTTTGTATTACATTCAACAAGTTAATTTCTACATGAGATCCATAATATTTATGAAATACATGCATTTTTATACAATCTGACCCAGAGTAAAAGGCTATACTAATGAGATACTTTTTAATAACAAATTGAAGCCTACTTATCGTCAACTCGAGCACCTGTTATATGTCCATACAATAAGAAGTGGTTTCTGAATGAAAAAAAAAACATCCTTTCAGTCTCTTGAGTTTTTTTTTCAATTCCTTGTAGTAAGTAGGTATAGAACTAGCCAGTAAATGAGCCACTGTTGGAAATTATAAGACAACAAATTCAGCACATGAAACTCAGTACTTGTCCATGGTTGAACTCGCTATTTTCAGTTAAGACGTATGTATGTCTTCGACTGATCCATTTCGGATCTACCACTATATTATGCTTCATATATTTATATGTGTTTTAACGTTGTTACCTTTACTTTCTAAAGTTGACTGGTTAAGTATTCAATAAATAAAAACTATACCAAACTGTACCAAATCAGTTTAAAACACAACCGCTAAATTAAAACATACAAATAGCGCGTCCATTGTTTCCGTGCAATTTGTTTGAAACTGTATTCCGCTAAATATATTTAAATATCAAACATAGATTAATCCAAAATATCCAATATTGCTTTTCACGTTCAGAATGTCAATTTAGAGCGCACATATTTGCAGAGCAATCGTTCAACAATGACGGTAATGAGCATCTGTTTATGAGCGATGACGTAATAAGTGGACGCTTACAGTCGTTGAATGCCCGAGAGCCCTTCACACAATTTACATTGAGCAATATTCGCCGATGTTCAACTTCAGAGGACTCTTTCGAATCATTTAATACTTACCCAAATTGCTAAAATGCTTAACAGCAACAATATTGGAAAGAAATGTAAAGTTGGTACTTTCGTCGTCCAAGTACTCCGTTAGTCATAAATGAAGTGATCATTTGCGACCATGGACTATTCAATGAACATTTTTTCATTTTATAAGTTTTTGAGAACGTTGCGTTACAAAGCCGTTTTTATATTTTCTATCATATAAAAATTATCGATACGAATTGCACGCATTGAACATTGTCTATATTGTTTCAGAAACCTCTAAGCACGTGTCAAGAACGACGAAATAAAGTTACGATTCAAATACGCGAACGTAACAGATACCTATATAACACGAATAAAACCAGTCTAATGATTTTGATCTATTCAATTTTAAACTAAATTGCCCTTGGTATTTGTAATTGTAATAAAAGTTTTAGTAATCACAAAAATGTAATGATTAAAAAAACATAAATTTAACAATTAAATCATACATATCAGCAATACATTTTATAGATGAACAACGATTATAATTATGATTCAATTAGTGGACGTTCATAATTGGTTGTATTTATGCAGCATGAACGTGCAATGAAGCAAACATTTTTCAATTATAATTAGAATCGTCTGATAAAATTCCTTTAAACTTAACATTTTGTAACCAAAAGCGAAATAAATTATAAGTAATTGTAATTGTACCCGAGTTTTTTCTTTCAACATCATGAGAAATTTATTTGACTATTTTTAGTTTCTTATTAGCACTATGAGAGGAAACTTGGTATTATCGCCTATTCTTGGGAAACATTAAATTCCTCTCCACTTCAGTATTCACTACTTGTAAGGCTGCATTTACTCACGATTGTAGCGTAGCATTTGATAACATAAGAGGTATTTTGAAAATAGAATTTTAAATAAATACATTTATACATTCAATTGGAATCACATATTAAAGCAGATTTTTAATTTAATAAACCTATAACATTGTTTCTTTCGATCGATCATTATTTTTCATTTTAAAATTTAACCTGTATGTAAACATATATAACATAATAGTTATCAAACGCTATTATTTTTTTAAATCTACTCAGTTTTCTTTTTGCCTTGCAACAAGGCAGACAAAGTTTGTAATTTTTTTTATTTGAACGGCAGCCTTGCGTCCCTAATACTATCATTGTATATTCTGTACCAATCGCTGTAATACAAATACTCCACCTCATAAGTACCAATAGGATCACGTTGTAGGTCATAAATCTTGGCTTACAAAGTACTGACAATATTAACTTACTACTTAAGTTGTTCAACGCTTCTCTTACCTTTTTCTTATGCAGTTTAAGCAGAGTGACAGCTTAGCGACCGTTGTAAGTTGTAAGGCGCTGAAGAAAATTAATGGCTTCAACGTCTAAATCCTTACGAGAACACGCTTGCTCGTTTAATCCGGCTAACACGTGATACAGTGCCTGACTCCGGTCTCCATCACGACGGTGAAGTGAGAACCTCAAGCTCACCTATAAATTTTAAAGTCTCTCTGTCCGATTCGAGCACTATTTGAAATTAAAGGTATATCTTGCTTAACTCTGATTTATCCTAATAGCACTGGAATCGATCAGATGTCCTAATAGAGAAAGAACTAGGTTTTGATTATAATAGAGATACTATTTTTGTCATAGATCGTGCTATATTTCTATGGCTTATGATGTTCATGTGTTTGATTATATGATTATATTTAAGAATTATTAAGATATATTAAGACGTAAAAGACGTAATGGAATGGTACCCTAGGAATGGAAAAAGTCAAATAGGAGGTGAAATTAAGAAATGGGAAGATGACTTACTTAAAGTTTGAAGAAGATTAGCTCATGACAGAGATGAATGGAAGAAACTAGGAGAGGTCTTTGTCCAAAGACTACCTGAGCAACAAACTGGTAGCTGAAAATGTTTACCAGCCACTTACCTAAATTAATTAAATAAATTGAAATATATTTAAGTTTATAGTGTTATAAGTATTTTGGATAATGAACAAAACTTTTTTTTATTATTATCATAAATAATTAATTTATTATATTTATTACTTTTACTTTCTGCTTATTAATATTTTAATTATCATTTTTATTTTTTAGTATGGATATTGTTAATTGATTTGTTGATAATATTAGCAACTCTTATTTTCAAATAATCATTGATATTTTCTCTCTTTCATTACGCGTAAAGCTTGTTTTAGAAGGGGGTTAATAGCCCAAAGGCTTATATGACTATCTATCTTACTACTAGGTGGTTGGTATTCTGTTAAGCTATTGATACTTGTATATTGCGATGACACCTATTATGAATATTTTTGACTCAAGCACGAGGCAGGCGAATCAAGACGAGATTCGTCGTACATTCGGAACCGGTAGTAACTTTACATTTAATTCAAGAGTGTAAAACGACGATTCATAAGTGTTTTATGAGCCTACTTTAATAAATAATATTATACTATAGACACACTTCAAATCGAGTGCTTGGCTCAAAATAAATTAAATTATTTAAAATCATTTATTTCTAATTCT
The DNA here is from genome assembly GCF_905147765.1 of Vanessa atalanta. Lineage (NCBI taxonomy): Eukaryota > Metazoa > Arthropoda > Insecta > Lepidoptera > Nymphalidae > Vanessa > Vanessa atalanta. The sequence continues at coordinate 8,199,144 of NC_061873.1, forward strand.
AATATTGTTATAGCCAAGACTCAAAGTCTCGATATTCTCCAACCTGACAGCCGGCCAGTCAACTTATTTGCTAGGAAATACCAAGTGTGTTTCGCGGCTAAATCGGCAACTATAATGAACTCTCGTAGTTTTGATTGTTCAAACCTCCCTCCAATTTATGTAGTACTAGTACTCCAACATAACTAACGGACCAAGACTAGAGTCCTTGACAGACTTCCATTAAAGCGCTTAAATCAACATTGGATATTTCAATAAACGTACGTTCAATACGCTATTTGAAATTTCATGAACCTATTGATAACCTTATACGTTATATTTTATGTATATGCGATTTAAATAACAAAGTAAGCTGAATTATAATTTACCATAATACGCTAAGAAATTAAATTAATAAGTCTTCAAATTAAGGACAATGTTCAATTGCAAAATCGATGACGTAGTAAATACTCCCGTTCGATTCAGCATCGTAATGATGTTGATTAATACACAATAGCTTCTTATTTATACATTGACAAACTCATTCGGATTTACAATTGTCCGTGATAACGATTCGTGTTCGATTATTTCCTTTTTCGAAAAACAAATATTTTCTCGTTTTTGTCGCTAAAACCATTAAAATTTCAAAAAGTAATTCGAATAATTGTAAAGCGACGTTGAAAATATTTATAAACATTTCCATTGTTAGCGTTATAAGTAAATATCATCAAAGAAAATTCGGGACTATGAGTATCTTATATTGCTGGTGCTAAAGTTGCTGAGGGCGCTACAAAGGCAATAGTTTCGTACAAATGAGTAACAAGTAAACTACCGCTAACACACAATGATATTGTTGGGAAGTTAATGTCTCCATCGAGTCCAAGTCTGCTATTTATAGAACAAGAGTTCTATTCTTAGCTCAGTACAATATATAATAACAACGTATTATATTTGGTGTGTTGTGGTTTTGTGTGGAATTTTATTTTCCATTCAATTCACGCATATTCTTTAAATCAAATCAAATTCCTTTTTCAATATAGAAGTATTACACTTTCTTATTGATTGTCAAATTAAACTGTCAACGGTTCGGAAAAGTAAATACCCTGACCTGAGAAGTACCGGCGAAAGAAACTCAGTGGGGATTTGTTTTTGTCAACTTGTGATTATTTACATATATATATATTCAAAATGAAAAGAAATAGTCACGAGGCGACCGTTGTATTCCCAAGGTGTGCAAAAAAACTATGAACTCACCATGAATATACCAATGCTATGACTATATCTAATAACTAAAATACAATTTTATTCTTAAAATATCTAATTTGTATTTCTTTTGCATAAAAGTGCATTTTAATTAGTATATCCAGAATCGAACTTGCGACTTCATACATCGCTAGACGGACCGTAAGCCATTCCCTATAACTATTAATAAGTTATTTCGAAATTAGAAATTATTAAACATAAGAAAGTTAAAACTACAAATATAAATAAAACAAAATTGTATTCACAAAAACGTCAACTGTTAAATTGTAGCAGAATTATCTCTAACTAACAAATAAAACGATCGACGAAATTTGAAACAAGCATCAAGTACCTACATTGTTCGTGTTATGGCTCGCGAAATCCACGTTGTTTGATTTATAAACTTACCAAGCGGCGCTAGTTTTACGAACAACTTACTACCAAATACATGGATACATTTTATCTATACTAATATTATAAATGCGAAAGTAACTCTGTCTGTCTGTTGTTCTATCACTGAAATTATGTTTGAAGCAAGCTTGAAGCACAAGAAAGCATAAAGGCTACTTTTTATGCCTAGCACCTTACGACCAAACCCCTTAAACGCGAGAGAAGCCGCGGACGACAACTTAATACAATAGCTTTATAAATGACTGTACTATTTTGAGATAAATTTGTTAACGAAAATTGGGAACATAGATGAACATATATATACTAACGAATACAAATTAACAAATACTAATAAAAATTAAAAATTTCTTAACCTTTAAAGACGTATCACTTTGAATGTTACCCACATCAGTTATTAATTTTAAGTGCTTAGTGATAAGTTCATGTAACTTTTTCAATAAATAAATAAATGATTAAAGTTTTGTATAAATATGTATTTTATAAGCGTTTTGTTTTCTAAATACAAAAACCCGATCCAATGTATCTAATTACAAGTAGAAGATATAACAAGATCAATGATCAAAAGGAAAAACATTCCCATTATTCACGGTCAAAGATGTTTTATTATCGGGTGGTCTGCTTTACAAAATATAAAAACACAAAATTACATTATCTAGTATGTAGTCAAACATATGAAGTAGTTAAAGATTGTAAAGAAGTTATTTTGTATACTCACTATTTTATATTCTATCTCACTATTTTATATGCTATCCGATCCGGCGTTACATGAGTAGGTACAGTAAGGGTCTATATATAAATTAGCTTGAAACACAAATATTAAAAAAAAATACAAGTTTTGGGTTTTGTCGAATAAGTATATCATAATATCTCTATTCCAACCATAACAGAAGAAAAACCAAATAAACAACATTTGACAACAAATTGACGCGATTTCATTGGTCGAAGGCTTGATTAATCTATGATATTCACTATGGTTTTGCGAAAAAATGGCGCTTTGAAAGTCGACGTAACTGTTATCGGAATTTCGGAAGTAATATTAAAGTGGATATAAGTATAATAGTTGCATTATTAATAAAGATATATTAATCATAAACTTTTAGTAGTGCACAGTATAGTCCAGTTATGAAATACGTAAATCTAAAGGTTTGTTTATCTTTTAACTTCGATTGGAATAGACTGTATGCAAACCTCCCTCTGAATAACTCTGTTTATTGATAAAAATTGCATTAAAATTCGTTGCGTAGTTTAAAAGATCTAAGCGAATTGAAGGAGGGAATAATGTTTTTTATAAGACTTCTATTTACATCTAATTAAAATAATCGTAAGTACAATTTTCTAAAATGTTACGAAAAGTATTAAACAAATATAGTGAATTGCATACGTATATAAATTAATATATTATTACATTCAAATATTTAATGGGATATTAAAATGAAATATCTAAGACTTCTCTGTGCATATACAAACTAAAATAAAATAATCCAACGTACGAAAAGTAGAAAGTAGCGAAAGAAAGAGCTATGAACGAATAGGAATATTTAATAAAGTTGTTATTATAACTCACAAATAGAATAATACATTAACAGCCTGTAAATTTCTTACTGCTGGGCTAAGGCCTCCTCTCTCTTTGAGGAGAAGGTTTGGAGCATATTCCATCACGCTGCTCCAGTGCGGGTTGGTGAATACACATGTTGCAGGATTTCGTTAAAATTGCACACATGCAGGTTTCCTCACGATGTTTTACTTTACCGTCGAGCACGAGATGAATTATAAACACAAATTAAGCACATGAAAATTCAGTGTTGCTTGTCTGGGTTTGAACCCGCAATAATCGGTTAAGATGCACGCATTCTAACCGCGGGGCCATCTCGACTCTCACAATATAATAATAATAATATAACAAAAAGGTTTTCAATGAGGATACAATGCTGGTTCACACACACACATACATATTCACAAACACACACAAGGTACAGGCAAGTTCTCTTTTTTTTTAACACATGTCTGGAAGTTACACTCGTCGACATCGACGACTAAGTTGGTTACTCTCGTTCAAAAAAGGTCACCGTGGCTGAAACTGTTCAGGATGACGTCATAATTAAATGGATAATATTGTGTATTAATTAATAGTAGTATAATTATACTAAAATGTCGGTGACATTATAATTATTGTGGCCATTATCTGACTCACGAGTTACGACTATGAGATAGCATATATGTTTGCATTAATTACATTATCACGTCCTTACAACCAAGATAGCAATTATTACAAAATACGACTAAATGCCAGAACGCGTAAAGATGTTACAACCAGATCTAGGCTTTTTGAATAATGTAATTTGAATATGTATAGGTCAAATCGTGCAACTAAAATTTGAATCAGTTCTCACACAATTGGGTTACAACATTGCACTCAATTTTGCTGTTAGTTACAATACAACCTACTTCTTAATTCGATACGTGATTTAAATAAAAATATGTATTAAAGAAGTTTTTGGAACGAAGTTCTTTTGCGTGACTTACAGTAGAGTAAACTGGCAGAAATCGTTACGTAAGGAAAAACCGTTGTGCCCCCTTCAGGCGACCTTTTCCTCTCTTTCTCTTTCTCCTTGTCTCTTTCCTTCGTATACAGTTTTATTTTTTGGGATTGTTTTGAACGACAGGGGATTTTTAATAGCAATTTTATTTCATGTCATTTAAATATTTTCAAACGTTGTCAACTTCGTTTCAACCGATATGTGATATGCATATTTGTATCTAAGATCTTATCGAAACTAACGTAATTATTCATTGTTTATAACGTTAAATCCAATGATAAGCAAGCATCCACTATTAACAGAGGATAAATTAACTAATTTTCGTAATACACTATGAGCCAACGTGCTCTGTCTCCACTTGTGGAGCCGAAGTACCTGTTTTATTGTCTCACACGAGTCTAGGCGAGTCAGGAAATGCAATTCAATGATGTCTTCTTTCTTATCTAAATTGAACCTTAAAAATTGTCAAATCCTGTGTTCGTATTTTGGATTCCATGTTTATATATTTGATTTTTTAAGCTAACTTACAAATAAAGTCTCAGGCCGATTTCTTTTAAAATGTTCTTCTTTAAAGCAGAAGTATCTTTTAAAGCCTGTAATGGAAAAAAGGTATAAAATAATAAAATAAAAAGCGTCAAACGTATGTATTGTAAAAACCTCTTTGTTTCATTTTTTAGGGAATGAATATTTTAAAATAAAAGATAATTTAATTAGTCCATTTTTGGCATTCCAAAAAACTTGAATGTTACCAGTGTATAAAACAGGACGGTAATTATTATTGGTATCTCTGGTAGTTCATAAAAGCGATGTATGACATTTTTTACCTGTAAACATTTTTGAATGTAAAGTAAACTCTGTGAATCGGATTGCAAATATTTTTCTTGTGGTGTTTTACATCGTGTTTTTAATATCTGTTGTTTACTTACCCGACTGACCTTCACTTTATTTAGAATCTAGGATCTACGCATTGCGATTTGCCTTTGCATTTCAAGGAACAGCGATAATAATTGAAGTTCAGTTATTATATAGTCTGTATAAATATATCATACCAAATTCCTTGTATACACAAATACCTTAATAATATAAACGTTGCTTTTTGTGAGTCAATTCCAGGCTGAGTTTGTATGGATGTATATATATATATGTATTTGTAATTAAACGGAAGTATAACTAAATAATCTTTATTAGTCAAACGAATCATGGTTATACATAAATATACCAGTAGATATACATATTAGCTATATTAACTCTTTTTCTTGTAATTCTTAATTCTCTCTAATTCTTGTTATTTATTTAAGTTAAGTTGTTTGTGTTTTTTTTTTTCAATATTTAATTTATTAGCACAATCTCAAATACAATCTTAGTAACAATACAAAATAATATTATCTTTTTTTATTGATTAAAACATACTTTTTATAATATCAATAAGAATTCGTATTAGGAATTCTAACAAGCGACAATGTTTAAAAATTTACATAGACCTGTGTTATTAAAAAAATTATGATTTATTTGTACATGAAACGATTTCGATTTGGTTAAATCACCATTTTATTAAAACAATTTACTAAGTTGTTCAAAATATCAAACATTACATTTTGTATCATTCGTCTCAATTAACAACCAAACAAAAAACAAATGTACACAAATTCCATAACTTCGAAATTCCCATTGAACAACAAGAACACTGTATTTAATTCATTTTGTAAAATATGTTATAATTTTGATTCAATGTACTCGTATATTGTTTTCATTGAATTATAGGTAAAACGGGAAGAAAATAACAAATTCCACAACTTGATGGTAACTTGTATAATACGCACACAATTAACACGGAAAGAAAAATTCAGAAGGTAACAGAGAGTACGGAAGAAGAAAGCAACAGTTCTGATAGAATTAATAACAATATAAATCACGAAAACTGAATACGAAAAAAAATTGATATTAAAGGCTAGTAAACGAATCGCATCGAGCGTCAGAGATCGACTAACTAATTATATACACAATAATAATTTAAAGAATGACTAATGAATAACGAGTTTATGGTATAATTGAACCGGCGTTGATACTAAGACAGAAGAAAGCATTTATAATAGTATATTTAATTACATTAGTACGATTTAGTCTTCTTTGAGAAGAATGAACTTAATGGAATACATGTATGTATTGTAAACAAATGAGTTGAAAAGTGCAAGCCGACAGCAACTTGTAAAGCAAATGTAGCAAGAGAGAATTTTTTAACGAAAAACTTGCTTCTCTTTTGAAACGCCATTTTAGAAAAACCCGCCATATTTTATAAAATGGCGTTTTTACATTTTTAGCTTGCTAACGTCTGCGTTTATAATTTCCACTTATACTGAAACAAGTGAACGTAAAGTTTCATATTAGCTTTATAATAATATGTTCCAAATATGTTATTTCAGAAAACGTTAAACGGATGGCGCTTTTTCTGTGTCCTCTTTGTGCGAATAATCCTTTCTTTATCTGACACGTAGAAAAAAAACACGAAATTTTTCGTCGCTTTTATAATTACCTCTTGAAATTCTACCAAATCCTGCCACCAACAAAGTCCCACGAACATGATTGCATCATTGTGACTGAAGTTTTGAGTATATTTGTCGCTAAATACATATATTTGACAATGGTTTTCAAAATATATTAGAAATGTAATTAGTATCGATAAGTTTTTAGTTTCTGTATACTTGTTTGTTGTTAACATGTTTCTAATAAATCTATTAATGTATATTTAATATACTTAAGCTAGAAAATTATCTCTATAACTCTAAGACGCAATTTTATCTTTGCAAATGTCTGTAATTGTGTAATAAATTGTACTATTGGTCAATGTTGATTTGTGTTTGCTATGCTGATGGTATAAATAAACAATAGTAATTTGGGTCAATATATATTATTGTACGCCACAAATATAATATACAAAAATATTAGGGCTAAAAAAATATATGAAAATATTTGATGTGTGGTATAACGGGCGGACGTAAGGCTAACCCAAATATAAGAATTAATTAATAAAATATAATATTCATAAATACTGACATCTATTAAGTGTTTTTTTATTTGTTACATGCTAGTAATTTTAATGCAAAAGAACGATTGAATATTTACAACATACACAAATATTCATATTTCCCGTTATTTTAGCGGCAATCTCGTACTAAAATTAGGGATTGCTTGCAATAAAAGAAACCTCCTTAAAGAATAGAATCCAACCTGCCAACTTTCACCCTTGAACTATTAAGGCTTAAAGAAACTGAAGTAATTTAATAATAACCCAATTACTACTTTGAAATATTCAGATTTAATCAATTATAGGTTCGAGATTTAATGCATTTTTAATTATAATTTTCGACGCAAAAGAATAATTAAAATCCCGTTTCTAGCAACAAAAGCCGACAAGCCGTATAAAGCCCTCAGGGAATACGTATACGTGAACATGGTAATATTCAAGTCGGAAGGATTATTTCTCAACACTAATACCATTTTGTAAGCAATTTCATTAAAATTTCTACTGATTACTTTATGTTAAGAACATCTTAGGAAATAACGTAATTAAAGACGAAAAAAATATACAAACATACAGGCATCTAACAGTCCTTTCTCTATCTATCGTTTTTTAATTAAAACTCCTAAAAGTAGCTCCCGCTTTTTGTTATTATCTAAATTATAGTTGGATCTTTACTGATTCTTAGCAAAATATCTTGAACGTAAAAAAACATGCCATGCAAATTCAAGCACCGAGGTATTTTATGCCATATTGGCAGTTTTAAGAAACATTTTGTTCATTTTTAACATCTGAAGGCTTTAGAGGAAAATAAAGGCGACGTTTTGACATGAATACTCTTCCAAATACACCCAACATAATAACTTCTAATACGAGATGCCTTAGTGGCTTACCGTGTCATTTTTCTAGCGTGCCTAACACAGCGTTAAAACGCTTTTGCTGCACGAAAATGCTTCAAATATTCATAAAGGAAAACCATATAAGAGTTTATTTATGAGTGTAAACTCCAGGTAAATTTTTACTCTCAGATATTTATTCATTTTGTCAGTTAAGCTTTACAAAATCAGGCGCTTTCTGAGCACTTTGAGAGACCTAATTGACTGTCGCAGTTTTATTTTTAAAGAAGATAAATAACTGATATAGAATTACGATCGCTTGAAGCCGGTTTCGATTGCAAACTGGCGTCTTTAGTTAAGTAATTGGGTTCACGAGTTACAGAAATCCCTCGGGCGAAATGTCGATCATCGAATTGTGTCTTGCTACCTCAAATTATTGTCTGACACGCCTTCGCTTAAAACCAGATTCAACAACGTGGAAATGAGGTATATTGTTTTTTTTTATATACAGACTGATAAATAATAATTAAAAATGTTACAACGACCTCATCATGGTCATTTTCACCATTTAAAACGCTTCTTACACCGCCAAAGCTAACAACATGATCAATGATGTCTTCCCCATATTATTACACTAGCATATTCACTATTCAAACCAATACAAAACATTACTTTAATAAATAGAGAGTGAGTTTCACTCAAAGCACAAAGACCCCTCACAGGTTGTTTAGTCTCAAGGCTCTATTATAATAAATTTAATATTGATTTTAAGCGTTGTTTTCTTCACGAGCTCTTTAAGACTAATAAGCAATTAGATCGTATGAAAATAGCTCAGTGAATGAAAATGTACTGAATGAAAAGGTTTCACAAGATAATTATTAAACATTCGAAACATTTCATATAAATAAAATATCTTTCGAAACATTTATATATATTTTAGAGATTTTATTATAACTGGTCTTTATGATAGTTAATATTTCGTGAAAAAATACCTACCTTATTACATAGTGTAAATTACACGTTTTATAAAAAAATACATTTCATCACGCATTTCCATTTGAGTTGGATGGACACACGGACACATGGAGATGTTGATATTTCAACATTTATATTGACGTCACTGTAAAATTGTAAATACCATTTTGTTACAATCGATTTCACGAGATTATAAACCGAAACATTGTGAATGAACCTAACATACTGCTTACAATTTAACTCATTATTTTTGGTAGATTATAATATATCGAAGCCCGTAATTATAAACACTAACCTTACTTAACCGAAATATTATAATCTATCGCAATTATCGAAGTTTTATTACAATTAAATCACCGTTAAAATTATTTCGGCTGTTTATAATCTCGCGAGATAGATTACAATCCAACTGTATTTACAATTCTACGGCAATGTATATATTGTCTCTTAAACATTTTCATAACTGATTTGTAATTTCAAATCACCAGGCACTAATTTGCACATCATTAATTTAACTCCCCATGCTCCAATTACAAGTATTTAGTGTAACATAATATTGTACTTATTGCGTTATTCATGCTTGGTGTTTTAATATATTATATAGATCCTCATTGTGTTTGGAAATATACACAAAATATTATTTTATATGCTTTATATTAAAATATATTAAAATATTATTTTTCATATATTCTATGAAATTCATGAAGCTCAACAGCAATACAAACTACGCTCACAAGAGACATAACATCTGTCTTTAATACATAGGCGGTATATTGGCGATGTAAGGAATGGTTCTTACGGCTCCAGTGTTTATGGTGGTCAACACTTACCATGAGTAGGCCAACTTGCTCCGCCTACAAATGCTATAAAAAAATGTTTTTTGTTTATGCAATTATCACAAACATGAAAGGCCATTTGGCAAAACTTCAGTTTTTTTCGCATTAACATTAAGCTCTCTGTTAATGCATAGTTAATGTATACTATAATAGTTTGAATTGCAGCGTCGCATATTTTATTTTCACTTATTGACGTTTACATGAATTACGTTTTATTAGTAATCAAAAACGTTACAGAAATTTAATTTTCAATTAGTTTTAACTTAACTGATACGGTTACATATGATAATAATAATAAAATAATATAAATTTAACACAAATGGCTCTAACTGTTGTGATTTTTTTAACGAAAAAGTAGTGTGTGTATATATGTGAGTATAAATACATTTCAAAAATATTCATCACGTAATAGATTCCTCCCGGATTGGCTACTATATTGAATGGCAAACATACAAATAAGAAGATGTCTGTAATAAATTATTTCAAACTACTATAAATAATTATTCTAGATCAGTTGTTTTTATTTAATACAAAAATAAATTTAAATAAATACAATATATTAGCTTGTGATATACCTACCGTGGCTAGTTTATAAGGCTAATATCAAGTCGAACGCTAAGTTTAAGTCCCAGGTCGCCATTAAAAAGGTATTAGGTTTTTCTGTTAAACTATTCACAGTAAAAGCCCCGCTTTTGAAGGTTTACTGTGTACTGTACATTCTCGATATATGTGGATATTCTCAACTTAAAAACCTTCGTTCTGTAATTTGAATAGTATATTTGCCTCAAATCAATGCCAATCAAAATTTTGTATTGAAATCATTTGTACAATTGGAATAGCTTGGTTATTCGTGATATTCGTTAACTTCCTATGTATGTAAATTTTGACATATTAACCCCTGAGGCATTCAGCCGTGAGCGCCACAATAGCCGCACTTCCCACTCATATGACAAACAAGTTAGTTAACTTCACACAATGATATTGTTCGGAAGTTCGCGTCTCTTGCGCGTCCAAGTCTGGATACCATTGATATGGCAGCCGTTTCAGATTTGTCCTCTACCTTGTTAAACTTACTTCTCCCGAAACTATTACTACAAATATTGAATATTATGTACAATCTTTATTAACTTTAGGTTAATATACATAAAGCAAAAGACTATTATCATTGTGAAACAAATGCTAAAGCAAAAAATAATATTCATTTTCATAATATAAAAACAAAACAAAACCTCTTATTTGACAAATAAAACAAAAAAAGATTACAAAAAGAAACTCGTTTCTAAAATGTCATATTTTAAAAGTTCACTGTTATCTATGTATAAAAAATGACACTTGTGCTCTATTAAGTTTACTAGGAGCGATATACAACATTGAGAAAAAAAAATCTGGAGCGAGGTCTTTGCGATTAAGGACCTAAAAACATTCAGAGCGAGGGCTTGTGAACGAGATCAGTGTTGCTAGAACAAGGTTAAGGTTTGTGGTTAAGGTTATCTCTAAGTAAATTTAGACTTTCATACATATATTGCCGCCACACTCTTGCCGATCTTTAGAGAGTAATTTGACTGGAGCTAGCTTCACAAGAAATGACACGCATGGAACTGATAGAATTAAAACATATTGTTTAACAATCACAATGACATAATGATGTAGGACTGTGATGGCTCGGTAGTTTTACGGCGTGAGTATCAAGCGATAGTCAGTTCAATCAGCACCACTTATTTTATCTCGTGCTCGAGGATCACCGAAAGGTCATGAGAAAACCTTCATGCTCAGTTGATATTGCATCTGCCACGTTCGTCCACCAAACGGTATTTTAGCAGAGAGGTGAAGTTAGCTCCAAACCATCTACTCGTCAAGGAGAGGATGCCTTGGTCTTAGCTTTAACTTTACTTTGATGATGTAACAGAAAATAATCTCTCGCATTTCATTTTTTTAGTCATGATTTATTATTTATATTACGTATTAACGAATTTGTATAAAACATACGTAAGAAGTCCATGTATCAAAAATAAATAGGGGCATATAAATAATGTAACTTCAATTTAAATCAATGAGTTAGGTTAGACCTCCTTCACTCTAAAACACAAAGATTGCATTCTTTCGTGCCAACGCTACATACCTGCTGACCCTTAAAATGCTGTACAACTTCCGTTGTTGCCGTAATTGGATTGGTTTCTTAGAAAGAAAATATACGTTTGCCTCCTGCAGTGCACTGACCGCAATAGAAGGTACAATGAATCTTTGCTTTTTCAGTTTCCTCGCTTCTCCAACTCTACTAAGTTCGAGAGGCTCTTTAATCGTGACTGGTTTGGTAGAATAATCAATACCACTTACTTAGATATACTTTTATCATTCTTACAGCTTCTTTTCGTGAATTTGCAAATCTTTTTACGTTAATGCTGGAAAAAATAAATCATATCTACAAGTTTATTTTAAATATAATGTTATTATATCTTAGTGTTATAATAAATTCAATTTATGAACAAATTTTTCTATCCACCTCTAAAGCAAATAGTTTTCTCTTCGTCTAAGTTGGTACAACTGTTTATATCTCATAAAATATACAACATATGTACAATCATACATCGATACGAAAGGAATATAATGTCATAGTGCAAAAGCTTGTATGTAAATTGATTTGACTTTGTAGTCGAGCACAGAAGTTATTTATCTATTTATTTTATATCAATACTAGCTGCCCATCCCGGCTTCGCACGGCACCAATAACGGTTTATATTGATTGATATGCTTTTAGATAGAAAAACAAACATAAAAAGTAAAATTCTTGTTCTCTTACTAGTAAAAAACAATTTAATGGCTTCTCTCTACTGTCGTATGCATGTATTATACATATAAACCTTCCTCTAAATTACTCTGTTTATTAAAGAGCACATTAAAATCCTTCACGTAGTTTAAAAGATCGAAGCGAACAGACGGTACGAAGCTACGAAGCTAAGTACTATATTAAAATAATACTTATTTTTCTCTCTATACTGTTTCCATAGTTAGAAACGTATCATGATACTTCTAAAGCAATAAATTTATAAATAAAAAATAGTAACATTATTTTCAATTGGACCTTATTTTTTAATAAACACTCGTTTAGTTTAGTTAGCAAAGAACTTATAGTTATACAGCAATGAGATCAGATTTAGTGGGAAACTGGAAAAAGAAAAATGTTTTTTAGTTTCTTTTATATTCTTTATAAAAATAGGTCGATTTCAAAAATATGTTTTAAAAGCGAATAGTTGGTCTAAAATATGTTGTAAAAAAATCACACTATTTTTCACGATTTTTCCCTTCACCGCCGAGCACGAGAAAATGTAGTTGAAAACACGTGCATCTTAACCGATGATTGCGAGTTCAAACCCAGGCAAGCAACACTGAATTTTAATGTGCTTGATTGTAACATTAGAGCAAAATTGTGAAATCAGTTCCAAACCTTCTCCTCAAAGGGAGAGGCCCTTAGTCCAGGGCCAGTGGGATATTTAAAAGCTATTTATTACTTTGACTTTTACTTGTAGGTTAACTAGCTAATAATAATTAAACATAAATTTAATAGGTCATTATACATATAAATGTATACAAAAATATTGTATAAGATATATTATATAACTTATTTTTTATTTATACACAATTAGGGCCTTGATGTGTATAATTCTTATGTAAATAAATAGTAAATCATTTGATTTGATCACATATTAAGTAAATATTTTACCGATAGTAAACTATACTTTACTTTTAAAGGTTTTGTACAAATGACAGCTTAAAAAATAACTTGATATCGCTCGCAGCGATATTCGAGTTGTAGGTGGTGTCTTTAATAGAGTAATTGGGTTTGGTGTGAGGTCGATAGATACGGATACCGCCTCAGGCTGAACGCTCATTGAGTTATGACTCGCCACCTGAAACGTACGGGTATTAAACACAACTATCACACAAAATTAAAGTGAGCTAAATTGTCCACAAAGTTATATTACCAACTTACTAGTTATTATATGTGTGTTATATAGGACTTTTTATGACACAACGATAATAACAAATTCAAATAACGAAATACAATAATATTAAAATGAAGTTTCAACCTTAACTGGTCTCAGAAAATGATTATTATATAAGTTTCGAAATAATGAATAAAAACATGGTAAATTCAAATATTTATAGTAATAAAAATAACCATGTCAATTTAAAATCTAATATTTATTTTGTTTAGAACAGAGAGTAGATGTAGGAACAAACAATACACTAACCGGAGAAGACGAGCATTGAACTTCAGAAAGTGAGAAGTCACACGGGGTATTATAATCATAATACCTTATCAAAGTTTTCAACTTATTACGAGAGAGTTATGATGTGAGTTCTTTTGAATAGCAGTACATCAAAGAAACGAATTATATATTTAATATGAACATTTATATTCTTTTAATATCAGATTATTTTTGACAACAATTTTGTTAACTTTTTATTTTATTACTTACAAAGGTACCCGTAATTCATACGGGTGTAATAAGGGTACTAAGAATACTATACAACAACTACAACTTTTAAATTGAAGAACTAACATAAATAAGAAATATTTGGCTAGAAAAGTTGAAATTCACGGCTTTTCTATACTATAATATGCATGTATTATTTATATAAACCATCCTTGACTCACTCCGTTTATTGATGAAAACTGGATTAAAAGTTGCGGTCCGTTGGGTAATTAAAAAGGTCTAAGCGTACAGACGCACGGAAACGATTTTGTTTTATACTATAAAGAGATGTTACTTATAATTAAAAAAAAAAGTTAATTTATATTTCTTTAAAAAAAATAGATGAGAGCCTATAAAATAGCTGTTTTTATATCCTATTTTTTTACTATGCGTATTATAAAATCTCAGTTTGAATTGACACTCCTAATAAGTGTGGTCGTAACTTAGAAATTCGCTCGGGTTACTTAGTAAGTGAAAACTGTAGCTAAAGTGGTGAAGGCAAATATCGTGAGGAAACCTTCATGTGTCGGATAGAAATCTGCCATATATGAGCCGAGATGGCCCAGTGGCTAGAACGCGTGCATCTTAACCGATGATTTCGGGTTCAAACCCAGGCAGGCACCACTGAAATTTCATGTGCTTAATTTGTGTTTATAATTCATCTCGTGCTCGGCGGTGAATGAAAACATGGTGAGGAAACCTGCATGTGTCTAATTTCAACGAAATTCTGCCACATGTGTATTCCGCCAACCCGCATTGGAGCAGCGTAGTGGAATATGCTCCAAACCTTCTCCTAAAAGAGAGAGGAGGCCTTTATCCCAGCAGTGGGACATTTACGGGCTGCTAATATATGAGGCCTTAGCCGGCTACGGTACATTTCCTAGGTAGTACAACTTGACATAGATAAGTAGTCAACTGCGCTGTGAACAATGTGATTTTGCTTGCTAGCTTACTCATGTCTATATATTAAATATATATACATATAATTACAAAATGTAGTTCGTACATCTTTAATAGATTATTCTAGAACAGGCGATTTCGTCGTATACCTTTCTTGAGCTTGGACTAGGCCCTAATACCAGTAATATAATATAGGTAATATTAGTTCTCCAATTTATAGACATTGGAAATGTAATAAAGATTTTATGGCCAACACCAAAATACCTCTACAGATTTTTTTTTAAATATAAAAAGAGTACTTTCGTGTATCTATCTTCATCTATGCTTATTGTCTTTCTAGAAGTTTTTTAAGTAAAGTAAATCGTCTATAATAATTTTTATTATCTTAAAGACAACTTAATCGTTATTCGTTTTACTATTTTTACTCTTTGATTTAAGTGAAATGAATACTGTTTATAAATAATAAAATATTTCATTTAATTGGACAACATATAAATTAATTAGTTTTGGACTATAATTTATCCCTTATTACATATCAATAAATTAGTTATCGCTTTTTATATAACTAATACAATAAATCATGTAAATAATTACACAACGGAAGTCGTATGCATAATTAAAGATTAGTTGTAATTACGTGACGTCTAATAATGAGATTATTCCGCTTATCTTAGATCAAGTACAATTTACGATCAGTAACTAAATACAATATTATACGTGAAATCAATTCCACTAGAAATGTCAAGTAGTGTTATAAAGGCTGTTGGTTATTTAATATGTTACCGAGTCTATTTTATTTCGACAATACTCGCTCTGGTTTTAACAGTGTCGATAGTATAACTTATGCGAAAATACTGTGCAATTACAAATCCAGTTAAATAATACAACTGTTACTGCCATCAACTTGCTCCTCACGTTGTTGTAATTAAGGAAATGTAATTATTTAATTCGTTTATATGCAGAATTCATATCAATGTTTTTTTTTATGAAACTAATGCTCGACTTGTCTTGTGATTATTCTTAAAATTGATCTTTAAACAATCTTCCATTACGACTCACCCGCTACATTTTTAGGTTAGATATATGAATATGTAACTTCATTATAAATAACATATTTAGTTACAAAGATACAACCATAAATATGCGCTATAAACGAGATAACATAAGAGAAAAAAAGTTAAAAGCCAGAAACTATTACGCAATTGTTAACAAATTGGTGGTAGGGCTTTGTACAAGATCGTCTGGGTAGGTACCACTTGCATCACTATCCGATATTGTACCGCCAAACAAATAAAACTGAACTGATTTGAAATAAGCCAGTGTAATTACAGGCACAAGGGGCATCTACATCTTAGTTTCCAAGGTTGGTGGCACATTGGCGCTATAAGAAATCGTTAATATATCGTAGCTATATTTTTTAGGACGGTGGTGACCACTTACCACCAGGTGGCCCATTTGCTCGTCCGCCTTCATATATTATAAGAAAACTACTATAAACTTTAAATTTATTGAATTCATGATGTAGGAACACATAAGACACGAACAAAGGACACTCATTTTTATATACACAATAGCATTACATTTTGTAGGATTAAATACATATTTAATGATTATGATTAAATACCATACAAGATTTAAAATGACGTCATACAGTTAACTTTACATTGCCAAACAAACTGAATTTATATACAACATTTCAACTCGATCGGTTGTCTGCTTCAAAATTGAGTTGCAAGATTTCACTCGTACAGATAAGAATGTACGAGTGAAATCTTGCATTGCAATTAAATAAGAGCTCGTAACAATACATTAATGAGTGTGAAACTCATATATAGATACACTGACCTGAACTCGCGACCTGCTTGGAATTAGCATGAAAATCCATTTCAATCGTGCTATTATAAAATTTAGGTTAATACATACAAAAAAAGATTTACATTATTAGGATTCAGCGTGGACACTGTTGGACATTGGAAAAATTCTTCTCTCTATAATTATAACAAATTTTAGAAAACCTTAAACAGTACTTTTTGTTATTTAATACAATTTATACTGAAATGATATTTTGAAAAAGTAACACGTAAACATTTTGGGAAAAATAATAACCATATGGGCGGTTTACAACATTATACCTCTTTTTTACTACCTCTTATGATTTTCGACATTTTTTTCAATAACCTGCATACCCTTTCGTGTTTATCATCTTCACCCCTAGGCTTGAGGGTGAAGATGATCTTGGGGTTCAAAAATGAAATGAAACTAGTATTTTAAATATATGGTGACACAACAGTGAGTATTCCTTTCACACTATCAAAAAAATCCCGAAGGTAATCTCGAGCTCCAAGATTATAATTAGAACGGACTCCTCCAACACTTTTTTTGTAAAATGAGAACAGTTTCATTAACTGTAGCGTTACTCCAAAGTGTTATCCCGTAAGGCATAATATGAATGATACTATTTATTACAAACTACAAATGAAAATTAACTTCAAACTAAAAAAAACCCCTACTCGACATTTAGATATTAGTAATATTCCAAATACTCGTTGTCTTAACGAATATCTATTGAAGTTAGAATGTTAATATTAACGTCATAGTGATAGTTCTATCTCTACCGGAATTTGCTTATTAAACATTATACTCATATCAGGAAGCCTTCAAGCGTATGAAGGTACCAAATCAATATACCTTTATATCCCTAGCTATATTATATACATTAACTCTATGAAATACCACCTTAACGAATAGGTCTAACTTAATAGGTATGTACGTATAATTCTTAGAAAATTTAAGATGGCCTTACATTGATAAAATTCAAATTTACGATGTAAATAAAATATAAGAATAATCATTACACAGTTGGTTGTATACTTAAGCATATTTTGTTACTTGTAAATTAAATTACACCAACCAAATCGTAATTAAATTATTTGTTTGTAAGTCCATATATTTTAATTGAAACAAATTCGTAATTGCTGACTAATGAAGTGATAATTATTTTATCAAAAATTTTATGCACGAGTGCATGCTCTGAATAAAAAATAAACACATTATGATTACAAAATTAAGCAATCATAGGCAATGCTTATACAGAGACTTCTATAATAATACTTTTTGCTTTTAAGTATACCTAATGACGAAATTTACTGCGTACCTAAACTGAACCTACCTGCTTATTTGATGTAATGGTTGTCTTAGAAGTTTGGTTGTCCGATGTTCAAATACCACTTAGATCTACTAAAGGATTTTAATTTTTGTGTGATTTCTTGACAGAAGCTGCTTTTAGTATGAAAGTTAACAGAATTTCCACTCCCGTAAATTCTGATCATGTTCTCTGAATTCAATACAGATTGAAATTTAGACGTGAGCAAACAACACTACACTACTCAGATACCACTCATACTAAATACATTATGGGAAAATCACAATATTTAATTGAATAACTATTTAGTTACTAATCCCGTGTTGTTAGTAAATTAAAGAGTAGTTTAAATTACAGTATTACACTATTAATAATAAATTTTATTGTATACCAGGCAAAATAGATGCAAGGAAAATAATAAAAACAATACGTACTTCTGGTTAAGCTATTCTACTTAAACCTTAAGCTTAAAGAAATAGTTCTTACGATTTCTTTAAGATGAGTGCGACAGGGAGGTTGAATTTAATTTACAATATAATACATATCCATACTTCCATACTAATATTATAAATGCGAAAGTAACTTTGTCTGTGTAAATTTGGTACAGAAATAGTCTAGAGCCTGAGAAAGGACATAGGCTAGGAAAAGGGGAATGAAAGGTTGTAAGTTGTTGAAAGTATTGTCATTTTTAGAACTAGAAGCATAATTTTATGCTGTACACTTATGAAGTGTTTTGGATATTCTAGCCCTTAGGCTAAAATAGACACCAATGTGGTATACAAAGAGGTCTTACATTAACGTAATATTTTAAGTTAATTTGTAAATATATTCATATTCAACGCGAGCAAAGCCGCGGGTAACAGCTAGCTATACAAATAAATAGATGCAACATATGTGTATTTAAGCACAATAAGTTACAAAACAGGGAGGTAAAATATGAAAACAAATTAACAAGCTGAGCCGAGATGGCCCAGTGGTTAGAACGCGTGCATATTAACCGATGATTTCGGGTTCAAACCCAGGCAGGCACCACTGAATTTTCATGTGCTTAATTTGTGTTTATAATTCATCTCGTGCTCGGCGGTGAAGGAAAACATCATGAGGAAACCTGCATGTGTCTAAATTCAACGAAATTCTGCCACATGTGTATTCCACCAACCCGCATTGGAGCAGCGTGGTGGATTATGCTCCAAACCTTCTCCTCAAGGGAGAGGAGGCCTTAGCCCAGCAGTGGGAAATTTACAGGCTGCTAATGTATGTATGATGTAAAATTAACAAATTAAGTATAAACAAGATATAATTTGTTTGCGACAACACCTGACGAATTCTATATTCAATTTTAATATTTAATTCGATATCTAAATCTTAATCGCATTGGCTATCGCGGTGCATTAAAAAAATCCCTTTATCCTTGCAACCTAAACAGCACAAGTTAAACTCGCGTGGAGAGGGTTCCATACTATTCTGTACAGTTTCTCATGAGAATTTAGTTGGATTTTTCATTCAGGTGTTGCAACTGTGAACTATGAGTACGGCTCTACATTTAGTATTTTTCAAAGAGCTCGGTAATTTAAGAGGGAAAATTGAGAAAATGCAAAAAAAGGTGAGAAATTTTCGTTATTACTTCAGCATATTATAAACTGTGCATTTTGATTTTATAAAAAACTTGATCTAAGAAATACATATATACTTTATCTAAATAACAAATCCTATGAACGTTCCTTTCTAAGGGATGTTCAGAATCTTGTAAGTAAGAAAAAACAAACGATATCGTAATAAAATTGATAAAAACCTAACATATAACATAAGTAATGCGTATTCTTAATATAACTAATTACAAAAATGGTCGGGGTTAGCTACTGAGTCCGCAAGTTTAATCCAAATAAATAGATAAACGGCCTTTAATTACTACTAGCGACCTTTTCCCGGCCTTTCTGTTTATCTCGAAACTATTAGGATAATTTTGTATAAAACGGCACGACGTTATATGAAATGAATATAATACTATTGTTAGTACGATTTATATTTATTATGATTCAATATGCGGCGCATACATACAAAAGCTTATATAGCCCAGAAAAGATTGTTAGATAAAACGTAAGCAAGCAGACAGACATTTTGTATTAATAAACGTACAAATAACCTATGAACCATATAAAGGCAGCGTTTTCAAAATTTCATTTATTTTGTTTTTTTTCTTTTATTTTTTTATATAGTTGTAACGGAATAGGCGTTTGTCTTCTATCTCACCTGATGGAAAGTGTAGATGAAGACGAAGGTGTTACACACCCATCTAAAAGAAACCTGTTCACTCTACTCTTAAAGGCTCCAGAGTTCAACTCATCAGGAAAAATAGACCGAGGCAGTATTCAATATTTATTAAATTTAAGTAATACTTTTGATTTACTGACAATAAGCAGTGAGCAAAGTTACATATTTGTCAGTCTTCTTCCACGCTTTTATTCAAATACTTCCAATCGTGTAGCTTAAGAGTCAATTACTAGTCTAAATTGAAAAGTTTAAAAGGGAATTTTTATTGAAAGAAAATGTTTAAAATGTTATTTATTTCAATAAGACTTAATTATCTTCGACAGAACAAGCAAGTTGAACTAAAGCTACCGTCATTTATTTAATTTTTATACCTAACTAGCCGTGTCCTCAATATGATAAAACATTGCAAGCATTATACCCAAGAAACCCATACAACTTTCTTAAGTATTAGAGTATTTTGAAAACTTGCCTCGCTAATATTTATTTACCAATTTTCACATTTGGAATTTGACAAATGACAAACTTCCATGAATAATTTCAACCATAATTAAATTATTTTCTCAACTCCATAATTTTTTAAAAACACTGTATCAATTTTCTTACTCATAAACAGCAGTTAATGAACTGATTTTCATATTTCTAAATTTAAATATGAAAAACTTCCATAATAACAATCATCCCCAAATACACACTTTTAGACGATTGGAACTCTTTTCTCTTTTACTTATAAACAGACGCCCAAATACCGATTTCCCTATTCGTAAAAAAAGTGGTGCACTTTTTCCCAAAATTTTATCCAATTCCGATAGAAGATACTGGTGACTATGTCTTACTCGTATTTAGGAATAATGGAATGTCATCGTGAAAATTTCTGTAAAAAATTTAAACATAAATTCAATTAATCATATGACCTAACTAAATAATACATAACATGATGAATATTGAATAGGCCGTCTCGCATAAGCCATATAAGCGCCTGAAATTAATTATAAAAAAGTAATCTTAAAGTTAAATGTTCTTACAAAGTTTAAAAATACCTAATAAAACCTTAACAAATTTTGTATATCATGTTAGTAAGATGCTGACGTGTACTGAAAAATGTTCCCCAACTTGGTTGTTATGAAAACTCGGCTAATACAGCACAAAGCTGTCTTTGATCTTTTATTACCCGTATTTTGCATCTTGAGTACGCTCATGCACGCTACGGTGACTTTTGGATCTTGTTCGGAATCTTAATGTTATTCTATACGATATAAGATTGTCTGAAATAACCACTCTTGTAATAATGATCACTAATTATATCAAACAATTATTGAGAGCGTGAGTGTTCGTTTTTTATTGTAGCAGTGACTTTTTTAACGACACAACTCTTTTAATAAAATTATATACTCGAAATATACATATATTTACATAGAATAAATATAATACAAATATATAACAAATTATGAAAAAAATCGATACATAATGTTCATGTATTATACTTATGAATGTATATATAAGTTCATATATTAGTAGAGAGGTTATTAATAAAATTCTATGGCCATGGAATGAAAATTTGGTATAATACCAATTTTTCTCGATAGAAAGTATAGCATTTTTTCACACTCATGGAACAAAGTGACAAATTTCATCAACGTCGCTGTACATTTAATTTGTATGTGTACGTGTACCTTATGGTATATAAAGTTCTCGACCCAAAGACTACTTTAAGTGATCTGTACTTGGCATCCGAGAATGTAGTTTTATGACAAAAAATATAGGGGAAAGTCGTAGTCATAAATAACATTCTCTCTATTAAAGCGTTTAGTTTGTGCAAGGCCTGTGTAGGGCTATTTAAAAAATAGATATTATGTAACTGTATAAGTGATAGCTTTGAGCGTTTAGGGATGTGAATTTATTGCAAATATATACAAATGGATAAAAACGCATGCATATTCCATCATGGTATATGATTTTAGTTTCGGAATTTCAATGATTTTTTTTTGCATCCGTGAACACACTGAAAGATTCGAATATGATAGCGAGATAAGCGGGAAATTGTTCGTCTGTGTACTGCCTGGGCGTTTCTATTCAGAAAGATCAACTAGCGGTTAGTAATCTTTTTGAGAGCCAACGTTTAGTTTTATTACCGGTTTTTCATAGGAAAATGAATATACAAATAAGCTTTAGCTTCGGCGTTGGTAGTTTTTAGTTTTTCGTGAAAACTACAATTTTCATCTATGTATATAAAAAAAATAATCCCTATTTCCCTTGGCCAGGGCATCATGCGTGCACCTGAAGTGTTGGACCTTTTGAAGTGAGTATTGTTGTTAAGTGTTTTGAGGAAGATTAGAAAATTTTAGTAAACTAAATTTAATTACTGTATTTGTTATTCTAATGTAAATTGATGGCGTTTGACATAACTGTCAGTTGCTCGAGAATTGATTAATTTACAGATTGCGCGCTGTAAATAATATTTAAAATAGATCATACCTACATTGTTTGTAATTACATTGATGAAATATATAATTTCTAAGAAAGCATCAAACAATATGTTTTTGGAATATTTTTCTTTGTTAGTTATAACAATTCGAATTTAATATTCAGAGTTATAACAGAACAACGTGTGTCGGTTCATCTTGTTACTTACATATTTTTAACAAGTCTTTCTAGTACGATTAAAAATATGTAATAATGGCTTATGCCAAGCCTATGTTACAATACTTGATTATTTTATAGTTGAAAATGGTTAGGTTTATCCAGAGCATGTTCACAGACTGCAGACTTTGAAGAACGCCTATTTTTGACATCTCCTATATGTTCCTTGACCCTAGTACCGATACTTCTCTTTGTTTGACCTATGTAAGATAAACCACACTCACATTCGAGTTTATATACTCCCGCAGTTTGTAAAGGGATATTACTCTTGATAGGTCTCAAGAACTGGCTCACTTTCTTATGAGGCTTGTAAATGGTTTTAATCGAAGCTCGCTTCAAGATATTGCCAATCCTGTCTGTAACTCCCTTCACATATGGTAGAAATGCAGGTTGTCGCTCAACTGTGGGTGGCTTGATACGGCTTCTGCGATGCTGGCGAGGCACGGGCAGCTTGTTCTGGTGGAGTGCAAGCTTGACCTGAAGTAGCTCGTCCTCTAGGTGTTCAGCATCGCAGAGATGGTGGGCTTTCTGAAACAAAGATTTGCCAACGGTAGCTAACCGACTAGGGTGATAGTTAGCAACCATTTACAAGCCTCATAAGAAAGTAAGCCAGTTCTTGAGACCTATCAAGAGTAATATCCCTTTACAAACTGCGGGAGTATATAAACTCGAATGTGAGTGTGGTTTATCTTACATAGGTCAAACAAAGAGAAGTATCGGTACTAGGGTCAAGGAACGTATAGGAGATGTCAAAAATAGGCGTTCTTCAAAGTCTGCAGTCTGTGAACATGCTCTGGATAAACCTAACCATTTTATTCGATTTGATAAACCACAGATCCTCGCTAGAGAACACAGATTCATTCCTAGAATGATACGCGAGGCTATTGAAATTCAAAAACATCCGAACTTCAATAGAGAAGATGGTTGGAGACTTTCTAACACTTGGGATCCACTTATTAAAAATTTAAAATCCTAAATCCAACAGACTGCAAGACCTAAAGATACAGTTAGTGGCTTCTGCGTGCAACCGGAACGCTACTCAAGATATCAATTAAGAAATCGTTGGCGGTAGTTGTAAATAATATTTCTTTTGTAATTCGAACAGACAAATATCACCTTAGTCTGCCCGTGACCACGAACACTGCAAAGTGCTCGAAACGTCGGGATGTTAAAATAATTAATATACGCGATTAAATCCGTTAAAAATTTGTTTTATTTCAATGTGTAATAATCGCGAAAATCTAAGACAACATTATGTGGACAATATATTGTCCGTATTTTTTAATGACTTGCTTTTACATATTTAGTATATTTTTTTATGATTTTGATAGGTTTAGGGCAATTGGGTCATCTGATTGAAAATGGTCACGCCCATAGAAATTGTCGCTGTTAAAAATATTAACTATTCTGTACATCATCAACGCGCCGCAAGCTTGGGAACTTCAAACTGAAACACAACAATACTTAGTGTTTCTTTTTGGTCGTAGAATATCTGATGAGTGGGTTCCTACCTATCCAAACTGGCTTGCACAAAGCCCTACCACCAAGAAGGTAAGTAGCTAGAGACTTGTTTTTTAAAAAAACAAAAACGAATTTGTACAATTACAAATTTTAATCATCATACTAATCGATAGATTTATTATAAACTGACAATGCTCGCAATTATCACATGACAAAATACATGCTGTAATCCTACTTATTAAGCGGAAAACGTTAATAAGCGCATGTAAAGTAATGATACTGGAATTTATTTAATATATATTATGTTAGAAGTTTCCAGATTTTGCTTTTTAGTATCATTATTTTACAAATCTTTTAAATTCATATGCAAATTAATCTTCCGAACAAAAATCGCTAGATGAGAAAACTTCGTAATATGAATTCCGTCGCGCCGTGAGTCGTAGCACATAATTATGTCCTTTGCGTCTCATAATTAGGATTTTCCAAGCCTCCTGGAATACTGCTATGTTATCTAGGATAAAATAGTTCACGAATGTACTGAAGAACCTTCACTTGCGTGTATAAAATAATATCATTAATTATTCGACATTCATTCCTGAATTATATTATTTATGGAAATATACAATTTTCAACTATTCATTTTATACATCAAATATCATTCACGGAAATGCACGGAACTTTTGACTGTAGTGATTTGTTACAACAAATTAATTTAAATGTACCTTCTCGTTAACTTCACACAACATTTCTACTTCTTATTGAAATCTTGGATACTATGCTGCTTTGTCAAGGATCTGTAGATAATACAATATGCTTTCTAAGCGGCACGCTTATTTAGATATATAGTTTAAAATGTTATTATGATTTTTATTTTTATAGATGTTTTAAATTTTTAACTTTATTCTTAATTTCAAAATTTGCTTTAGATTGTGTCTTATATAACCATTGTTTACCTTTTTTGTAATTCCTATGTGAATTAATTATGAATGAATGTTTCAAAAAATACTTACCACTTTCATCAACGTCAGTTGTCTTCTTTTATTTTCTATGAATCAGTACGTCATCAATCATTTATTTTCGCAAGCATTTATTTAACTATTTTTTAAAATTTAAAAATCAATTCTCGTGTTATTTAATTTTCGAAAGAACTACTAGGAATACAGGAAAGGGTAAGGTAAAGCTTTAATATTTTTTTAATTTTATTAAGTAATAATGTTACTTTATCTAGTGTCAAATTAATACCAAAATTATTTCAATCCTTTTAAATACTTTAAAATTACATATATCGTCATATTTTTTCTGAACATGAAAATACAAGTTAAATGTTTATAATATAAATTTAAATAAAAAACGTTGCATTCTATTAAGTTCAAAACTATGTAAATAAGCTAGATGTATTACAAGAGAACATCGTTCAGACAAATAAAGTATATTATAGTAGGTAGCCCATAATTCTTCAGTGATAACGACGTATCGGCCTCATCGCTGTGTTATTTAGGCAGCTTGATTGATGGAGACGAATATTCAGACGGGCGGCGCCGACAAATCTTGGTATATTTCTACTGTGATCTGCCTCGTTCCCGTTTACCTTCTCCAATTGCAATATAAATCTTACACGACAACGAAATTCTCAAGTGTTGCCTGTTGAGCTAAAATGCAAGCTTATGTACTAAAATAAAAACTAAGTTGTGCTAGTGAACTATAGTGGATACCGAAATTCCGTCGTATTTATTTGCATGACTGCCTAAAATATAGGCTTAGAAATTGTTTTTATATCCTCTTCAAACAATGCGAATGATAATCTTCAATACGTCGATGTTCGATTTATTCTTGTATTTCCGTAATATGATTCGTATTTTCTAATGGATACAATTAAAATCCGTCAGGCTTATTAATCCGGATCGTTCTAGAACCAATGGACTGATATTTTCCTCGTGTGATAAAATAACGTTTCATTTATGCATATTACACAAGGTGTGTAAAAAAAAATTGAAATGTTTTTTTATTCCCTTCTACTTTAATATGTATCTCATATCTAAATAACTTATTTTAAAAATTGAAGATTTAAAATTTTCAAGGCAATGATTCAAATGTTTAATAATTCGTTCGAAGATTTTTTTTTAATCACAAAAGTCAAACATACTTTCAATAAATATATATTATCTTATAAATTTAATAATAACTATTATTATTATTTCTATCATTAAAGCTACATTGATCCGCCTATTCAGCAGAAAAGTGGTTAACCGAGTCGAATTCGCAGATAGTTTGGTGATTAAAGACCGATAATGTAACTATTAAGCAAATTCGTAGTAAACGATGCATCGATGGTAAAGCGATGGCAGAGTAGTCGCCAAATTACTTGCAGCTTCTAATTTGAACGACAAGACGCTCCGAGTCTTAGCGTAAAACCCATTGTCTACACGTTCCTTGAATTACGGGTCGTCTTAATCATAGTTAGAGATTAATTTCGTCACTCATATACATACATACCTTAAAATATATGTACATATATTTTTTTTTTATATTAAATAATTATTTATGATTTAGATATAATGTTCCTACTATAGTAATAACTTGAAGATGGAACAAATACTAAAAATAAATACCACTATTTAATGATGGTAAGTAATAGAGATATATTTTGATGAATACCAAATTTATACGTCATATAGTTTATGACGGAGTAAAATAGAGGAACACCACATGAAACTCTATTCGTTTTAAAAAACAGATATTTTATTATATACGAGCTATATATAATAACCCGTATGTTAGCGTGTAACTAACCTAAAAACAAAAGCATTCCCCAGGTGTGTTAGCGTCAGGCACGCAGCGGGTCGTAAGTCTGCCAAATCATCGTTTTTTTCAATACTTTAAAAATTATGCCGATCCTCAGTTAAGATTATAACGTAAATCGAATTATTACATAAAATAAGATTATAATGAATATAGGAATTATAGTCATTGATGCCTTTTATAAGTATAACAAATCTTAATTAAAAAGGGATATTGTATATAAAACAAAACATGACCACATCAAATGGTGACAGAAATTCTAGCAGCGTTTGACGTTTCTCTGTTGAGTTACAAATCTGATTCTGTGGACTGGACAGGGCTGGATTAAACAGCCCTGCTGTCACAAGTGGACGCAATAAGTCAAAGTATTATATGTTTAAGAAATATGTTTCCATTGATACTGCCTTGGAGTATTAAATTCAACTACAAATGGCCCAAATATATTCTTCGGTATTAGATATGAATAATGTTTATCTGTATGTTTATACTATATACAAACAAATACACATAATCATAAAATGATTTTGTAATGTTATATGTTCCTTTATTGCGTACAAAATTTGTTGCAGTAGGTTTGAGACTGTGGATTTGAAATTCACGATGCCGTAAAGAGTGCACTCGAGATGCAAAATACAGCAATAAAAGACTGAAGGCAGATCCTTGCTGCTTTAACCGTTCTCATAACATTTTGTTGACATTTTAGAGCTAGATGTTGATACTAACCATTGAACTATTGCGTCGTACTTATTTTAAATGTTCTAGTCAAATAAATCATATATATCTGACACTTTTTATATAACATAAAATTGAAATTGTCAAATAATGCTTAAGAAAGGGTTAAAAGGGGACAAAATTACATTAAACAGTTATAAAATTTATAATTTTTTAGGTACTTTTACACAATATTAATTATTGAAAACATATAAGTATTTAAGTATAACAAACATATAAATAAATTGAATTTCAATTAAAACATATATAAAATCTAAGAAAATTAAAAATATTATTTATTTAAGTTTACATTTTTGAAAACTAACATCGATAAACATCGTTAAGTTTTACATGATATGATATGTGTAGTTTTAAACAGAGAGTACCTGATGAAATAAACATCACTCGCAACTTGTGACTCAATATTTTATAGAAGTCACAATCACTGAGCATATTTATAGAAGCTAGAACTCCCTGAAATGTTAGATTTATCTGCCTTCTGTTGTGGTGAATGCACCGCGGGGAACGAACGTACATTTTCTATCGGGTAAAGTCAATCCAATTTACGGCGTGGACGGAGTGGTCGCGTTGTACGTTTTATTGTTAAGCGTGACCCGCTACCACAATAGCACAAATAAAATCAACATTTGTTGTATTCTTTGGCAGAGTCATGATTCATACGATTAATCAGACGGTACTGCCTTTCTTGTAACAATATATATTACAACGAAACCCAATAAGAAATTGTGGTTGATACTGAAAAATTCTCAACAGAAGAAAATCCATAACTTTCTACTGTTCCGAAACAAGATTTAAACACAAAACCTGGAGATTTGCATATAGATGAGCTACTCATTCAATTAACGAAACAGTAATATAACCTTTAATGGAATAATTATAAATATATATTTTTTTGTTAACATCAATTAACAATATATTTGTTTAACAGGCCTCTGTGAATCTTCCAATAGAGATGATCCAACCGCCATCAGTTTGTTTCCCAGAGGGCTCGACATGTGAATCTATTTATAAAACCTTTCTTTCCATACCTTCTTAAATGCTACATTAATCTTAGTCGCAGTCGGACATTTACGGTTCTCGTAGCTTTTCCCAAATGAATTCGTATATAAAGATCGCTTGTTGTATAGTGATATAATTATGTGAAAGCCGAAACACAACATGATTACATGAAATATTAATAAGGGTAATTATAAATAAGGATTTAATACAATAGTTTATTTAAATTTAATTTTAAACTATCTGTCTGTTTCGTATTCGTAGACTCTTATTTAACTTCTGTACTAGTTCACATAATCGTAAAACTTAATTCAACCTGAGAATGTTTATCAATAAAATAATTATTTATTTAAAAAACAGTTTTGTTTTTACATTTCGCTAAAGAGAGTGATCCTGTTTACGTTGAAAGTTCTAAAGATTATTATCAGAATAACACCTCACAATTTCCTTCGTAGATTATTATTAATTACACAGTTCTAAGCACGCTCGAGTCAAACGTTGCTCTGCGGGGGATACGAATCGATGCTCACCAAATTACTTGCAGCTTTTAATTATACCTCTTACAGATGAATTCTTAGTAAACTCTTATATTTAGTATATTTAATTAACATTAAAATAGTCTTTATAAACTGTAAGCCATAGATAATGTATAATTAAATAATTTAAAAAAGGCTTTTTGCTTTTATTTTATTTTTATATTTTTGGTTATCGCTGGCTAGGTTTCGGAGTCTGTTCATCATTTAACGCATCATTGTTGCAAGGTCAAACGTCAAAAGTACAACATTGTATATTTAATTATCTATATTTAAATAGACAATTTAAGTCGCTTTGAAATAACATTGAAGAAATATATCTTCAAAGAAATACGGCATCACAGCGTATTTTGTAATAGTGCGTCTATAACTACAGTTAAGTTCAAAGCTTAACGATGTTTGCCTTGTTAACTAACTCCAAAGCGTAGTTGAAGAAAGTGGCAAACCAGAAAGTTTATGTAAACCGGCTTAAATCATTATTGTAGGCACCCTTTTCGGCAACCGATACCCGTTTCAGGATTTCGAAATACTATTGGGCCTTATATTTAAGTTAACGTTTGTTTCAAATTAAACTTTTAATATTGAATTAAGCTGAATAATTAATTTACAATTCACCGTTAATAATTTCTTTTTATTAATATACTAGCTTTTTATGAATTCTAGTTTTTATACTGGCAAGGGAAGTTTAAGTTCTCTTTTCTCTATTATTATAAAATATAAACCATCTTTTGAATCACTCTTTATTGATGAAATCCGCATTAAAATTCGTTGCGTAGTTAAAAAGATCTAAGTGTACAAACGGCGGGAAGCATCGTGCTTTTATACTCTGTAGAGATAATACTATTTAACTTATCACATTTTAAAATAAATATAAAATAACATAAAATGTTTAAAAATATCTTGCATCAGTAGCGGAGATTTGTCAGATTACTGGTAGTAACAATGAGACTGAGGAACTTCCTCAATATACGTGCCGTTTCTAACAACACAGACTTCTGTAGCAGGTTCTTGAATCAATAACTAAGTTAAAGTTCCTTTAGGTGTTGGTCGAAATCCTTAACTATTAGTCTGAGGTTCGTCTATCATATTAATAATAATAATTGTTCCTATAATCAGGTAAGGGATCCGAAATTCATACTATAATTATTATACAATTAAATTATTAGTAATACAATCATATACTCTAACAAACAATATAACAAACTTCGGGTACGTGAAATAAATTACAAATGTACGAGAATGCGTAATAAATGTATGCGTAATATACCAGTGGTAGATCATTGTGGATCCGCAGACCTGTCAGGGACCAATAATATAATCATTCTACCAAAAATACCCAATACTTTGTCTTGCTGCATTTTAGGTAGAAAGGTTAGTGAGCCAAGGCACAAGCTTAT
This sequence comes from Vanessa atalanta, assembly GCF_905147765.1. Classification (NCBI taxonomy): domain Eukaryota; kingdom Metazoa; phylum Arthropoda; class Insecta; order Lepidoptera; family Nymphalidae; genus Vanessa; species Vanessa atalanta. Next base: position 8,230,316 of record NC_061873.1, read on the forward strand.
TGTATATATTAAACTCGTGTAAACTCATGTCTCATCGGTTCATATCTTGTTCATTCAGTGCCAGAGTCTATTTATCTATATAACATTTATTATAAAAATTCTTTTTCTGCATGTACATGACAAATTAAGTAAGAAATGATTAAATAATTAAATGATTACAACGCTTACATTATTTATTGTGTGTTTTAATAAATTCTGTAATAATAATAATTAAGATTTAAATTAATTTAGTTTTTTTTTGTAAAAACTGAATAACGTTGATATTAAATAAGACGCTACTTAGACTCGTCTGTCCATTATTGTGAATCATGTGATTTGTAGTGAGGCTTATAAAAGTGAAGTAAGCTCCTTACAGAACACTTTTTCCTGGACCAGAAAGGTGTGTTACATTTAAGTGTTGTGTACATTTAAGGTATGATATAATTTTGTGATAAAGTATATAATTGTTATCGCTTTTTAAATGATTCATAATATATAAATTGTTTTTTTTTTTTTGCAATTATCAAGATACAAAGTTAGTATTAAGGTAATTAGTGATAATGTAAATAATAATAATACAATATAACGATTAGGTACTACGGCTATTATAATGATTAAATAAATATCTGTGCTTCATATAATTTTTAATCGGCTTATAATATTAAAATATTGTAAAGTAATAAGGAAATAGAAATTCCTCTTAAAATATTCTATCGTTAAGTCACTACAAATAAATCTAACAAATACATGTTTTTGCAATTTATAAAAATATTTTTTTATGGCATCGGCAGGCGGGCTTGCAAAATTACCTGATGTTAAGTCGTCACCACAACTCATTTACATTGGCACCGTATGAAAATTTTCAGACACAATCAATGCACCATCAAGCTTGGGACCTAAGATGATATGTCCCTTGTGCCTGTAGTTAATTTGGCTTACTCAACCTGATGGAAGCTTGCTTCTGGTTGATTTTATTACACATCTAATGTAGGCTGAAGTCTGATAACAATTTATTTTGCTTACGTATTGTATAGGATTGCTTAATTATGAGTTTACATTTTTTTATTGAATTACTAGTGTTTATAAACTTCGTATGTGTATCTCATAATGTTTGTAGTCTTCTTATCTGTAAATAGCATAGGAAAAACACGTTCACCCCTTTAACTCAAATGCAGGTAAGCTTTGAAAGGAATTACAATTTGCTCCTGATTTAAAATAATTTTAAAACAATCTTTCTCTATGTTTTCAAAACAAAGTGTCAGTTTCTCATATCCTGGTGCAGAGATTAGTGTTGTTGACTGCGCGGTCACGTAGGCCCCGTGTCAAGTATCATGCGATGGTGAAAATGCAAGGTACCGTGAAGCGTCTCCGCAGTTTATGCCCATGCACGTAGCACTAGCACATAGATTTTTATAGTAACCTCGGCACATGAAACATTGTTTTTTTACCTCTAATATATAAATATATTAGAGGTAAAAAAACAATGTTTTTGACGACCTCCATGGTCGAGTAGTGTGTACACCGGTTTTCATGGGTACGCCACTCCGAGGTCCTGGGTTCGATTCCCGGCCGAGTCGATGTAGAAAAAGTTCATTAGTTTTCTACGTTGTCTTGGGTCTGGGTGTTTGTGGTACCGTCGTTACTTCTGATTTCCATAACACAAGTGCTTTAGCTACTTACATTGGGATTAGAGTAATGTATGTGATGTTGTCCAATATATATATATTTAGGAAACTCATTTGTGCTATATAAAAAAAAAATCATTTTAAGGCGGCGTACGCCCGTACGTAGATTGGGTATTCTGTTCTTTGGCTTCGTACAGAACGGTAGCTAAAAGTATTTTTGTTTGTATTTTTATTTGTGTTTTATTTTGGTATAAAGGTTATGTAATTATATGAGTACATGAGTTTGTATTTTTGTTTAATTTTGTTATTATTTAATTAAGTGTAAGTTTTTTTTTGTTAATAATTTCTGCTTCGAACTCCTAAATATATTTATTTAAATTATGTTTTTAATAATTAATCTTTTATAACATTATTTTGATACAACTTATTTAACTATCTTTTGAAATACTCTAGAAATCTAAAGACATTGATATTATTAAAACTGATATAAAACGACACATATAATTTACTATAGTAATACGATAGTATTACTACGGATTAACAATAGTTAACCGTATAGGATATCCACCGGGAACATTTTTCAAAAATTCACGAAGTTTCTTTACCGCTTGAATTTTTTGGTAACCTGCATTACCCATCATTTTATCTCGATCACAGTACAAAGTCTGTGTTACGATGAATGTCCTTGTAAACTTTCATCGCCGTTTCTCCCTCTTACAGAATTACTTACAAAAATATACCTAAACATCGGTTTAGATATTTCTACCATCGAAAAAGGTGAACTTCCATATTCCCAATTTCATCCTCTTGGATAATGATAAGGGGAGCACTTTCACATAAATAGAAGCTTAAACACCGATTTCCATGTTTGAAATGGCATACTTCCAAACAAACTTAAATCCCCAATTTTACCTCCTTAAGTGATGAAATTTCAAACAGTCAATTTAAAATTGTCCTCAGTAAAAATGGCTATACTAGCGATCTGCTGCGCACGGTTGCAATTTAGTATTAAAAAGACTCAGAAGTGCCCACAGTAAAAATTGTTTGAGTCATAATTTTATTATAAACGATTAATACTTCTTTATCAATATTAAATAGATAAGAATAATTTTGATTTTACTTATTATTGATTGAAATGAACCATTGCTCTAGTTTATATTATGCTCGTAATGTAGATTTTTTTAATCCAATTATATAAGAGTTATGTGACTAAAATTTGAGGGATAGCAAAAATTACTTAAATATTATTATCGAATATTTTTCGTATTTTTTTTTTTTAATTTTAATACGTATATTTTCAAAGTCAAGAAAAGCCATATTTCTTTTGTGTGTATGCCATAAGTCAATTCAATTATGTGAAAAATTCGTATTCACTTTGTGAGCTTATGAAAAGGTATGCTTGAGAACGACGGTCTCCAAGGTCCTAGATCGTGTACATTGTTTGCGGGAGACCGAACTCTAGCACTTTCTAAATAGGGCTTGAACCAGCCCAGAACCAAAACAGTTAAGTCGGAGAAGTTAGGGTACCGTCTTGCATGAGTCCGGAAGCATAGATTGCGACATTCTGGCCCATATAAGCGGTGCTTGTGACCATATAATACCGCCCAAGCTCAAAGGACAGATGTATAAGAGCATCATCCGATCGGTCCATACGGAAGCGAGTGCTGGCCAGCACTATCTCGACACGCTCGAGATGAAAATGCTAAAGTGGATATGCAACGCAACGCGGGCTGACCGAGGTAGTGTCGGGGTCCGGGACGAGCGGATAAGCTCCATGAACGCTGACTGAGGTGGCATGGCCATGTCGTGCGTTGATCTAAGGACTATGTCGGGGGAATATGCCTTGATATATTTGTACCTAGAACTAGGCCTCCCGGGCGCTCAAGGAAGTGATGACTGGACGTCGAGAAACAGGACACGAGAGCCAATGAACACATACACATACACAGGATGACGCTAAAGACCGTGTAAAGTGGAGTAGGCTTAGTCGGAAGATGTTGTATGATGTATGTTTAATTAGTGTTAAAAATAATTAATCTCATGCTCGGCATAAATGAAAACATCTTGAGGAAACCTGCAAGTTTTTGCAAAAAAAAAACCCTGCAAGTGTCGAATGAAAATCTTTCACCAACCAGCATTGAAGGTGCGTGTTAGAATAAATTCCAAATCATTTCTCACAAAAGGAGGCCTAAGCCCATCAGTGGAACTTTACAGTTTGATATTTTTTTTGGCTAGACATATTCCTCTTAACTTATTCAAGGTAAGGCATGTCGAAAATTTAGCAGAGAAACTCGTAAATCACACCTTCATAGTCCTTGAAATTTCTTCTATTATTTTGATAGAAACCCTTGTCAGCTCCATTACGCTCCGACATGGAGACAGTTGTGATCCGCCCGTCCTTCATTTACGCGAATTACGGCCTCCTCGTATTTCCTTCGTAACATTCAGATGATGAATTTTAAAACTCGTTTAAACATCATTTATTGTCCATTTATAGGTATTAAACACACGTTACTTTACGCTGATACTATTTATATATTTTACAGAAATATACAATCGTATATTTTAATATTTGTTATCGCTATTAACAGAAACGGACAGGCGGAACTATCTCACTAGACGAAAGCGATACGACTTATATTACATTGAAGCCACGGAAAAGTGTGCTATTTATTGTTTTTGTAAAATAAAAAGTAAGTTCACGTCGTTTCAATTTCAAATGACTGATTGTATTGGTTTTGATTTTGTCTCAAGTAATGAAATATTTGATTAATTATTCGATTGCCAATATTAATCCCTATTTGTGCTACGAACCTTTCGAAATTGTACATATAAATGGGCCAGGAACTTTGAAGTGGGATTATATTAGATAATTAATTCATATCGAGATTTTCGTTATTACATTTTCTCGGGCTTGTTTTCATACTTTACAATTTTGAGATAATTGCTACACTCAAAGATATTTAACGGATAATTAACGCGTATGAGTACGAATTTTGCATGTTATATCTATATTAAGGTACGCTATAAGATATTCTTGAAATTCGTCGTCTGCAATTTTTTTTTTCTTAAATTCTGTACACAATCTTAACCTGTAATCAGTAGATCTATTGAATGTTTATTTCTTACTAGCTGTTACCCGCGGCTTCGCTCGCGTAGAAAAAGAATATATTTAGAAATTAACTTCAAATATTACGTTAATGTAAGATGTATGTATTTCAGCCCTTAGGGTTGAATATCCAGAAACGCTTAAATGCGAATCAACGCATTTTTAATCGGTAGCCCAAAAAAAATATTTCATGCTTCTAACTTCAAAATGACGGACTTCCAAAATAACTTGTATACGAAATGTCAACCCCTACTTTTTCCTTTTAGGCGTAAAATATCAAGAAATCCTTAAATACGTATCAACTCATTTTTAATCAGTAGCCCAAAAATAAAGTTTCCTGCTTCTAACTTCAAAAATCACGGACTTCCCGACTATCCTATATACGAAATGTCTACCCAATTTCTCTTCTTAGGCGTAAAATATTCAAAAACGCATAAATGCGAATCAACTCGATTTTAATCGGTATCCCAAAAATAAAACTTTTAGCTTCTACCTTAAAAAATAACAGGACTTCCAGACTAACCTGTATACGAAATGTTAACCTCTATTTCCCCCTTTAGGCGTAAAATATCCAAAAACGCTTAAATAGGTATCAACTCATTTATTATCAGTAACACAAAAATAAAATTTCATACTTCTAACTTAAAAAATTACGGACTTGCAAACTAATCTATATAAGAAAAGTCAACCCCTATTAAAGCCCTTAGAGGTAGAATATCGAGAAACCATTAAATACGTATTTAATCGTTTTAATCAGTATCCCAAAACTAAAGTTTCATGTTTTTAACTTAAAAAATGATGGACTTTCATAAAAACTTCCAACCCATATTTCACCCCCTTAGTGGTAGAATATCAATAAACACTTAAATACGTATTTAATCATTTTTAATCAGTATCCCAAAAATAAAGTTTCATGTTTCTATCTTAAATAATGACTGTCTCCCATAAAAACTTCCGACCCCTATTTCACCCACTTAGTGGTAGATTATCTGGAAATGCTTAAATAAATATCTCGTCATTTTTAATCAGTATCAAAAAAATAAAGCTTCATGTTTCTAAATTAAAAAATTACGGACTTTCATACATACTTTCATCCCTTACTTCACCCCCTTAGGAATAGAATATGCAGAAACGCTTAAATATTTTTGTACTCATTTTTAATCAGTATCCTAAAAATAAAGTATTATGTTTCCAACTTAAAAAATAACGGACTTCCATACAAACGTTTAACCCCTATTTCACCCCTTTAGGGGTAGAATTCCCAAAATTCCCTTTTTAGTGGGTGTTATGATATGTTATATATAACCTAAAATATAAGTTTTATGCTTCTATTTCTAAAAATGACAATATTTTCAACAACTTACAACCTTTCATCCCCCTTTTCACCTCTTTACAGCACTTTATTTCATCTCTAGACTATTTGTGTACCAAATTTCATTTAAATCGATCCAGTAGTTTTGGTGTTTGGTGTCAGACAGAGTTACTTTCGCATTTATAATATTAATATGGATTTTTTCGTGCTTCCTTATTTCAATATTTATTAATTAATATAAATATATTAACATCAATAGAAACTCGCACAGACTTCGCCGGTAACAGATATTTTTATTATCTGAGCTATCGTTTTTAGATTTGGAATGGAGCATATAATCAAATATTTTAAATCGAACAGCATCACGTCATATGCTCTTGTGCGATTCGCGGTTTAATCTTTGATGATAATTGTTCTTCCCTTAGAACTTTTGTTGAAAACCTTTCGAGTAAAAGATTATTTTCTATTTTATTTGTAAATAATGACTAAATTATTATTTTATTTATATTGGTAGATTTACATCCTGTTTTAAATGGATAAAGTTAGCGTTATTTTTAATAAAAAAAGGGACGTAATCAACTATCATTACATAGTATAAAACACTGCCTGTCTTGTGTATGTTTTAATCTTTAAAATTACTGGACGGATTTTCATGCGGTTTTTTTAAATTGATAGATTGATTCAAGAGGAATGTTAAAATGTATAATACATGCATAATATAGTAGAGAAACACTGATTATTTTAGAGGTATTTAAAGTGATGTCGAAAATAAGCACAATTTTTTGCGTTACATTGCAAACGCTGACTGAACCCTACGAGATAGATCAAAATTATATACTATAGTATGGTACAACTTAAAAAGGTCTTCAAAATATCCACTGGTATATGTCTGTCTCTTAGGGATAAGTCACAATAACCATTTTTTATCCTTTACTTTTTACGCGAAATAATGGCTTATTTTCGAAGCGATTTTAAGCAACACAGCATTAATCCCTATCCAATTAAGTACCTTAAATACACTGTGCATTTAATATGGATCAATATGGCCCTTACAGCATGTAATTTAAATGAATGTTTTCGAAGATATCACAGATTTAAAACATAGCGGTTTGTTTTGTCTAATGACTGAAAAGCTGTGCATTTTGTGTAGTGTATTTACTATTGCACCCGTGCGAAACCGGGTGGGTCGTATCTTATAAAATCTATCTATTTTGTAATCATAATGTTTACTGCGTTATTAAAAATAAAAAGTACGCTTACGAGTTTATCTCTGTATTAAAAATATTTTAATTTCAGAATGAAAACTGTCTTTTATATAAAGAATATTTCTGCTGTCGCGTTCTGTGCATGTTCGCTCGTCGTTAATCCAATCAAATCATACTTTTTTATTTATTTATTTAATAATATCCACGGGCTCACAGTTACCCGTGCCTTTTTTTACTTCATATTTTTATTTGATGGTAGCGGTTCACTATTTACTTATTGGCTAAACATAAACAGATCGTCGCTGGGGTTGGAGCTTGCCGTTCTTCTCGAATGACGTGGCCCATACTCATTTTTTTTTGTTGTGTTATTTTAGTAGTTGTTGTTCGTACTTGTTTAAAAGAATGAAATAGATGGCGCGCGAGAAGGTGCAATGATCGCCGCTTTTCGCAAATAATACATAACGGAACTTATACAACGTTCAGGATATACCGGCTTAACCGAACACATTATAGATGTAACTGTAACTGCAGACTGTGCTACAGAAGTCGGTTATAATTCCAAGTAAACCTCATATACTTCTGATTATGCATTTCAGTTCACGAGAAAGCAATTCAACATTTAAATTTGTTATGATTTAAGTTGCAAGGATTATTTTATTTAAAATAAAATCCTTTTGATAAAGCAATTTTTTACATATTTTTCTTCTGCGCGAACTGCTCGGAATAGCAGCTTGTTTTTTGCCGTCAAAAATGGTAGGAAGATTGAGTATTTATTTGTTCTGAGACTCTGGAATGCGATTCATCAGGAAAATGATACTGATAATTGCTATTTGTAGTTCTGATTTGTTGATATTCGATCAAGTATTTTATCATAATATTGTAATATCATTAAATATGCAACAATTATGCCCATCCTCGTACCAGATACCAAAAAACGATTGCATTTGGTTTACCGCACTATGAAATTCCAATTTTATGCACTTAAATACATTTTATTCATTTGATTTTGTTCAAACAAAATCCACTGAATTTATTTTAATTAAAATTACATTATAATACGATAATTATTCATTAAATATCGCACTAACTGACATGCATACACACACTACACTTTCGTCTAAAAACGCAGAATGTATACGCAAAATCGCGCGCAAAGTCGCAACGTAGTAAGATATTTTATTATTATTTATGTCATCTAAGTAGGCAAAGTAGCCTATAGGCCACCTGATGTAAGTGGCCACTATTGCACATAAACATTGACAAGTATGTATGAAATATTATTCGGTACAATATCAATGCGCAAACCACAAAAAATATTTATTTCTTAACATAAAAATATAATAAACTGGTACATGTTGAATTATAATTAACATATAATTATAAATAACAAACAAATATCAATTATTCTTTATATAATATTTTTAAGAAATGTAGCACAGATTTCTTAAATATCTATAGACAGTATAATTTTTTAAGTGAGATGGCCAATCCCGAAATAACTAGGAATACCGACTAATGCTCAAAGGAGTCTCGGATTCTGTTCTATATTTGTCGCGAAATTATGTTTAGTTAGCCTAAGCCATATTTTACAGTAAAAAACCTTTAATATAATGGCTTGAAACAAAAAGTACTTATATAAATAATATGTTATAATATAATAGACAGGGGATAACACAGGAGACAGGGCAATTTTAGTAGTTTATTTTTGTACGTTGTAAATCAGGTATTTGCACATCGGTATGTACCTACGACAAATATACTTTAAAAAAAACAATAACAAAAATGATTTAGTCGGTATATTAGTCAATAATTGCTATATTACCTCACTGAAAAGCAAGACTTAGAACTATGCGAAAGTTCTTACTGCTTGGTGCTCTCAAACCGTAAACACGTAGAACTTGTTCTACACAGTAAGTTATTTTCAATTATTTTCAATATTTATGTAACAATTTTTAATATATTACTTAATAATAGAACGATATTTTATAAAATTATAAATAGTATATAATTTTATTGAAATAATTTATTAATAATGTCAACCAATTAATGAATATAAAGAAAAATAAAACAAAATAATAGAGAATAAAAAAAAAAACTGCAGTTTACACAAACACGCGAAGAAGTACCCGCAAAGGTTGAAATAAGAGAAAAAGTCATACATCTTTCAAGGTATACGAGTGCAAGAATAGACGTTTCACCTAAAAAATAATTAATAATAAATATTTATTAATGATTCACAGATTTTCTAATTCATATTCTAATCATTACAAATTTCTTAAATTCGTTCAACTAAATGCAATTGTCAATATTAATCTGTGATTAACAAACAATTCATTAATGAAGCATTTGATTGCGGAACAAAAGACATACAAGTCCCAATTATGTAAATCGAAGGTTGATTCGAGACAAGGGTCGACAAGCGTGTAAAATAATTTCAGTAGATTAAGATGGCGAATGGTGGAGATTGTTTCAGAGTAATTATATACTACAATTTCTACAAATTTACATACATTGTCTTAAAAAACTTTATACGATAAGCTCAAAAATTACAAATTTGTAAGCATTCGATTTAATGCGCACCTTTTTTTTTAAATATTCGAAACAAAGCAGAGATGTAACTTTTTTCGGTTTCCAAAATTTATCCAATAAATTATATTCAATTAACTCATAATATCTATATTTTCATAATATATTAAGATAACGTCGCGTTAGAATTGTTTGTCTACAAAGTTGTGATTTATGCGGGTTCATTATAACTTTATGCGTATATTTTAGTCATAACTGTACGTGGAATCATTCCTAGGGTTAATTATAGGATTATTATAAGAACTGCGAAAAGCAACGTATTTACAATACATATTATTAAGATATGACAAACTAAATAAATAATACAACGTAGACTTTCTTTCCTCTTTTAATACTACATTAACTTTATAATGTTTAAGAGTAGCTACAATTTTCATATAACGCTCTCTTTCATAAGTTACCGCGACATAATAGTCTCAGAGACAAAGAAAGCGATACTTCACAATGCTTTATTACCAGTTTTTAATCTTCGTTTCGAGTTCAGCGCTATTCGAGTTTACAGACATATTTAGGCGACAACGACGAATATTTTGATGTTGCAGATACAATCTCGTTTATAAACCGTATGATTGGGTTAATTCAAAAACTTTACAAACGTAATAAATTCTTCTAAATATTCAATGTTTTTGCTATCTACTAGCCGCCCGCGAATTTGTGCGCGTTTGAATTTAACAAAAAGTTATTGTTGTAGCCTAACTTACTCCTTATTACAGCGGCTATCTGTCAGTGAAAGTCGAAAAATCGGTCGGAAACCACCGAACCGGATTAGCCGGAACAAACAGACAGACAAAATTGAGAAATATGTTATTTTGTTATATGTATCGTGTATGTGCATTTAGTAAAAAGCGGTTATTTTAATATTACGAACAGACACTACAATTTTATATGTATAGATTGTATATTACAGTGACCATTTGAATTACAAACGAGTCAAAACTATAATTTCAAGATAAAATAATTTTAAACTCAACTTCTCTATTAATTCGTACAAATGTTAATAGAGTATCCGTTTTTGTTTATATAAATAACTTGCACAATTGTACCTTTACTGTTCAAATTGTTTGTTTTCATTTTGGCGGTAGAACTTTTCATCGCTCCGTATATTGCTGGTGGATTCAGGTAACATATTCTTCGTTCTCTGTGGAAAATTTTAATATTAAAGCTAGCACGTAGATGAGCAAAGTTTCTTCATCGAGCGATGCGAGTTTTTGTATACACCTACATTGTCTGTTGTGAAAGCAAAAGAAGAAAAATGAACGCGCCTACTTTCAAAATAAGCACAATGTTTGTTTAAAGGCGCTCGAAAAACGCACATAATATCTCCAAAGACACATTCAACGATAAATCTAAAGAATAAAAATTTAAATTATATTTCAATCTAATACAATGTATCTTACAATCTGTCAGTCGGTCGTAAGTCGGTCGATAAAATCATACTTGATTTGCAAAGTTTGTTTTGTATAAAATATAAGTTTAATCATTAATAATTGCAACAGGTAAATATCAGGCACTGTATAACTACTACAACTTTCTAAAACATAATATATAACTTTAATAACTGGAATATGACACTGCAACACTATTAATAACGACCTCCTCCCATCCCGACGTTGTAGACATCTAGCAAGCCATTGGTCTTAACTTGATATAATGGTAGATTCCCACTAGACTTACGTATCGCATCGTGATTAGTAAATGTTGGAAAATCTTATAGAATTTTTATAAAGATCATGTTATAATTTAGTACATGCCATTCTAACATGATCCGTTTTGATTCTTCCGACGTATCACTAATTATCATACTATAGGATACAGTTTGAAATGTCGTAAGAAGGCAATACGATATATTGATTTGCACGATAGTCTCAACATAAAAACTCAATACGACACTGCTTGGAAGTCTAGTGTGAATCTGCCTTAATACACTTGATCCACTGCCACACTTGCACTTTAAATGAAATCATAGGTTACGCTATTGTAAATTAACAGAGCTATTTTAGAATATTATTAAGTCTGCGTATGATCTAGTATTTGAACTTGTATTTGTATAAATATTTATAAAAACTCTTAGTGTGAAACTAAGTAGTTATTTGTACTTAAAGTTATGTATTATAGAAATAGCAAATATGTAAATGGAACGAATAGGATTGGATTTTCGAGAACGTTATAGAATATTAATATTTATTTATTTATTGATCCTTTATTGCACCCAAACTTAAAACTAAAAATTACATTATTGCTACACAAAGTTGCATGAGGTGCAACAGGCGGTAATATATATCCCATCAAAAACATAAATGTAAAAATGAGAGCCAAGTTAAATATTATGATATATACCTTGGTTGTTGTCTTCAACGACAAAAGAAGTGAGATCTAAATTTGTGCCAAGTTAAATAGTCTTTTCTGAAATTTATTTATAACTACATAAAATATCATTTCTTCTTATAACTTGGGGTAATATATTGTTGCCTAAGGTCTGACTTGGCTAGTTCTTATATGTTTATCAACACATATTGTAGTTTGTGTTTAGAATAACAAATTATAACTCAGAACATCTAAGAAGAATTGAGGACAGCTCAGTATTGCTTAGTTAGTATTAACGTACATTAAGAGCTGCGATGGTCCAGTCACTAGAAAACATGAATCTTAACCAGATATTGCGATTTCATATCCAGACAAGTACCATTGAATATTTGCGTGCTTAATTTGTGTTTATAATTCATTTGTAACAGGCTTAGAACTTACGAAGGCTATAATATAATTCGTATATGAGAACTAGCCAAGTCAGACCTTAGGCAACAATATATTACCCCAAGTTATAAGAAGAAATGATATTTTATGTAGTTATAAATAAATTTCAGAAAAGACTATTTAACTTGGCACAAATTTAGATCTCACTTCTTTTGTCGTTGAAGACAACAACCAAGGTATATATCATAATATTTAACTTGGCTCTCATTTTTACATTTATGTTTTTGATGGGATATCACTACTTTTTGTATATAAATTATTAGTAGGTACTTATTAATAACAAAATTAATACCAAATGGTTTTTGTTAAGCTATTCTATTTTCTTATGTTTACGGGGTATAATTGTCTTTTTTTTGATACGTTCTTATTTTTCTTGTAGGTACCTCTGAAATGTTCTAGTGAATTGCCCATTCAGTGTCCGGATATTTTTTACGCGTTTTCTGTTTATACTTAATTTGCCCAAGTAGGGGTGGTATAATGTACGCAAACGGTTGTACACTACAATAGAGCTCTCTTGTGTCTTGATTTGACTTGGACCTAAATTGATAAGATGTACTCCATCTAAGTTTTTAAATCTAGAGAGGCCAACGTAAGCCTGCTCTTTACTAAATATAGAGGAGCCTATGTCGAAAAGAACACCGTCAAGGCGAAGGCCTTGTGATTTGTGTATAGTAGTAGAATATGCTAAGCAAATAGAGAATTGTTTCCTTTGAACATATATGTACATTACTTAATATCTGTAACTTGGTTTGGCTTCTAGTTCGCAAATTAAATTATGTTTAAACTGAATTGTTATTTTACGTGCGCTATTGCTGTCATAAGTTTTGATTGCTGGTTCTTACATCATTTTTTTTATTTTACAGTTATTACAGGAACTATAAGTATATAAGTGTTCCTATAGACCCAATAAAATGAAAAATTATAATAAAATGATAAAAAATTACCAGTTTCAGATTTTTTCCTTTATATTGGCCTAATTATCTACCTGCATGCCAAATTTGAACTTTCTAGGTCACCTGGAAGTAGGTTATAGTTTTGATCTATAGGTCAGTCAGTGATAAAAATGACGATTTTTAGACGTTAATATCTAAATAACCATTTGAGATGCGTTTATGAAATTTGGAACACATATGTATCTCACGAGTCTCAATATATGAGCCAAATTTGACACATTGATGTCAAATAGTTTTTGAGTTATGAGGAGGTCAAAAGTGGCTCCAAATGGTTCGTGTAATATTACACACGGTGCTGCACGCCAGTTCTGATACTAGAACTTGGCTGACACGCTACCGCGTGTCTAGATTTAATATGATAGTAGTGGTAACATTTATAAGGTTAAAAGGGATTCGTTAATAGGGGGCTTTCGGGGTGGTAGCATGGCTCATGCATCAAAATGTTATGAGACAAACATTGCATTACAATATAAATATTTAAGATTTAATCTTTATTTATCAATGAATTTACCTAATTATCAATTATGCATATCATCATATCAGACAGTGTAGTATAAATGTAACAAATTTTTTGAAAGTAGGTATATGTTACTAACTACTACACTGTCTGATATGATTGAAATCTGTTTATTTGATAAGATAGAAAGTTAAATCATATCAAATTTGTTTTGTCTAGAGCAATTTCATATCATGAAATGGACGCGACAGCTTTATTTGAGTGCACAGTTAAATACGAAAATAATATATAACAGTTTAAATGCCCTGTAATTAAAATTAGATATTAATATGCATACATTTGTTATAATATTAAACACAACGAATATATTTAAATATAAACGAGAGCTATAAAATATATATATGATTTTGGATGGAACTCATCAATTTATGCGAAAGTTTAAATAAATGGATACTTAAAAGCCAGGCTTAAAATTCATTTAATGTAGTTTAAAATTGTGCATGGTATTCCATTTACAATTATTTATTTAAAATTGTATTTTTGTTCATTATTTTATATTTTAAATGGACCAATGATTTGAGTTGTATACGAAAAATGCGTCATGCATTTTTCGTATACAACTCAAATCATCATGTTATTTATCATACTTATAATTTATACTCTTTGTTATTTTTACTCTATCCAATATTTTTGCCATAAGTGTATCGGTTTATGACATTAGTGTATAGTGCCATCAAATTGTTAATATTATTTAACAAACTTGATAACAACAATACTCATACAAATATACAATCCAATAAAATCTACATCCAATTACTCTTACAATTCTCAAAGAAAGACTGTCCCGAAATTGACTCGAAAATAATAGCGAATATAATTATTAAATGTGACAGACTTTTTATATTATAATGGCTCAGAATGGTTGTTGTTGTCAAAAACGAATCGTATGTGTTTGTTTCACAAACGCACACAAAGGATCTGTGACATCGATTAGACCTTACACTTGTCAAATTTTCCGTCATGGAGTAATATTGCAACTGTTTTATGAATATTTTAAAGTGAGACTGAAAAACAAATAATATCGTATTTTTTTCATGACACCAGTAGAGTTTCTGAATAAACTTTTCTGATTAAAATAAATAAAAAAATACTTCATAAGTTGGTTGTGGGATAGTGCGAAGTTATCATTTTTAAATCAAATATTTAGACGTATACGATATAACAATTGGATTTGGAGTGTGTTTAACACATGCGACAAACATTATGATACAAATATTTACATGCACACATACAGGCATACATCCTACTAAATAATAAATAAACTCCGAAAATAGAATTAACGACTTACAATGCAATTGTAAAATAAATGAATAAAACGTGTTATTTATTGGAACAAAAAATAAAAGTAAAAGTAACGAAATTATATTTATGACTACGACGTTACACTACGAGTTTTCGAAACGAGGGCGCATTTCTTTTCTATCCCGGGAGTAATATTAATGCAGCTGTCTGCGCGGTCACGTAACCATCGAGTCGAGAGTCGAAGAGCGTCGTCGAAGGGAGCGCAACGACATTTTCATGGCTTATGCCGTTGCACGCTACGCGTCACCACCTCTGCCTTTGTTCAACTTTTTAGCTTTTGAGCTAAAATTTAAGTAACTAAAAATTAATAAACTAGAAATAGTTTGTGATAGTTAGGCAAGACAATTTCAGTATAACTTTACATATACTGACATACATTTGAATATACCTGATATATTTTAAATATTCGTGTAAGAAATGTACACTACAAATTTTATAGCAAATTTATAATATAATTTTTATAAAAAGACAGAATTTAAAATGCTTTTTATGTTTCAATGTTTTAGAAATAAAGTTGCAACAAACAAAGATGCGAGTTTTTTGTAAAGAATTACGCGGTCGTATTTTTTTATCCCTAAGGAGAAGTATTTCAAAATACTCATCTTAAGAAGATTTTTCTTCATACCGAGTTTTTTAAATTATAGTTTTAAATAAATTTGTCACTTTAGTGTTTTTACGTGTAATAAAACTATTGATAATATTACTAGGCTCACATCCTGCATATCCGACAGCTTTTTTTTTTACATTTGTGTCAAACTACTACAATATAATTTATTGCTAATGATTCTCTGATTTCGTCGCGTAATGATAATTAACAAGCAAACAGACGATATTATTGTCGCTTTTGTAAGAGTATAGATTTATCTAAAATCATATATTGAATAATTATTTATTACAAATTTTATATTGACTTTGGTACTCTTAGTTGAAGTCTGTAGGTACAAAAGATATTTTTATTCATCAGTTAGTGAATAAACCCTTTAAGAAAGATATCCGTTGTTGACCTTGCTTGAGAGGGCGTTACCGATAAATATCTCTCACCACCTGTGCCCTGTGTTTACGGAGAAAAGTGTCACAAGTCTGTTCAGCTCGATGTCTCGACTCGCACTGATTTGTTAGCCGACAGAGGGGCTGCACTGCGATTTACGAACATTGTTGCAATAATGAGCCAAAGCCTTACGAAATTAATCCGAATAATTACGTAAACAATAAAATTTTTATTTATATTCTGTTATATGTAATTATTTTTTGTGGAAAGAAGAGGAAATGCTTTGAATATTGTTAATTAACACAATGTATATTGTTTAAGTTTTTTCGATAACGATTACATAAAAAAAGGTTTAAGTGAAACTCAAATAATGTCACTTTACGCAAACCCACGCCTTAAAAGTTGTTTCCGCGAGACTGCTTGACAAAATCGTTCTTCACTTTATCCCCTACGTGTCCACATCATCATTGATTTGTAGGAAACCTTCACACCATACGACCTTTACACAATTCATGTGTGTTGTGATTCAAAGCTGATTAATAACCGACTAACACCCTTTCCATAACCATCAATTATTTCAGTATGTTTACTGAAAAGGAACATTTTAATGAGAAATAGTATATAATAGTACAATAGATATTAATTTTGTAGGTTACCTAATAGACTTAATTAAATACAGAAATATTGAGTGATGAAATGTTTGTGAATGTTATAAGTTACGTTAAAAATTGTACTATAAAAATATAAAATAATCGTCTTCTTAAAACTGATTTGTTATGCAGGGTATAACTTTTTCATGAAATTGTACGCTTAATGAGACCTCATAAAATGATCATACCAGAAAGAATACAATTAAAAATTTTATCAAAACTTCGTCGTTCTCATTTAGGAATAATAAAAACTGGAGCAATATTAATTCTGGTTTCTGGGCGTTGATAATACGATTGTAAGATTAATAGGTTCTCGTGAAACATGAATTTGGCTTTGGATAACTCTCAGGATCCTTCCGTGACGTCAGAATACCCGTAACTTTTAAAACTGCCATTGATATTTTAGGTCCGCTTTATGGGTTTACATATTTAATTATAGAAGACGCATGTACAAATTGGGCAGAGCGCACAATATGAAAAATTCTACGGTGACGCCGTTGAATTTTTCGATTATTTATCGAAAAGAAGTTATAAAAATAATTGATTTATGAGAACATTCGGCTGTATCAATAACTATTATTAGTAATAGTGACTCATTTTGTATCTCATATTTTCCAAGTAAAGTGTTAATTTATTGGTATTTTGCAAGTGATGTACCTAAACCAACGTTATAATACATTTTAAAGGCAAATAGTTGGCTTATTTCCTTTTTTCGCACAATTGTTTAATATATTATATATTCATACATTTCTATTATCAATACGTTCTATAATTTTATTGTAAATAAAGTGCAAATCATAGGTAAATATGTACGTTATCTAGTCTAAATTTGCATGCGGTGACAACCTGAAGGTGGAATTATGTGTAATCTGTGTGTAGTGGTTCTGTTTAAAAAAAAACGAAAATAAAGTTATTTGAGTCTTAAATTTTAATTTACGAAAAACTGTTACTTTATCATTTGAAACTATAGAATTTTATTTTGTTGAAGATTTGTTTGATCGCTATATTTTTATTACCCTAACAATATTAAACAAATACATTAACAATTAACAGTACTATTAGTTTAACATATACAGTCAAGGGCCTTTAACTTTACCTAAACTTTCTAAGATTGGAATGCAGTTGAATTAGGTCAATTGGCGGTTAAGTCCCATCCGGATACATTTAACATTTAACCGCAGCATGTCGAGGTTAACTTTAGTAAAGCTAAATTTTACTTTATTAAATAAATATAGTTCAAGTTATAATAAATCTGTAAACAACACAAAATAATGAAGACTGAGAAAATCAATAATGATATTCCAATTGTAGATTTTTCAAATTCAAAATATCAATTGCAAGTCGTAACAGCCAATCAGAAACATGACACAATTCCGATATCGGTCATAAACGAAGAATTCTCTCGAGGAAATATCACAAATACAACAATTTAATCAACTACACTTATAACGTCCGTATTACTCGACTCAACGAAAACAAAAAGTAACATAATACGAGACCATTAAAAATACCTACGTCCTTATGGAACTCATAAAGAACTTCTCTGTACTCATCCCTTTCTGAGAACCCGCATCGCTCAATTCAAACATTCAGGTATGGAATTTCCTTACTTTCTTGTCCTACGCCAAATATTAAATTCTCTTACCGACGTATTAATATTCGCAATGACGGGCGCCCGACCTCACCTTTTCTCTTGTGCTCTAGAATTTTATATCTGGCAGTTATTTGAGAAATTACGAACTCGGCTTCTTACCATTTATTTTATTTTCAGTACTATTAGTAATGATTATTTATTAAAGAAATATTTACTGTTAGACGAAAGGAAATATTAAACATATTCTATTCGTTCTTATTCAGTTAATTATAACTATTAAGGCACCGCTTATCACTAATAAATAATTACTAGAAATGGCGTCAGGTTCGATACTTGTAGGGAGTTAAATAATTTTCTTTCCCCTTATAAATTTGTCAGTACGAATAAAATTAAATACAAACCACTGGAACCTAAAATATGTAATTAACTAACGATTAAACCGAAAGGAGAACTTAGTTGGGTCATCTTACAAAAACACAACTTATTCAAAAGGTCGTTAACGCCATATTCATCATTTGTTAGATTAGAATGGCAGTGCTGAGATGTATGTATATATCAGCTTTTCTAATATTAAGCAAAAAACAGAGTGGAGCCACAAATAAAATTTTTACCTTAGCGATATTTATATTTACTTTTTTCTATTCTAAAAGGTAAAACGGTATACTTGTATTTGTTCCATATTTGTTCATGCACGTACATATATAGTTTCAATTTTTGAATAAAGTTTTTAATCGTCGGAATTAAAAATATCCGTTATATCTATCACGTTGTGTACAAAATTTGGAATTTAGCTGAATTTCAAAAAAGGAAGCGGTTAAAATATATTCCACGCTCAACGTTTTTATTATACTAGTCAAAAACGGCTTAACTTATTTTAGATGAATAAATATTTATTTTATTGTGATAGGTTATCGGAACCACATATTTTCGTTGACGATTGTCATGTCATAAATGAATGCTTTTCATGTAATTTCTTATATATGTCAATAATGTGACAACCTATTTAAATCACTTAAACTAATTCATATAAGATATGGACATAATTTATTATTTTTATAGATATTGAATCATTAGATGCATAGATATGTATAAATGCCGCTTTCTTTAACGGCCAATTACACTCGTTTCCCCTTGTCACGAAATTTTTCAACAGAAAATGCACTAACAGCAATAAATAATTTAAAATTTTCAAGAAATATAGACATGTACCGTGTAATATAAACAAATATTAAGAAAACATATCGGATAATTTTTCAATGAAAAGCATCATCGTTTTTTTATACATTAATCTTTTTTTTTTTATTTACAGTGTGTATTTAAAAAGGTGATGCATCAACAACAGAACAGCCTGGTTGAATAAGCTTAAGGGCAGAGGAGGCCTTTCCCCGCTAGAGACGTTAGTAGCACCGGTCTTTAGTTTTCACCAAATCTATTTCAATTTTAATTACTTTCATATAAAGAATATGTAATTAACCCTTTCAAGTAATAAAAAGCAAGCTATCCTCTTGCATAATAAGTTTTTATAATAAAGTTTAGTTTTATATTCTTTTGAAAAATAGAATCACCGTAATACTCTTAAATCATTAATTGAATTGATAATACGCAGAGTGCAGTCGCGGTAGCACTTCATTATTCGTTTGTCTGAAAACTTTGTATGGAGAATGACATCTCCATAAATTTTACATTATTCGACTGTACCGCGGTCGGTATTGTCTTCTAAAACAGCCTGAGCACGGCTTGAACAATAAAACTCATTCATTCCTTTACAAGACAAATGTACACCTCCAGATTAATGGTTAAATAATTAAGAATTAAAATAAAAGTTAGAACATTATAATTTCATATTTCAAGTAGACGTAATATTCGGTATGATTTTTAACTTATATATATACTATACATACCTATATAAAAATAGAGCTTCTGCCCGCAGCTTGATCCATGAGTTACTTGAGGTGACCTTTGTATTAAGTCGAACATATCTCTATACTATTTCCAAATATACAAAACGTTTATATTTAAAATATTACATAATTATACTATTAATATATTGATGGTTTTAATAATAAACATTGTGTAGCGGGCGAGTTATATTGATTCCTTGTTCCGTCATTTACAATCATTTGAAATTCGAAAATAGAAGACAGCATTGTGTTACCACACAATCCGTAATACAATTTTCTTTTTATTTTAAATAAATAAATTATATGTAGGTAGAACTATGAATCTATACTAGTATTATAAGTGTGAAACTTTGATGCCTAACACCTGACGTCTAACCCCTAAAATACGAACAAACCTATAAATGTTACAACATAAGTGACAACCTATAAGTGTTAGATAGTGATTGAATAGTTAAACAATGATGTCTTCTTCTTCGGAATGTTAATTCAGTGATTGGAATTCAATGAGAGAAAGAGGTAAACAAGTTTTAACATGATTATCCAACACGTTACATACAATGTCATATGTGTATATTAAAAATATTTATTACGAAACGTTAGATATAAGTTGACTAACATTAATACCAGGAAAATACAATTATATAGGAATTGCAAACATACAAAAGTGCACATAAAATCATTTTTTTATAATTCAATTCCATTTGTGCAAAACCGACAAATTATGATAAAGTTTTATTATGATGTACTTATTAAATATACATTTAAACGTAGTATGTTCTTTTCGCGTTCTCATAAACAATCATAAAACAACCTATTTGATAAAATATAATTTAACTTGAATGCGATTAAATTTTTTAATAACAAAAAAAAAAAAACAGATTAAAAATTTTAATATAAATCTACAAAAAATAATTGTATATTTCTTTGCCTAGATGTAAAAAAAAAGTATTAAATCGTCAAACTACAACGAAGCAAAAGTATGTCAACAGATAAAATAGATGACTTTTACTTAGTCTGTGGGTGAAACATAAATAGGAAATCGCAATCGAAATAGGCCGATATAAATATATCTGTAACCGCTTCGTAAATGTCCACGATATGAAACATCTATAATAATGTGCATTAATAATTTGCGACAAAAATGCGAAAAATAATTATTTAACCAGATTACTATGGGCTAATTATAATACAAATCGTATAGTTCAATTAAAATAATAAAACACTGAATTCTTCGCATTTTATACGTAATATTATTATACAAAAACCGACCGAATTTTCTTAAGTATTTGAGTTATTCGTTTCGCAGAATATATTAAAATGCACAAGTGTGTGTATGTGTAAGTGTGCGTGAAGACATAAGGGCACTCTCTATTCCATGACCTTTATAATCCAATGGGACGGCAAATTTTACAAGACCGTACAGCATTTAGGCGGCTTTACGTCCTTTTCGAGATATGGAAATATAAGCACTGCCTACTTCCAGAATCTGAGCTTCTACAGAGAATTTCTCAACAAAATAATCAATAACTTCTATGAGCCCAAATCGTGGTTCAAACCCATAAGCTCATGGTTTACAACCTTGTATGCTACCCACTAGACTAACGAAGTATTGTTTACTAAGTAGATTGCCCACATATGTGAGCATAACGTATGGTTAACTAAACTAAAAAGTTGATTGAGTTGTCCATAGAGAGTGAGAACTAAGAAATTATCAGCCTTCGTTGCGTTGATTCTTTAAATACTTTCGTAAGCAATTACTGAATGCGAGACTGGTACCACACATTGTACATTGATGGTACACTACCAAAAAACTTACACTAATACAACTGTACTTAGTTTCAAGTTAATCAAACGAACGTTGCGTGAGCGCAACTAATACGAGCACAACGACTAATTCTATTTAATTTCCTGCATGTATTATCATATTCGATTTACGCTAAAATATTATTCCTCCTCATCCCTGCGATTGTCATGGTAATCGGTGGAATGGTACAGAAATAGATGCGCTGCTATATCATCAAGTTGCAAATTACAACAAATTAAATAGTATTAAAACCTATTCTATGAAAAAATACGTATGTATACGGCAAACTTTCATGATGATCACTTAAGCAGTATTGAAGTCTAGGAATTTCAAGCAGATATCCATTGATAAATAAGATGAGATAATAATAATAAGATTAATATGATGTGTTCAAAAGATAAATAATTAAAAATAATTTCAGGCGCCTGTTCATTAGATATTTTAATATACGTCAGACTGCAAACTTTGATAAGAGACTTACTGATAAATTCTATACTATTTGAATATACGACAATGGATGTCACTTTAAGTAGGTCGAGCTAAAGCTGAGACAATATTCATTACTTTCCTTAGGCAAAGACGAGAACTACAAATATGAGGTTAATAGGTTGAACGTAATATTACTTATCAAGAAAATCTTACGAAATCTAATAATTAAAATTAATTTGTTTGTCAAACGTAAGCGAAATAATCTTCTATCTATATAAAATAACATGTCCTGACTGACTGATTTATCATCGCCGAGCGTAAACTATTGAAGTTAGGACCATGATATTTGGTGAGTAGGATCGATTTATTGAGTAGACACCCTTTTTTTTTTTTGTTTAACGAGGAGGAAATGCATTTACGCATGCCGCCCGGTCGGGGGACCGGGACGGGTATGTGGGACTCAACCGGGAACTAATGCCCCGTGCCAGGGCACGCTAGTGCTAATGCCCTGTCCTACCCACTAAAACCATCCTCGGGTTTCCACCATGCCGCCGAGTGGTGAGGCCACGGGATCGCCAAGAGCATGCAACCGCGACCCCACCAGCGGCAGCCGCCGTAAGGCGGCTGAATATTCATGGAAAGCGCGCCTAGTGCGCGCCTTCCCCCTCATCCTCCACGCGGGAATGTGACGAACTCCCCCGAGTCCGCCACTAGAGGCTGGGCGTCAACGAAGCTGACGCCCTGCGGCGGATAAGATGGTAGGCTCCGCCGCTGACCGCCGGTGTGAAACACCTGGGAGTCTCGAGTAGCGAGCCCTCCCACTCCCTCCTAGCCAACGAAGCCACTCACATGGTCCGCCCTGATGCCGATCAGGGACATACCAGGAGCAGCCCCGCGGCATCCCTCCCGCCAGTCTTAGCCGTGGCCGACGAGCAAGCTCAAGCCGGCCCCGTTGCCCAGGGTACACCACGAGGAGGTGACTGACATGTACCCCTATTGAGTAGACACCCACTAAGGAAGGAATTTTGGTAATTATACCCATAAGGGGGTGAAATAGGGGTTGAAAGTTTGTATGGAAGTTTGTCCTTTTTAAAGTTAGAAACATGAAACTTGATTTTTGGGATACTGATTTGAAATGAGCAGATACATATTTAAGCGTTTCTGCATATTCTACCCCTAAGAGGGTGAAATAAGGGTTGAAAAAGTGTATGGAAGAAACAGTATATATTCCACGGATACCTTTGATACCATCAGAATACCTCTTTAAGTTCAAGAGAGTATGGTTTGCGCTTAAAGTCTGCTTTGGCAAGTCAATTAATAAAGAACAAGGTCAAATTTTTAAAATGGCCGGAGTAGACCTAAGAGAACTCTGTTTTTTGAATGGACAAGACAATGAAGTTTTAAATAACCTGTTCGAGAGTGCGCTATACAAACAGTCTGGTGGATCTAGCCCACGAAAGTCGAACCACAAATGTGGTATACAAAGAGGTCTAAAATTAACGTAATATTTTATATTATTCTGTAGATAATCAATTTCCAAAAGCCGCGGGCAATAGCTAATAAACATAAAGTTATACGGAAAGAAACGAAAAACAGCACATTGGTACGAGTATAGTTAGAGTAATTATAATCAAAGAAAATACAAAGACAACTCAAACATTCATGGGAAAAAACCAACGAACCCCTATGAAATATTTAACCTAAATAAGGGAACCGCAAAGATCGTAAATTAATGTGACTCGCTCGGAAGCAGTCGCTGAGTGCCGCCTCTATTAAGTAACGTTCACCGCATGTTAAAGTATTTATACTTCACTTTTACGCTCGTATAAAATAGTAACATTTGATTTTAAATTAACATTTCAGTGACTTTATAGATGTTTATCAAACATTTACATCATTAAAACTCTTACTTATCCATATGATAATTATTGATATCTGCTTTGTTTATACATGACTACTAACCAATCTGGAGTGGTATTTTATGACTGTTTGAACAGATATTCCTAGCGTGTAGGTTTTAGGAAAACCTTGAATTTACTGCAATGTATTATTAAACATTTATTTTTATTTTTTGGCTGTTCGTTTTTTGTCCAGAAGATCGAAATTGGGATTCAACGGGAAATGCTAAACTAGCCACCACACCACGCGGTTATGATTTATACTTTTAATTGTTATTTGTTAAGGACGTAAAGTGTATTTCTAAACTTATGTAAAATAATTTACTAGATTTTTTAGGCGAAAAAAATAAAATGTAAGCACTTAAAAAGTATTTAGAAAAGCCAGAAAATTTGACTAGTTTTAAAACCTCTACTTTATTCGTCATTCATTTTTTATGAGCCCGCAATGAAGCCATGATCAATTGGTCGCCCTAATCCATCATCTTCTCGGTATAGACAAAAAAACAATTTGACAAACTTTAACGATTAGTTTGCATGATATGTGCGAAATGTTAATGTGGATGCCTACTTGATAGGAAGAATCCCGCCATTCTGGTCAAATCACCATTTTTGTAGTACGTATTATTAAAGT
The DNA here is from genome assembly GCF_905147765.1 of Vanessa atalanta. Taxonomy (NCBI): domain Eukaryota; kingdom Metazoa; phylum Arthropoda; class Insecta; order Lepidoptera; family Nymphalidae; genus Vanessa; species Vanessa atalanta. Next base: position 8,255,550 of record NC_061873.1, read on the forward strand.
AATAATTTCTTGATAGTAGATTTATTTAGTATTTTTAAAAATACGCTTAAAATAAAAAAGCCTTGCTTCGGACCCTCACTACACACCGATCAAGATAGAGTGATGATATTATTCTTAATGACAAAACAACTCTAATGTACGCCTTCAAATAATAATTGAACAACCTAATTTAATAAAGATTAGCGCAGCTTACGCACCAATATAACTTGGCATCTATTTGTAAAACTAATTAATTGTATAAATCTATGAAATAAAAGCAGGGTGAAGACAAGCTGCCAGTTAACTCATCGCGTATGGCCAAGGACACGACGACCGTTGGAGCTTACCCCTCGAGTTGAAACCGCGGGTCGGCAAACGCAGCGTAGAGCCCTCCAGCTAGGCGGATCGCTGACCTAAAATAGTTGATGGAACTCGACTGGACGCAAAAGATAGGAGTGCCGACTTTACCCAGTAAGAGTAGTTTCTTTTATAGCTTTAGTAAGCGGACGAGCAAATACGAGATCAGATCCATTCATCGATCGACAATTCGCCACCAACCATGTGAACGAAGATTTTATGCACCCTTGTACCTATAGTTACGCCGCTTACTCAAAGCAAACAATAAATAAAGGAACAGAACAATACTAAGTTTTACTGTTTTTTCCGTACAATGAGTAAGTGGTGTCAACCCAGCTTGTTATAATCATTCAACTCATATTTATATATTTCAATCTCTTATTTTAACAACAATATAAATTACATTATGACGTATACATATAACATTCAGTAACAAATACATACAGTCTAATATCTATCTGCCTAATATGCAATAAAATTATTCTTCAGTGAATTTGAAAATATGACATATATTGAATAATTTACATGAACTACAAAAGTTACGATAAAAAAAATTAACTTCATATTTCCTTAACTTCAATATGTTTCATATAAACGTCGGGTAGCTTCACAAGAGTACAATAAGAGCCTATTTATATAGATTGAAAAGCATACATTACAAGCAGAATCATTGTATTTTTTCGGCTGGGAAAGTTAAAATTCGCGGCTTTTCTCTACTAAAATATGCATGTATTATACATATAAACCTTCCGCTTTAGGTGTATAATATATGCAAATTTTAGTAGGGAAAAAAATCACTCAAATTATTGATGAAAGCCGCACAACAAATGGTCCTTGTCCGGGTTTATGGTGATGTTGATGTCGTAATGTAGATTGGTAAATCCACATAAATGATAACAAAATTTTAACTTAGAGTGACAATCGCATTAAAATTGGTTTATTTTAGCAAAAGACTAGTTTATCTAGAAACACAAATTTGGGCTTTATTTAATAATCTCGTTTAGTTTCATGCAGTGTCCTCGCAAATAACCATAAAACGACCGCTACTTTAATCCCTTCTAAGTACGGTCGGTCGCGAAAGACGCTGTACAGAAACGTATCTACTTATCTTTTCTACTTTTATTTTATGTAAAACAATTTTAACATATTACTTTCGCCTGAGGTTTTGTTCATCAAAAATATTGTTATATATATTCAGTTACTGCAATTCTATTAGAAGCAAGTTTGAATTATTATTTGTCGCAACTATCATCTTCCATAAATTATAATATACTTGGTGGTAGGACTTTGTGCAACCACGTCAGGGTAGGTACCACCCACTCATCAGATATTCTACCGCCAAACAACAGTACTCAGTATTGTCGTGTTCCGGGTTGAAGGGTGAGTGAACTACAGGCACAAGGGACGTAACACCTTAGTTCCCAAGGTTAGTGGCGCATTGGTGATGTAAGGAATGGTTAATATTTCTTACAACGCCATTGTCTATGGGCGGTGGTGACCACTTACCATCAGGTGGCCCATTTGCTCGTCCGCCTAACGATATTATAAAAAAAAACTTTTGTATGTTTGTTCTCTATGTATTGCTACACCTTTCATTCGATGGTGATCAAACTTGGGTGAGCTACTCTGCTTACATTTGCAGAGGTCCTGGCGCTAAAAAGTATTAATATTTCTTTGTTTGTTTGTCCCTCAATATAAACGTTTTGTTAACTTTATTCCACCCATCTGAAACCGAGACGATAAACGACTTAATCAATATTATAATCAATTTTAATCATAAATAAAATATAAATATCGCAAGCAGTCAAACCGATAAGATATTACACGAAAGTATGTCATCATTGTTCTGTAATAAATTATTCATAGAGAGATATGATTAATAATGTTAATAGTTATGGTACGTAAACAATATTTATCTTCTATATCTTGTATTAATATTTTACTATGCCTTCTCGTAAAAAGCAATTCATGTGAAAGTAATTGTAGCGAAGCATAAAAGTACTTCTTAAAGAAAACAATAATACACAAGATCTACACGAGTATTGCGAATTACGCGTGGAGTGAATATGTATGAAAAACAATAAAAGAAATAAGATTGCTTGTTTACTCGTTTATATACATATATGCACGATGTATATGCTATATGGCTAAAGTATGATACGTAAATTGATGAATTAAACATTCTTTATAATAATTTTATCTTCTTTATCATTTGTTAAGTTGATATATACCATGGATATACTTTTTTATAAAATACTTTGTTGGAGCGAAATGTTTTACGTTAAATAAAAAAAATAATCTAAATCATAATAATGAGTTTTATGATAAATATAATGTTGGAAACAATTGTAATTTACAGCCCGCAATCACATGCAATTGTAATGATGGCGTATCGTCATCACGGACGATCCATTGACGTCCATTATCGAACAGAAGCCTTTTCTCCTTTATAATTCAATCAGGACTGTAAATAATTGTTATTATATTCTGTGTCGGTAGAAAGATGAAGACTTTTATACTTAATGGGCAATTGGTTACTGATGTTAAGTGGTTAACCATTCCTTACATCGCCAATGCGCCACCAACCTTGGGATTGGGAACTAAAAGCTATGCCCTTTGAGATTGTAATTACACTGACATAATTAAAACCCTTAAAATCAAAAGACAGCAATTCTAAGCAGATCTGTTTGGTAGTAAAAAAAGTGATAAATGGGAGGCCTACTATCAGTAAGCAGCACAATTTTGGCACCGAATATCGCCTGTGTTAAGATTTTGTACTCCTTTTTTATATTTAGAAAAAATACACGTTTCGGTTTAAGATATACGAACGAGACTTTATATAGAACACCGCATTGCAGTCGACTTAACTATAACTTTCAGTTATCATAAACATAATTCAAATATCTTAAATCTAACTTGTTTTCTTTTTCGAAACCCTTGAGACTGTCTCTTTCAAATATTGATACAAAATATACGAGTTATATTTTTATTAGAAGCCTATATTCTTTTACAATATTTACTGCTGAATATAAATTAGGTCAATAATATTTAAATAACAAATACATATACGTTACTTTATTTAAATAATAAATTAAGGGGGAAAATATCTCTGATTAATTTCTTTCGATAAAGTTAAGATAGATTTGTGCATTGTCTTATCGAATATTAAAAATATACGAGTATATTTTTATACGTTATACAAAAGTATATATTATATCAACGGAATGTGATTAGAACAGCTGTCTGCGTAGTTACGTAGCCGTGGCGAATGACATCATGTGCGGTCAGAGACTGCATATTGAGATTTTCACATAACCTTATATAATATATATTATATCATTAAATTAATGTAAAAAGCTACCGGTATTACATATAATTGATAACGGTTCATAAAAGTTAAAAAAGACTTAAAGGCAATATCACGACTGATATTAAATTCTACTGCATTATAAATAAATGAAGTAAGTACACTTACTATGTAGTAGTAAAATTAAGTAAATATCCCACTGCTGGACAAAAAAAAGCAAAGACTAGGTTTGACGCTTATTCCAGTACAAATGATGGATATACATACATTTGGTAATAGTACGATGTGTTCTATATCATAGACCATAAAATAAACTATTTTGTAATTATAAATTAAGCATATGAAAAGTCAATTATGCTTAACCGAATTTATTTATTTAATTAAATGTACATTTTATTATATGTTCAATGTAATAAGTTTAATGTAAATAAGAACGATGTAACAAATTTATCCGTACACCCGTATTTATCCGATTTATCCATACATCGGTATTCGTTGTCAACACTTATAGGCTTAAAACTACAATAATAACAAGATTCAAATATAAAAGAAATGTTTCTTTCAAATCAAATCAAATCAGGTACATAGCAAATAAATAATGCTATAATTAGTTGTTTTTTCATAAAACTGCGATAAGTAGATTGTATTATTTAATAATAGTAATTATAATTTAAAACCGTTATTTTCGATAAAATAGAAATTAATCGTTTCTACATCAAAACGATTAATAAAAAAGCAACTATTAAATTAATTAGTGATCTAATAATAAATTAGAAAAACTTTAAATTAAACATGAAACAAAATAACTTCGTTACTTCCTCGGTCATATCACTCTGAGTTTTAAAACAGACAGTTTCGCAATACAGTTAAATAAACTATTTTTGTAGGGCAGATCACGAGTAAGGCTCGCTCACAATTATTACTACAGTAATTGAAATGAACAGTTAAGTACATATTTTAAGCATTTAAGCGTTAAAGTATTTGATTTGTCACGGTACGCTAAATATATTTAAAATATCGAAATTAAATCAAATAAAATCAAAAATATATGTAGTTTATTTATTTTTACAATAAAATATAGCAAGGAAAATAGAGTATACTCGCCACACAGACGCAATGGATTAAAGAGCGGCGGCAGAGAGGGGAGACACGGTAAGATGATGATAATGAGCGAACAGTCTTTCCCTTAAGTCACACCAATAGACGTTTCACCTCAAATTAAACAAGTGTTTTAATAAAAGTTATAATGTCGCATTATAGCAATATCGTTGGATAACAGCAAAACAAATTCGTTTAGAAAATACGGCTGAGTTCTAAAAACACTAGCCTACTACCTATATTTTGTTTTACCAATCCGTATTATATTCAAACAACTGTATCCAAGCCTTGAGAAACTTTAAAGTCATATATTCTTTACCTAAAGCGTGAATGCAAAAAAGAACTAGATAATTAATAAGGTGAAAATTTCTGTCTTAAGTTTGGTAAGTGTTTCACGAGAAACTTAAAAAAGAAAATAAAATAATGAAAAATTAGTTTTTTTTTTGTAAATTTTTAAAACTCTAATCTGAAATAAACTTTTCTTACATGAACTTTTACTTTTATTACAAGTCTTGAATAAGCGTAATTTTTCTGATTAGCCTAAAGGTTGTTTATTTTAGTACCAAATATAAAAATACTCTTATTAACGATAATATTTACCTCGAGAACAAGAGCCCTTAAAATAATTTTACATTTTATTCTAGAAAAAATCCGTCCATTGAAATCTAATTAATCTGCACGCTTTTTCTATCTCAACGCTTCAGTCCTTCAAATTCAAATGTTTTTATAGGCACTTTTTAGACACCAATTAACAATCTATACTAATCTATACTAATATTATAAATATGATAGTAACTCTGTCTGTCTGTCTGTCTGTCGCTCTTTCACTACCAAACCAATGAAACGAATTTGATGAAATTTGGTACAAAGTAAACTTGAACTCCAAGGAAGTACAATGTATATAGGTTACATTTTTGCCTAACACATGACAACACAACCCCCCACCCCCCAACGAATCCCCTAAAACGCGAGCGAAGCCGCGGGCGACAGCTAGTACTAAATAAAATATGTAGCATTACATTTTATTTTTACATATCACACCATATTTGAATATATTAAATACATTTTAGAATGTACATAGATGAACCAGCAAAAAACCAACAAACTTAATGCTTACTTTTTACAAACTTTTCTTAAATGAAATAACTGTGTAACTATGTGTGGTTCATTTTATGAGAAATTCCACCCAGGCCATTGAGGGACAAGCTCAGAATTTTGTTAGTGTGTTTTAAAGATTTGATCGAATCTGATCCGTAATTAGAAATACCAAAAGAGTTTTTTTTTTATTATTATGTCGATTTGCTTATTATTAACATTTGCTAATTGTGTTTGAAATAATATAAATTGCATAATAACTTCAAAGTCATTAAAATGTAATTTTTCAGACGGTTATGTGACTGCCTCACAATAAATTCGTATCATACTCAATTTCTCACCAACTCTAGACAAGGGTAGACAAGTGTATAAAATAATTTACAAAGTGAGTTGAATTGGTAACGACTCTAGAATCGCGTGAAAACTTTTATATTTGTCCGTTAGAGGAATGTGAGAACATTTTAACTTAAATTATAATACACATTAATATCATAATTCTTTAATCAATATATTTTCTAATTGATTAAATAATTCATATAAATACCGATTGTAATTTTTTTTTTCTACTTAAAAATTCGACTACTATGATTGATTGCTACGTCATGATTTGTACTGAAGCTATTTTTGGTTTTGATTTATAGTATACATATGTAGTTATACGCCGATTGAAACTATAAATTAAAATAATTGTTCTAAATAAATCATGTTGTAAAGCATATTAATATTTTTCTTTCTGAACATGTTATGGCTACCTTAAAGAGCAATTATGTTATATTTAACTTCAAATGTTTCGAGTGTAGCTGTTACTTTACTTTTACTCCGTAATAAATAAACAAATAAATAATATAACTAAAAAAACTAATCTTTTTTTTATGAGATGATTTTTTTTTCTGGAACGGTAATTTTTTTTTAAATGTTGTACTATGTGTATAACTCAAGTTATAGACACAGTACAATATTTTGACAACCAACATATAAAAATCTTAATTATCTCTTCTTATATTTAACCTATTTAAGCAATCAATTATACTGATACAAGTTTGTATAAAGAATGTATTCCTAGAAGTAACATAACTATTCTATCATTTTAAAATTATCTGAGCCGTGAGAGTTTACGTAAGTTCGAATTGAAAGTTATAGTTTTTAATAATCACGAGAAACTATTCAATTTCGTGTAATGAAGACCATGTTTTAATTAAGTAAATTTAAAAATTCAGAGTTACATGTGCACTGAGATACAAGCACACAACTGATAGTTAGATGTTTCGCAAATTGTATATAAGACCCTTTATCATATTGTTACAGATATATGAATATATAGAGAAGATGCTATAATTCCCGGATTAACTCTCGGGAACTTTGAAGATTAATATAATTAAGTACAGTTTAATATAAACTTTACTAAATCGTTGCGAAAACTGATAACAAAAATTATACGTAATATTTATATTCAAACAGTTCACATATCGAACTTTATATATACGTGGTAAGGTTAGGTAGATATTATTAATACTATATATAGTTTTATATATCACCTAAGAACGGTTGGGAGATCCAATGATAACAATTAACTAGGACTGTCGTTATAACTAGGTAGATACCATTATTCTAATACGTGACTAGTAAGCTTAATTACCGTCCCTTTAAAGGCTCACCCTTAAAAGAATCTTTTGAACAATGAACCACAGAGATTCAGTATTCGTTAATATGTAATTAGTAAACGTTTCAGCATACTAATATTATAAATAGTTTAGTTTAGTTGGTTTTAGTTTTCCGGATATACCAGAAAACTTCTAATCCTATTTATATAGAACTTTTATACGACGAGCCTGAAACTACTGGTGATTTCAGGATAGATAAAAACTGCAAATTTGTTTACGTATAGCATTTTTTTTTTGATGTTGGTTATTATATCAACGTAGGCGTTGAGAAAAATGTTGGCTCGAACGATTTTCAAGTAAATTCTAAAAAAAACCTACATATAAAATATGCTTAATACCGTAGTATTAATGAATAAATATTAATTAAATGACTCTTCGAAAAAGCCGCGATAACATATGTAATTGTGTTAAAGTCATTGTAAGTATTTTGTTGGTCCTTGAGTAAATAATTAATTATTAATTTTATTAGTAATTTCGCATTACAATATGATTTTTGTCCAGTTTAAATAGTAAACAAACGATCGATTACGAGGGACGATTGTCTACGAGTACGAGGTGTAATTTAGAAGCTCCTGTTACTTCGCTACGGACAGTAAGGAAAATTTATGGAGATAGAAATGCTACATTAAAAAAGCTATAAGCGTCAAATATACAGTTCTACTAAGCGTAAGCAAAACGAGTCGTTGTTAGAATTGGAATATTTGCACGATAAAATTATTATGTAATAGGACAGGATTGCCAGAGATATTACCTATTGTTTAAATTTTGACTATAATATTTGTATATGTGGTATGGTTCAAATCCTTATTTTACTTGTGCAAAGCCGGTTTGCCAGGTTAAGTCAGGCTTATTGCACAGTGATTATAATTTTAAATTACTTATTTTTTTAATATAAAATATGGTAAAGCTAAAGCTTATTTACACATGACAGAAAATATATTCTGAAACAATTTCATGTGATTAAAATTGTCATCTATGAAAATGTCAGCTATTTTCCAACTGTAATGTTATAAACATATTTTAATGTCAAGCTCGATGCCACTCTGGTTCTGTGAGTTTTGCTGATGTATTCGCAAACCACGCTTATAAAGGCTTGTTTACATTTTAATGAAAGGAAGGGCTTGTAAAATTGCTGTTTATTTTAGTAATCACGCCGTAACCCGCAAGTATGTACAGGATGTTTTTAATATTACAAATCATTTTATTAAATTAAAAGACTGCTGACTTATGTACGATTTTTATAATGCTGGTGTATTATTTCAACAAAAATAAATTGCTTCCGAGACGAAGGCTGAAAGCTACGCTGTGGAGATAATATATTGCGGTGTCAACTCAAACAGATTGGATGAAATGTCTGTAAGGAAAAAATTGTCACTCATTGTTTTATACGCGGCGTACTTTGTTTGCTGAATATTATTACATCATCGAATCATTTCTATAGAACGACAAAACAAATTACGTAAATGAGCTAATTCGTTTTATAGAAGCAATTCCTAAATTTAGTTTAAGCAAATTCTAAAACAACTCTTCCGAAATACGATCACAGTCAGTTACGAAGAAAGGGTGTTCTTAAATCACTAAGATTAATTTTCTGTGCACATAATTTATACCAGCAAACCAGGCCGTCGGCCGACGAGACCATGAGGCAATTTACAAACTCGAAAATCGCGGAAGTTCGTTAATTATTCGACGGGAGCAGCTCGGGTGCCCCGGGACTCACGTTTATTGACAATTAAGACAAGGCTCAACCGCTTCACGCGCCTTATTGCTCTTTCCGCGGTCGCCACCTAAGCCCGATTCGATATTCCCTATCCAATAAAGTATATTGATTCGGTAAGCTCCTCGATATTTTGAAAATTCAAAATCTTATCAAATAAAACTTTAGTAAGTATGATGCATAGGTAAGGTTAAATAGAATGTTATAAAGTTCATTTGTGAAATGAAATTTACCACCCATTAAAATTGAAAAAAAATGCACATCAATGTTTAAATATTATATTTAGTTACCTTAATAACATCTGAGATATATGAGCTGAATCAATATATAAAAACCTTTGTTTTATGATACGAATATCAAGTTATGAATAACTAAGTTACGCAATTAAGCTATTGATAAGTCTAGTTCGATTATGATATATCAAAAATATAACGATCGGATATGAAATAATATAAAGTTAAACTTCTTACGAAAAGATTTGAAGCATCACTCTGCTCCAATGCGAGCTGGTGGATACATGTGGCAGACTTTCATCTGACACTTGCGGGTTTCCCCTAAATCTTCTTCTTCACCGAGATGAATTACAAACAAATTAGACACATACAGTTCAGTGGTACTTACCCGAGATTGAATCCACAATTATCGGTGAAGATAGAACACTTGAATCTTCTGGGTCATCTTGGCTCACAAAATAATTTACGTAAAGCAAAATATCCCCACAAAATTGACGTAGACAAATATTACTTTATGTTTAATAAAATATAGTCAAGCTTCGTAACCCGAGAACGGTTTACAGCGCGATAAAGCGAAAAGAAATTTTAGCTCGTGATTCGATCGCATTAAAACATTTATTACATAATTGACAAGTTAAATTGAACATCAAATCATAATGAAATTGAAAATTAAATTATAATCCAATCCTACAGAAGTGTAAGACAGATATTAACATAACATTATACGAATATCGCCTACATATTTTTACATCATTATATTTTACAAATTAACACATTTACAGTTCCTTTTCAACGTCTGCAAGAATAGATTGATGTTCTATATTCTACGCCAATGATTTTTATGTATATATCTGTTTCTCGGAGCATTTCACTGATTTTAAATGTAACTCCAGCTATATTTAAATAAGATAGTTTCAAGGTCCCATATACATTTAAAAACATAAACATTGCACAGATTTACCAATCACAGACGGAGGCTCTCCTATTCACGGTCTATGTCCGGATCACACTCAAAGGGCGTCTATCACCGTCCAAGGGACGATGATTAAGGTTCAGGTCTAGATAAGGTATCTGCCTGATCCTGGACGGAAGATGGAGCTTCGGGCAACATTTTGTCCAACTCAGCCCGAAGCTCATCAACGCTGTTGCAGCCTTGGAGCGCCTTCTATCCAACACCTTAACGGCGTTAATACAATGGCGCATCCATGGCATTGCATCCCTCACCGCAGAGACCGCAGAGGTTCGTAGCGGTGAGAGCTATACGAGGTTACCGTACTGTGTCGTGGATAGCGGCACAACTTCCGCCCTGGCAACTCCCGACAGAAGTCCCAGATTGGTGGAGATTCAGGGCTCTAGCCTACATAATGTGGGGAAACGAGTTAAGGCGTTTTTCCTGAAAAAATATATGTAACAACTAAAAAAAAGGAATAATTGCCTATATTTCATCGTCATCGGTTCAGTTGTTTCTTACTTATATCGTTTACCTATACACAACCCTTATTACCGACGTTAATCGGTTTGTTGTTTATTTAAGAACTTTTAATAAAAAACCGAGAGCTGAAACCCAGTTGGAATACAATTACTTGACAAAATAATAGAACTTAACAAAGTTTTTGAATATATAAATGACAATGATAAATTGTTATTAAAAAATAAGTTAAAACAATATTTTATTAAATTGTATACAATAGAAAGAGACAGAGAGAAAAATATAGCGAGGGGACGGTAGCCTGGACATATGACGCTTTTACCTTACGTGATGATTTCTGCCAGTTCACTCTACTGTAAACCGCGTAAAAGAACTTCGTTTCAAAAAAACCTAATTGAATTATGTGTCACTGTTTTACTCTCTGGTTCACATAAAATATTATAAAATGCACTTTATGATATATTTTTGTGTTCCATGGTTTTGTTTTTTTTTTTAACTTCACACTTTGTACAGTTTCAGTATTAAAATATAAAAGGGGATCAAACTAAGTAATATGTGTACATATGTTTCTTTGAAGTCAATATCTTAACACTACAATAGTAAATATTAGTTTCTGCTACACGTATTAAATTTACATTATAGCAATACCAAAAACAACAATATTTATTTAAATAATATAAAATGTTTATAACTACTAAAACTAAACTTTTATAATGAAAGTATATAAGATAACAAATAATATATGAAAATAATTTATTATCCACTACGAGAATATCTTTAATATGGTCCCTTAAAGTAAGCACTTAAGACATGAAACCCGGATCGAGTTACTGTCGCCCCGAGAGAGCGACTTCTTATAATAAACCTTCAACTTAAATTCGTGATTTGTCTCCTGATATTCACAACTTAACCGAAATAAAGCTTATAGAAAAGTAAATACAGAAACAAAACACCTTGATAAGTGCTAGTGCATAACATTTGAAAAATATATTAAAATATACTCATTTTTCTACACAATGATTTTAAGGTTTTGGCTTTGACTTGATTTATGAGATTACACTTTATTATTTTCTTGGTCACCAATAGTACCTACGAGTGTTATAATAAATTTATTTCACATCTATTAAGTTTCGTTTGACGAGGCCAAAGTCTGCAATTTCATTTTATTGTGCGTTAAAGTATAAATAAATAAATAATCACGGAGCATAAAATATTTGTAGCATATCTCATTGCTCAGGGAAGACCTACTCTGCTCTTAAAGATAAATTTGGAGTTTATTTCACCAGACTCTGCTCCAATGCGGGGGCGATTCGTTGATACATGAGCGGCAGAATTTCATCCGACCATGCAAGTTTCTTTACGATGTTTCCTTTAACGCCGATGAGATGAATTATAAGCACAGATTGAGCATACAGAAACTCAGTGGGCTTTAACCCGATTTCTATTAAACAACTCCTAGATTTTTTAAAATTTTCTATCTCGATAGAAAAATATCCCGGTTTCTTGATACACGCTTAAAGGTTAATTATATTTTAATATATCAAATGGTCGTAACAAAACTATGAATAAAATGCGAAAATATAAAATGTGACACTAGCAAAGTTAATCTACATCGCTTTTGAAGCTCAACAAGTATTTTCCTGATAACAGAAATAGTATAATAATGCCTACGTAAATCATTTTCGATGTGACATTTGACAAATGGTTTCAAGTTACATAATTTGGAAAGACAATTGAATATATGACTGATTCAATTTCATAACGAAATTGAGGTTCTCAAAAAAAGATCAACTTAATTATTACACGTAGTATTTCTATAAGAGAATAAAAAAAATATTAAAATAATACCGAATCATTAACAGCCTGTAAATTTCCCACTGCTGGGCTAAGGCCTCCTCTCCCTTTGAGGGGAAGATTTTGGAGCATATTCCACCACGCTGCTTCAATGCGGGTTGATGGAATACACATGTGGCAGAATTTCGTTGAAATTAGACACATGCAGGTTTCCTCACGATGTTTTCCTTCACCACCGAGCACGAGATGAATTATTATAAATACAAATTAAGCACATGAAAATTCAGTAGTGCTTGCCTGGATTTCAACCCGAAATCATCGGTTAAGATTCACGCGTTCTAACCACTGGGCCATATCGGCACAAACGATACCGAATCAAATGCCTCGATTTATTTATTGTTATTTAAGAATTGGTTTTGGCTGACTTTGCCGATAACCAATAAAAATAATGTAGAGACACTAAAAGAAGTCAATCTGAATCGTATGTTTCTAAAATAATATGAAGACAATTTAAATCCTACAAAACTTATAAAGCTATGATACATTCTATGAAGATTTTATATTAAAAGTTGCACAACCCGTCGCGGCTTAATGTCATAAACGAGTTGATTGAATAAAGTTGAAGATTGAGAGCGCCTACTTTAAATAATATGTATATATGTGTAAATATGCGTCAATTACGTCACTGCGTTATGAATCGCCGAAACCTAAACATTTTAATATGAAATAGATATATACTATAGGAAACTATAACTTACCATATTAAATTAATTTTAAATATTATTTTTAAGGCATAGCGAGAAAACTGACTACTGACCGTTCACCTGACTGATCACAATAGACAACTGTAACACCAGAAGGCTTGCAGATGCAAAACTGACTTTTAAAAAAAAATCACCTCATAAGGTGGTTTCTCAATCAAATCGGTTCGGAAAACCACAGGCGGTATCTGGTTCCTCAGAACGGTTGTGCGAAGCAGAAAATGTCTTAAAAAATGCACTTTTGTGGATTTACTAGACATCGAGGGAGTATGGATGAAATTTGAAATTTAAACGTGATGTTCGTAGGTGTAATTCAGCTGCTGGTATAATCTGAATAATTACTCGAAGCATTCTCCGTGAAATTTGCCTAAAAAATGCGAAGTGATACGCCATCTTTGCCCAAAACCGAAGGATCTTGATCGTCAACAATTTCAGCCGCTCTACGTTAGGCTCCCACATAATGGTTAGAGCAGTGCTCCATTTGGGTTCAATCTAAGATTATGTTTATTAAGACTCGATTCCAGGCACAAATTTATTCCAAATCTTGTTATCTTGTTCCGAAAAATATTAGCAAGGATGGTGTATAAGGTGTCTACAGTGCAGTCTTCTGCATAGCAGTAAATATTGTTAATTTACAACAAGTCATTGATATGTAAAAGAAATAAAGTAGATGATTTATGACATGTGCAAAAAAGCTGTGGATCCAGTTGCATAATTTCCTGGAAAGCCCATAGGATAGAAGCTTCAAATAACGCGCATTGTACTAAATCAAAAAATCAAAAGCTTCTCCAAATCAGCTATGCATTTCTCCAAATGCTGATATGCTACAAACTGGCAGCTAAAGCGTCCCCCTAAGATTTAATTGCATCTGTCTATCTATGCTTCAGGTAAATGAGACGATAACGAGATCAGTGAATCCCATATAAAAACCATATTTGCGGTCTATAATCAACTGCTTAGACGATGAGCCTACAGGAATCTGCAGATAAGAATGGACTCCAATATCTTGAAGATCAAGGGAAAAATGTCCTTAGACCTATAATGAGCAGTTGCTAAAGCATCAATAGCACCAAAGAAGTCTTCTAGGAGTTCGGAAATCTTACGCTTAATGCGCAGATTTACCCGAAAAGACGCGTTAAAATCTAAACAGCACAGCAGCAAAAGACCATAACGCACGTTCTCCTGATGGAAGACGCACTAATCTCTAGCCAATTCTTCCAATATAACTTCACCTTAACAATAACGTATACAAAGGACCTAGAGACAGAGTTGTATTCCTTTCTGAATTTGCTGGTATTTACATCGAGACGCCATGAGTATTGTAAGTACTCTGTCATCTCTTAACTTGTTTGAGGTCGTAGATTGCCTTTGTATCCACACTCTTTATTAGCTGTCCCTTATAATGTAACATATATAAAAGATCACCTCTTTATATCATAATAAATAAATATAAACCTTAGTTGTTGCTCTTTATTTATTCCCATTTCTGGGAAATGGAATTATATATGTACATTGTGTTATGTTTAGAAGTTAATATAAGTAAACAATGCGAATATAATAATTAACCTGGAGTTTAGTCATGTCATATATGAAAAATGATTTATTCAGTTATTGTTGTGTTTTGCAAAACAAAAAGTTTCTAATCTACGATGTGTAACAGATAATCGTAACTTTTTTGTTCTTTTTTTTTAATAATGACATTCAAAATATAATTTACTAATTTAAAACCTAATAATCATCGAAAGATCAGTTTAGCATTTAATAACACTATTTTTTAAACATTTACTGTTTACTCGTTGATGTTACGAATAATGTTTCATATTTCGTTTAACGTAAGCTTTTATGTTGGCAATTAATTGTTTCACGGCTGTAAAAGTTTTAAATGCGATATGCATTTACCAAAAATTGCATATCACCCAGCACAGACAGTGGTAGTTTAAATATGTGGACTCAGTAAATTGTCTCTTAACGATGGTATATATATAGGTGTTTAAAATAATTCATTCAGGTAGTACATGATCTCGTTCATGTGTATATAAATAATTCATTGAAATCCGGTCCGCGGCCGCAATACGAGCTGGCAAAAATCGTTTTACGTGTGGGAACTCGCGGACGGGCTGGGCTACGCCTGCGTTGATATAACTCGGTACAGGCGGCACGGCGCAAACAAATTGGATGCTTAAAATTCAATTTAAAGGTTTCATGGTCCGCTTCATCTGTTCGCCTCGTTCGTTACGAGTCGGACTCGTTCACATATCCAAATGGAAACGCAATTATTCTGTAGTAACTTGGGAATGCTTGAATGTTTATCATAGGCAATGTAGCGGTCAAGTAATGTCGCGTCATATATGTCGAAATAAACGTACGGATGAACATATATTGTTAGTTTACTAGTATATAATAAGTAGAGGAAAACTGTTTTAACTAGTTATTACGACGTTTAAGCATTGGTGAGCGAACTATTTATGACAGTTAGATGAGTGATCTCTTCTCGGTTGAAGATTAACCAACTTATCGTTCTTTTTTTAAATTCAATTAGGAAGACAGAAAAATGGGCCATCTTATCGTTATTAATACTTCAGATTTTGCCAGTATAAGGAATATTGATTATTACGATCGCCGTTACTGATTTGTCAACCATGGGAACTAAACTGTTATGTCCCTATGCCTGTAATTAAGGACACTGGCTTACTAGCCCTTCCAACCACCAACCAATATATAGAACCAGAATACTGTAAAATTAAATTATAATGTTGAACGGTAGACTAATTGAAGTGACTTGTATCTAACCGGACAGTCTTGCACGAAGCTCTATCATCCACTTAATGTTGTAATATATTTATGTGTTGAAAACAATGATTTAAAAAAAATCAGATAAATTTAAAGTAGTGGCCACTTTGTTGAACAAGTTTGTTACCAAAGCAAAAACGAGCTTGCGGAATGGAACCAAATCTGTAATACTGTTTTATGCAGAGGAATTTGTAATAACTGTAAGAAGTTTCCTTCCCGGACTTGCAAACTTGTAAGAATAGGATAAAGTTTCCTGAAGATGTAAATTGATGAAGATGAATATTCTCTTTTAAGAAAATCTATAAGAATTAGAACAATCGAACTTAATATTAAGCAGGAAAGTCTGCTTACTTTTCTTATATCGTTCATTAAAAAATCTTTATTAATCTTCAAATAATCGAGATATTAAAAACTCCTGAACCCATCGATATATCTTTCTTATTTGTTCTGAATAATTATAGATCAAATGTACATACAAACATATTATATGCGAACGTAATGATAAAAATACTATTAAAAAATAAGATTATTCGATTCACGCATTATAAATCTCGTATTTATTAGCTACTAAAATCTGATAGTATTTTTCATGCGAGAAAGTTCGACTGGGTAACTATTAATTTAACGATCGAAAAGACGATTACGTCAATTTATAAGCAGATAATAATCAAGAACAAGACTTAATTTAAGAACATGCTCTGTGTATGAGCGAGATGTCCCATTTGATCAAGAATTTAGACATGAAGAAAACTTTCTTCATGTCTAAATTTGTGTTTAATAGATCTCTTCGTGATGAAAAATATTTAGTCTAAGACGAACTTAATGTACGACGTGTGTCACTAATTTAAGCAGCGTTGTAGAATAAGTTCCAAATGTTATCATTTAAAGAACCAGTAGTCAGTAGTGGGCCACAGGCTAGGTATATAACTTTACTATTTAACAAATAGGTATAATTATTTTTTACAAACAATATTTAACCTAAAACGATCAAAACATACGTTCCAGACAAGATCAATAAAATAAGTTTGCTCTTAAAAGTTTTCTTATTCTCGAACTTATCTAATATTATGTACAGCGCTGTCTCGTATTAATAAAGTTATTCTTCCAATGAAAATAATGTCGTATTCCTCATCTCTAGTAAAGTTACTTAATTTAAAAAACCGACTAATTAAAAATCACATATATGATTTTGACATATTAATTTAAAGGCATGGTTACGTTTACATGGTAGGGGGGCTTTGGAAAAGTCCATCTAAGTAGGTACTATCCACTCATTATATATTTACTTAATATTTTTGTTTAAGCGGTGAGTGAGCCAACGCCTGAGTGAGCAAGCCTGGTGATACCACTATGAGAATACGTTAGGACAAATCAAGAGCCTAAGACTTGACTCATTAAAAGACCTATATTACCTAGTAATGATGTGTAAATAACCATAACCATACCAACCAACCACCAACCATAGTCTATTTTAATAAATATTTATGTAATTTTTTTATAAGTCAACAAATAAGTCTAGATTCATAATAATGATTGTATGTGATCTAACGCTACGCTTTGTGATCTACGCTAACGTGTTCTAAACAAGAACATTCGTTCAACTAATTCTGTGTGTGTGAAATTCCATTCGATAATGCATCTTAGTAGTGCTTTCAATCGCTGAAATATATTTACTCCGTTCCAAACATGAATTAATCACGGGCTTGTATTTTGACTGGGGTAAATTTGGTCAGTGCAATTCCGAATACGTCACGTCGTATCCTGTCGCTTTGTAGCCAAGTAACGTACGACCTGAATGAATGATCACACAACACCTGCCGGTCAGCGCTTTCGTTAACTATACTTTTAACACCATATCATTTTTCTATATATATATGTATGAAATTTATTTGTATATGTAATATACAGCCAATAAAGAAATAGTAGCTTAAATTATTGCAAGACAAATCGAATATAAATTTGAATGAATATTCCTTTGGGATATTTTTATTTTTGAGTAGGACTTTGACCTTTCAATATTATATTTCATGCAATCGACCAGTTCACTGTAAATAAAGTAAGGGCAGTGAATGTACCGTGATAGGCTTAGGCTACCTCTTCTTTGCGGACGAAGATAAGAGTTTATTCCTTTACGCTGTTCCTATGCCGGTTACCTTACGATGTTATCCTTCACCGTAAAGCAAGATATAAACTACAAACATACATGAAGCACCTGAAAAATCATTAGCGCTAGCTGGCACTTAAGCCCCTTAATCATCGATCAAGATTCACGTGTTCGATTGCCTCATCAAATATCAATATTTTTATGAATGAATGCAATTTATGAATGCATTAGACAAACGTATCAAGCTGGAAACATTGATATATTTTTTTAATTCGCGGACGATGCCGCTAGTAACCGCTGCTAGTAGACGAGGACTAGTACACGTAGTTCTAGTTGAAAACGACATTTGAAACTATGTTCGTAACATTCATCGACTGTCACGATCGCTGATGGATTTTTCGCTGAACAATGAAGAGTTCCGAAACACATCTGCTGTATCTACTTTTTTTCAATTTATTACATCGTTTATAATGAATGTAAATTATAAAATATTGTTATTGTTACATAATTATTATATTTAGAGTTAAATTATAACTTTATTTACAACCAAATATTTAACACGAATAAATCCTTTAGCAATTCGACAAACGGGTACAGATCTCGACAACGAGCTTAAAATTTCGTCAGCCCGGAATTCCGACGGATGGCGCCTACTTCATAATACTTGGTAAATTAAATTACTTACATCCCGCTTCGTTCTTAAAAACGATGAGAATTTTATTTATTACTAGATGTGTCCACGACTTCGTGCGCGTTTGAATTTAACAAAAAAGTTATTGTTGTAGTCTAAGTTACTCCTTATTACATCAGCTATCTGCTAGTGAAAGTCCCGTCAAAATCGGTCCAGCCATTCCAAACAGCCAGAGAGACAATAATTGAAAAAATGTTATTTTGTTACATGTAATGTGTAACATTATAATACTGTTGTAAGAAAGATAAAAATTGATTGATTTGTTTTCGATTTGTATTTTTAATTTACTACGAAAACACACTTAAAATATTTACTACTTAGCCTGTCCTTTGCATATATACAGTAAAATGCATATATCTATCTATTTCAATAATTTCGTGCAGGTCTACGATCTGATCGAAACCTATGCATAATTATAGAACGGTAAAAAAAATATTATTTTTAGTGGACAACATATATCAGCAAAATTCGTATAACCGAGATATTTCGAAATTAAATCCAAAAAATTCAATGACATGACAGTTCAAAAGGGCGACCATGTTTGACGTTTACGAGTGCATTAAGAAAGTGTGTTCCAAATAATAATTTCGTGCTGAAGTACGGGAGACTCGATGGAAACTTATCCACGATAAATTATTGATTAACGTTTATGAAAAAAGTTATATGTTATATTAAGAATAAAGAATAAACCGCATTTGTTTAGTTTTTATTATTTCACCCTAGCGAAGCCGGGTTTTCATCTAGTATATATATGTATATTGTATGTATATGACGGAAAGCCGGCAAAATTTTTTGATTCGGGGTCACCATCTTCGTCATACATATTCATGAAATAATACAACAAATCGATAGCTCTATTATCGTATATTGATTTTTACAATATTTCATAGGCCGCGACAAGATCTGTCATCTCCTTCTTGTCAACCGACATTCCCTGTTTTTTTTTAACGTGACAATCAAAGTATTTAATTATCTGACGCTGTGACATATACATAGGGTTATTTTAATATATTGGTAATTCGACGTATTCCCGTTAGGAGGTGATAGGGGTGGTTATTTGCAATAATTTTAACCCCCATATGCATAATGCAAAAGTGAACCATTTTTGAGTTATAACGTTTTTTAGATTTTTTCAAAATAAGTCAAAATTGCAACTTCAAAAATTTATTCAAAAAAAAGTATCAATTAAAATCTATTTTTTTCTTCTGATTTATAAAAACGATTAAACACTGGTTATTTGTCAATATTAAAATAGTAATTATCCGTATAAATTTAAAAATGCGAGACGGAAAAAGATATTATTTCAATATTTGTTTGATTTTTTTCCCTCAAATATGCCTGAAAAACAAAAAAATCATTATGAAACTTGTTCTGCAGATTAATTTAAAAACATAATCGTTTCCTTAGCTTTCCGAAAATGTATAAAAACTAGGAATTTATTTCAAAGCAACCGAAATAAAATGATCAGAAAAGACGCTGGTGGAAATTCGTATTCGAACATGACCGAATTCGTACTATCACCTCCTAATGGGAATACGTCGAATTACCAATAACCCTGTATTTAACAAAAATGTTAAGTTAGAAAGAAAAAGAGTTCATTGCATCCTGCTTTCGTGAGATAAACCGCGTTAAACTCATTAAAAGCGAAAAAGAAATAAGAAAAATAACTTACATAAGCTAATATAACAACTTGAGAGTTCATCATTACGAAAGTAAATGTCATAATAATTTTAAAAAAATTTCGTACATAAAAATTGCTGCTTAGAAACTGTTCTTTAGATGAGTAGTCGGAGATATCACAAGGAGAAGTGGAGCGAGCAGTACGTATGAACGAGTTCATCAGCATGGCGCTATTGTAAATGTAAAAGGTCGTATGTAAAATTAAGTTTCAATTTACATCCGCATAAAATCCTATTTAACTATTTCATATTGATAGTATAGTGTTCTTTAAACATTACTCAATTAAATATATGCTTTTAAAAATAACAGGGTACAAATTCAATAATTATGATAGCCGTTTAAACGTATACCTGTAGCCTGTGTAATAAAAACGCAAATATACACGCCGATATCTACTCTTACAGGCCATGGATAAATAAAATCTTATTATATATATAAAACAGTATTACATACCTATCTTTAATTATTGTGAAACAATTTATATCATTCGTGTTCTTTAAGAAATTTTATATCGTATGTTTGTATGAATTTTAAAAATCTGGTATATTTTTTGTGCTCACCAACTGGCTCGCGTCATTGAAAATGAATACAACGGCCCCTGGACATCTACGACACCGGGTGCCTCGCCGTGCAAGTGCGTCGCCGGCTTTTGAAGGAATAAGTTCTCTTCCAAGAAGTAAGATTCGTTTCTTGAAGGTTCCAATAAATCCCAAAAAATCCCAAGTCATATTAGTTCGGAAAAACCGCCGCAGAAAACTGGTTCCACAGAATGGTCGTGCGAGGCAAATAATGCGCCCTTAACTGCGAGGGAAATAATATGTATGTACAAATAGGTACAAATCGGTATTTTATCGTAAAAACTATTTTAAACATTTTACAAATTTTAAATTTATTATTAACTATCGTTATTTGAAATGCAGTCTGCGGTGCGGACAAACTATGCGGTGAGTTTCGAGTTTGTTCTTACAGAATACATAGCACGCATCAAAATAGCGTATCGCCGTAGGTAGTTTGGTAGTTGGTTTTTAACATTTTACGTACATATGCGATTATATGGATCAAAATAATTACTTACAGAAGCGTTATGTATTAATAAATAATATGGACTTGTAGATTTTATAGAGAGCGGAATACGTTGCATCGACATTTACTGGACGTTTTACATGTATGTCAGCTAATAATTATTATTAATTAAAAAGTATTAATAATTATTAAGATCTCATAAAATAAACTGTTTTAAGTTAGGTTTGATTTTTATATTATAGGTAAGTGGACGACCAAATGAGCCACCTGATGGTAAGTGGTCACCACCGCCCATAAACAATGGCAACGTAAGAAATATTACATCGCCAGTGTGCAACCGATCTTGGGAACTAAAATCGTATTTCCCTTGTGCCTGTAGTTACACTGGCTCACTCGCCTTTCAGTCAGGAACACAAGAATACTGGGTACTGCTGTTTAGCGGGAGAATATCAGATGGTATAAAATTTTGGACTATTGAGTTGATCGCAACTAAAATTTAATACAAATAAAAAAATGAATTATTTTGATAACATTTTAGCTAATTTTACTGTAAAATTCGACTTCTAGATTTTTTAGTAAAATAAATGCTTCCTCGCTTGTCCTAGACTTATTCAAGAATACGATTGTAAAGTGGCTCCTCACCCGTTCATCGACCTTTCCATACGTGGAATATCACCCTATCTTCTTAAGCACATTCAATTTAACTCACCTCGCTTAGACATTACAAAATGCGTTCAGGTTAGATGTTTAAAAATAAAAGCTTTTCATCGCAAATTAAAGTTTTAAAATTTCATGTTTTTTATTTAGTTTTTGAAATTAATCGAAGTATAATTGAGTTGGGTTGGGGACTATTATTTTTTTAGTTAATATTAAACGTATTATAAATGATGAATTAATGTGTAATTTTAATATTATTTATATTACAAAACATTTCTTAACTAGAAATGTCATGACAAATGATTATAATATGAGACCCTATTTTTTAAGGCAGAAGTTTGTAACTTAATGCAATGAAAAGCCGTCGAGAAGATCCGTTATCTCCAAAGATTTTCTCGAAAGTGTTAGAGTTGGTTTTCAGAAGTTTAGACTGGGAAAACGAGGGAATAAAAATAGCTGGGAAATACCTAAGCCAAGTCGCTTCGCTGATTACATCATAGTATAATAGTGTTTTTTATGTCAATGCAAGAGAATTTGAATTAATGACCATCGGATTTTAGAAATAAAGTAATAATGTGAGAACATAAAAAATAAAAATACATATTGAAAAAAAACGGTATTTTTTTCGAAAATATACTCGTTACAAGTGGACATTAATATAATATATTAAATATATATATATATATATATATATATATATATATATATATATATATATATATATATATATATATATATATATATATAAAACAGTAAGTAAGCAATTACTAAAAGAAACCAAAGTAAAAAACGAGAGGTGTCTTGAGACAATCGCTAGGAACGCTTTTGCTATAATTTATGTAATAAATAACGAACACAATTAACTAAATTAACAATGTTTGAGAATAATTAAATAACATTTACAAAATTGTTCTTAAAGTCCCGTGTGAATGAAAACAATAACAACAAATAAGTATAAATGATATTGTTCCAGCGTAAACTCAACAACAAAGCATTTACAAAAAGCAAACTGACGTCAACAACTGCGATTGGTCCTTCAACGCTTTTCTAAAATCATAAATTGTAACGACTGTTACGATACGAACCATCTCTGAAGAAAAGCGCATACTATTTTTTAATTCGCTTTTTTATTTTTAACTCCGACCGTTAACATATATTTATATAAAACCGATTACAATAGAGCGAGCGATCTCTTACTATATACCTTACATATTCGTTTTTATATAGAGAAAGAGAAAGAGAAATAAAGGTCTTCGAGAGGGCTTTTTCCTCGTGTGATGATTTCTGCTAGTTCACTCTATTGTAAGACGCATAAAATAACATCGTTTGAATTATATTAATACAATACGACCAAAAAAACGTAAAAGGACAGGCATCTTTGTATAGTTGAACTCCATTAGAAGAAAACAAGGCCATGGTTGAACATTCATATCTATGAATAAGTGTGGATTGATATGGACATCAAACGCACGCAAGCGCAAAGTATGCAGAGTTCCAGAGGATGCTACTCCGTAATAGTTGCCTGTAAAAACAGGCAACTATTACGGAGTTACAACAAAGTCTAAGAATTATTCATTTAATTCATCCGTATCCGTAACTGAGGTCAGATAAGAGTCAAAGTAATATAAAAGTTACCAAATTTTGACACACACAAATAAAAAGTCAAGATATTTAATATACATTGGGCAGCAAAAGAGGATGATACACTGTTATTGTTTTTTTCCTTCATGAATGACTCGATCTTCCCTATCTATTTCTAAACCGGTGTGTATTATTATCTTTTATGATTATAAGTCATATTTGATTATTTAATCACTACAAGTGTAATTATTATAACAGAGGTCGACATAAAAGTAAAAACTAAAAAAAAACTCTTACAAAGCCTTCTGACGTACTGTCAAATGTAAAAAAGACAATACTAATCAAAGACAATAAGATTTTAGATATTTACTATTTTACTACTTTTTACTCATTTAATATATTCCTAACAACGTACATTATTGATTATGAATAATACAAATACATTGAAATTGAATAAAGATTTTATTTCTACATCACATTCTTAATTTTGTGACCGAATCATAATTAAATTTGTCTTATATAATCATGGGCAGTGATCGTATCTTGCGTAATAACGCTTTCGAGAGAAAAATTAATAATCTAGTTATTATGTTAGGAAGACTTTGATTAAAATTTCTTTATAAGTTATTTTTATTCTTAAAGTCCAAATGATTGCTACATTTTTATATTTATAGAGGGACTTATAATAAATCGAAGGGATGCAACTAGAACAATGATCAGATGACAAATAAGATATTATTTTTTTACATTTTACAACTATTTTTATGATAATTCCGAGCCTGGATATTTCATTCTTTCGTTTCAGAATTAAACATATTAAATTAAAAATTAAATTAAGTATAAACAAATAATATAGTACATTTGTTTTTTTACAAATTTTAAGCACTGAAATGCAAAATCGTATTGAAGACTTTAATTTAGTTGAGCAAATCAATATGACAGGTCGGAATTTTAATCCGTATCAATACCACATGAACAAATTATAGACCAAAATGCTGACCGTCTCCCTATCCATTACGTTCGTGTCAATAAGTTATATCAACGATATCAAATTACGAGCAATATAATATAGCTCCGACTATTTGTTGTTGGGGCTTCTATGTGAGCCGCGCACAATTAATTTATAAACAGATTACGTAACTATTGTTTTGTCGTCTTAGATCTATTTTGATTACTTCGATATTAAGCTTTCTGTTGAAAGCTCACGTATCAGATTTTGGTCTTAATAAACATATAAATTTATAATACGATATCGTAGTATCGGTTTATTAACTGTTTTGTTTTTAAAATATTAGAATTTACTAGTTTTCCTACAAATTTAAATGACTCTTTTCTTTTTGGTAATTAAATAGGTTCAATTTGGCTACTTATATGATATATCTTCGAGTACAAGGTTGGTGATGCATCGGCGATGTAAGGAATGGTTAAAAATGTCTATTAACACTTAGTAGTGGTGACAACTTACCATCAGGTGACCTATTTGCCCATCCGTCAACGAATAACGATAAAAAATATATTTTAAGCAGCCGCATCCACAGAACTGGCAAGTCAAATAAAAACCCATCTTAAGTATAAGTCATCCAACAGCCTATTAGTAAAATATTTATGTAACAAAAAATCAAACCATCGAAACTTTTTTTAAAAGCAGAATAATAAAAGGTTTGCGTTTTAGTCGCTTAGTCATTATATAAATATTTATAAATTCATGAACAAACGGTACTTTTTTTAAGTTGCTTAAAAATATACTTTGGTTTAGAGTACTTAACTGTGTATTTTTTAATTTATAATATGAAAGCGGGCCGGAAAAATGTCACCTAATAATGAATGGTCAGCACAACCCATAGACTTTAGAGCTGTAAGAAATGTTCGGCTTATTATTGTTTCGGTCGTTAATGAGCCAGTGCCACCAACCTGGCGAACAAAGATATTACGTCATTTTTACATGTAATCATACCGCTCACTTTTACTCATTACTTACCCTTCAAACCAGAACATATCAATACTAAGAATTGCTAAATAAGTGTGATAGGTACCACAAATCAAAGTTATCAAATCAATCACCAATGCTACAAAAAAGTTTTTTTAACTTACGGTATTTTAGAAGAATGAAAAACAATTTAAATTTCAAATATTTTATTTGACACCATATTATACGCAATCCATTTATATACCAAATTGTAACAAAATGTCGATATTTATCGCTATTTCACAATAACAGTTTTAATTATCTAAGAACAATATTTAGCTACAGAAATCTCCAAATTGTTTTATCACAAAATTAAAAAAAGTAAAAAACATTAAAATATAAAATTTCTCAATCATCATTGGATAAGATTTTTTAGCCTTGTCATATCAATAACGTCATAACTTTCAACATAACATCGTTACTTGTAGTCGTTAAACAGAAGCACATAGAATTTAAACACAATCATTTAACACAATTCCTTTCAGGAAAAATTCAATAGATTTTATTATTTTTATATAATTTATGTCAATACAACAATCATCATATATAAAAGAATTTATCACGTAAGATACAAAAAATTATAATAGCTAAAAATTCCGTTATTAAATTCCATAACAGTCGTCGTAAACGCTGCGATTTCAAAATCTTATCATTATTAATAGTAACGCCCTTATTTTAATCAATTCCACAGTTACATGTATGATGATGAATATATTTCGGGTTTCGTTACCTATAAATTTAAACTTATCCTTAATGTCACATTTTGTCACAATGTGGATTATGATGGTTAATATTACTAAATCACTCATCATTACTTATTCATCAATTCCTGCGAAGATAAAAGTTTGGACGAGTACAATTAGTATAGTGATAACGTTTCGTTAATTACTTTCGCAACAGTAATTATATATTTCAATGAGAAAACAGATGATAGTTAAACAGGGGAACCGTTGAAACCTATAATAACATATTTATATCGTTGTTCAATGGAATATAAAATAAAAAAGTATTTACCCTGTTTACCTTAAATTTAAATTAAAACATTAATTAGTTTGGGATTATGAACCAGATTTGAATAATCATACAAACTCGTACTCGCCCATTCGTCGTAATGTAATAGTTTTCAATATTTACTTATCAAAAACTACTTAAAATTATAATATATCATTCAAATTAAGTTTACAAAAAATTACATATGCAATATAAATAATTTATCCTACGTCATTGAAACACTTTTTTCGGAGATAAAATTATGATACACCTATTATTTCTTTAGTCTTTTTGCACTATGTTATTGTTATATTCACATTTATTAAGTATACGAGTCAGGTTACAATTAATCTACAAACTTTATACATTAATCCTCTGAGCTGAAACATCTAATAGTAGTCAAGACATACGTAATTATAACTTTCAGGATCTCGTGTGATCTAACTAACCATTTATATTGACTGATCTTGTCTTATCTCCTATTAAACACATCTGTAGCTCAAATAACCTCTCCTCGACTTCGCAAAAAGTTTAAAACTAACCTATATTTACAACCTATTTTCACATACGCAAGAGAATCGCATCGGTACTTTTGAATTTACTTACGCATATAAATATTACTTAGTTGTGTTAGGTTTACATTATTTACATGATAATCAATACATTTGGTTTTGAATAAATTATTTTAACATTTATTTACATGGCAATAAATTTGAAAATCACAACTTTGTCCGTGTATTCACTACAACTTCCGCAGTGTCTAATATCTGTAAATCTCATACAGATATTTCTTGTATTTGCACTCGCTTTTTCATAATTCCCGGAGGTGCAGGTGTTGTAGCTGCTGGCGGCACTCTTAAAATACCAGAGCCGCCTGCAGCAATAGATTCAGAATCACCATTCGTATCTGATGTCACATCCGACGAATCCGTTATCGGCCCAAATTTGACTTGAGTAGAACTATCTACAACGCGTGGTTCAAAAGTACTAGTTCTACCAATAGCATCTGAATTACGGCCATCAACTCTTTGTATATCTGGTTTTTGAGTATCGATACAAACAACACTACCCGCCTCTATCGCGCTTCCGACACTTACATCCGGTAACGAACTGCGCGCTGCTCGATGTTTCTCATCGTAACAACTGTACTCGCCAAAAGTGGGCTCTCCACAATCCGATAACGTCCGCAAATCGAACTTGGAACCCGAACTGCGCGGCACGTGTGCAGATTTACACTCGAACCCGAAACCTTTTCCGTCAAATGCTCTCACCTCGTAATCTAATTTGCCATCGTAATTGTCTGAAGATGAAGAGCTCCCGGCCTCGGCAAGATCATCTTTGCAACGCCGAGGCCGGGAGCCTCGCTGGTGATAGATTCCCGCGAATATCAGCACGTTTAAAAGTAAAAGAAAACAACCGACAGCTATGGTTACAGTGAGGGCCGCGGTGTAGGATTGATAATGGGATGAAGCTAGCCGACGCAAAAGAGCATCATCGGGTTGTATGGGCGTAGTCGTAGAATTGGGAGGACATTCCGTTGATAGCGCAGGAGGAGCTGGAGACGGTTTTGGCTGGGCTGATCGTGGTGGAGGAGTACTGCGACCTAATTCCCCACCACGACTTCCGACGTCAATGCTTACAACATGCGGTACATGTGCGCGCGAAAGTGATTGCGTTCTTACTGCACCTAATAATAGAATAGATAAAATACATAAATTAAGAATTCATAAACCAAAAACATTTGTCACAAAACAGCTATGATTCTGCGATTCTTATTTAAGAAGATTTAAGAAGTAAGTAAGTACCTTCATAATAATTGGCGTTATCGTCTTGAAAGTGATGATGTCTCATAGCGGCATCTGGCAGATCTGATCCGGGGCGATGCAGTTGCGGTATTAGGGACAACCACAATGACATTTTGTGACCACGATAGTGACTTCTCATCTCCGACTTGCCGCCTGTGACCCAAATTATAGAAACAAATTGAGATAAATGACACTAACTCTTACGAGGGGACCAAACAAGGTCAAAGTAATCCCAAAACTTTTAATAAATAATTAGACAGATTGATAACTTAGGAAATAAATTAGATGAGAACTCGAATCTTGGAATTCACTTTATATAAATTTTAATTATACAAATTACTTGTTTTCAGATTAAAATTTCTATTTATATTATTTATTAAACCCGTCAGAGTTTATTTGTTTATTTGAACGCGCTTATTGTAGTAAGAGCGAATCGACAATATAATCATCCGAAAATATATTTTTGCGCTTATTCTAATTGCCTCTACTGGAGACAGGAGGGCTGGATCATTTATTGCCCAGAGGATCGGGATTGAGTTCTAAAGGGGGATTGCTAGCATTCTTGCCACCATTCCACGAGGACATGATATGTACAATAATTATTTAAATTTTTATGTGTATATAGTCAACGCCTTAATGTTTATAATTCTTATATAAATAAATTTACCTTTTTCTTTTATATTATTGCATATATATTCGCTCCTTTACATATTATAAATCTTTGTTTGCTTTTGATAGCCTATGTGTTGGGGGCTGAATATTTAAGGCCAACGAAACCGCACAAAAAGATATGAAATAACATAAAAAGTTTTAGTTTCTTACAAACTAAATTAGGCATACTATTTAACAAAACGTACTGATTTCCATATAAAGTTGGTTAATAGTGTCGTAGGTATCCCAGTAGGGAGTCTGGTCGGGTCCGAGTGGAACCGATTCCCCCATCACGGGGCTCGGCGGCGGTGTTGCAGAGGGATCATTTGGATTGCTGTTATAAAAAATAATAAATAAAACAAAATATTTATAATGTATAAAGTACAAATGAAGTCAAAATTATAGTTGGGTATTCGAATGTAAAAAAAATGTACAAAATAAGTTTTATAGATTAACCTACATTAATAAAGATTTTATAATCTTCTCTACAATTATTATTCTTAAGATGTAGTTGAAATCTTAATCCCGGCTCAATCTCGTTCTAACTAATCGGATGTGATTAATAAAAGCGAATATAAAGTAATCTACACTTTTAATTAGTTTTAAGTATCAATCTGAGCTTAGATTTCTTTTTATGTTATCTGAAAAATGATATTATTTCATAAGTCGACAAGATAAAGGTATTGTTCAGTTTTATTAATTGTTTAAAGAAATATTTAATATCTCATTTTTATAAGTTTTTAGCTAAATGTAATATATATCAGTCAATTTTTTATGACTATTTGTTTTAATTAAAAAATACACACTTTTGGTAATGGGGACAAATGAGTCTTCTATTTATTCGAATACAGATACTCTTAATATATTTTATATATAACTCGTATTTTTTAATTTGTAGAGTTGCTTCAAAGCGGAATATAGTAGTCGCTGTCGCCGGTGACGCTATAAAAGCCAGTTGGGCCAACAGTATTGAATCAATAAGATATTTTTATAATATCAGTTAATCCGCTGACAACGATAAGCACTGAAACTAAACACGAATATAAAATTTTACAACTAAATTTTTGAATTAATTAGACATTGATTAAACACTTTCGAATTAAATAGTCTCCTCACCTTCGTAGCATATCTCAAACTTCATTTTAGTCAGTCTACATCGAAGCAACGTTATAGTTTAATTTTCGAGTTCCAGCGATGGTTTGTTAGAGGTCAACCACTTTGTAGAATCTGGCTATTTGCTACGAATGCTTACTTGTTCAATATCTAACAGTTATATTTTCAACGCTGAATGGTTCTTATTTACTCTTCCTGTGTAGATATTTGTTATAGACAAAAAAAATCTTACCCATATTTAACGAAATTTGCGAGGTAGTGCATGCACAGCTTAGACAGTCTTTGTTCAATCTGCGTAAAGTTCTGCTGGTGGTGTGACAGTGATAGTGGCATGCCAAGGTAATACGGAAGCTCCTCGCCGTGAACAGAGCCTGGACGCTACGAATAAACATACGATAAAGATTTCAACGTTGTATCAAATAAAACAGCGTCGGAATTAAATTTAATTAAAAGATAAGTACACTGTTCTCACGGGTTAATCTTAGGGCTTTATAAAACTGAAATAAATAAGAATAGTGTCTTGTCTAGTCTAGTATCTAACTTAAATAAGTTACGTTTTATAAGGTTTTTCTACATTCATCCCACTATTTTTATATATTTTTAAATTAAATTGTTTATATACAAATATCATGTTCCGTTTTCAAGTTCAAAATGATTGTGAATGTAAACAAACTTTTGCTCCACTTTAGTGAACAAAAGTTTTAGACAATTTTCACCTAGCTTGTATACATACAAATCTGGGGTAAATTTATCCAATTCAGTCATGTAAGTCTAACTGTAAAACTATATTTTATTTTATCTTCGAATAAAATCCTCGAGCATTATCGACTGGGCTCACTTTTCGACTTTCACTTTTTATTTCGTCACACTTCTTATCATTTATAAGAAGAAATAATCATTGAATAGACGGAAGACTCTACTATTGGTCCATATAAGAATTCAAGGACGCGTACAACTTACCTCACTAAAATGAAAGCACATTCACTTTTATATGTATATCTCAGAGATATGACGAAAGATGATAAAAACACGCGAATCTATTTTCTATTCCAGTTTCATTATTTATTTCTAAGTTCGTGTGTGTTTGTGATGAAATATTACAAATGATTATAAAAAAAATGAACGGTTATCTAGAATTTAACCTGAATTAACGAATTCTCGAAAATTAAAAATTAACTTATAATAATTTATTAAAATTAATTTATTACTATGCACCATACATAATATTTACGAATTAGGTATATAACTATATATATATATTATACTAGCTGTGCCGGACTATAGGACTTTCATACAAACTTCCAAGCCCCATTTTACCCTCTTAGGGGTAGAGTTTCGTAAAATCCTTTCTAAGCGGATGTCTACACCATATAAGGAATCTACTAGGCAAATTTCAAGATTGTAGGTATTATAGTATCTAAGATTTCGTGATTAATCAGTGAATCGTATTTCGCTTTTATATACACATAATATAGATTATTAAACTTAATATTAAGATCTTGTGATTATGATGAGTATATTTAATTTCCTCTCAAAGCCTTTTATATTTACATTCTAAAGTAACGTACAACTCAGATTAAAGGAATACGTGACTAAACTAATTTTAAGCAAGGCTTCATTTTAAAATAGTTTATTTTTCTTCTTTTTACTAATGGTCTTTTCTAACGTTACGCTATATTTTTTAAAATAAGTAAAGATATTCTTCTAGCAACATTTTTAAAATGAGTGAAAATTTTTAGTGGCAATTTTAAACAGAAACTAGCCAAGTACGAAGAAAAAACTATATTGCATAATTGTGTGCGCACACATGAACTGAATATTGCTCCACTATTATAACTCTGCCGAAGTCACCGACCAAGGGATCGAGTCAAGTGATCAGATGGTGGTACGCAATGCCATCAGGCTTTTTGCTATCCAAAGCATAGAATACCTATCTAACCTTGGGCTGCTACTGACAGTATATTCAAAGAGAAACGCTATAACTTTTATTGCTTCCACCCAGGATTCGAACCTACAGCCACATAGATTGCAGCCACATGACGAATGAACGTTTGTATTATTGTACAAAAAATAAAAATATGATATTTGTACTCACGAATTTATACGTATAATATTGATACTAAACAATATTATTTTATTATATTATACAATTATTAAATTAATAAACTAATAAACAAAACAAACTTCCATAAATCACACAAAGTAATCCTAAAATATAAATTAATTTACCTGCGGGTAGTCTTTATCCTGCGAGAGATGGTGAAAATGTGTGAAATACGTTACACCGCCGCGCAGTGCATGGAGGTAGCCGAGTCTAATCAAGGGAGCTGCGGTCCGGCCGTCGCTTAGAACCTTCAACAAGTTGTACGCTTAATTATCGTGCACAAAGTGAACGAAATAAACACGCTACGACCTGTACGGGTCTGGTCCCGACCCGTAGCGGTGAGTGATATAAAATAATTTTTAAAAATACCCTTTAAAAATAAATTTTCGTTTTGAATATTTTAAACACGAGCCAAGTTATTATTATTAAAAAGAGGTTATATATTTTGCTTAAACTCGCAAAAGTAACTATTCTAATTGATATGGAACTTAAAAGTTATGTTCGATGGAAGTTTTCAATCAAAATCTGTTACAGAAAAGAGAAGAATAAAAAAGATACCTGGGAACAACCGTTGGCAGAAACTCAGCGGGTTTTTTTTTGTCAATTTGTACTTAGACAATATTTTCAA
The DNA here is from genome assembly GCF_905147765.1 of Vanessa atalanta. Classification (NCBI taxonomy): domain Eukaryota; kingdom Metazoa; phylum Arthropoda; class Insecta; order Lepidoptera; family Nymphalidae; genus Vanessa; species Vanessa atalanta. The sequence goes on from NC_061873.1 coordinate 8,288,764, forward strand.
TATATCAAAGAAATGGTCAGAAAGTGATCGTTTCATTCTCAAGGTGTGCTATCAACCAACTCATTAATTGTATAATAATCTTTTGCACACAAGGGTTCCTTTTTTAAATTATTAGCAACAGAAGCATTTTTAACGCTTTCTGGGATACTGTTGTAAAATTGTATACATTGCCCCACAAAAGTGTTACTGACTCTATGCAGTTTCGTGACGGATGTACACTATGTATGTATGCTTACATATGTATGCTTTTTTATTTTGTCTATTTCTTAAGAAAGCTTAGCTTATTCTGTAAACATGTTGAGTAGAAAATTATTGATCCGTGCATTTTTTAATTGGCCTGCACCAAATAACTTTGTCTTAATATTTCTATAATAGATCTCCAAAATGATTACATATTTATGTTCAAAGGTAACATATACATTTTAAGCGCTTTGACAACCTAAATTACACATTACCATTACCTTACTTTAAGATCAGTCGCTGTGAAGACGTTACAAGCTATTTGAACATAGTAATATATACTGGCGAAAAAAACACTTGGAATCATACGAAATTAATTGAAATATTTATGTATAAATAATTATATAATATAAAAATAAAACTTGATTATTAAAACTACCCATGCGAAGTTGACTTCGCGCGATAGTGAACTAACTGCCAGCTTCAAAATGAATAGCTATCCGTTTTAGAAAGGGTAGCTTCACGGTAGAGCGTATTTCGTAAAAACTTCTTGAATATATCACTATACGGTTCATAATTTTTTATAGGAATCCAGTAAACCCCTTAAACTTTTCTTATCAAATATGCATTTTTTCCTCCTAAATGAATTCGTCGATTTAAGTTAGTATGTTAGTAGTAATATAAGCAATACTTGTTTTCAAAGACTAATGCTCCTATTCTCCAATCCAATCAAGAGCAAAACTTTAGCTAGCTTTGGAATTTAAATCTGCGACTTTGACACCACTTAGCTGCCAACACATCATTCAGCTATTGATTTTTTTTTTATAATATTGGTAAGCGTACAGGCAATACATAGACCACTTAATGGTAATGGTCACATTAGTACTCTAAGAAATATTAACCACTTCTTACATCACCAATGCGCCAACAACATTGGGAACTAAGATATTCCCATCTGCCTGTAATTACACTGACTCACTCACCCTTGAAATCGAAACATTATAAACTAAATATTGCTATTTGGTGGTACAATATGTGATGAGTGGTCGTTACCTACCAATGTGCAGCCCGCGCATAACACTACCACCAAGTAAGGCTGCAATATTTTAAAGTACCAGCTATAAAAAATATTTAAAATTTAAATATATGATGATTTCTTTTTTATTATTGACATAGTAAATGTATTGATTATTTTTAATTAATTCATAAAATGTATTAACCGGAACACTTTTGGTACGTCTGTCACAGTCAAACAGAATTAACACATCCAAACTGCAAATGCGGAAACGACGATTGTTACAATGGACTTTATTAACCCAATCCGAAATAAATTCGGCTTTTATTCACGTCATGTGTATTAATTTATCACTTTACAGTCTATTAGGTCGTATACTATCAAACGTAAATCTACACTAATTATTATTTATTGAAATAGGCATCAAATTAAGCACAGTTATTTACTTAATAAACGCCAATAATAATTACTGTTTGTCATAATATGTTATATATATTGGGCTTATACCAATAAATAATTTCTATATTCTTGTCTCTAATTTTACGCAAATATAACGAGAACCTAAATCGATTTTCCTAATCGAAACAATTGACTGAAATCTTACCCAGAGAAAATTGATTTTTGTAATCAACATTTAATAAAAAAGTCAAATCATTAAAAGTTTATAACCAGTACAACCTATGTCTTAGGTACTGTTAAATAAACATACGTTTCCCACGTATTATTTACCTTTATATGGGTCAAGTTAAAATTTCTATCTCTTCCATTATATATACAAACTTATAACTCGCTTAAAATATTTTATATAATTTCGCCGTTAGTATGGATAGGTCAAATATTGTGATAGAGCCATCGTCCAACCAATCTACTACACTATAGTGTGGAGGTAAGTGGAACCTTACCTACGTATGAAAAAGTATCCGTCAAAATGTTAAATTATCTTGGCGCACAAAAGCAACAAGGTAAATTTCAATTTACGCCCTCTTCGACAACTTTTATCACGCAAATTGTCCATTATTTTTCAAATATTTCAAAATATAAAACGTTTTAAACGACTAGTTTTGAAATTAAACAGTAAACACTAAAAATTCAATAAACGTATTATATTTCGAAATTACTACGTAAATAGTTGGGGTTTTGTATAATGGACTGTCAATAACTACTCCATTCACCAAAAATATTATTTTTTTTAACTCGGCACTCACCAACTGCTACATTCATGGGTATGGGTAGGGTTACCATACCTTACCACGCTAGCGTCATTTTGGATAGATTTTGAACTATAATTTTTACAACTAGACACATTTTTGAATTGAGAACGTTTTTTATGCCTCTACACCCCAGGGTCTAATTCAAAATAGCCGCTTTTTAAAAAAGATTTTTAAGTGCTTATTAAATATATCTTCAAATAACTTTATACATATATAAAATGGCCGGTTTTGTAAAACAGTAAAGGATAATTAATGGTCTTTACATTAAAACTCGTTAATTTTTAAAAATCACCATAAAAAGATAACGAATTAATTATGATGTTGATAGCATCATAAATTTCATTGAAGATAAAAGTATTTTATAACAAAGCCTTTTAAGGTTGCCATCTTGTATTCAACGTACACGAGCGTCATTAAGTTCCTTTGTACATCACAAGAACGATCGATGAGTTGCGAAAACCGCTTGAGGCTTAAATTAAGATCGTCTGTGATACCGGAACGACAGCTACGACATGACGATGGCTGATCTCGCTAGTTCTATCTAGTCTGCATTTATATATCTGTGTTCAACTGTTTTGATATAAACTTTCACCATTTTCAATAATTCAAATGACTACATTTTTTTCCTTTATAGATATTTACGCTGGAAGCAGACATATCCACTTTTTTTTATTATTTTTTATAAGATTATATATCGAGTTTCGTTATAAAAACAAATAGCTGTCAAACATTTATCCACACCTTTGATATTCCGAAGCATTTTTTCTACATTTTTACGACTACGCCCCATGATGGTACAGACTTCTGGATACTTCCCTTACAAATTTTCTTAGCTGCACCATAGTTTTGATCATCAGAACCAGATATAGACACCTTCTTACAATTATTAATACTGATCTGAAATTATCTAAACTTTTATCACGGAAAATCATATACCGAAAATACCTTGCTCCAATTTCTGAGGACCGATTAGTTGAGAACCTTAATAAATTGGAATCCAATTTCGATGATCCTACTACAATTCTTACCTCAATATTATTCCCGGTAACCAGTAAATACTGTTCCTCACTGATCTACTTAACTCTTTCGTAAAATGAAGCAATAAAAATGAAAAAATATGTCGCGAATGTAGACTCTTGATTTGTCGTAAAAATTTAAAGCCTTTATTTTGATGAAAATTATATACTTAAATATATTTATCACGACTTGCAGTTCATACAAATTTTAATTATTTTATAGAAATTTATTGTTCCAATTTGTTAATTTAATTACAGCAGTAATAACTATTGTGGTTTTTTTAAGTATAGTTTAATCATTAGGAATAGAAACCTTCTCATAATTTCTCCTTGACGTGATAAATTCAATCAGTTGTGATAACTACTTAGTTATCTCTTTAAAAAATTAAAAAAAGTCAGAGACGAAAACGTAGTTCATTAATCATCACGCCTAGGGTCACGTACAGCGAATTGGGCCTCCACCTTTTGCGCCTACGCCCTTGGAACCAGAGAACAAAAGAATGACCGTTAAAAATGGATCGTAGAACGCACGAATACAAGATATTTCCATTGGAAGTGTAAAGATAAAGTGAAATTTATTTTTCACGTCTGAGTTGTTTTAAATTTTGTATTAAAATGAACGAAAATAATTGAGGCTTATTTCAAGATTTTAGACGAAAACTTGGCACTCGTTAAACACAACTTTGTTTGAATTTAGAAACTTTACTTACTTAAGCATGAAAAAACTTAAATGTCTTAAGACAAAAAAAACGACTAATAGTATAACTCACGCATTTTTGATTGCAGGCAGTTTCTTATTTCAATAAAAGTAACATCGTGTTTTCTGATTTAGAATAAATTAAAACTTACCTCTAGCGTAGCGTCTCGTACACTAAGCGGATTCTGCACAGGTTTGTCCCAGTCCGTGTACTCGTTCTTTAGGGTGGAATAAATCTCATTGAGGTGGTAGTAGTAGGCGTTACGGACGAAGGTGCGCAGAATGCGGTCCCGCCGAGTCTCGTTGAAGCCAAACTCCAAGTCTTGAGCATTGAATTCCAAGTAAGATTCTGCAAGTAATGGCATGTCATTCATTTGCATAAATTTATGAGCGCGCGTGGCATTCATATTTAATTAAAAAGTAGGAGAGTTTCCTAAAATGTTAAACCATTTTTCATAGTTATTGACGGAGTTTTATTATAAGAACTTAGCTTAAGTGTAAATTTGTCTAAACTTATTCTCTATCTTATCTAAAGTTTATTTAATATTTTTATAATCATATTCGTATAACTTTCATGAAATAGAACATAAAAAGTTATTATAGATTTTATAAAACTATCTGAAGAATATTTTATTTTTAGTTACATTCATATTCAAATTGTAATGTAACCATTTTTAATTGTATTATAAGTTTACGCTGAAACAAAACCCGCCTTTGTCCTATGCCTATATTAAAGAATAAAATCATAAAATATATTACCTCGTTATTTATAACAAGTTACCTGTTGTGGTCAGACCGAACAATAGCTCCCTGTGCGGAAAGTCGGCAAGCTCGTGTCCCGCTGCGCTCGCCACGGCAGCCGCACCCGCGCCAAGTCGAGAATTGTCACTCGGCGGAGGTGCCTACGGGTAAAACTTAATTAACGCTTCTATTGGTATTCCTTTTTTAGCATTTAGCATTTCCATTTAATTATGATGTCATCTTTTAGAAAGATCAATAAGTAAGGCATTCCTTGATAAAACATAAAATTATTCTCGGTACTATTTAAAGTCCGAACGGCTCGTAGTTTTAAATTTAAATTCATCTTGTAAAATGGGTATTAAAACTGTACTTGAATGTGGTCTACTTTAATTTGATAACATTTCACAATTTCGATTTTTTATAAAAAAACAAATTAATTATGATAATATATAATAAACATTAGTATTGCATGGTACGGACATTAACCAAATTTATAAAAGGATAACATTTCGTCGTATTTTATCATCATTGTAACTTTGCTTGGATATAGCATATATATATAAATCATAGCTTTCGCCCGCGGTTTCAGCTGTACCTATCGGATTTTAGATATAAACACCTCCTTATTTGGGCCTCAACCTTGCTTAATACCAAATTTAATCAAATTCAGTTCAGTAGTTTAGCCATGAAAGCACAATAGACAGACAGACTGAGTCACTTTCACATTCATATTTTTGTAGTATGGATTCTTACATCTTCACAGGCGCGTATATATTCTTCATCATAATATGCAGAGTAAAACTCTCAAATAGACACTTTTTAAACAAATTGCATTAATTATGATTTGATTGATGCTGATATATATAACAAAACTAGAATACATTTATTGTTTTTGTTTTTAAATATTTAATAAAACATAATACGTAACATTCTTCAAAAGACGTAATAAATCTATTTTAAAGCATACATTTTTAAAGAAAAATAGTTATAGCATAAAATAAGAACTAATACTACACGTTCGTAAAAGCTATTGGAAATAAATGGAGCGTCTAATAAACAAGGGATTTCAGTTTGGGAACTTTCTTACGGAAGAGGGATTCACGATAACAGTCCCGTCTACAAATGGCGCAAATCCAGGTAAAAAGCGGGGCGGGTCGAGCCGAATGGCCAGCAGCTCGGCGAGCGGCTTGTTGCGTAGACATGGCGCCAAATCGTCTTCAAGTAAATCCCCATGACATCCGGTCTGCTCCGCTACCTAATTGTAATTTTAAATATATACAAACATTACTGTAGTGAAACTGAACGATGTAGCTGGAGGAAAAAGATTTTATCGAAATAAAGCCTGCAGCCCATATAAAATAGTTCTTACAGATTAGGTTAACTAATTTACTTAAATGACTTTCAGCAGCTCACTCAAAGCAAACACTTTATACGTTTTTAATGTAGCGAATTTACCTTTCTTTTTATCGTGAGCGGTTCCCTCTGCAACGCCCATGAGCTAAGCCCCGACCCGCTTAACAAGACGACGCGCTTCAGTAGTTCTGAAACAGATAAGATAATTTAATTTCGTTATTTCCGAGAAGGATCAACTGCCTAATGAAATCTATTGGCTAAACACGTTTTGGTTTTAATAAAAGAAAAGCAATTACCTCGAATAAACGGATTATTTGGGATTATTAATTATTTACGTTTTGTCAAATTAATCGAATTATATTAGGTTTTTAGCTTTGTACCTGTACTGAGAGCTATCATAATTACATTAAGTGACGAAGGGTCTAAACGAGGCTCTTGACACGAAAATATAATGAAATCTGCCATGAACCGGTCTAATTATAAACAAAAGGAGACCCATGCATCATTCGTGAACGACTGCTATTTGTGGAGAACGCGGTCTCGGTAATGGCGATTACGAAAGCGGACCCTCGCAATTTTATTTCATTGTATCATTTTTTAAAAGAACAAGAGAATTTGTGATAATTAAATTCCGAGAGTTAATTGTTATTGAAATATATTTTTTTTTTTACAGATTATTTTGCAAAATTCAGATCCGATCTAAAAATTCTCATCAACAAAAATCAAACCTCTGGCAACGGGAGAAACCGCTAGAAAATTGGCAAGCGCTGCTCCAGTGCCGTGTCCCATGAGAGTAACTTTTTCAGGATTTCCTCCAAAAGCTGGTAAATTTTCTCGCAACCAGTGTAACCCAGCCACGAGATCCATTAGCCCGAAATTACCCTGTGCAGATCCTTTAGCTCCAGTCTTGAGAAAACCTAATAAAACGGTAAAATATATCAAAATAACAGCTTTTTTTACAACTTTTATTACTGTTAAGAAAACATAGAGCCATACATATTAAAGCACTAGGTATGAAGTCTAAGCCCAATGGTAAATAGCTAACAAAGGAAATTTAATATGACATAATTGATGTCTGCAATTTCGTGATAAACATTAACACGTTGTTGATGGCTTGTATGGTGACGTATAACATCGCATGCGGGTAATTCGCACCAAATGCGTCAATTTGCGGGCGATGCCATCCGCGCGTCACGACAAGCCCGGGATCACTTATCAGTGAGTACTATCGGACATTCCCATTTCCATATTAATTAATGACCACGATTTTGCGTAACACATCCTATTAAGATCCAGCCTAAATATTGTATATGTATATTTCCTATGACATCGATATACAAGTTAAATCCTATACTTATACCCGTGAGGCCCGTCGGGATGGGTAGCACCCGCTGCTTAATTAAACTACCGCTAAGCAGTAGCACTTTATTTTGATCGATTTGAAATGTGACTGAGTTATTGATATTACGGGCACAAAGTAAATATAAGCGTAGATTCTTGTGATTGAAGTTTGTGGAATTAAGTGATTTTTACTTCATACAGATGCACCTCTTAAACTTAAGTAGTGTAATCTAATCATCTGATTGTCTGTTTATCAAAAACATCGAATGTTTTAATGTCAGGAACTCGTGAAGTTAATTCTTTATTACAAAAAAACAATTAAGATTTTTGCATGACATTGTTTTTTTAAAACGTATTCGTTTTTGTTATGTTATTGTGTGTTAAACAAATTATGCTTGAATTCATTTTTAATTCTGAGCGTTTATTGAGTTTAAGCTTTATTTAGTTTCGAGATATCTTATCTTAAAGAATTTAATGTTAAATTAAAACAATGTTAAATGTAATAATTTTCATTCTATTGAGTGTAAGACGTCGATAATTAATTAAAAAGTTGAGTCTTTTGTAAGTTCTCATAAATGCAGTAGTTACTCCTTAGCCTCAAGCAAGGAAGAGCTCAAAGCGATTTTCCAATATTACGAGTAGGTGTTAAAGTTTACTTTGAACTTTAAATACACAAGGGCTAAATAGATCGAAGATATTCTATAGATGTTACGAATTCCTTAAGACTTTCAGTGAAATTATAGTTTTAATAAACATATATTTCGTCAACAATAAATCTTTGCGGTATCTTCAAAATAATACTATCAGCAAATTACTTACCAAGTACGCCTAGTCTAAAGTTGATAGTAACTACAATGATGTTTCCATGTGCCGCGAGCGTAGTGCCGTCGTATGCATTACCCGAGCTCCACTCGTAAGACTCCCCGTGCACAAACACAAGGCACGGCAGACCTGCTCCCTCGCTCTCCCCCTCTAAACCTGCGTATTAAAAATGTCTAAAGAATCGTGAAGAGCAATTTTCTAACGCAGAAAGGACCGTCATTACGAGAAATGGCATATTAACATTCTATTGAAGTAAATATTATGTAGTGAAATCAAAATTAACATGTTCTTTATACTTTAACATAAAGAACTGTTTTAATGACGATAACACACTATTGAAACAATAGTACCTAAATAATTATTTAAAATATTTAAATATGTTATTAAATAAAATACCTTAAAGAATAATTATACTATTTTCAGTTGCATAGCATTGCAATAGCAATAGAAGAATAAGCATAAATAAAATTAAAATAGTTTTAAAACTAGAACGCATAAATACAGTAGAACGACAAGTTATTAAAATCTTCACATTAAGTAAATTAATAGGTTAAATAGTTGCTTCCACAATAACTTCATTGGAGTTTTCCATCGACTGTTCATTGTTTTTTTAGTTCCACGAGCTTGACGTCACGTTGCTCAAGGAGGTCTCTGCCTCACTTCCGCACTGCTTGCAGGGAGCAATATGCACTGCAATGCACTACGGAATTGAGGCCTCGACACCCTTTGCGCCCCCCTCTTCCTGCCAGGGTATATGCTTCTCAATGGCTCTTGGTTTTCACTCTTCAGCTCTTCATGGATAATTATTACATTCCTTTTAAAAGGATTCCATATTAATGGCCATTAAAATCTTACGTTGTACGAATTATGTCATATATTCGTATCTGTTTCTTACAGTTATGGAATGCTGATGTCAAAATATTTGCGTTTTTATAGTCTTATCATGTATATTTGTGTGTTAATATTTATGAATGTACACGTCGTATCATAAAAGTTACTTACATTAAGTCACACAAAATAATAATATATTTTTTAATTAATAATCGCAAGCCTTCGTTCACGGCCGTGCTCTCTTGGGTATTGAGGTCAAAGATGATATTATGTAATGAAATGAACCAGTAATTTTATGTACTAGAACAATGTGCTTAAGAAATTAAAAAAAATACAAATAGTTTACTGTACATAGTAAGTAAAAGTTACGAAATTGTAAAATTGCATTAATTAATTAAAACAAGTATCACGCTTCTTAGTAATAGTTTTAAAAAGAATAACACTCGCATTCTCCTCTCTTCGTTTACTTTACTAACACTTAGTCTACAATTGCAAGAAAGAAATTGAAATGAATTAAGTCTGCTTTTATTTAGTGTGATACAATTTTCAACTGTCGTTAGAAAATGAGGTCTATTTTCAGCATATATTTTTTGTATGTAACTTATTGGATAATATTATTAATTAAGGTGTCTATCGACCGATTTTGATGATTCTATTTTATTAAACGTCAACTCAAAGGTTTCTTACAGATACCATTTACAACGGCTAACATCTAAGCTACGGCTATGGTTAAGAACATCTACTGAGAGTTAATCTATAAGAACACTATACTACGTACGAATTATCATGAAAATAAAAATAAATATGAAACTGATTAAATAATCATTCATTTAATATTTAAAATGCTAAATAAATTTTTAAGGTAAATAAACAACGAATTTAAAAGTATTAGATTTTCAACGAAATAACAAAAAATACTATATTCGATCTAATTATTATTTCGTATATTTATTGATTATTTCATGAATCATGATAAGTCTTAATTAAGTATAACGTGCGTCCGATCAAATAAACATTCAACACCATGAATACTAATGGTATGATACCTAAAAATATTTATTAGAAATAACGATTCTAATGAATATATAAAACATTTTAAATTTATATTCCGCCAATAGCAGAATGATACATATTTGAAAAGCGGCTTATTTAACGGCCTGTGAATTTGTGGTGAAATGCTTTGAATAAATAATGAATAACTGGCGAGGATTAAAGGGCGCCCGAAAACTCATTGAATCGTCATCCCAACAGAAGCAGTTCAATTACAATACGATTGTTTCATTATAAATATAAACCTTCTGAAACATAACACTACATACTTAAATTCACTTCATCACTTTTCGTCGAAAATATTAACAGTATTTGTTTTTGTATACCGGAATTACTTTATATAATTGTTTAGACAATTTATATTAATATGTCCTACTGCTATACAAAGGCCTCTTCTTAAAGAGAAGGTTTTGGAAATAATTCCAACGTGCATCCCCACGGGTTAGTGGATACACAAGTGAAACAATCTCATCTGACACATGCAACCTTCTTCATTATTTTTTATTCGCCACAAAACACGAGATCAGTTAAAAATACAGGTTAAAAAAAAACTACTTTGTAAATCTAAACACAAAAATACAGATACATTTTATGTATAATAACACAGATATTAAAGATAATTTACTAAAATATATTAGCCGCAGGCTCCTAATTTACAAATAGGCGTTGAATTTTGCAATATTCATACATTCCTCTCTAAGCTGTATCAGGGGAATATGCGGCAACTCGAATACGATACCCACATCTGATATTATCGAGCCGTAACATAAAGTATACAACATACATGAGGTCTACATCGTAATTGAGAACATGCTACAAGTACTATAAATTCGAGTTAACTGATTATAAAAAATATATTTCGAATCATGCGTGTAAAAATTAATTATTTTATTAAGCAAATAATAATTAGTGTCATAAAGCTTAAAAGAAAAAAGTTTCGGCTATTTTTATCAAGACCATAATTAATTATTATTGTTTAAAAATATAGTATGATTATTATAAAAATAAATTTACTCAAATGAAAATATCAGAGCTGGGTACAGAGATTGTAATGTTATTAGGGAAACTAGGCGCTTTAAGCTTACCGTTAACAGGCACATAGAGGTTAACGTAGAGACAATCCTCGCTCTGGTTCACAAGCATGGGCAATAATCTTTCGAGTTGACGAATACGAGCACGCGGATATAAGAGCAATGCTTCTTCACGCGGTACGGTCGCAGGAGGCACTTGCGGACACGCGGATCCTAACGCGTCCGCCAGTCGAGTCGTACGCCACTGTGATGGTGTCACAGGCGGCATGTATCTGACACATAAATGGTTACATGTTATATTGACTTTTTTAAATAACTGAGATAACATTTATAAAATAATTAGACACCAATTTAACATATATTTTTTATGGTATGCGTCTAGTTACCTAAGACTTCCGAGGGGTGGAGTCGCGTAAGGAACACCAAGGTACGCCTCCACTTGAGGGTGCGAATGCACCACGATCCCACGCAATGGTCCGTACTTGGTACGAATCACACGCGTGCTGTATTTATGCGTAGACAGAGCGGCTGCGCAACAGACGAGCCACGCGTAGAGCGCGGCAAGGTCCGCGCGCATCACGCGCACGGCGCGGGCGCGGGCGCGGGCGTCGCGCCGCCGGCTACGCGCGCGCTCCCGCGCATCACGCGGCCCGCCGTTCTGCGCACGCACACCGCCCCATACGCCACCAGCTCATCCTAAGACACCTTTCTCGCGTGCTCGGGGCCACTGTTACCATAAATTTGTTATTGTATGAATGTTAGACTAAAATCTAACTAAGATGTATCTGATATACGATAAACTTACCCAAATCATGTTTCCGTCTCAATAACGTCATATGATATAATGCGGAGCATTAGTTTAATCTGCAAGAAAAACAAATATAAAATTAATATTTAATTGTAATTATAAGTACTTAATATGACACTGTATGAATGGACAAACAACTTATTATGTTAATATTTGTATAATTAATTTCCATTTTAATCAAATGTCATTGGAGTTTGCTGGGTGGCGGAACAATGGCGGAGGTAGCGCAAAATGTTTACCTTAACAAACCTAACCCGACGTTCGTATAATTTAATGGAACACAAACACGACAACAACGTCGCATATTTAAACAAAATTTGCCGGCTTCGATACAAAAGTAGAAAGACAACTTAGAACGTTCGTGATTGTTCCTCTTATTAGGTACCAGTAATTTAATAATAACATTAAACGGAACGTGCCATACTTAATGCAAAAGATACCCGTGGAGTTCAACAACGAAGGTACATCAAATTGACAATTAAAAAAACAAACTACTTAAACATCGAATAAAAACACATTCGCGAAATAAAGTTAAGAAATGATTTCTGCGCTAGAGGCACGCTCATAGTATTCATTAAATTAAGTACATAAGCTTGCAACGCGCAATATTCGTGGTAGTAATATATAAAACATTGCATTTGCACTCAAACTTTCGCAATTAAATCCGTCAGACCACATGGATACGGCTAAATTTACTGTTTGTATCGTGTTTAATACTTGAAAAATGTAGAGCTACAAAATTTATATTTGTAATTTTAACATTCATATTTTTACAAATTTGAAATTAGTAATTGTAGAAAGAATATTAAAATTGTTCTTTATAATTTATACTTGCTAATTGTTTTATTTAATTAGTATTGTCAAAATAATTTAACGACTTGTTTTGATATTGTTTACTGGAACAAAAACAGTTTTTTTCCAAACTGTATTGTTGGCTTGTATTTATCTATTTATATAAAAATATATGCATGACAATTATTTATATACAGAGGAATAATTATGCGGGCTCTTACTATAGCTTTCTTAGATGAAATATTTAAATTCCATTTACCTTGGACTACCTTTAACAAATGATCGTAATTAAAAATATTTGCATTTTCCCCTTTATAAAAGTTTAGCTTTATTAATTTGAAAAAACTCACGAGTGTACTCCAACGCTTAGTTAATTTGATTTCGAATAATTTTGTAAGGCTTTTTTAATGAATATACAAACCAACATAACCTTAATATATTTTATAGAGATAAAATCAATCCACTTTAATTTAAACCAATTTTATTTTTACTTTGACAAGAACCATCTATACAGTTATCTCCGAATTTCACCAGAACATCACACTATTACCAAACATGATATAGACTTGTATCTAACAAATCTTCTGTGAGAAAATAAATTAACAAAAATAGAGGACAAATATAGTGAGTTAATAAAATTAAAATTGACACGTCATATAACATACTCACGAATGATCAAAGTCGTCGATAATATTCTTATATGAGAATTTCATGACAAAATACTAATAGCCTTTTGATCTTTCAGTCAAGAAACGTCTTTATACATTTCAAAAGAACGTATTTAACCGTGATAACTTCGTGAATGAATGGAAATTTATTTAGCAAGGTTTTTTTATATGGAGATCAGTAGCGGTATCAGACTGTGCAGCAAAATGTGAAACGACAACAAAGATTCTGCGTGTCACGCGAGTGATTGATGTCCAATCACCCTCGCTCTCTTTGCGGGCCGCTTGCGTAACCAAATAAGCCTGTAAATACCGCGGCCGCCCTCAATAAAAACAAGTGTCAAAGTCGAGAATTGTATTGCAGTCAACCCAGTCAGAATATGTCTAAAGTAAATAGAAAACAAAAGCATTTGACGTAATAAAACATTCGAGGATTTTCTAAAATTGTTTTTAACCTTAATCTGCTAATTTTCCTTTTACCGGCAAAGTAACCGTAGAATTATTTTGTCGCTATATCCACTGGCGCGTAACAAAGCCGATATTTACTTGGTAACTTTCAGCAGTAGCCAATTTTAAAGTGAGTACTAGCTCTAGCGCTCCTCAGAAAGTTCACATGCCAGAGTTAATTGCTTTAAGGAGCGTGTTTAATATCTTAGTGGAGGATTTGCTAACGTGTCAACATCAATTTGTGGTGAACATGTTAATCTTTTTCAGTTTGATCGAGCCAGGCGTGTCAAGCCTGCTCAAGATAACACGCCGATTACCCGTCGTACGGGTCTGAGCTCGCCTGCAGTAATCAATCACTCGTATTTTAACAGATTTATTTGCATAATACGAGATGCATCCCTTAAATATTGCCGCATATATTTCAAACATTTCATACTTACAGAGAGACGTTAAAGTTATTTGTTACGTATAAAATTCCTTGTAAGTAATAATTCTAATATGCAAATAGGGATTTGATATAAATCAACCTGAAAGTCTATATTTTTTTTTAAGTATAAACCGAATACTCATGACCGTGGTAAAGGCACTTAAAGCCATCAGATATTTAAGAGGAAATTCGAAGAGATTTTGAGAGTCTTAGGACTTAAGAGAGAGAGCCGAACAATAGAAATTCATGTAGCACATACGTACGACAAAAATAATATCTTTTAAATATATTTCAATACTATCTATATTTACTAATATTATAAATGCGAAAGTAACTCTGTCTGTTACCTCTTCACGCTTAAACCGCTGAACCGATTAAGGTGAAATTTCGTGTGGAGATAGTACGAGTCCCGAAAAAGACATAGTACTAAGTAACTAGTACTTTTATCAATTCACCCGTTGAGTGGGTAAATTAAGGGGGAAGGTTTATGTGCTATGGTCTTATAAACTGCGCGGGCAAGCCCGCAGATTCGTTAGCTTATAAATATTTAAAAAAAAATCATTATATTTTATTTCCACGTATTTGTTTAGGTATGGTATTCATAACGCAAGCGTTTTTCCATACTACAAATCAATTTAAATACCATAATTAGTTGTATTCACGTAAACACATGTTCGGGTATCCGAGTGACTTATTAAACAAAGTTCTCACCATTACCGAATGTGCTGGATAATCCAAGTCGTGTAACTCAACGAGCAGGTGTTTACAAAGTGTTCATTAATTACGTAGGAGTAGAAATTTATTTCAAGTAACTTAATTGATAAATACCAACAGACTTGTTATGCCGCGGTTTCATTAAAGAGAAACGCATGCTCACCCTGTAACCAATTAAAGTAATGGGTACAACACTAACGGAGAACGGATGAGGTGTTTCATAAATTACGAACGGTGACGTACGTTGAAGTCAAATTTAATATAGCAAAAAATAGCTTTCTGCGCTTCGCCCTATCATTAACATTATTTTATGCGAATTTTACCGTAATTAAGAATACCTGACTCAATAAGTATGTTGATGGAAGTATCCTATATCTGAAAAAACTGAAATTTTGACGAAAGCGGAAAATAAAGGCATGCCGTCCCGGTACCACCCACTCATCAGATACTCTACCGCCAACAGCAATACCTAGTATTGTTGTGTTCCGGTTTAAAGGGTGTGTGAGCCAGTGAAACTAAAGGCACAAGGGAAGAAATATTTTAGCTCCCATGTTTGCTGGCGCATCGGTGATGTAGGGAATGTTTAAAAGTTTTACAGCGCTAATTTACAGCGCTAACAAGTCTATAGGCCGTGGTAACCACTTACCATAACGTGGCCCTTTGCCCGTCCGCCTACAATTATTACAAAAAAGGTACGAAATAAATATCCGTTATTTAAAGCGAAATTATTATAAGACAGTCGTACGATTAATCTTAATATATAAAATGTTATTCTACTTTAAAAATAAAAGCAATCATAAGTATTAATTACGGTTTATAAAATAAATGGGTCATAAAGTCATATTACACGAACATCTGGATTGCCACGGCAAGAAACTTAAAAGACTCGGTTAAAATATGTCTTATAACATCAACTAGTGAAGACAGCGATTAAAAGCCGTGCAGAGCACAGCGCGGCCGGACAAGTGGCGGATTGCCTTCATCAATCACTACCAGTCCGCCGCAGAGCTTTAATGGCAATCGCCCATCTCCCACGCCCGCGCCACTCTTAGGCTGACCGTTCACAAAATAAATTGCTTTACACCGCACAGAGGCTTCATAACATAATCGTTTATGTACACGATGATCAGTCATGACCGATTACCTCCTGGGAATGTAATTGTATTTAGTATTTTTCTCCATTAACAATATTTGTTCATAATGAGTTAAGTTTTGCCGATTCGACAATTTTTAATACATACATGTTTAGCGACAAAAAGCAATCAAATCATCAAACAAGATTTCCTGCGAAATATCTTTTTGTAAATAACGCTCATTTATTTACGCCAAAATAGTATCACGATTTTCATCTGTGATTTTATGGAAGTGACGATTATATAAAACCATTTGATTGTGATAATATTCAAATTTATTCAAATAACACTTTAATTCACTGGAAAGGTCCGAACATATATACATATAAACATTGTTCAGCTGATGTTTAATTAAATACTATCGTTTTTTTCTGCTATGATAGATTTAAATTCGAATAAAGAATCAACAACATTGTTTAAGTAATCACCTATACAAAAAATTACAATAGAGGCGACAGTGTTCAGTTAAAGCAATGATTTAAAATTATCTCTCTTGTATAGCGCTATACATTTATTGGAAGTTTAGACTTATTTTCATCACGCTAATTAGCTCCTCAAATTGCGTCCTATTGAATTAGCAACAATTCTGCAAACAATTGTTATTTCGACGTTGAAATGTTGTTTATTACGTTCCAAATACGTTGATTTAAACAAATTTATGTAAAACCTAAAAATACGAGCAACAAAGACAATGGATCCTTATTAAAATTATAATCATCCATTGAATCAGGATAAATAAGTTATACAGTTTACGATATTGAAATTTGTGAAAAATAATGTATTATTATATTATAGTAGCATATTAAAAGCGAAACTGATTATTGAATTCTTAAGTAAAAACAGGCAAAAATTTATCTGAAGGAATCAAATAAAATTATTATAGTTTGTCACTCGTTAGACTGGGTGGCTGGGTTATAGGGCTTATAAAGCTGCAGATCCCAAGTTCGAATCTTGGGCCAACAAAAGTTTAGTTGAGATTGAGTTGAGTTGAGCTGCACACACTATTGTGCCAATGAATATAAACAGCACAGTTATCGACTGACTAGTTATGGATGACATAATCAAATACTAACTATAACGAAAAAATACGAATAAATAAATTTTTATTATCATACGACATTGAGATGTTATTGCTATTAAACTCTCAACGAATATCCGGAATAAGTGTTTATTTTTGCAAGAGAAACATAACAATGGAATTCAATCACTCATATAAGAGTGGTGCGAACTTGTATATAACCATTGTGTTGCTTTGACATTCTAACAAAATTGTTATATATGCGTTGGTCAAGAGATAAAATAGATCATTACACATATTTTAATTTTATGAAGCTATCTTAGAGATTCGTACTTCCAATGAATTTCATATGAATTAAATATATAACACTTATTTATGTAAGAATTGTTTTAATTAAAACGTTGAATATATATACATTTATATATAAATCAGTATTAAAAATAGCTACTGAACAAATCATGACCGTGAGGAATGGTGTCAAGAATGCCAGTAGAATTTCCCTGTTGAATCGCAATTTCGATTCTTTTTGCAAAAATGTACCAGTATTCCTGTCACCATTGGAGGTGACAGGAATGCTTAGACAGAGTGGCGTGACTCGGCACTATTATTCTAAGGCCCAAATGTTTCAATTGCAAATGGAAATAAATAATAGAAAATATTTGCGTAAATATTTTATTAACTGCAGATTTTTTATGGAATATACCATAAAAAATCTTTACGGAAAACTTTGCTCTAACGAATTTAGTTTATGGTTCTTTTTAAATATATTGCCACTATCAAATGAAACAGGTTTTTTCAGTTTTATGCCGTTTTGTCTGGAATCTAAATTCTCTTCTACTGCATAGATACCTTGAGTATAATAAAATGTATGTGAAAGAAATTGAGAAACACTGTTGTAATTGCACAGATTGCCGAAAAACCATACACAGTGATCATATTATAGCTTTCATCCAGCCCAGTTATTAGAAGACATATTCAATAAATGATTTACGATCAATTATAAATTATTCAATAATTTATATTTGTATATAAATATAATGATATGTATTTTCATTTATTATTTAAACCGTATAAGATTAATTACGGACTCTAAAAGTAAAATGCTTTGTGATGCATTTCTTTTAGAAAACTTAACTTCTATAATTATTTTTTCTTTCTCCAGTTATTTATGTAAATTAATTATGGTGGATTTTTCCAGAAAATCATAGTCAATGTTATCCAAAAAAAAATTAAAGGAAATTATTTTTATCTATGCAAAAAATCCTTTTTCTAAAAGATAAGAAATAAAATAACGTAACTATAAAAGAACGATTCCATTTAGCTATCTGGGGCTAAGTGCTTCTCTGATTTGCATAGGAAATTGTAATGAAACTCTAGTCCATCTCCGAGATTCATTCCGTGACGCTCTCCCAAGATCCCTTTCCCGTTGATAAGGTGCGACGGGGCGGATGTTGCGGATGTGGAGCACAATGCATCGCGGCTGTGTACGACACTAATGGAATATTAATGAAAGAGACAATCATTCTTGTGCTAAACCTCACTGTTAACTCACTTCTGTGACGACAATGTACGTAACTTATGAATTCACTTTAAGATATGTCTAAACTAACTATTCAAGCCAATCATGAACATTTTTCCTGTTAAATAAGTGAAAGCAATTTCGACTTCCAGGCTTTTTTCAATTTCACAAACTTTTATAGTATAATACCCTGTAATACAAAAAATAGAGAATTATAGTGATTAGTGGAATCTTCCTAAATGAATCTTCGCATGGTATAATATGACGCAATCCATCCAAGTATTATCCGTATCGACTCATAAATAATGTATAAGTGGAATATCTCTATACACATATAAAACGCAAAGTCCGGACTGATTATTGTTATTGAACTATTCATGAACAGCCTAAACTATAAGACGTAGAGATTTAAAATATAAAAATGTTTACGAAAATGAAGCCGAGCACTAAGAAAGTATTTCGTGGTTTATTATTATACGAAAGACGCTGCGCTCTTTAATCTTCTACTCCAGACAATCGAACCGTTAAGAATAACATATGATTCTTTCATTTCATTTTAGCACAACAACATAAATATGTTCATATATGTCGTTGGTGTAAAACAAACGGATCGCTATGAAAACGCCCTGATATAATTTTTAACTTTTGCGACGTATAGTACTAGTTATAACATATGATATATTTTTGTATCAATTTCAACATGAAGTAAAAAAATAATACTTCTTATAAAGAAGCCCTTAAATATAGTTCTAGTACTGAAACTCGGCTGAGCTCTCCGCTGAATCAAAATTTGTTACTCCTCATCGTTAGCTTATCTCAAAGTTTAATGTTTTCACATTATTATAACGTTACAAAGTGCTAATAGCAATATAATAGGGTAACAGTTTACATTTGGCGTTTAACAAGATTAACATAAGCTTAGTCTTCGTGGAATTTAATAGCGATATTTTACTAATTAATGTAGTTTAGATTACAGTAAATACTCATGAGATTGATGCGAAGCTATTATTTACAAAATCTTACATAATAATACGTTTACTTCTATACTAATTATAAATAATCGGTATTTTCCGTTAAAGTATCGCCTTTAGTGATCGATCTCGAATGCTTGTCATCTACGTAAAATATTTTACGTAGCACAAGAGTGTACGTAACGTACGTAATCACACGTACATACTCTATTCTATCAAGCTTGTAGGATCTGTAGCATGGGTCAGCAACTTGAGAAGAATGGAAAGAAATTAGGCTCAGAACTATTCATAACAGCGTACTTCATAACTACTAACTGAAAAATGACTAAAAGGAACCAATAAATAATGACCCAACTCCGCCTACTCCGCCTACCTATATGATAAAAAAAAGAAAATTAAAGACGTTAGAGTATGAAGATATCAAAAACACACCAAAAAGAAATCGTCTGTGTAATTGCATGAAATTATTTGGTCGTGAATAGTAACGAAATTGTCCATAATTTCTAATATTCCTTTGGAAAAATAAGAAATAACCTCAACCTAAGCGTCAACGGATCAAATTATGTCTATTGAATAAACGTTTATCTGGCCGTCAAAGAGGCGGATAGATTTATTCCTCAGTTAGAGGCGTTATTGACCAAATAGAGCCAATATGACGATTGAAAAATGTTATATTTTATGTTCTTTCAAATATGTACTATTTCACTGACCTAAACTAAACTTAACTCGATTAAATTAAAAGCGTAAAAACATATAACCCATAATATTAATAAATTACCAGTTGCTTCTAAAGTTTAATATTATACTTATGACGTAAATAAGTATGTAACATTATCATCCCAGTTGATCACGGAGTTGTTGCAAGGTATCTAAATGCAACATTAACATTAACATTAACAGAGCTAGAGATAAATGCTTCATTATGAATAAACATACTATTCACGAATTCTTCGCATTAAACGTTACTGGTCCGCATCCGCGATGTTATACTCGTATATAGCTTTTATCTAACGCAAGTTTTTTTTTTTCAAATCGAGTAATATCGCTCCTAAGTTCCTGTGATTAGTGCGCTCAAAAAAACAAACTCTTCAACTTTATAGTATATTATGATAAGGCAAATATACTTTTTGAACAATCAAGAGCTCAAGCTATTTCATTTTTAATTTGTATAGATCTATCGAAAAAAGTAAAATTCGCTAATTTTCATCATCGTATTTATAACAAAAAGTTATATTCATAAGCATAAATCGCGAGTATCTTTTGACATAAATAATTAACGATCGGACATTGACAGGTCATTAATCAGCCATCTTTTACAAGATAACTTTTATTTGTTTCACACGAAAATAAGCTATTCCATTTCCCCAGTGGCTCGTGAAATTGATTCGGAATATAGAAAGAATATCCTTTCAAAGAGATTATATAAACTTGATTGCACTCGAGACTTGACATTTTAATGCTAGCAACATTATTTTCAGTGCGTAGTTTCAAAATATTCTTCTCTATGCAAATTTATTCATGGAATATGTGGAAAGATTTTCTCATGCGTTCTATGAACAAAAATAAAATAACATAATTATAATTGAACTGTCATGTAGTATATATTATAGTTTATCCTTTTAATTAACTTGTGTAGCCTCATTTCAAGACATATCTAATTTTAATACATAAATTCATAATACGAAAAGCTAAAAAAAGGTTCGAGTTTACACAATATTTATTAGGGCCGACTAGGCTTTTTTTGTGAATAAAAGTAAAATAAGAAACCAGACGGGAAAATGGGTTAACAAATGACAACTGGTAACTGGTGACCATCGCCATAGATGCTGGCATAGAAAGATTTATAAATATCTTCTTCGACTGTCATTGGATATTATGACTATGTTTTTAAATTTAAAGAAGAAAATCGTATCGAAAAGTTAAGAAAATCATATACTTAAATATTATCAATAATTATACTCGCTATTATTTAAACGCAATAAGAAACATACTCTTGAAGTATAAAAACGATATGAAACAGTTTTATTTTTTCTTCGAATGATAGATAAATCATTTAAGATGGGAAAGTAATAAATAGTAATTGGCAATAGCAGGCGGACATGAAAACAATTGTCGGTTCTTGTCTCATAAGGGATAAGGGAGTCGTTCTCTATCATCTGTCAGATCGAGAGGCTTGTACGAAGAAATGTGAGGCTATTAGTGCTGGTTCGACTCTCGCCGACTCGAGCACCCTCAGACGTTCCGTTCAATAAACTAGATTATCTCGCCGACCCACTCTCATCACCAGATCCTCTGTTCCATTTCCTTTAGTTTACGAGGATTGTTAGAATTAATGTAGTGCTACGGAATAAATTATTGTCAAGCGATATCCAATATCTTTCACATGGTATTAATATGATTAAAGTATGTGGGTGACCTTAGTACGTACGACACAGTTCAACAAAGTGGCGAATTTAATGCGATAAAAATGAAAACATTGTATCATTTTGTGCTTGTGTGCAGAGTTGATGTGTTGCCAAACGTTGCGAGGGGAAACCCGACACCATATATCATGTATAAGAGTAGTTGTTTCGATGGTTGCCCACTATATGAGTTTCTGAAAAGGCCTTTGCGTAACGATTGTTTCACAATAATGTCAGCTGATATTTAACATTTACCGAAACATTGAATGTCACAATATGAATAATGACTTGGATTAATCTTTATATAAAGTCAAAAACCGGCCAAGTGCTAGTCGGACTAGTGCACGATGTGTTCCGTACTATTGACTAGGTAAACATATAGTACAGTACGTTAACACATTTATTGATATCGAGCAAAAATAGGCAAAAAATTGCGTTTTTTGTATGGGATGTATAAGGGTTAAGGTAAAGGTTTTAAAATTATTATAATTTAATTGTAATATTTATTATTAAAGTAAAAATACAACTAAGTATTTTGTAAATATTTCAAGTGCCTACCTATTGCCATTATCGATATCAAGAAAAAAAGGACAAAAAAATCGTATTTGTTGTATGGGAGCTCCCTAGCGGCAACAGAAATACATAATTTGGGAAAATTACAACTATCCAGCTAGCTATTGCGGTTCTTAAGATACAACCTGGTGACAGACAAACGGAAGGACAGACGGACGGACAGATGGTGAAGTCTTTGTAATAATGTCCCATTTTTACCCTTAGGGTACGGAACGCTAAAAGTAACAGCCCACTGCTGAATGAAGGCCTCCTCTCCTCTGAGAAGGAGATCTTGGAGCTAATTCCACCACGTGGCGTTATTATGGACTGATGAATATTTAAAGTATTTTGTTTATAATTAAAACATTTAACGAAAACGTTTTATTATACACTAGTTTGTGCCCGCGACCCCATTTGTGTGATTTTAAGCCTCAAAAATAGGAGTATTATATGGTTGACATATCTTTGTGTGTGTGTGTATCATTTTAGTTCCCAGTAAGTATTTGTCTAAATGCGTAATGTATATTATATCACAAAAATACACGTAGTGCTGTCGGGGATTGAAGTCTACTTATCTATCCTAGTTAACGAAAATAATACTTACATAAAAGATTTTAAGTATAACACATAGCATCCAAACTAACTAATAAACAAAGGCTTGACCTAAACTTATGATATATTTATATCCAAGCAAAGTTATATGTACCTACAGTTTTTATTATTATATAGATTTATAATAACATATTTATAATATTAAATATAATATATTATATTTATAATAACCTAACCTAACCCATAATATATTCTACTATTCAAACAAAATAATATTTTATAAGGCTAAACTCATTATTGTTAGCGAAGATTTGTAACAAAATATTTATTAATTAAGTCTACTTATCTATCCAAATAATCGACAGTAAAACTAATAAACAAAATATTTTTAAATATAACACACAACAACCAAATTAACGAAGAAACTAAGACACAAAAGATTAACCAATTCTATAATATATATAGTATCTATGCAAAGTAATGTGTTCATAAAACGAAATCCAATCGAGCAAGATGGTAATGTCTGAAACAGATAAATGATAATGCCTCGGGTTCATGTTACGAGCCGGCAAACAGTAAACAGTTTATCTAAAAACTAAAACTATTTCACTAAAGTCGAAATATTCCCGAGGCTCGGACACCGATACAGCAGTGGAAGGCTAAGTCCGCAATACACATAAAATCAATTTACCAAAGCCACTCTAAATCGTTTCGACCCTTACAGAGATAGGCACAATATATCAAATTTAACTTAATCTCAAAACCTTTCTATTTAAGTTTAACTTTAAAATTTTAAAAGCTTGTATCAATCAAATAATGAAAATTTACCATTTAAAATATTATTATAAATGTCATAGCAACCTTGTTCAAATTAATTGTGATGATGCCTTTATAATAATATATACAATTTCTAAATTTTTATTTATTTACATGAACTAATTTTAACAAATAATATATTTATTTAAACACATTTGGACGGTATCCTTATAATAAACATTTGAATATCAATATTAATAGCTAGAATCCCTAGCTCATTACAAAATAATGCCAAATTTCGCGGAATGAATATCTTTGGATATAACAAAACCTCTAAGTATGCAGTGTTAAATGCTATGCAAAGTAGGTATTATTTATATAGAAAGGAATTATATACTCTTTGATTAACATTTTATCAATTGACAAATTATTTTGACTGCTTACAGACGACTTGATTACTCAAAATTAATTAGCTATTATTATAGCGAATTCGTTATATGATACAAGAATTATAAATATATATATATATGAGTATATCATATGTTGAAAGATAGTATATAATGGTAACGAACTTAAACGTTATTTTTATAAATAAGAGAAAAAAAACAATATAGTTTTAAGCTAAGAAGGCGTGCAATATTTTGTAGGCTAGAATACCATGTTGAGTAATACAATAAAATTGAGTTACTTTAAATGTTTAAAGTAGGTATTTCGTCCTTGTGTTGTTAACTCGGTTACATTCATTAGCGTCTCAAGATAATAATCGTTACACAAGTGGAATAACAAGTAACTAAAGTAATTCACCCTTAGTGAATTTCAAGTATGATATATGTTATTACGTAGCTATGGGGAGGTGGTGTAAAAGAGTATCTACTCAGTTTCTTGCTGACTCATCTCAGTAAAATCTATAGTAAAAATCAGAAGCATGTGGTCGGTACGTCTTGTTGGTAGTAGTAGGGCTTTGTGCAAGCCCGTCTATGTAGGTACTACCCACTCATCAGATATTCTACCGCCAAACGGTAACACTTAGTATTGTTTTGTTCCGGTTTAAAGGGTGAGTGAGCTAGTGTAACTACATGCACATTGGACATAACATCTTAGCTCCCAAGGTTGGAGGCGCATTTGCATGATGTAAGGAATGATAATTATTTTTTACAGCGTTAACGTTTATGGACGGCGGTGACCACTTACCACCAGGTGGCCCATTTGCCCATTCGTGTACCTATTACATTTTTTTTTTATATATTATTTAATCTTGCAACATTTTAAATCAATTTGAATGTGCCCATAAGAGCCTACTTTAAAAAATTGGATTCATTTAATTTTGTTTCCACAAAATTCATTTTCACAAAATTGTAATGAGATTAAACTATGCATTGAAATTACAAAAAAAAATTAAGTAACCATAGAGAATTCCTATTTATAACATTCTTAGTACCATAGAATTTTTCCGATTTATCACATCCTTTCGTGATCTCGAAGTTTCCACAATGCGAGTTTGAATAATGGATAAAATTAGCGGTAGAGCGAGCATTCAAAAATGATAAAGGAATTCAATAAATGGGAACAATGATCAGCTTCTTTGCATATTAAATTACTTCGGAATTATGGAATTTTCACAGGTTTCTATTTACAAATTAATTAGTTTTTAACTATAAAGAAATGATCGTTCTTTTGTTTATTTGGATGACATGAATATTTTTCTGAAAACAACTTTAATTCGTTTTAACCTTGTTCTTTTCAATGTGAAAAACCCTACACACTCACAAAGCTACGAAACATACGTTACATTTCCTCCGCATATTAGCTACAGAGACGATCGATCTAATCACTTTTTTCGCCTTCCTCTAATAGAAAAACTATTTCTTCCTTACTCGGGAGTGAAATAAAACGTAATGAACAGAGCTCTTCGGGCTCTCTTGCAATTTATTTTATACAGCAATAACAAAACGTCCTCCCCATAATACGTGCTATACTCAACACCGAATAAATTAAAATAAATTATTTAAAAAAAAAAACAAAACATACACACAAAAAGTAAAAGACGATATGACATTATCGCATCGAATCAAAGTAATATATACGACAGGGGCTAACAGTTTGTTATGAATTTCAAATACTTCTAAGAAGAGTTCGGAGCACTAAAGTATTCCCTATATTTCATTATGCAAACAGTAGCTTTGAACTTCAAAATTTCTGCACTGCACTCTTTTCTGGAAAAGTAAAGTGACTAAAAATCTTCTATTGACGTTGGCTTCAAAAGTACAATTTATCTCAACATTTTTCAGATTTTTGTATAAACTTTGTAAGTGTTATTACATCACTTTGCAGTTTTTTTTTAGCAATTTTCTTAAAAAACGAGTATTACAATCCTAATTAATTAATCCCTATTATAAAGTTAAATCATATTTGATATTTTTTATGTTACTTAGGTAAGCGGGCTGGCAATCTGATGGTAAGCGGTCACAACTGACCAAAGCGCTACCAACCTCGGGAACTAAGAATAATACAAATATATGTGTGGTACCTCCATGGACGGATTTGCACAAAGGCCTACCAATAAGTATTTATTATGTAACAGAAGGCGACTTATCAATAGTATATTTTTAAGTCAAATTTCTCGTCAGTAACATTTTATTTTAAAATTCTACAGCACAAATTACACATCAACTCTAAGTTTGGCGAGCAATATATATAATTCAAAATGGAAGCCCGATCGAAATTGGGTATAAACACTTCAAGATATTGTGCCTATTTTAGTAGAGCCGGAAAATGTATCTTGACACAGCGCCGGTTAGTCTATACATAGACGAAATGGATGGAACTAAAAATATTACAGATACCATTTCAATAAATAAATAAACACTGTCCGGTAAAATGTTGCAGCTGAACTTTGAGCTTGGTATAAAAATCACATTTGTTCAAATCGGATTAACACGATTTAGATTTCGTTTTCGTGTATAGTGTAGTGATTTTTACAAAATTAAAACTTTAACTGATTCCTTTAGTAGCTATAAACGTGCGGTCAAATATTTTCAATAAATAATTGGCAAGTATCAAATAACACTTGAAAACTCATTAACTCGTCGCACCAACAGTAGCAGTTCAATAACAATACGATTGATTAATTTTAAATATAAGCTTTCTGTAACATACACTTTAATTCAATGTATCAAATTTATCACGTTTTATTAATTATATTTTATATCAAATTACTATTTTAAAATTAGGCAATAGGCGTGTTAATTATATTTAAAAAAAAAACTTTGTAAATTATAACTAAAAGGCTCTCTTTTTAAGGTATGAAGCTTATTCGACCACGCTTCTCTGTTGCGGATAAACTATTCTCCGTAATGGCTTCTTTCACTACTGAGCACGGGATGAAATATAAATACAAATAAAATACATGAAAAGTCATTGTGGCTTCACCGCTTTGAACCAGCAGTCTAAGGTTAAGATTTATGCGTTCAATTAATAGTCTTCTCTGACCGAATTTCGGCTATAGCAGCTAATTTTAAAGTCTAGCGTAGGAAATATTATAGTACTCATATGTGTGTATGCATCAGAAACAATCCCTTACAGTCATAACCTAGATAGCAATTTGACACGAAGAATAAAATTAGGCACAGAACGGAAACGTTTGTTACTTTCCGATGCACAGCGTGTATCACTGTCCATCCTAATTCTAGGCAGCTGAGAATTTACTATAAAAAAAAAAACAATTATATTTTATATTGGGCCGATCACTTACCACTAAACGAACGAGGCAAATAAAATCAAATAGAAGTTATTATAAAAATAATCATATAGCATATTTACTCATAATTTTGTTCGGATTTCATGAACGGTATGGTTCTCGTATACACTCAAGATAGGTTTATATTTTCTAGTGTTTCACGAGAGGAATTCTACTGACATATACATTTTCACAGGAACGAGGATAACCAGTTCCATAGTTCAGTTCCTAATACAACAATGTAAACGAAGACTATAAATATTGGGATACAAGATCCACAAACCGCGCCCAAACCATTTAAAGGGTCCGCGACTTGAATTAGTAAGCGATAAAACTGAATCTTGATCAAACATGAACAACGAACACGCATGTTAAATATTTACTACGACTGAAGCTCACGACTTTGTTCGCAAATTATTCAATGTGAAACTTAGTTATTTGACTATACCATATTTTATCGCAGGATTTATTTTACTTATAGATAAAGATCACATGTTTAACCAAATAACTACTAAGTTTTTTCTACCATATGCTTTTCCACCAGCCTCTTGGTGGATAAATTGGTCCATCAGTGGAACATTTACAGACTTTATTTTACTTTTAATTTAAATAGGATGATTGATCGCTACTAATCTGGTATATTTATCAAACGTTATTTAGTATGTACTTTGAATTTAGTCCTTAACAATATCCCGAGCAATGTAATTAAATCAGTATTGTATCAAAAATATATATTTTAATTAATCTGTTGTTTATATCATGACATTATATGTTACTATTGCCTAATATTTAATATTTAAACTACACCGAGTTTCATTAAAATATTTTCTATCACATGAACAACAGACATAATTTTTAGAAGTGTGACTGACAAATGGAAAATATCTAAAATCATTAGCTTTCGATAAAATGTTAATTAAACTAAAATAAGTCAATTAAACTGTTTTTATATTTAAAAAATTATCTGCGTTTACGTACGGTTCTATTACACGTAATGACAACAATTCCCTATTGACTCTTTTAAAAATCTTTGTTATATATCTATGTAGATTTTCCGCAACCAAATTTTATTGCTACGGCATTTTATCTCAACTGCCTCGTAAAACCCTGGATATGCAAACACATGCATACTCGTATAAATTCGGCCGAACCGAACCAAACTATAAAATAACCTAATAACATCTGAAAATTATATATTCATATTTTATACTTTCGATTATTATTATTAAAGTAAAAAAAAATTCAATATTTACTTATAATATAAATACAAATATTGTTACATTTATTTTCACTATTTCAGATTCTGTTGTAATAAATAATAAAGAAATGTGTTAGTTAGCAAGAACCGATTCGAGCTGTTAATTCATGTTATGGACGGCATAACATGAATTAACAGCTCGAATAGGAATGAAAATATGGTAAGGATAATAAGGATATCTTCATGTGATAGATAAAAATAATTATCAAAAACTTTTTCTTCAAAAAGAAAAGACGGCTTAGTTTAGTACTACTTGTTATACGGACGGCTTAGTTTAGTACTACTTGTAATTATTTTAATTTTTTTACCAATTATCCAACGAGTAATTTTATGCAATAACCAAAACTAAGCATTGCTTTCAAGTATACAACTAAATTATCCTTTTCTTTTCTAACAGCGTTGCTTGCTAACCCTTTTGTTCCATTTTTCACGTCCAACTTTTTCCTACCCGTCGAGTTGTGGCAGCTCTAACTTGTATAATGTTTGTCTTTGTTTTTTATTTCACTTGAACAACATCCAACCATTAACTCTTCGAAAATGGAAATTATTAATAAAACAGGCGAGCATTCGCTTTAATAAAGATACATTTTGATGCAAACGGTACCAGATTGAAAAATTAAAATGATGTTGCTATTGCTTAATTGGTGTATCTTGCAAATTGTAATTGCTTTTCCCCGATGCATAATTTACTGATGTTATCTATGGTAAATAAAATCCGACTGCGTAATTTTCAGTGGGATGTTACGCCGTTATCCGCAGCGATGTAACCAACCCCGCTGCGATTGCGCGACCGCCACGCGCTGTTAAATCGGACGCACCACCGACCAAGATTACAACCTATCGATTCTACCAACATTCAGTTTCATATTGAAAGCAATTAACTTGGCCAACATAATAAGGCTATTTGGAATAGAATAAAACTCATCTACCCAAAAAATTTTTTTGCCGGCAGCTTTGTTTATGGATTAATAGTTCAAAGGTCTTAAATGAAATATATATATATTTATATGAGGATTAGGCTTAAGACGTATTAATTGTAAAAAAAACAACTATTCTATGCGTTGTAATAGCTTTTGAAAGAACGGCGTAGAAACCTACGCCTCTCTTTACGTACTCTCACCTATTTCAAAATAAGTTATAAAAATATTTGTTTGTGTGATGATTAGTTAAACAATGTCCCTCTCTTACAAACGTCAAATCATTGTGGATAAAAAGAGAAAAAATCAGTGCTTAAGTAAAACCCGGTAAACAACGTTTATGAGTCCTTACTTAACGAAATAGTATATTTATGATTAACATTACATATGTCTATTGCATATACGATTAAGTTTTCTAAAACATTCAATCTAAATAAAACATTTTTTTTTTATTTAAAATTAAAACTTGCGATTTCTTTATGGATTACTAAATATTATTCATTGAATGCTGATAAGCTTTAAAAATCCACTTAACACGTATTTATGGTAAGCCATAAAATTAATTCGAACTTCGTATCGAAAATCTATGTCACGAATTCTTACTAATAATTGAATGCGTAAATAAGCGTTCAGTACGTAATCAGTAATATTCATTAATCCTTGTGATTTAAAGTTCGCTCCGCAGCTACTTTATATGTTGATTGGGTAATTTTACCAAAGCGTTCTTTCACTCGAAACGATTAGCAATTTGAATAAGCTAGTCTTTCTCGCCATTTAATTTAACACATTTTATCAGATACATTTTATATCACAAATTTCTTTTTTTATTACATAGGCGCCGGGCAAATGTGCTATCTACAGTAAGTGGTCACCATCGCTCATAGACATCGGCGCTCTAAGAAATATTAACAATCCTTAGATCGCCAATGAAAACACAGATTTTTTTTTATATTCTAAGTTATAAATATGATATAAAGCTATTATAAGAATCTTATGACCCGGAATATTACTGACTGGAATATCGTAAACAGTTAAGTATGCTTAACTGTTTCAAAATATTTCAGTATACTATGATATAATATACCCTACGATACATAAAAGATTGGATTAAGTTTAGTTCGCTTTGAAGTCGCTGGGCTGCATCGGTCGCTCTTTGAGCGAGCATCGGTCAAAGGTACTAGTAAGAAGGGTCTCAAAAGTCAAAGATAATATGAAGTCTGATAGAAAATTATAGGCTATAATTAAGAACCGTAAAGTTAATACATAAATTTAATAATTATGTCGTATAATTACTTTTGATTTGAATAATTCTCTCGTTCGCAATAAAACTTTGAAAAGGTGTCGTTTATACTAAAAATGAACTTAATTCATATTAATAATGATGGGTTATGAATTACTGAAATGTATTCCACAGCCGGACATTCTTATCATTTCTCACCATATTTATTACCAAATCTATAAACGAAAACTTAGTGGTCTTTGCACGCACTTGAACCTAGTTTCATCGGTTAAAGAACTCGTGTTCTATTAATTTAGACATTTCGATATAATATTATATATTTGATGATTAAAGACAACGACTAAAACAACTACAACACAATTAGTATAAACCTTATTTAAATTTAAAGTGATTACTGATATACAATTATTGCTCAATCCGGGGCTGAGACGCAGGACATCGGCTTATGCAGCCCGATAAGTTACGATAGCTACTAGCCCAATCTTGAGGGACCGTGGGAGGAAGTTCGCGGTCTCAATGCCAGTGTCGTGTGATCGATTACCCTCTATGGAGCGCCCGCTGAGACACAAAGACTGTCGTCTCTAAGATCTAAAGTTCGCAACAGTGAGTGGTCATCCACATAGTTTGGGGATGCCGCACGATATCCTACGTGGAGACAACAGTAAATGAACGAGTCTATCAGTAGAACGATAAACAGCCCCGAAACAAGGAGCTAAAAGATAGATAGATAGTTACCTGTGTAAAGTGGTGGCATTTTTATCAGATGGCACTGAAGAGGACTAAGCAGGAATGGCCTCGAAATCTGCACAAATCTACTGTTTTATTATGTTATCTCTTATGTTAGGATTAATCAAAAGGATAATCTATTTAGTTCACAACCAACCATAACTCTCTATAAATTTAATTTAATTTTTAAGTTAACGATTTTAGAGAAATTTCGATTTTGAACTTTATCTCATTTTTATCACTTTACTTGTTGATTTAAACAATGAGATTTTATTCCCGATCGATCAGAATTCAGACGTCTGAATATAAAAGGTAAATATAATTATTCCACCGAAAGTGGCACCTCCGTCCGCTGGGAATGTAGACACGTGACATCTGTGAGTGATGCTTTCATTAAAACGTTTGTGATTACACGCACTGAGCTACCATCTGATCCACTCACGAAAATGCGATATTTTTATTATTGGCTCGTTACACTGTGGGAAATATAAATGCACTAACACATGCATACAAAAAATAAATTTAAAAGAGGATTCATTATTTGCTTTGGCAGAGTTATTCTTTACAGAAAGTAATAAATTTTTATCTACCTAAATATATTTTATAATTAAGTGTGTGTTATGTGTGTTCGTTGTCTTGGTATTTGATAACAATAAGAAAAAGGTATTAAAATATCGTATGCATTTATTCGATGTTCTTATCTTTGTAAATTATTCCTTAACAAGCTACTATTTATATGCGAAGAATTTATCATTGGCACTCAAATTTTAAGCGATGGAAAACGACCGCTTTGCCGCACTCGTTACAAGAATTCTTATAGCGGATATTGCTTTTTCTTTTCTCTTCTCTAATAAGATTAAATTTTATTAATGAAACAGAAAATGGATCTTTTTACAAACAGAAACGGTATACGCTAAATAACTTTGTACCATTTGTCTTGGTAATGAAGGATTTTTTGTACTTTCCTTAAAGGGCCTTTTTCAAAGATCATTGCACGCAAGAATTATTCGTTATCTGCGAAATGAGGAAAACAAAATAAATATTATTTACATACTTTGTTTCTTAGAATTTTATTTATATAAACCATTTCGTTAAGAAAATATTTTCTATTAAAAAAAAATTGTTACAACTGTGTCATAGCCATAAGAAGCCGATATTGGCTAATTTAATTTTGACAAATAGTAATTTAAATCGGCGAATAGAATCTTTTGTAATACCCGTTTCATTGTGAAAAAGAGGACAAGTGTGTTCGGATTAACGCACGAGGACTTCGAACAATATTGAGTTGAGACGGAAATAACGAGGAACGGTAGAAAAATGATGGTAAATATTATATGTATTATACTCGTAGTATGTATTTTATAATTCTGATCAATCATTGTAATCGTTATAGTCAGATTTTATCCTGGCAAATAATACTTTTGACTTTTTTAAATTATTTTTGAGTAATACCTTGTCTTAAATTAGGTAAATTTTGTTCCTATAATATACATTAACTAAATCTTAAAATACTTAATTTTAACGCATATAAAAAAGTGTCAATATATATCAAGTATAGAATACATATTTATCCCTTAAAAACATATTTCTCTTATGAAATTCTCTGGACGAAAACTGAAATGAATAATGTTTAATATAAAAATATCTTTGAAATGTTAGGAAAGCCTAACATTGTAAAAACTTAATTTGAATATTGCTAGTATTTTCAATTTCATCTTCTAACGTCGTCTCGACCTCAATGTGCATAAAATAATTCTGAATTTAAAACACATACTACTTACACCAAGTTTCTGACTTTGCAAAGTCAATGCTCTGGCAAATATTTTCAATAGTATAATAACATTCCGCAAACTTTTTATAATTTAATAAGTTTGAAATTTATTTAAAAAATTGTTGAAGATTATGAACTAAATTTATACTGAAATTAGGGTCTAAATCCTCCTCATGAATCGCTCGATCCATTGGTAAAAACAGTAGGAAAATCCGTTCGTTAGTTTTTTAGCTCGTTCATACAAGAAGTCGCGACGGAAGAATTTATTTTTCAGAATATGTAGGGATTAATAAATTAAACACTTAAAAACAATAAAAGAACACTGATCGGAAATAGTTTGTAAGTTTTTTCCGCAAAATCTATATTCAAAAATTATACATCTAAGAGGCTTGGTCTACAAGACTTGTACAAATACTAGTTTTATATATATTTCCACGTTATTTCGAATTATTTATTGCTATTCATACATAGATACGATATCGAAATCATTTCGAAGCGTTGGTTTCCTGAATATTATGGCCACCGTAGTTATCCTGAAACTTGTCCAACATTTAATAAATTAGAAAAGTCAGGCGGAAATAGTTTATAATAATAAAAATAATAAATCATTTATTTCAGACTATATGTCCTTTTTTTAGTAACAATTATCTTATTATAGTGCTAGTAAAATAAATAATACTAAAGAAGAAAAATATATATAATAATAATATAATTAATGTTTAATATTTCCACTTTTTTATAAATGTATTTTTCCGGAGTTTTAAAAAACATTTTCTTCTATATTATAATAATTAATGCTAAGTAATCCATCAATATTTATCAGTTACTTTAACTTTTTAACGTAACGCAAAACATTTTATATAACTTATTATGTTAACTAATAATGTTTTTATACTCAGGTAAGTGCATAAACATTAGCGCCTAAAGAAATATTAATCACTTCTTAAATTGCCAATCCCCAAACGGGCTTGCACAAAACCCCACCACCAAGTGGTATTAATCGAGTTCTTCTATTCTCTAACACATTGCCAAATTAACCCTCCAGATAGGTATTATGCTGCTATAAAAATCTAACAAAGTCTTTCATATCTATATTTACCAGCGACATGTCCCGTACCCCTAAGGAGGTAGAGATATTATCATGACGCGATCTAATCTTTAGAACTGTTGAGAAGAGATATTCCATAATTATTTTCTTAAAATATTATTGTGTTACGCCCACGCCTTAAAAGCTCTCAGGCGGGATAATAATTCTACGTAGCAACTTGACAAACATAACTATATTAAATAACTGAACATAATTCATATTATTTACATATAGATATATAATTTCTGAAGTACATATAGAAAAGAAACTATATAAAAATAAACCTGGTACATTGGCCTACGACATTCGATTCAAGTCAAAGCGATTTCTATCGTAATTCCATCCTCAGTCGTCTATCACGTGACATTTCATTTAGTGTTATCTACCATTCGTTAAGCGATATGTTACTTGCCTTTGCTCTCAGGCTAACGCATTACGAGCATTTTAAGCTGAGACAAAAATAATTACGATTAGTTTATAGTTGGTGTCTTTGCTTTTGTATTAAAACGATGTTTTATACCATTATGCTGAAATTACTTGATAAAAAGTCGTGAATATAATCGTCGAACTGTCCGAAACAAATATTCTTCTTACATACGATAATTATTTTTTTTTAACAAAACGTGTTAAGAATATGATATATTCAAGACATTATATATTTTATAAGGTTGTATAGAATTAGTCATAACACACGTCACATTAGTCATGTAAATTAATTAATACATAAAATGCTTGTTAACTTATGATATACGAATGATTTGAATTTTCATTAAAATAAAATGGTACATCCACGTAGCGAAATGTTACGTGCGCTATTATATTTTTATTTAAATATTCAATACATAATAAAAATTAAAAAAATATACAATATATTTAAATTATTGTATATATTATAAAAATTAAACACCGTTCTTTAGTCTTTTCTGTGCCATTGTACCTAAGACGCTCGCGTTGTTGCCTCTTTGAATAGCGAAACCCAGGCTTTGAGCTATTTAACGCAGTTCTTAGGGCGCCAGAAGTATAGACCAGTCTTGTACAAAACATTTTTGAGTCTGAACACTAAGAATTAACAATTTCGTAAACTAGCGCAGCAATTTAAATAAGTAATGAATGTGGCAGCTGTTATTTATTCTACGTGAAACGTATCTAGAGATTCTCATTTATTTACTTTGGTAAAATCTGAATTTCAGATATCAGTCTGTATTTTAAACAGTAGTTGGTGCAAACAACATCGCACCCGAATATAAGTAACATTCAAACAAAGCGCCCCGCATTTCCTCCTTTGTAAGCCGTTACCCTTTCTCAATACTATGCTATCTGTTACGATAATCGGTTCGCTCGTTAAGCAAATGCCTTATCAGTATAAATCTGAATATTCCGCCGGAATGAGACATCGATCGTGCTCAGTAAGGAACGTATTATGTTTTATCGTACGTTGAAAATATCGTGTTAAATTATAATAAACTATTATTTATAAAACAAAAAATATCGTTAATTATTATGCGTGTTGATTTTAGATAACAATCATTTTATTTATAGAACAGATTTTAATTGTAGTAAGTAAAAAAGGTATTTTTTAATAAAAACTACATTGGAATAAATTACACGACACGGGTTAGTACTCACGTACGCAATCGAGTGCATGATAAAACTCGCTTACTACATAACGATTTAATATGTTTAGGGATGAAGAAATTTACTTATCTGTTAAATACATATATTTATGTATAAATGTTAATTCGATTACATTATTATTTCATCTCGACTCGACTCGATTCACTCGCACAATAGAAGATCATATTTTGATAGGTATTTTTTTTTCATGTAATCGTAAATAAGTTTATATATTGACATGATACAAGTCAGCGACGTTTAGTGGATTAAGAAACAAATGTCCTTTAGTTCAACTGTATTTTATCCCATGTGTTGTTTCCTAAAAGTTTAAACAGGTAACCCTCAAAGTATAAGCTTATTTAAAAAAGAAATAAAAACAGCGATTCCAAATCAGCGACGATATTACATATAATATTCTCTTTGAAATAAAAAAAAATATATTTTAAATTAATTTTGATTAAAATATAAGCATTACAAATGAGATGATTCATTATTAACGAGATTCAAAAGTAAGTTTATTACTTTCTTAACAATCCTCGCTCTTGATTATTCTAAGGTCGAAAATCCTAAAGCTATTGTTTTCTGTGAACAAAAGTGAGTCGAATGCGACCATTCTCCAATGCTCGATTAAAAGCCATGCCTTCGATTTCGGTCGGTCGGTCACAGAACTTTCCACAATGAGACTGTTTGAGCTTGCTACTCGAAACGTGTAGTCGTATGTCGAAGCATCCTTCCTTTCATGTAGATCCACTTCCGTAGCTGACTGTTTGATAACTAATACCTCTAAATTGTAAACCATTTCAATACTATATACAGAATATGTATGATTTAATTGTTCTAAAACATTGATGAATGAAAAAAATTGACCTAAATATTTAAATTAATTTACAAACTTTATTTAATTTCAATATATCATCAAACGAAACCACTAAAATTAAATTATCCATATAGTTATTATTATTTATTTTAAAACATGTGGAATGCAATTATAATTGTAATTTTTGAATCCTATGTGATATGTGGAATTTATTAATAATAGCCGTACGTCAGAAGTAATGAAATATCTAATATATTAATAGCGTAAGACGATTTTGTCCAAGTGATTTTGGGACGATAGATGCACATATAAAATCGGTTATGGTCTCATTTTGAAGAGCTCCAGCCGTAGATGTGCAGAAAAATAAAGATGACTCTTTATTTGCTAAATTTTTACAATTTAAAAAATAATTAATCTCAGACAGCGGAAAAATGTTACTGGCCGGTTGGAGAGCGGTGCTACGGCTGTGTAAGAAAATAAATAAAAGAAAGTAAACAAATTTAAAGTAAATTGTTATCGACAAACTCATTCAAGTTTTAACTTAACTAATGTATACTATTTGTCATTAAAAATTTCATAGAAATAAAGTATCATCATTTGGCGCCAAATGTGGATGAGTGACTTGCAGTTTATAATGAAATTAAATCAAAATAAAAACATGTCATAGGTTTTGAAATTCCTAAAAAATCTTTAGAATAAACGCGAAGTTTCGCGGGCACCTACTAGTTATCTATTATTGTCATTGAAATAATGTCAATATCTCTTATTGACGGTTATAACGACACAGCTCGTAATATAAAACTTTATGAAGGTCTGTATGACATTTACTTAAACTTTATTACTGTAATAAAATTACTTGATACTTTTATATAAGTAATTTTAACCACAGTATAAAATATAGATACATATTACAAGACAAAGGAAAATAAATGCTCAGGGCGAATATAAATTTAAAACTATAAAGCATCAACTAGGTATTATTTGCAATGATTTTCATTGCAGCATGAACATTTTCTAAAACTCTTATCAGTAACAGAATAACAAAAGGATTGCTTGAAAAGATAGAACCTGCAGGCGAAAGCAACGTTAACAAAGGTCTTCGATTTTTTTAACAAAACAAAAAGTAATTATAAATGCACAGTATTATTTATAATACCTGATTTATTTAACATTCAATTGTTTTAAAAGGATTGACTTAATGCTTTTATTTGTTACGTCTACGCATGAATTTTCATATTAAAATATTCTGTAAAAGGAGGGCTTAGAATCGAGTAAATAAATAAAGTTTATATTTTAAGTTTAATTATTCTTTTAAATCTTTGCATGGAAATATTGTAATAGAACCCACTAAAAAAAGTTATGAATAAGGTTTGATTTAATTTTTTTGTCGTTTGTAACATTGGTCATTGCAGTAATTTAAAATAAATCATTTATGTGTTCCATTTTTTATAGAACGCTATTGATGGGGAATTAGAGATGTGAGCGTGACAGATTAAGAAATTATTAAATAATTAGATGATATATAATAAATAAATATAAATTAATTTTAAAATATCCTGACGTAATGTGTAAGTCCTTACATTGCCTATTTCTAAGGGCGGTGGTTACAACTTACCATCAGATGAGTTACCATTTGCCAGTCTGCCTACATATTTTAAATAAATTTAAAAAACCCACTCGTAGTGACATTCAGTGTATCCTTCAAAAATGATATTGATTACAGTCATTGTCGCATAATACTCTCTGATATTTCACGATCATAATCCGCGAAAAGTATCGTGTTCTTATAGAATGACTCTGCTATATCTAATCGTTATATTAATATCATTTATAAATAAAAAAAATATATTTAAAAACGTTTATATAAGTACGTAATAATAATATGTAATTTTATGGTGACGTTGTACACTTTATTTTCATCGTAAGGGAAATGTCCGAAAGCCATACATAAGTAACTAGCTAGCACATATGTCATGTAAACGACTACACAGATTGATTAACCTAGAGCGCGGTTGTACTGTTGTTGATAGGTCGTTAATTTCTAATAACTTCATTACCGCTGTTTATCTCTGTAATCATTTTATGTGACCTTATAATGATATTTCTATTGGTTATACCATTTAATATTCGTGCTTGAACATGTTACAGTGTTGAGCAGCGTTTTTATTTTATCCAATTTAGTTTTTTTTTAGTTTAAATTTAGTATAATTGTTGGTATTTGCGTGAAAGTTTCTTAAATATTAACGTAGATATTTTAATTTAATTAAAAGATAATACGACACATTTCGAAAATTAGCGAGCCGTGTACATCAAATAAAGCAATTTAAAAATGAACACACAATATAATTTAAGCCAATTTTTTCAACGAAATAACAAATTGAAGTCATAACGAAATAGAAATATTAACGAGTAAAAATAAATTCAAATTTCGGTTTATTTAATCACAAACAACCGAAATTACAAGCCTTAAGCATATTATATTTTCATTATGCAACTTGTACAAAAGTATTCGTTATGTCTCGTAACAAAATCGCGTCGTAATGAAGCCAGAGATTTATGAGATTTTACTAAGCCGCAGGCGGTCAATTCATTAAATATCCACAAACTCTGCTAGCGATGACAAACCGACTGCTTTACATTTTATAATCTACTAGCGATGTCTCACGGTTTAACCCGCTACACAGCTTCACCTGTCGGATCTAATTTTCCTTGATGGTAGGGCTTTGTGCAAACACATCTGCCATCGTCCAACAAATAGCAGTTCTCAGTACCGTAGTGTTCCGGTTTGAAGGGTGTTTGAGCCAGTACTAGACTACTGTCTACAGAGCCAGACATAACATCTTAGTTTCCAAGGTTGGTGGCACATTGGAGATGTAAGGAATGGTTAATATTTCTCACAGAGCGATGGAGACCACTAAGTTGGCCAATTTGCTGGTCCACCTACAAAGGTCATAAAAATAATGTTATATAGAGATTATTGAAAACTAATCCACACACAGTTAGACCTTGCAAACACCTATGCACAAGCGAGTGGGTATCGCAGGTTTTTTAATGGTTATTCCAACGCCATCGACGCCGGTGAGCCCCACATCATATGGAGGAAACCCGAAAGGCCTTTTTCAACAAATAAAAATGGGTTAACGTTACATTAATTTCATTATCAACATGATTTATTTTATTTATTTCAGTATATTAAATAATCATATCAAGTTAAAGTTTATGTTAATTTCTAAATATAGAAGGTGATATTTTATGTAGTATATTAAATATAGATAAGTGCTATTGCAGACTTTGGGAAAACTTTTTCAGATGCAGCAATCCCCAAGACAAAGTTTTGGTGTATTCGTAATAGTTTTGCCAGCGTTTACCACGAAAGCGTCCGGACCGGCAATGTTCCCTCCAACTACATTGACATAATTAACTGTAAATCGTAAAATATACTACATAAATGTACATACGAAACTATATATAATTGTAACTTAAAAAAATGCGTTAACAATTCACAAACTATTACACAGAGTACTACAATATAAATGGTGTAAAAATTTTAAGTCGATAAAAATATAAGTGTTACGCCAATTCCTTAAAACGGACCAAACCAAACTATTTTGTATTGAATATCGTTAAGCATTCCTAAGTTACCATTTCAGCTACGAACCGTCTAAATATTCTAAATTTGTAAGTCCTGTAACGAGCTAACTTTACAACACAACAAGTTCACAGTCGCGATATTGCTTAAACTGTCAACTATTTTGTGGCAGGCGAAGTAATATCAGAATGTATTATTTAATCTAAGTTATTATAGTATAGAAATAGTTTTAGTTTCAACTAGTAAATATACCACTGCTTGATAAAGGTTTCATCTCTTAAGGAGAAGTGGATTCGTGGTACTGATACACGTCGTATAGAATATCATTCGACATCGGCAGATTTTCTGAGTGGTAATTTGCAGAATTTGAACCTGTAATCTTTGATTAAGAAAATATGTTTTATCCATTTGGCAGTGATTATAAAAACAATCTATAATTCCTTCATTTGACTAACAGCGAAATAGTAATGTTTAGGGCAAGAATTAGTTGTCTTATCTGTAATTATACAACTAATCAAGTAACCTTAAACGAAGAACTTGAAACTAAAGCCATACTAGTGAACCCAATTCATCGAGGTCTTTAATTACAGTATATAATGTATTTCAGATAAAGCGACAACGAAGTGTAACTTCTCAGATATATGAGCCCGCTTTGTTGTCTCCATGTATACAAAACTATCTGTTGTTTATTTTCTGCTGTTCTACCACAAAGACTCTTATCCTGTTGAAAAATACCACACAAATAACTCCGTAATCAAGCCTCTGAAACTAGAGGAGTATTTATGTACCAGATACATATTTGTGCCACGGTAAAAGTTATGTATTTTAATTATACGTCTATGTTTATAAAAATTCAGAACTATATTCATATTTCTCTGAGTTTATTCTAAATATATTTTTGTAACATTTTTCACTAATGTTTCGAATAATTTATTTTTTATTATTTTCTAATACAATAGAAATAGATTAGTATTCGAATAAAGCTCTAGAAAAAAAGGGTTTGATCAACATCGAGGCAATAGTATAAATGTAACTCCGTCCTTTCCATTCTGTATTCCACAAATTACCATTTTATCGGTTTCGGTCGGAGATTTTTAAAATGTTTTCATAGTTTCCGGTTTGATTGCCGTTTGTGTATTACTAT
Organism: Vanessa atalanta; assembly: GCF_905147765.1. Classification (NCBI taxonomy): domain Eukaryota; kingdom Metazoa; phylum Arthropoda; class Insecta; order Lepidoptera; family Nymphalidae; genus Vanessa; species Vanessa atalanta. Next base: position 8,330,707 of record NC_061873.1, read on the forward strand.
ATTACTAAGTCAATAAAAAAGATAAACTCAAAATATTCCCGTCAAAATGCCAAATATTTGTAAAACTAATAAGAATACAATAAATATTATCATATACATATAAGCAATAAGCATAAGAGTTCAATCGTTGGGATCCATGTATATTTATTTAAAAAAATAGAAATTACGTTTGGAAAATCATGTCTAGCAGTGCAAGAAAAACAATAAATGGTTTTACTGTACAGTGTGGATTCTAGAACAGTAGCAAAATATATTTTATAAAATTATAACTTATAAGTTGATTATAATTATCATTAAGATATAAAATGTATAGATTGATTTGTTTTTTATAATGTTTAATTAAGACATTTATTTAAATATAAAATAAATCAAAAAGGGAAGCCATGTCTTTAACAAGATATCCCGATTTACTCAATAATAGAGTTCTGACTCAATAATGATATTGAGCTGGGATTAAGCAATTAAAGAAGGTTCTATTTTTATTGAGAGAGGATTTTAATAAGTCTTTATTAATATTTCGTAGAGAGTGAATTTAATCGATCAATACAAAATAAAGTTAAACGGTTTAGCTATGTGAAATCCACAAGCTATACATATACAAATTCGATTAATAATTTGACAGAATTTTGCTTTTAAGAAATAACATAATATACATTAAATAATGTAACAACAAGTCGGAGCCTAGGCTAAGTGGCAGTCAACACGTGAATCTTAAGCTTGCTCGGGTTTAAAACTTTGCAATGTTCAAATCTGGGCAAGCACGATGGAATTTTCGTGTGCTTAATTTACATTTAAACAAAAACGTCGTAAAAATCGTATATGTTTTGAATGATTATATGTCATATGTATTCTACCAAAACGGATCGCCCTCCTCAGAGGACAGGGAGAGCCTTTAACCAGCAGTGAGGCATTTACATTTGTTCCTCCTTCTTTATTACTTTTTATAACAACACATTTTATTCTAACTTCATTAAAATTAAATAAATTATAACGATGCTATTGCACGAACTCTTGGAATGTTCATTTTATTTAACCGGAGTAAAATGTAAAGTTCGAATTAATTCTAATTGAGTTAATGAACTTAATTATCACATTAATGCTGGAAACAGGGAGAATAACAATAATAACTTAAATAATGTTCGTTATTACATGAATCCGATTTACAAATTACGTACTTATTTTTAGATATACTGCTCTAACGTAATAAAAATAAAAGTGCACGCTTATGAATTAATATGACCTATTACGTACTTTTATGAAATAATTAATTAACTTTACAAGGCTAATAGCGCTAAACAGAACAACAATATTCTTACGCTCGATAACACTTATAAACGTACCTGTATTAAATTTAACTTAGCCACATTAAGGAACAGTTTTTATTTTAACATTAATTAACTTTTCTATGATTGATTTTATATTGTCAAGTTCATTAAATAATATGTAATATTTATGTTTTAAGAATGTATGTATATTACTTACAGTATACTGAACTGGATATGTACCCACTCACTAATGAGTGCTACCGCCAAAAAGCAGTACTTTGTAGTGTTCGGGTTCAAAGGATAAGTGAGTGACATAAATATAGGTAAAGGGATAACGTCTTAGTTCCCATGGTTGGTACTTTATTGGTAAAAGAAATGGTGCATATTTCATACAGTGCTAAATTCTATCGATCGTGTTGTCCACTTACCATCAGATGACCCGTGCCCCCATCTGACATCCTATTTTAAATTAACATAAAGGTCGTTGAACTTTCAATCGTATATAAATAACTATCGTATAGAAATACAGTTACCGTTCATTGTTAATGATTTTATCGACTCAAATCCACTAATCCAGTACTTGGTCGTTTACTTGATGCATTTTCAACAAAGAGAGAGTTAAATAAAGGGGAAGGCAAAGTTCAAGAATCAATTAGTGGCGTAGCTTGTCGTCCATAATTCATGCGCCTACACTGACTTACCTGTTGCAAACTGGTTTAAACTGTCCACAAAGTAACAGGCATTTTGAGCCTTAGATTGACTGTACTAAATTTAACAAATTATGTAACTAATCGATGTTGAGAGTGCTTCAAAAAGGGGTTTTCGAAATGATCGATGTTGATCATCTACGATTGCCTTAATACTATTTAAGGTAATACTGAGGTGTATAAACCGTATGAATAAAAGTTGTCAAACTTTTACAGCAAGACTGAGACCAAACCGAGTCGGTATTATGGCCCAGTGGTTACAAAACACGAATCTTTAACGGATAATTCTGAGTTCAATTCCTAGCAAGCACCGTTGAATTAATGTGTATAATTTATATTTATAAATCATCTTGTGCCCGCCAGTGAAAATATCGAGAAAAATCTGCACGTGATGGATGAAAATCTGATTAGAACCGCGTCGTGAAGCATTTGCCCAAAAGTGGGACATTAACAGTGTGTTATTTTTAATTTACTGACACCAATGATTGCCTTGGGTAGGTAGCAAGCCAACTATTATTTGCGATGTTGAAGTTGATTACCGAAGATCATACAGATAGTCGAGGTACAGCTCACTACATCCACCCAGGTTAAATAAATCGAATGGAACACATAACATACCTCCATCATTTAGAAATTAATCATCAAAACAAAAGCTTTGTGTAGTTTTATGCAAGTTATTTAAGACAATGAATAGGTAGGTTATATCCACATTATTTAAGGCAATTACAACCCGCCCCTTTAACGAAACTGAGCTCGTTTGAAACTGACATAAAATTAGTAAGGACCAAAAACCCCGAATATAGTACATTTAAACAAGTCATTCTAATTCATTACTCGAAACATTTTATCATCATTTCCTTAGTTATGCAAATGTAAGATGGAATTTATACTGATGATACGAAATGTTAAATAAACTTATGTTCTTACTCTTTTCTTTTATCTGTTCTTTTAATCTTAAGTACAAATAAAGCCTGATACCTAATGTCTGACAAAAATCCTTAAGACCGAATGATCATACCGCAAAAAAAAACGATTATATTATTCGGCTTACATATCGATTTCTAAAAGATCAAATGTGCTGAATATTCTAGTTTAATTTTTTCTTTTTTTTATGTTGTAAACCAACTTTTATCGTATATATTACCCAATTATTATTAAGTCAATTGTTTATCTAAATATAGATTTTACATGAAAATTAAATAGAACCGGTAATTTATATAGACATGAAAATTTAATTAATAATGATAATATTTACCAATAGCTTTTTTACGTATTTTTTTTTCATTTTTTAAGGAACAAAGAGTAACGCTTTGTTATGATGTATGATTCATTTTATCAATAGTACCAAACAAATTGATAAAATGCAATGCTGTTTTTAGATTATGGAAGACAGAGGTGGTCCAGTGGTTAAGACACCCTAATCTTAACCTATAATTGGGATTACACCCAGGCAAGATCCACAGAATGCTTAATTCGTGTTTATAATTCATCTCATGCTCGGCGTAAAGGAAAACAACAAAATATACTTTATTCAAGTATGCTTTACAAACTCTATTGAATCATCAGTCATTTTACTGGATGGTATTAAATATAGGACTAGGACTGGTTCGAAACGTAGATTGTACGCAGAAGAACCGACACGAAACTCAGTAGTTATTCTTTTCCAAAATTTTTAATACAAAGTTAAGTCAATCGAATATAATTAAACTAATATCCTGCCTAGCTCCATGCTTTTTTATCATCTATATAATATTGTTGAGAAATATACTTTGTCTAATAATGTTTTTTTTTTTTTTATATCTTTAGCGTTACCCTGAATTAATATGTCAAAAGATATAATACAATGAAAAATAACCAAAATATAATAATAAATTGTCGGGCAGTATCAATATCAGTTAGTTGACTATCTTTTCTAACCACGTATGTTGCTGGAGCTGAGTCGCTGAGTGATTGAGAGTAAGGGAGGATAAATGAGAATTCCACTTAAGTTTCGGATCCAAAAAAGAGTTTGAAATATTGTAGCATCTTTTACACCTATATCATAACTGCTAGGCATCAAAATTATAAAATAGTTATAATTTTGCTTTCCAGCGTTACAAGCTACACATATAGATTTCTTTTAAATGTTGTTGCTATTTTTATTGTTATAACTAATTATTTTTCTTCAATCAAACAATGAAATGTCATAAATAAGTTTAATATCGAATGTGATATCGAATCTAAAATTAATGCATGTGAAACACCACAGATTCAGAAGATTTTATTCTATTAATGAAAATTAGTTTGAGCTCTTTGACTTAAATACAATGAGACGAATTGCTTCACCTTACAGAGCTTAATATTTTAAATAAAAGTATTGCGTGTTCAACTCAACCAAATCGCCGAATAAGCAAATAGCATTCAGTGATTTTTCCCAGGCATCGTAAATATGTTTAAGAAGTGCTATTACCGCATCAGTTGTCGAGCGACCTCTTGTAAAACCGAATTGCTCGCTATGAAAAATAGCATTTGTACCGAAATGGATGGGATGTTGATTCATAAAGATGTTTTGAAATATTTTTCTCAAAGGTAGCAAAATATAAATAGGCCTGTCACATCGTGAGGAAACCTGCATGCGTCTGAAGAAAATTTGTTACGTGCGTATCTACCGGCTACGGTTTATACTGAATTAGAGTGATATAAGCTCTTAAAGTTATCCGCAAAAAGCTGTTCCTTTTAGATTTTGTAAATAAATTATAATTGTGTAACAAGCTTACTACTTATAATATGTAGTATTCCGATACTATCATTATAACAAATAATGTTCTTCTCGACACAAGGAAGTCCTCCAGACATTCTATATACTTGGTGAACTTTCCTCAAATACGTATTAATGAACAAACTAAATTAACTTAAACGGTTTACAAATATTATGAAGCAGGATAAGTTATAGAAAAACGTATTATTTTAATGAGTATATTCTTAGAAAATCTAGTGAATATTGAAAGCTATTTGGAACGTAGGTTTATTTTGTAACTTAAATATCCGCTAAGAAAAGATTTTTGGGATGGATGAACGAACTTTGTATGAATTTTACCCATAGGCGGGATGAGGAGTATCTCAAAAAGTTACCACATTATTTGCGTACAGCAAAGCGAATGTGCATAAACAGCGGTAATGTGCGTGACTTGAATAGATACCTTCTGAATAGAAGAAGAATACCCTCAAAACTTTTCTCACTCAAAAATTATTCACATTATACACATCCAATATACATTAAACTCAAAGTAACTACATTTGTTGCGTGCGTTACATGAATAACTGATTTCCGAAGGTATTCATCATTGAATTTTTCACAAAAAAATATCTGGATATTTAAATATAATTCATAATATATTAAATACAATTCATAATAAAGTAAAATTTTTGTTAAACTTAAAAAACCCAACTCTATCAATATTTATTAAATCTCGTGAAATGAACGAACGCTTAATTTGTTTATCATAGTCAAGTATTAAACTCTTTTTTATTAACATAAAGATGCATTCACTCTAAAGTGTAATATCATTCGTCTATTCAACCCATTCACTCTTATAACACCTTTCTACATCTCGCGCTGCAACCTGAATAAAATAAGAGGACCAAACCCCATGAGAGATAATTCAATGTGTGATAAGACGCGGATGACGATGTGGAATACCAATAAACGAAACTTTTAAAGGTATTTCACGGACAGAGTATGGACAACTCTTTTTTATTTTTACTCTATATTTTTATAGTCACGCTACGTCACATCATACTTACAGATACATAATGTGATATATTGAAACGAGATACCGTCCCTTTCCGCATTTGGGTCAACAAATGCCAAAGAAAACAGTGAATTTTCTCTACTTTGTGAGTTTAGCAACGTGATATGAATCGAGACCCGCCCAAAAAAGATATAAAAAATATGCCCCTAATTTTCACACAAAATTGAACTTACCGCATTATAGGAAGATTTATATTACGGACAAGCGTGGGTTCTCGTCTGCACATAAAAGGACGTTTCACTTTAGTTTTTATTTAATTAACGTGGTAACGTTAGTACCAACAAATATTGACAATTATTCAAGATCCATATCACATTTTATTAGCTATGGCTCGTTGTAGTCCAACATTCTATGACTGAGTACAAACTTCAGTTTAGTCATATAATATATAACCAGTTTAAATAACATTACGATAGCATGACATCTTTACGTTTTGAAATTAAATTTCAATTTAATTTGTATTATTCTAAAAACAAATTGTAATTATTTCGATTATTTTTGTATCTATTTAAATTTAAAAATTCAATTCTTGTGATGGTAACCTAAGCCATGGTGTGTGAAATAATAGAAACTTAACATAAAATGTAAGAGTTCACAGCGAGAAAGAGGTCAGAGGAAGGCGCGTAATCCCTCAATTCTTGGACTCTCGCCCGAATGTCCGGTACCAAAGTAAGATATTTCAACAAGACATACGACTCTGAAATAAATTTTCACACAATCTAAAACTACACCCCGAAAACGAGTGTAAGGTTTTTTACCAATAGCTTGGAGCGAAAAGCAAATTGTATTACGGTTTATTACATTTGAACCCGGGAGCTGAAATTGTACAAAGAGACTGAAGCGTGGTATTATTAAATATGTATGTGCTTATTACTTACACTTAGATACGTATATGTAAAACAAATATTACCCGTAACAAATTATAAAGTTAATCATATGAAGTGCCTCTACGATGTTTTTTTTTGTTTATAGTGCGCAGACAGATTAGAGACAGATAAATATTACCTCAGAAGATAAGCGACCCATAGATATGTCGTTATAATTATACATCATTTCTTAAACTGTCAAAATACTGTCATCAAACACCTAAAATTAAAATTACATATGTACCCTTCAAACTGGACTAACAGATACAAAATATTGCTTTGGTGGTAGAATAACTTATGGGTGTGCCTACACTATACAATCTACCAAGACGGACTGATAGAAATACATACCTCGTAAAGAATACCTCGAAATATATAAAATACTTTAAAAATTGTTTCTTTCGTTATCATACCATAAAAATTGTTTTTTTAATATTATTTTCAGAGGGTAGTTAAAAGTTCAAGTGTACAAAACTGTATGACTCGTTTATAAATAAGTTATCCGTTTATATATTTATCTTTACAAAATGTAACGACTATGTTATAGGTAAATAATTTCATGTACATATTTTGATAACTAGTATTACATCAAAATCGGTTCAATATTGCGAAACCATAGAATTATTTTGCAATTGTCCATCAACTAAGCATCGATACAATACATACGGCAACCATATATGACATGAACAGTAAGTTTATATTGAACTACATTCGATAAGAGTTCTTAAATGTTCAGTAGCCTGTACTCTTCACTACGCGCTGGCGGATTAATCAAAATCGGTCAACTATATCGTTACATAAGCTATCTGATATGCAACATATTAAAGTTTTTATTTTTACTACAACAATATCAAACTATGTACCATTGGTACATTTAAAATAATATTTTGCATTTATTACACATTTTAAAAGAACATCTAAAATGTGTAATGTCTTTAATTTGGTTTTCAAACTAAAAACTCGAAATGAGTTTGATCTCTGTCTGTAGGTAAGATTATCTTATATACTTTTGTTATTTGGAAATTAATAAAAGTAAAATTGTTTATTTTACTTTCTCTATCAAATATTATTCTCAATGAACGATCAGTAAAGTTGTTGAAATACAAATATTAACTATGATGACATATAATAGGTAATTAAACTTATACGTAACAATATCGCTACGTGCAATTCGCCACTGTCATCAAAATTAATCAAGCAAAGACATTACATTGTAACTACATATATTTTTTCATCCTATTTCTAATACGTTAAGAAAAAGCCAGTTCCTACTAAATCATTAGTAGCACTCGATATTCTTATATAGATGGTATGTAATTATCGTCTAGTTCGACAAGATGATATACGCCGCCCTCGCCGCCCGAGATAAGGCAACCGACCCTTATCACTATACGCTTCTTACCGTTCGTCATAAATTTTATCACCGCTGAGCGAGCGCAAGCGAAAACCTCTTTTTTCGAATTCACTCTGAATTAACGAGCCGTGAACTCGTAAGCGAGCCTTCAGACGTCTTTTTCAGTCACTAGCACGATCACTCGAAATGAAAATTATACACTTTAACATTTTAGTCATCACTTCACATTTTACAATATAATCGTTCATCCAAAAGTCATTCGTAACTTTACTAATATTTTTGATTTTAAGAAAAACTTTAAAAGTTGTAACACAATATAGTCTAAATTCAACTTAATTCTTTTTGAAAAGACAATTTGTATAGCCGTTCCAAAAGTTTCAGCCCTGAAGCAATTCCTTGAAAGGAGACGGTTTAAGGTTGTAATGTTGTCGCGCGCTGCGTCTGAAATGTCAAACGTTGCGGTGTGCGCGATGGTTATAACAGCGTCGCGGAGGCAGTCGCTCGCCTGGCGGCCAGCTGCGGACTGCGCGGGTGATACTGAGTGTAATCGCGAGGCCCACCGACGCCGCCCGCACCCGAGCCGCGGCGCAAGCGCCCCACGGAGATCGATACACCCCGCCCCAACCACTGGCGCGCCCGTCGGGGTGCACCAGCCCACACACGCATCCGTCGCGACGCTTACACTTAAGACATACTCGCTTAAGAAATCCTTCGCAGTTCCTCTAGTTTTCTAGTGGACTGAACAAATGCAAATGTTGTCATAAGCATATTAAGAAGATAGAGCTCGACATGTATTACACTACCTCAGTGCAGCTTTATATTCTCAGGTGATGTAATCTAATGCAAATAAAATCGGTGACTTTATATTTTTACTTTTCTTCATTTGTTATTTTTGATAGAATACAACTATAGCTTTGCTTAGAATTATACCTATAATAATTGTTACAACTTAACATTCCGACTATAGAACATTGAATATCAACAAGTGGGGTAGTCCACTGCTACTTTTAAACGAACCGTAAAATCATTTAAAAAAATAGAAAATTCATAGTATTCGAACTTGCCTGACCATGTCTCAACCCTCTTGACATAATAGGAGCACAATGCCGCTGGAAAAAGAATCTAAAAATAATATTCACTCTTAGACCCGACCTACTCCAATACATCTAAAAGTCGTTGAGATAGATTGTACTTCTGTTCTAAATGTAAAATAAAATCTTTCTAAAATATATTTAAACATAAATCTAAAGCAAGAGTAGTAGATTCTTTGAAAAGAGAAAGTAAATGTTGATTTTAGCTCAGAGAGATAAGCAATAACTATTTCAGTACATGTGTGGCCCCAGAGGACTTACATGTAGAAAGGCAATCCAAATTTATAGCGCGCTCAATCAAGTCCCGGTAACAACATACTATAGCCACTAAGGAAACGCTATGAAGACATATTCCTGTAAAAATCTGTCTTAATCTTTACTCAGTTTATACGATCTTTATTTGATTACTGTTATGTTTGCAGTTTTAGTAAAGTAAGAGTTTTAAATTTTTTTTTTTTTATAAAGTGAAAATGTATTATTTTCTATTCAATGAATATGTTAGAATAAATTCCTACATCATCAATTATAACGCTAAATTTCACACATGAAAAAGTATTTTTTTAATCTTAACCGATAGGATACAAATGGGCTAGTTAGGTTAGTTTATTACCGTTGAAATTACCTTCGCCCCATCAGGAGAACTCCGCTGAGCCATGAGCGGAGCACAGGCCAAGGAAGCGTTATATTAAGACGCAGCCTTCCTGATAAAGACGGTCACCGCTGGTCGTCGTGGTTTTATTGCGTAAATATCACATAAAGGGTACCTTTCTGAAGGTTTTCACTGCGTGAAGAAAATAATGTTAGTATTACCTAGTAATCAATTCTACCAAACTACAATTCATCCATAAATAGTATATGATTAGTCTTCGTAGAATTACAAATAGTCACCATATTAATGTCACTAATTTGATTACTTGCTTTTCGTTTTTTTTTTACAATTAGTATATTAGATATGATTTTACAAAAAAATTGATATAATGAAATAAGATAATTGCAAATATAATATTAGGTTCATATGAATTTAAACTCTAATATGGACACACATTACAGTTTTTGGTAATAAATAAACGCTATCGAAAATATTTTATATTGATAACTCTTTAATAATTTCTCATGATTTATTAACGAGGCGATTAAATTGCTAATGTATTCAACCGCCTCGTTAATCTATTGGATACCTTAGAAGGCCTCATATCCAGTAATCCTGGGTTCAAATCCGAAGTTGGACCAATAAAAGTTTCTGTAGTTAGAAAATTTGGCAAAGTTACACTACCTTGGAAAGCACGTTAATCCTACACCTGATCTTTTTCCAGTAATGTAAAACCGGCGTCCCAACCTCGTGATATTACTATATCAATTGAGAAAAATTTAATACTTCATTTAAAGTATTTATTTTCACTACTTTTCGCAAATTTAAATTAAGTTTTTGTCAAGTAGGTACTTATAGTTAACATCGCTTGATAAATATAAGTGATAATGCCGGACCTCAGTGAAGCTGTAGTCTCGCGAGCTGTTGATTTAATTAAAATAGTTACACTTTAAATGGTTACAAATGGTTCAAATATACTGTTATTTTTCGCAATTTTAAATATTACCTGCATATTGGAGACTGTATAAAAACTAAAAGAGCAACGTTACAAAAAACGTAACAACGATATTAGAGATGATGTCAGATTTACAGTAAGTAGGTACTGCGCTAAAAAAGCGTCCTTCAGTTTCGTCTGAGGATATAACTAATTTCCAGAACGTCTGACAAGTAACAGCAGGCACCAAAACTACAAGAAAGAGATAAATGAGACTGAATTAGAGGGATACTTGCCTGCCCAAGGACTACCCACTTGTCATGGAGTAGCTCGCTCTCATCGTTCTTGTGATCATCGATACCTTCTTAGAGATAATCAACTAACCCGTACTTGAGTAGCGTAGTGAAATAAGCTCAAAAACATTCTAATAGTAAGGACAGGAGGCCAAAGGTGGAATATTTACGAGCTGTTGTTTCTATCTATATAAATCATATATGAAAAAAATATATATAAGTCATTATTTAACCAGACACACAATATTATAATCGGAGATGTTCATTCTCAATAAAGTTTTCAAATATTTTGACAAAACAATATCGATCGACGATTTCAATTGCTATTAAAAATTCTATCAAATAATGTATAGTTAAGATAAATAGTCTTCAAAGAAATACTACTGAAATAATAAAATATTCAAACCAGCTTCACATCACGATATGTTTAACGGGGACCCTCCCCCATGACGCGAGGAAAAATTTTATTAAACCAACAAAAAGTTCTATTCATCTGCCTAAAAAGTACGTAAAATATGGGAAATGGGCTTCACAGTTTTGGAAATGCAACCTTCAAAGGATTATTCCCGCGTACATTTAATGTGTAATAGAGCAAAATATGAGAATGACATTCAATTCCAATGTCAACAAAAACCTTTGAAAATAGTGTTTTTTATTATTTTTAAATTTTTTATTTTGTCTGAAAATTTTTGAGAATGCTCATTTTGTTTTTCATTGTTTTTCAAGTATATAATTTATATTAATAATCTTGAATAATTTTAAATTATAATAAAAGGTGTATTGAGTGAAGAAGTTATTCAATTAATTATGATTTAGGGGTACTATAGATAAGTGAAAATAATTCTATAACGAATGCAAGTTTCAATATTGATCATCCCATATATTTAAGCTACTATGATTCTATCCAATGTTAAATAAGATATAAAGCCCGTATATTTATAAACATTTTCTCTTGTCATATTCATATAACTGCGAAAAAAACCCAGATGTAAATGTTTGTATAGATTCATCGAAATTTTGCGAAGAACATGGTAACATCTGGTTTACCTGCGGAGTGAATTTTATCACATTGACATTAAGATTATTTCTACGAGAACTATCGGGATTGAATATACCAATATTGTGTAACATCACGTTAGTATGCAATTTTAACCGATAATTTTTGAATATTCTACGATATCTCAATATCATAAACTCAATAAAATTGCAAACAGTTCTATCCATGAACTAAGAATGTTTTAATTTCATTGAACATCACCATTTTTTAAATTATAATGGACGTATCGATATTTTATAAGTCTTCTTTTATGGGGTAATTACATATGACAAAACAAGCAGAAGCATATTCTTACGTAGATTATGCTAAGGTTTACGAAAAACGGTTTAAACTGAAACTTAAAATTTACCTCTCCGATACGCATAACGACCGTGGCCCAAAAATAACCAAAAACTCATTATGTAGCAGGTGTACGGTCGACGAGCAATAAAACAACTTTTATGGATATTCCTTTCATTGCTATCCTATTCTTCACACATTAAAATAAATTAGAGTATATCGTACCAAACAAATACAAACTTTTATGAACCGCTTTCAAACATAATTGAAAATGCAATAAAACGTGAAAATTACCTCTTAGTAAAAGTGTTTGTTCCATCACGTCATTAATCATACTATGGTAGTCATCTTATATTGGAATTTTCATAATCCTCATACTACCTTAATGCCATTCTTTATAAATTTTCTTGGTATCTTCGAAGGTTAAGGTCAAATAGCAATAAATTATAGGGTGACCACCTTGATGGGATATTGAACCCATCGTAAAAGAGTAAGATGAATAATTAAAATCGATTTAAAAAGAAAATTTTTATATAATAATATTTATTATAATATATAACATAGTTATAATGTTAATTAATAATATTATTTATCTCTAATATTAGTTCCCATGTAAGTGATATATTATATTATATTATGGTGGTAGGGCTCTGTGCAAGCCCGTCTTGGTAAGTACTACCCACTCATCAGATATTCTACTGCCAAACAGCAGTACTCAGTATAGTTGTATTCCGGTTTGAAGGGTGGGTGTGCCAGTGTAACTACAGGCACAAGGGACATAACATCTTAGTTCCCAAGGTTGGTGGCGCATTGGAGATGTAAGGAATGGTTAATATTCCTACAGCACCATTGTCTACGGTCGGTGACCGCTTACATCAAGTGGCATGTTCTCGTCGTGCTCATTATATATTATCTCATTCTCATAATCTGATGGGACGGAAATCCGATAAAACCGCGGTGAGATCAAGCGCAAAACCAAAACTGTGTTATTGAAACAAAAGGTTGACTTAAGCTTGAAGGCATCAAGTCATCATCGTATACGTTTAGGTAAGTCAGAAATACGTGAAATGTTTATTACTACGGTTAAGTCAATATGGAAATCAATTACACACATATCCCTTTAATTTCAGTCGTGCAAAGTCAGAACGAGAACTTAGCTAGTTTATTACGAAGATATTTTCACATATATCAAAATACAGTTAAATGAAAAAGCGGATATACCATTCGAATTTCAAACAGTGGACACACAAAAATCCTAGTAATGGAAAAACATCACCATTTATCAAAACATGAACAAGAGCTATTGAAATGCTAGAATCTTGATACAACGACGTGTATGTAGCGTGTTCGTTGATTTAGTAGCATAAAATACGAGGTATCACTCCATTGTAAATCACTAATCAAATAATAACGGTGTATGTAGATAAAGCTAACGTAAAGGCCACAGCTTCGAGAAACAGGCTAAACTTACCAAACTATATTAAGGAACCGATTGATTAAGTTCGTCTACATTAAAACAGTCTTCAGTTCTGAAAACCTTTCGAGTTTCAATTTAATGTTACGTAGTTGCGCTTCGACTTTAATACTAGGAAATAATAACATGAATTGAACTTAAGTAACGTCAAATTTATGCTATAGTATTTGTTTTACTAAATCAATAATGTTGAAAATAATTCAAAGGAATATTAGTGATCGAATTTCGCTAGTGTATCTAACAAATAAAAGTTGTGATGGTAAATCTTATAATTAACATTAAAACGTTTAAAAAACACAATGCTTTTGAAGTGTAGAAAATTATAGTAATTCACCGTAATAACTTATAATTTTAATTGATATAAAACAAGTAAATATTAAAAGTAAACAACTTTTAGTCGTTATTTTAATATACAATACAAATTACGCGTATTATTATTATATTATCGTACGATGTAACCGCTAAAAAAACCGGTACAAAATTGAACATTTCTGTTACTAAAACAGACAGATAAAAACTAAAACAACCGCGAAAATAGTTTAATTTAATTGACATTGAGCATTTCGCAGGCAAATTGTGCGGGAGAACTAATATCTGATGCTGTTTATCAGTGGTGAATTTAATGTAGCTTAAATCGTTGTATAAACCCTCGCCATATTGAATAAAACGTTTATGTTTAAAATAAATACTAATTAATATAATAAAATATTTGTACTAAATACGACCCTACAGTCGACATATGAGCACACATTGGATGGGAATATAGTTTAATATTTATGAAAAAGATTTAAGTCGGTTAATTAAAATTAAATCAGTTTTCATAAGAAATTTAAGATACTCCGGTGACTTTAATTTTATTCTTATATGTAAAAATATATTACAAATACACTGCAAAGCTGTAAAGGCGGAATTTAACTAAACATTAAAAATTTACAGATTTAATGTTTAGTATTTAAATTATAATTTGATAATGCGAAGTATTTTACATAAATTCGAATCATTTGTTAAAATAAAGCATATTATTCCAAGATTATATAGATGTCAAAAAAGCATGGAGCTTATACTTCTTTAATATATATATAATTGTATTTAACCGACATAATGTATCTCAAACTTTGGAAAAGAGTAAGTATTGAGTTTCTTGCCTGTTCTTCTCGATAGAATCTATATTCCGAACGGGTGGTAGTTTTAATGAATATAGTTCTATAAAATAACTATTCAAAAAAGCTTGTAAAAGCCTGCTTTAATAAAGTATATTTAAATTTCGATTATATAACATAAAACAATCATAACGGAAATACATTTATAAAAAATTGAATACAGGTTCATTTTATTTCATCGGTACAAAGCTTCCAGCGTTGTAGTCTGTTAGTTCCATTACTAATATTGCTTTTGTGGCGTGGAAATTATGCGCATAAAAATAATAGGACCGTATAATATAAGCGACCGACGAAAAGTTTGCCGTCATCTGGGATGTATGACCAGTCGCACACTGAAGTTAATGTCGTACTTCGCAGGTATGTTTTAAATGACTATTTATAATGTTGTACCGTTGACATAATCAAATATGAAATTAAAAAAATATATATTTAATTAAAAATTCTAAAATTCCTAAACTTACTTTATTATTCATCCTTCAGTCTTGATTGTGTTTTCCCAATATAAAAATGATAATTGATGATAATTTTAATATGGAAATAAGCAGTCTTCAAACGAGACACGAGAGAATATTAAAAAGTAAACAACATAATAAATGATAAAAGAACACGTCACAAAGATCAGGCTTTGATGTACTGACGGGTTGGGTATCGCAGGTGAGAGCTTGAGCCATATTTGCCGCGTCCTCGAACGGCGCTGTTTGCGTGGCAAACACTCTGCTCCCTCAGTCAGCTTCGACCCTCGCCACCCGCCGTCAAATCCCGCCCACGATAACCTGCCCATCACCTGTTAGCACTGATTTTATGATATTTGGGATTGCATTTTTAACTCAATTTGTGTTACTACTTTATTAGCAAAATATTCGTCAAGATATTTGGTCCATATATATTGTCCTCTTTTATTAGTATTTTAAGTATCAAATAAAAATATGGCCATGTAAATTACCCAAGTAGGAATTCCATAGAGAATCTTTCGTTTATCATACTGTTGTAAAAATGCATCTGTGATATAGAAAGACAATGCAATGTCGTCGAATAAAACAATTCTAAATAATAAGCCTCACGAAAGAAGTGTTTACATTTAGTTCGTTCCAGTGATGTTTGTAAGCAATATGTGGAAGTATGTAAACGAGCTCGATGTAAAGAACGCGTGCCGAAGAGACTTACTCATATCTCACCAAGCCAGCCTCCTCGTTTCAAATATTTCTGTCACATTTTAGCTATGTTTATATTCCATACTTCTTTATTTAAATAAAGTACATGTGTGTATTTTATTACTTGTTTTTTCGTCAACAATATATTACTAAACCCCTGTGGTAGCGTTTCGTAAAATACAATAAAAGTTTGTAGAATCTCCAGACCATAAAGAGTATCCTTTAATTAAGTTTGTACTTTTTATCGTGATGAATCTTATCTGAAATTAAGTAATTTACATAAGGAATATTTCATGCCTTTGCAAATTAATATGTATTACTTATTAAAAATACTTATTTTTTAAGTTACTATAGCGGACCCTTTTATTATATTATATACATGCTGAACCTTCTTGGCCTCAGGCCATCTTAGACTCATAATGTTTGAACATTAAAAAGTTCACAGAATATAATATTACATAAAAATAAGTCATATTTATTTTAATAATATATGAGCATTAAAATCATATCAATGATCTTATTCCTTCCTTAATTATTTAAATACTTGCTGTATGATTTTGAAGATATTTCTTTGAATAAAAAAATACAGCGACGTGAACAATGCTCTCTCAGAAATCGTACACT
This sequence comes from Vanessa atalanta, assembly GCF_905147765.1. NCBI lineage: Eukaryota > Metazoa > Arthropoda > Insecta > Lepidoptera > Nymphalidae > Vanessa > Vanessa atalanta. The sequence goes on from NC_061873.1 coordinate 8,347,342, forward strand.
AGTTCAGTATTAATAACACATAGTTAAATTACTAGATAGTAAAAGTCTAATTGTATATATTCCTATAAATGTGTAAAACCAAGAAATGTGAGACCTTATCGATACTACTAAATTTCCCGTTATCACTATAGATGGCAAGCTGCAATTGAGTTCTTATACATAAAAGGTCCTCATGTTTAAGAAGCGGTTAAGAAAATTAGATAGTAGACGAACTGAAGTAAAACTAAATAATTGTAAATACAATTACTTAAATGATTAGGAAGCCGCGGTAGTATAGTGTGGTGTAATTTTGACTGCTAAAAGTAAATCTGATTTTTAGGATTCCGCACCCAAAGGGTAAAATGGACCCTATTAGTAATATATTAGTAATAGGGTCCGTTTTACCTTTTGGGTCTTAGTTCCGTCCGTACGTTTGTCACCAGGCAGCATTTCATGAACCGTGCAAGTTAGACAGTCCTGTTCGCACTTGGCCGGTTTTTCGAAGTTATGTCCGCACGTACGTGCGTACGTTTTTTTTTTTTGTCAATCATATTAAGGCATTTGTCTACTATAATAATATTTTTAAAAAAAGGAAATTTGATACTAACGGAGCCGAGATGGCCCAGTGGTTAGAACGCGTGCATCTCTTCTTAACCGATGATTTCGGGTTCAAACCCAGGCAGGCACCACTGAAATTTCATGTGCTTAATTTGTGTTTATAATTCATCTCGTGCTCGGCGGTGAAGGAAAACATCGTGAGGAAACCTGCATGTGTCTATTTTCAACGAAATTCAGCCACATGTGTATTCCGCCAACCCGAATTGGAGCAGCGTGGTGGAATATGCTCCAAACCTTCTCCTCAAAGGGAGAGGAGGCCTTTATCCCAGCAGTGGGACATTTACGGGCTGCTCATGAGACTAACTAGCTAGCTACTGACAAGTTTAGCTAAATCTGAAATATTAGCTAGACTTTTATGTAGCTTACAAAGTCAGTACGTAAAATAATAAGTGAAAATTGATTTCCATCTTCTTCTAATTGCCATATTAATTTGAAACTGCTAGAAATTGTATTTGCTTGTGTACCATTTAGGTAATCTGATGGAAAGTTGATAGTGGAACTCTATTTGAAGTGGCTGCTAGTAAAACCCTCAATGGTAGGATCTAATACTGAATGTTTCTTTTTTAGATTTTTCTCGCAAAATGAAAAGCAGTGAACCGTAGTTAGTTAGCAGAGTTGGGAAAGAGTAAATTTGTTCAACATATTTCTCACAAGTCTGTTAATATGTAATGCTTCTGTACAATATTATATAAATAACGTTATAATACTTGTAATACGGTGTAACGGCTCGTAGAATATGAAATATTGATATCCCGCTGACCACTCCTATCGATTCAAATTCATCAGGCAACGACTGACACAATAAAATTAGTAAACTGTGTATACTTTTATACATTTCGTATAGAGTTTATTTTCCTTACTGGATCTCAATTCATTTGCCTAAAAGACAATGAAAGGAATAATTTATCCATGAATATTAATGAACTGGGATTCGCACTCATCTCCCTGCTCACGCTTTTATTGCGTATTAATATAATAGCTTCTGAATACCAGGATATCGATAAATCTTCGTAATTTACTGCCTTGATTTGTAATGAGCTATAAAATACCGATTTGTAATTATTAATTCTTATTATAAAGTTTAACGGATAAATTTAAAATATTAATTCAATATTGAATCACGTTTGCTTATTTATTGTCATAAATGTACAATGTCAAATTCGATTTTTGTGGAACCAATACTCAAATAATTTTATATGTTTGTATAAAAATATATCTTCTCTAAGCTTAGCTTACGATGGTGCAATCAAAACAATGAAACGTATGTTTGGAGAGACTATTTTTAATACCAAAAATAAAAACTAATAAGATAATACTGCACTAATATTAGTAGTAGTATAACAGTTACTATTTACTGAATCGACTTTTTAAAAATATGCATGCTCAAATAATATGCATATTCTCCCGTGCAACTGTTATTTTAAATTAAATTTAAATTAAATTTCAACAATTTAAATGTCTACTTTACATAAATGTCTTCAAGGAGTTCTGTTATCGTTAGAAATGAAAGTCCGCCAAATTTAATTTCCTAAAAATATTAATTACTCGAAAGGGATCTTTCCCCTGGAACCGCGTGGGGTAAAATACTGACACATTAGTTATAAAATCCGTCAACCCGCAGTGGTTTACCATGGCGCAATAAGCTCTAATTCTTTTCTTCCCAGTAGTCTTTGCCGAGCAGCATAATACATACATCCCATAACTAAATTTGTGTTTTAATAATTAATCATTTTCAAATAAAAAATTGGGACAAAATAATATTAAGCTACGATAAAACCGCGTCGAAAACGGTTTAACAAAGTTAAACGTAATATAAACAATTTGTGGCAACACGCTTCGTAAAGTTACATTACACTACAGACCTCCTCGCTGGAAATTTATATTTAGTCGACTACGCTTGGAAATATATATTAAACCCACCATTCGTTTATGTATACTTTATTTTATTTTCAAATGTATGACGGCAGCTTATATAAATGTTCTTGATAAATAAGTATAAAACAGCAGTAGTTTATATAAAGACCATACTGACGTAGAAACTACTTCAAACATGTGCTAATTGTATCGCACACTAATTAGACTTTAGCTTGCAATTAACAGAGCACCTTAATTAAGTCGTGATTTTGAGGTCGTATCAAAAAGGTCGCATAGGTCAAAAAGGTTTTAATTGTTTCTAAAATATATATAAATAGTTTTATTAAAAAATACTTTAATAATTTTTAATAATAATATTTAAATACATTAAGTTATTATTATTATAAATCTTATGTTTAGGGTACCGGTGAAACGTGAGCTTTATATTTAATCAATTTACTTTAAAAAAAAATATTGTTTTTCCACTAGAACAGAAACTAGACTAGAATATAATGAAAAAAGTATGTAAATTTTCAGCATATTCATAATCAAAGATAATTATTACTTAGGTCATTTGTTTTAAACAGCAGCAAGATTTGACCGTCATATACCTAATATAATAATATATGAAGTAAATAAAATATCTTAACGTAAATTAAAATAATCTTTATTCAAGTAAGCTCAATCAGTACTTTTGAATTATATTTACTACCATTTCGTCAAAATGAAAATCAATTAAAATTATATAATTGTCGTATTAAAATCGTCATACAAACGGCGAAAATATCGATTACAAAAAACAATATACAAATCCAAGAATGCCTTTCTTTAAAATGTTTAATTCACAACATATTATGATACTCGGTTGACAATAATCTGCAAAACTGTCGGGGAATATACATTAAAAAACAACCTCTTTCTTATTGAAGTGGGCGAAAGACAGATATAGCTGAATTATTTTTTTAGTTTTAGTTAAGGCATACTTTTTATGTAAAATTCAATATCACTAACATTTTGGCTCTGTGACAGAAAACCTGCTTTCAGAGCCGATGCTGAACAGATATTTGTAATTGCGTAAAGATTTTTCGATCTGGGTTATTCTCTTGAAGCTTCTCATCTCGCAAATAACGTAAGATCATTGATTAACAAACAATCTGATAATAATTCGTTAACTTCTCAAAATTTCATCTCAAAATAGTTTTAGTGAAGTAATGTAATCTATATTTTATGTAGTACGAAGTTTGAATAATTTTCTTATCGTTAGAGTTGAATTGAATTGTGCAATTTCATCATTAGATTAGTAGATTTATCTATAATTATTCTGAATGAGTGTATGCTATTATTCAGATAGATACGATAGTTAGTCGAGAGATAAAAATACTATTGCGTGACCCAATGTAATCTGAAGTATATCTGGTATACTTTATTGTGTAGTATCTTCTTTCTTTATTGCTTTGGGTATAATCTGGTCTACACATACTATTAACTTTTCCTTTAAAGCCTTACGACAGTGTTCGTCTAATTATGCTGCATAACTCATTATAAGAAAATGCGGAATTACTTAAAATTTAACTAAAAAATTAGAAGTTAACAACGAAGGGATCATTATTAGCATAATATTAAAGAATGATGTTTTAAACAATAATGTCCGCTTTAAAAGGCAATCACTTACTTTCGCATTCAAGTTGAGCACTTAATGGGTACACTATGAATACGTGATAAACGTATTAAAACTGAAAGTGCAGTGCAAGTATTCGAACCGGCGCCACGTTTGATAGAATAATAAAATAAGTTTTATAGCCTCTCTTTGCCCTAATAAATCCTTACCATCAACTCGCAGATGCCTGCTAAGATAGAACTGTACAGCACCTAAAGAGTTTTATTTCTGTGATTTCGCACACACTTATTTACTTAATACTAGTAATCTATCTAATCAGTATACTTTAGATAAAAAAAAGTCTTTACGTAAAAACTTCGATCAAGTTACGATAAAATTTATAGTTTTAATGTTAATATATTTATTAGTTTTTTTGCTGTCTCGTTAGTTTAGTGTCTAGCTAATAATACTTCTGATCCCGAGGTAATGAAATTCGATCCCTAGATTATTGGACTGAAAGCCTATTGCTGCTACACCTGATATATCTCCAGTTGTGTCGCATTTTTGTTCGATAGAAATGTAAAACTCAACGAATAAAGTGATTACCTCGGCTCACACTTGTTCACTATAATCGCCCTATCTACCGCCGCCACAGTCTCTCCACCGCTATTGAGAATACTCACCATGGCAAGATCATTTATTTTGTTTATTGCTGATTCGAAATGATGACCTTGAATGTCCCAAAAATTACAAAAAATTGAATTTGAATTACATATATTTCTCTTATTGTTTGTTAAAAGTAAACAATTAAAACTAGAATATTATATTCATAATATAGTGCATATACCTATACATATATATTTTATATTTTTTAAATTGGCATCAATATGGCTTGATATTCGTAATTAATACCGTGGAACCCTAGAAATGTATTTTGTAAATACACTTGGGAGCACAAACCAATGTTCAATTGTTTCGAAACAATACCTCAAATCAATCCATGTCGAGCTTGCAAAACCTCATAAATCCATAATCCCAAAGGCATCATTCAGATAAAACTTTATTTATTACCTTGAGTTATTTATGCAGTGCGTACTTATTGACAACTCAATCTACGACTTCCTGATAACAATCAAAGTGAAGTTTTAATATTTGAAATAATATGTCAACAGCTAACGATAATAATAACGATAACGGGGCTGATATCGTCTAAGTTTATTGAAATATAAAAAAATGACAGTAAAAAAAACACTTTTGAAAAACAAGCTTTTTTATAAAACGAGTTACTCCACTGGAGCCAATCCTGGGTGTGAAATCAGGTCATGCTTACCGTAAAAATGCATAGTCTTGGAACAAAGATGTAAAATTTCAAATCTGTAGGATAAGAGGAACTGGTTCTATTTCACTTTGCAAGATTTGACCCTAAATATAGTAACAAATATTTCAAGTTAAATAAAAGCTTGTAAAAATGATTGGTACTAAGAACCAATTTGCAGTTATTTTTCTTTCGCAAGGACGGACAGTAAATTAAATAAAATATCCTTTTGCTTTAGAAAAATATCTCGTTTTAAGACGGAAACTGTTTCTTTTAGTTGCAACGAGTTTAAATGGCTTTTTCTCGAGCTGATAGTGAAATAAGTAATTTTATGTTATTTCTGAGTGGCGTTTTTTTTATTGAACCAACAAGTATTTAATATTAATTAAAGCCTTAAAAATGGACTGATTGTATATATAACGACGACATAACGAATTCTTTCCGCTCAGTTCCTTTGTTCATAGCAAGGCAAACACCTCCGGCGAAAAGATCAAAGAAAGAAAAGTACTCAACGTCACTCGCCCTTCGCCCTTTAAACGGTCACGCTTCAGTGCCCGTCAATTTGCAACCAGTATTTACAATTTCATTTATTGTATTGAACGCATTTCCTAAAGGAGTGTTATTTAAATGTTCTGTTTTTAATTTAATTGATTTGGGAACAACCTTTTACATAAAAATGTGAACGTTTAATTTAATTCATAATATTATATCCACTTTTGTAAACGGTACGGGTACAGGCATTGGTTGCAAGAATGCGTCACACGATCGGACGTGGCGAAAAAACTGGTGAGGTCGTCGTGTGTGCCCTACTAAATGTAAAAGTAAAAATGGCGAACCAATTAACATAAAATCCTGAAATTTCGATGCAGATGCTTGTTGCCTGAAAATAAAAATACGTCCACAAACCTACTGAACTAAGTGTAATAGAAAGATACACCAAGAGATTAAAAACACATCTGTGGATATTTGTTATTTTAAAGAAAAAAAAGGTGAAGATACGTTTTGCGTTTGATACGTTTGTCATTTTAGTACATTGGCAACCTGTATTGAAACTCTGCCAAAGCCATAACTAACGGAAAGCCATCCAACATCGTTATGAAACACAATTCTTTTTTTGGTTACTTTTGCTGGATATGTAAAACTAATTCATATGCAAAGAACTAGGACTCGAATTATATGCTCACGTTTTGCATAGTCTAATAAATGAAATACGCTTCCGAAAAGAAATAATATATAAAGAGGAAACTGAATACATTATGAAAACCAACGTAAAATAATCTCCTATTTTATTGTTGAGACAATGATTTTTCTGAAATAATAATTAGAAAATTAATACAAAATTGGAGTACGTGAAAAGCGTCAAGTACTAGACTAAAGTAAGAGTATCTATTGGAATATCGACCGAAACACATTTTTTTTTTGTGACATTATTTTATGAACAATATTATAATTTATAAAATGCTTATTATAAATTATTAAAAACTATAAAACATTTCATTCACGCACACAAAATTAGGCTTTTATCAGAAAAAAGAATCTTCCGCCACGTTGGAGATGCTACCCTCTAGCGTAATAAATAAACTGTATCGATTTCGAGAGTTATGAGCCATGTATTATTACTGGAATCAGTCCATTACCGTTATTTCCATCTGACCAAAAAGTTTTTTAACTACTTGAGGAGAGATAGCAGCTCTTTTCGGATCATTTGATTTCATTACGGACTTACGTTATTCAAAACGAGCGAATTGTGCAAATAACCGTAAAATACGTAAATGGTATCTTAATTGCGAATCAAATTATGGATGGCACAGTTATAATGACATTTAAGTTCGTCTCAAATAATATAAAATGTAGATATTGGTCATGATGTTGCGTAACGATTTAATAATTAACTTTTTATGTTTTTTCTAGTAAGCAAAGTGATATTGCAATATAGTCATTACGAATGAACTAAAGCAAATATTGATGCATATTTGCTTATATGCAAGGAGTAATATTGTAGGAATACATGTATGTTCAAGAATTAATTTAAATATTTTTATATTTGGTGTGTGTTATGTTGAATTCTTCTTATACAACATGAATAGCGTGTTTTGTTACAAATAAAAAGCACGTAAGTGAAAAATTCTAATTGATCAAGGATGCTTTGCATAAATAATTTCGTGCTACTTTGAACTTATTTATGAAATTAAATAATTTATTATAAATGATAATAAAAGTTTCTGCGATTTATTAAATGGTTTCTATAAATTGTCAATATTTAAGATAAAATAATATTACATTTCAAAAATTTGCCTTTAGTTAATCCGGAACTTCCTAAAAACATGTAATTAAAATAAATTATTTTTACAAGAAACAGTATTAAAATCACGTTTCACAAATAGCTATAATAACTATTATTACAAATTAGTACAAAATATATATGTTTTTTACGTAGCCATTTTTTCCGTTTCATTATTAAGCGCTATTAAAATAAATGTGTAAAGTTTTTATTTTTATTTTAATTATTCAACATTCACGTGCTCACAGTTGCCGGTGCATTTTTAGTTTTAGTTAGGTGTGGCAGTTTACAATTTTTACATCAGATCTTCGTTTGAGTTGGAGCTCGCCGCCCATCTTAAAAGACGTGGCGCACACTGACTTTTTTTCCTAGCTATCATAGGACAAGGCGTCGCGAAAAGCACACCAAGGCCCTTAGGGGAAGCAACGTATTAAAAAAAAAAAACATTTTTAATATTTATTTTTAAATTGTATTTGACGTATATATTTTTTTTTACGGTACCTACTAGGCCTCGCAAAAAAAACACATGCGCTTTCGAGTCGCTAGTAATCTGATAAAGAGAATAAAAAATGTATAGAAGACAAAAAATTCTATTGCGACGAATAGAATATAACACACGATATCAATTTGTTAGGAAATTGGTCCTATTTATCCATCTCATAAGAAATATGGGTAAAAGGAAAAAGTGTTATCAGATTCGTAACTAGATCATTTTCTTTACATCTTTTCTGAATAATACAGGAATAGACCGGTCAATAGTCGAATCAGACATACAACGTCTGAATTTTATTTGTATAAATCACATATTTTGTCAAACTTGATCTCAAATAAAATTCACCATCGTAATTAATTTAAATTTAATATTCTTATTAATGTACAATTTTAAAATGTAAATTATAACGAGAATAATACGAATAACAGGCTTCAAACTAGAAATTTACTACATTAACGTGTGACGTAATAAAACCTAGTTATTATAACATGGCTTAATATCATAATGATTACCCAGGACATCGTAAACGTGAGGAACGGCGCGCTAGACAATACAATAGGAAGGTAATATTTGGTTACGTTCTTCATTAATTGACACTCGATTGACACGAACAGTCTAACCCTTCAATTCATGTCGCCGTATATCCTTTCGTGAGTTTCCGTCAACATAAAGTTTGGTGACAGAGCAACTTGTATCTCTACAGTTTCATTGAGATGGGCGATACTTTGAACATAATGCGCAGCTGAAAATTATCTGTATCAAAATTACGAACTTTATATTTGAAATTTAATATCACAACATCAGCTATCTGCCAGCGAATGTCCTGTCAAAATCGCCTTATTTATTTATTTAAAGATACCGTCATGTACCGTTTGTATATTCTATGCATCTAGTAAAACTCTGTTATTTAAATTCAAACAGACACTTAAGTTTTATTTATTTTTAAATCAATTTTTTCTTAAAACGGAATTATTCAACAATTACATATGATGCACATATGTATATACTCAGTTATATAGTTGCTGCAGTTTTAAATCCTATTTAAATAAAATAGTTTTAAAATGTTCTATTTCTAAATAATGATTTAGAAGATTAGTTCTCGCAAGATATAGGTAAAGCTGAGATGGCCTAGCGATTAGAACATGAGAGTCTAAACCAGGCACTGTGGAATTTGCGTGTGCATTATTTATATTTATAATTCACCTCGTACTTGGATAATGAAAACAGTAGGAAAGCGTTAAAGGAAACCCATGTGACAAAATCATTGGTACAGCGTGATGAAATAAAATCCAAACCTTCGCCTCAAACAGAAAGGAGATCTTGGCCGAGTTGTGAGATATATACAGGTGTCTTTTTTTAACTTTTAAATAAACTAATAATAAAAAAATGTACATAGTTTATAGATTTAAATCTACGTTATTTATAAATATAATTGGTAAAATAAGCAGTTCAATAATTGCAATAAAAAAAAAATTTAATTGACGTGTTCATTCAAATTATTTTTAATATAGTTTAGTAGTATAATTTTTTACTTATAATTAACGTTTAAAACGAATACGTTATTAATTGCCATAAGACCTAATTTACTCATTTTCCAAACCTAACACTACTAAGCGTCGCTTGCTAGTATTTCTAATCAATGGATAAATCGCTGCGGATTTTCTGTAGACTTTTTTAAGACCTACGATTTAGTAGTACATTAATTTGATGAGTATCTCTCAGTTGAACCCGCGTTAGCCAAAGCCTGTCTTTTCGACTACTTGATTACTATAATTTATTTTACTATTTATACAGTAAATTAGAATTTATATACATATACGAAAAGAACTTGACTAAATAGCTAATAAAACCGCATCGAATTCTTCCCAGCTCAAATAGTAAGATAAATACTATAACAGAAAACATATTTTAATATACTGGTGGTTCCAGAGGAACCAGTAACCTGATTTTCAGATTTAGGTGTGAACGCCAACCTGGATGCTTGATCTCCACGTGTGATAAGAACTGGACCCCTCAAGGAAAAGGCAAATGCAGGCGAAGACCGTTAAAATTATTATATTATGAATTTAAATAAAGCAAGAGATCGCTGAAAGTACGAAAAATATAAAAATTATTGCGCATCTTTTACTATGAACAAATTGAATAGTTATATTAATACATTTTTCAATTTTTAAAGGATTCAGCTCTAATGAAACATTATAAACTCTAGGGACGACATAATACATTTTATACCAAATGCATTGACGGTGAATTTTCCAGAGCTATGATTTTTATTCAATAGATTCAAGAACCTATGTACATCGGCTCACAATTTAAACCGAAAACTGTGAGTGAGCCGATGTACGGGCACAAAGGAAATTACATCTTACCTACCAAGTTTGGTGCCATATTGGAGACGTAAGGAATGATTAAATTTTTTTAAGGCACATTGCCTGACGAAATTGACCACTTACCGTCAGGCTAATATCAATCATGACAATACATTAAAAACACATTAATTGTTATGTCTGATATTTCTGTTCTCATCCAAGATTAGTGCCCCTCATTTTCTTCGACTTTATTTTACATTATGTGTTTCATTCTAAAAATAAACCTCAAGTAAATATCTGCTGTTAACTTTAAGAGACTATACTCAAATAGAAGCGGTCTGTAACTAAAACCTTACCTTTATCGACATTGGATCCCGTTTTACGTTTAAATTACACGTAGCCAGCTATATCTCGATGTGGGTCATTAAAATAGAAACTATGTTTAATATTTGAGAAATCTCAAAGCTGAAATAATAGAATATTACGTATTATATACGAAACGTTATCTCTTCCAAGAGATTAGTAATTTTTATAATATGATGAATATTGTTCCTATTCGGCTTGGTATAGATGGCGAAATTTAATTAATTGCTGTTTTATTTGATTAGTAACATAAATAAAACTATATATTTTCATTAAGTTGATAAAACTTAAAACTTCTTTACCGAACAAAATAATAATACTTTGTATTTCTACGTGCTATCAGCTTAAACGATATTTACTGTTATGTTATTTTTTTGTAAACATAAATATGGGAACCCTTGTAGAAGCTTTAAAAATCATAATGTAAAAATTCGAATTTATGAAACTACTATTAAAAATAAAATCAAACATACTGTAAATTTCCCACAGCTGGGCAAAATATATTTTTTTAAAGTAGTATAAGTTAACTTACAGAGAGCACACAAAAAATCAGCGGTGATTGCTCGGACTTGAAACCGAAATTCACTTGCTGTGTAACCACTGGGTCATCATGTCTCTCGGCGGATACATAAAATCCAGCCTCACCGAACACGAAACGGATTATAAAAACGAATTAAACACAGAAAAACTATGTGGTGCTCGCAAAAATTTGAACCAACGATTTTCAGTTAATATTAACGTTTTGCAAGCAGTTCGTCCTCCCGCCCAACCATAATTCTACTACCAGAAAAGCTAAGGTCGGTTTTAAAGGCTTGGAGGCCCTGGGACAAATATTAAGTCGAGACCGCTAGTAATTAACACTTCTAGGACAGTAAACACCCGTAGCTGTCATAACAATTACTTAGCTATTGTATCTAATGTACTGTCCTTGAAAATGTTAACAATGAGAAATCGAAAATGTTTTGTAATGTATTTTATGAACGTGATTTTTTTCCCATGCTAGGACAGATATTTTATTCTTATATACAAACATTTATAATATTGAAGAGGCTCTTTTTGTGGAGCCGCAGGGCTAGAGTGCCCTATTGCTCTCCCCTAAATCCAGCCCTGAGGATACCGATGTGGTTAATACATTTGAATAATTATATTCAGATCTTTCAGCGATTTATTCGAACTTGAATGACATGAATAATCTATAACAGTAATGATAATGACCTGAGGTAAAATTTTAAGTATTGTCATATAGTTACACAATATATTACTATAATTATATATATACTATTATTTTTAACTCAACGTCATAACTTCCTCTTTAGAGTGTATCGACAAATTAATTTACATCAGCGAATATTTTATCAGACATTCTTGAAACACTCGACCCGCATGTAGAGGTAGGGGTAGCGAGGCGTATGGTTGTATATAATCAAGCCTTCTATAAAAATATGAAACATCGCCTCATTATAGAGAAATAATAACAATTCTCGGAACAAAATTAATTCTTAGTGCTTGCAAAACTATTTATTCATAAAATAGCCTTGAAATCCAATATGGCTAAGTGTTTGGAACATGTAAATCTTAATCGAAGATTATTCATTGTAACCTACAAACTTTAATCCACAAACTAAACAATAAAAATCAAATAGGTCTAAAATACCCACAAATATCTAATATATTAAAAAAGTGGCCTCGGTATACCCTCAAAAGTCATATCTAATTACTTAACTAATAATTGGCTGTTTACACGCTGTTACTACTTACTGCTCATACAAAAATAGTATAAATCAGAACATTTTGTAATTGGAAAATAAATAAACAAGCAACAATAATATAATACAAGGTACCTTAAAAATAACAATAAAAACATACATTGAAAAAATATTTCTTCAAGTACTAACTAATTCCATGTACAGGATTTTTTTGTTAGTAAACTTTCTGCGCTTTTCGAACCTCACTTGGCTTAATAACATTATACCGTAACGCTTAATAATAAAACTGCCTTTGTTCAATTTCAGCATAAATTTGTAGTAATATTTCATGTTTTACAATCAACTCATCTGACAACTAATTAAACTTATTAGAACTACCTCGTTACGATGAAAACATTTTACACACTATTTTCGTGTTCTGTATCAGAATTCGGAACACGTTTCCTATAAGTTACCCATCCTATAATAGCTGCCAATAAATGTTTTATCTAAACATTGTGCGTTGGTGAACAAATAAAACATAAACCAATTTAATGTTGAATGAGTGGAAGCGTGGACATACGATAATTTAATTAAAATTTAACCTTGTATTAAATTAAAGGAGCAACGTACGTGATAACTCGCTACGTCTCATACACTTTGAACGTGAGGGAAATGAAAATTATCTCGACCGAGAATGAACCTGTATCATTGCGATCCCTGCATTAGTACTGTCATTTGTCGCTTATTAAACACGTGTACACGTGTACATTGTCTTTTGAGCTATCTGAGCGGTTTTTCGGGTTTCATACACAAAGGGTGTAATAGAGGTATATTGCTCTGACATACTTATCTTGCAATCTTATATTTGTCATTTATATATTAATACCTGTATAGTAAACATCGAAAAATTAAAAAAAAATATATAAAATAGTAACAATATATATTAAAATATATATAAGTTATACCACCTTTAAATTAAGACCATTGACGTGAAAAGAGATAATTTCATGCGTAAAATATACTAAAAAGTCAACCTCAACCTCGACCTCAATCTTTCAATAATATTATTTTAGTCTGTCTTCATACGTGTGCAGTTCACATGATTAATATGCAATGAACTGGTTCAACTTTTAACAGGACTTTCTCGTGATTTGAAACTCTCCGTATGCAAACCTCACGTATACATTTTGTCTGCTATCTGAATTTCTCTGACAAAATAAAAACACATCTCTTGTATTGAAAATATTTCAAAGCTTGAAAGATTGATTGAACATCCATGCAAATCAATTAAATTTATTTAAAAGCAGATTATATAACAAACAAATTAAATCAATCAATTAAAAAAATATATGTATAAATTTAGACACCCATAGAACTGAGTTATCAATCAACTAAAAAGCTTTCATTTATTTCGAAAGATAACTTATTTATTTCATTTATTTATTACAAATATTCGAATGCCATGTTTTGGATCCTGTGCCGTGGATTGTGATGATGAAAGCCTATAATAACTACCGTAGAGCACATACACCGATCTTAAGAGCCAAAATAGTTACATACCCCACATGACTTTAGCTTTTCTGTCAAAAAATTCTCAGTAACAAGCCAGAGTCGGAAAATTGTAGAAACTCCCATACATTTTTTTTATGGCATTTGTTGGCGGACGAGCATATTGGCCATCTGATGGTAAGTGGTCACCACCGCCCATAGACAAAGGCGCTGTAAGAAATATTAATCATTCCTTACATCTCCTTTGCGCCACTAACCTTGGGAACTAAGATGTTATGTCCCTTGTGCCTGTGATTACACTGTCTCACTCACCCTTCTAACCGGAATACAACAATACAGAGTAGTATTATTTGGCGGTAGAATATCTGATGAATGGGTGTTACCTACCCAGACGGGCTTGCAAAGAGCCCTACCACCAAGATACCTGTGCAATGTAACATTATGTCCTGCGTTGTTGATCTCCCTTGAAATTGGCTGCTGTAACCGAAGTAGGTCAGGACGACATCAAAATCATGTGTGATAAATATTTTTCTAAAAAAAATTATCAACTTGTCATTACTGAATACAAAAATCGGTTTATAATAATCAATAAAGTTATAAGTGAACAAAAAAAAATATACACAGAGAAATTGAGTACCTCCTTCTCTTTGACAATTAAAAAAAAATACAACATTATTTTATGTACTTTAGGAAAGCAGATGAGCAAATGGACTAACCAAATGGTAAATTTCCTCACAGACACTGGCGCAGTAAGAAGTACTGCGCCAGCGATAACCAGAAGATCTAAGTTGCTATTGTGCCTGTAATTTCACTGGCTAACTAACAATTTAAACTGTCAAAATATTTGGGAGTAAGTGAAACCCTCGCAAGTCACAGTGGTGGTTTTTTATGGTTTTAGTTGTATTTAATAGTCATACATTACAACTAAGCCATACTTTGTTCTCATGATTTGACTGCACTTACCTGTTCTCTTACCAAAGTATTTCAGTGAAAGATGGCTTACTAATAAGCGACAACGCCACTTTATACATCTTTTTCTCTTATATTATCTGGTTTTTATATTCACTACAAATTAATAAATATATCTCTATGAATACTTGCAATATTAAGGGATCTCGCAGTGTTAATTTATGCTTACAAACAAACAGTATAAAATTCAATGGCAATCAGGAATGCTATTTACATATTGCACGCGAGCTGCTGATTTTTATTACGAACGTAAAAGGGTTCACTGAGTGTAGAATGTTTACTTATAACATCTCATCCCGTTCCCGCAAATTTTCATCGTCTCATTCGTTATTCATGAACATCTATATTTCATCTCATATCTACTTGGAACCGTGGTTTGTTACGAGACTGAACCATTATGCGGTGAAAATATTATTTACATTGATCATAAATTAATAATCAAAAATAGCGTTAAATTAAACATATAATTCAATTACAACAAAAGCATTCTCATAGATCACCTATAAATACATTTGCAATTTGTTAATTATTTTAATATCCTTACATCATTAATTCCACGTCGATATATTAAGTTTACGTAAAATGAAATGTTCTGCTCACAGATACATAATTATTATATTCTGTAATCCAAACTACAACCACGTAGAAACAATAAATATAAACCAAAGATTTTTATTGTAAGTAATTTTAATTAATCTTTGCTAAGAAAAAAACTAACTAAGCTCAGGTCTTTATATTACGCACATTATTAATCATATATATTATATAACAATGGATAGCCTAGACCACGCAATGGCTAGAAGGCAGAATGCATGAATCTGAATCGAAGATTGGGATATACAAACCCCACGTGTCTCGTAGTCGGTGATAAAATGAAAATCTCTTGAGGAAAAATGGATAAGTCGAATGAAATGCTGCCACAATTGGTACCACCTACCCGTATCTGAGTAGCGTAGGAATGTTTTTAATCAACAGTAATATATATCTTTTACTACAAAAAGATAGTATTTAATATACACAGTCATTACAAGTTGTTTATTTAATATAAACACAGCAAAACGTTGTGTTTTAAATAATAATAAATGTCTGATTTATTTTCGACCTCTTAATAATTACATTTTGCAATATAATTTAATTTAAATCTATACTGATATAATAAATGCAAAAGTACCACTTCACGCTTAAACTGCTGAACCGATTAAGATTAAATTTGGTATGAAGATATTTTCAGTCCCGGGGCCCATCCCTGTTTCCCAAAGGCATCCCAAAGGCTAGTTTTTAATTTACTTCTCGACGGGTAAAATGTGGGGTGATAGTTTGTGTGCTATAGGTAAAGTTTAATAAATTTGGCGCGGGTAAAGCCGCAGGTTCAGCTAGTATTTAATATTTAACCAATTTTGAATATATGCCAATTGTTGACACCGAAAATAATGCATAAAAACAAATATCTATAATCGATTCCAATGGCAGGAAAAGGAAAGATAACTAATCTGAATAATCTATGTTATTAATTAATTTCGTGTAAGTAAAGTGCATATAAATAGTTAAGTGGAAGAGTGTTCTATTATAAGAAAGATATATTAATCAAGCCACATTTGTAGTGCACAATAAGGCAGAATTATTAGCAAATCGCTTGGAATATGTAAATGTAACGTTCGTCTATCTAACTCATTCTGCTATTGGAATATAGTATAAGAACAACAATAATTAATTTACATTTAATGTATTTCCAAAATAAACATTCAGGTACCATTCCTAATGCAGAATGATAACTAGGTTTATAAAAAAAAAATGAAATCGTTTTAATAGTTGTCCCAACTTATATTTCCATTAAAAGTTTCCCTCACAAAAACTGTCCGCACAAACAACTTTGTTTGTAAACTGTCTTGATTAGTGCCTGCGCTAGTACTAAAATCCTACCCCCCGCCCGCCTCACGTCACAACCACAGCAACGCGACCGCAGTGAAGTTGCAAGCGGCAGGAGCCGGCAGAGCAAACTAACGCACCATAACTTAGAGCAAGCAACTACTTGATGGCGGCAAATCCGCTCGTAAATAAATCATGGTATGTTGCCTCTAGCATCGCAGTACCGCGTCATATGCAATATGTAATATTTTTAATTTATTTATCCGAATGATTTAGTTTATTTGGTGGATTAATCGTCTTTATATTATAATTAATATGAATGTTAAATTTACTATCAAATTTCTCGGCGGACTTTTAATAAAAGAAAAGCATAAATATGCTACAGAGATCTATTTTAAGATTGCGACACTTCGTACTATATTCAGCAAAGCCAACCTGTGACCCGTCACATATGACGTCAACGTCGCTATCAAAAGATTTTACAGTGAAAAGATGTTTTAAAAATTGTATAAGACATATTGTTATTATTTTTGAACATTAAATGAATTTCAAACATAAAAATATATTTAAAAAAAATAAGCCCCTATACAAGAATGCAGACAACTATTTTATTATGATACATGATACAAAACAATTTTGTATTTAGGACAAACTGCATTGTAAATATATTCGTGAAATAAAACCGAAATGTCTGTTTCGTAAAATTTCACGTACCAGAATTATATATTTTTTTTGTTGTTATTAACAAATTATTTTTTTACGTAAACTCTCACAAAAATATCATTCACTACAATCAATTTAATCATCATTTTGAATTTTAAGCATCACGAGGAAACTAACTTGATTTGTACCAAATTATTTTAATAACTTATCTGCTCTCAGCTGTTACACCTTCTAGCAGGCAGCGGTAACAGAGACATCGTTGAGTTTGCATGTAAAGTTTATGAAATCAAAATGTTGATTCTTAAATCGCGCTAACATTTCGTTTATCATGTAAATATAAAACGTGTACCAATCAAGGAACAACATTTGTTCTACTTTGTGCGAAGAGTAGTCGATAAACCTTAAAACGGATACGGATATTTTACTTGGCGTAAATCCCTGTAATCTGTATTATAGATTGAACTTTTTGGAAGTGTTTTGTACATATTATTTATATAGAAACATAATTCCTAAGCATCCGGCCACGTAACTACAATCGAAGGTCCTTCGTTTTTAAATATAATTTACTAAATAAACTAACGCGTTCTAACCACTGGGCCGAGATGGCCCAGTTGTTAGAACGCGTGCATCTTAACCGATGATTTCGGGTTCAAGCCCAGGCAGGCACCACTGAAATTTCATGTGCTTAATTTGTGTTTATAATTCATCTCGTGCTCAGCGGTGAAGGAAAACATCGTGAGGAAACCTGCATGTGTCTAATTTCAACTAAATTCTGCCACATGTGTATTCCGCCAACCCGCATTGAAGCAGCGTGGTGGAATATGCTCCAAATCTTCTCCTCAATGGGAGAGGAGGCCTTTAGCCCAGCAGTGGGAAAATTTAGAGGCTGCTAATGCTAATGCTAAAAAAATAAACTAAATTGAATTTAGATGTAGCTGAGCCTTATCATGAGTTACGCCTTATTAACGACCAAATAATCACTAATATTCTCGGCGCCATGGAGGATGTCTTCAACTTGGTTTATATTTATGCGGTCAAGTGTACAGTAACGGTCCCGAAAGATACTTTATTTGTACAGTTATAACGTTAAAACAACGGAAAAGCCGTGCCGCAGAATGGCGCCGCGCCAAATGTCAGTATCACCAGGATTAAACCGTGCTCAAGTCAAAGCGATATCATCAACTGATCTCTCGTCGACTTCAAATTTATCATCGCAACAAATACTTCCACTTTTCTTATTTTATTTTACAAACATTAAAGTTAGATTCACAAACACGTACGAACAAACACAGAAATATTATAACATTCGTTTACGTAGCTTCATAAGTACTTACAATAAAAAAACGTAATCCATTTTAGTTAAAATAGCTGAGTTTGTCATAAGATTAACAGTCTTTCGTCTTTTGAAAATCGTGAACACATCGTCAAATACGAATTTCAGAGCATGCATACAAACAGAAATTAAAGAAATACACTTTTGCCATTGTAAGTCGCGCTGATCCAGTGAAATATGAAACATCAGAATTGGCGGCGAGCCAGTGTGCTTGCTTCGCGCTGTAACAAAGGTTTTCATATCACAATTTTTTTGCAGAATCATAAAAGAAATAAATATTAGATTCCTCTTATAGTAAATTATAATTAGCTATATATCTGAATTATCGAACCCCGTTTATACATGTATTATTATCTTAGTATTAGATTAAATCCTTTAAAAATAAATTATTATTTTCGAAACTTTTTTCAAAAATATATCAAATATAGAACAATAGCTATAATAGGTTTAAAATATTATGTGTTAATTTTTAGAGTTTATTTTGTGTGCCGGGGCTTTTTAAAATTTTTTATTTTATTTTATCATTTTTATACTTGTTATAAATATTAGGAAGGTAATTATAGCGATTAATTAGTTGAGTTAGTAACTTAGTTAGGTACTATCTTAGGTATAAATATAGTGGAAATTGAGCCTAATTGATCCTATTTAATTACCCACCTTCGAAATCCAAACCTTACCCTAACATGTCATATTTGAAGTCATGGTTACCTTACCATGTTCTTTCAATATCATTGAAGTAATACGGTACTAAATCTCGAATGGACAGGACATATGGAAGGTAGGCAGATCCTCTCATCAACTATTAAAGAGCTGATGATTTTCGAACGGCTGAACAGATTTTCATGAAACATGGCTTCTAAAAAAACTTAACGAAAATCGGTTCATCCGTTTTGGAGCTGCTATACTGCTTGTATACCACAGACAAATACACAGACACGTTAAACTTATATGCCCTCTCTTTTTGCGTCAAGGGTCAAAAACTACTTATTTCACGGAACTGTCTCATAGTTCTAAAGGTGGCACTTCACTTGGATTAATGTGACCGCTTAGCGATATCTAATTTATTACTATGGAGTGGGCGTAAGAGTGGCTCAAATCCTGAACAAACTTTGCCATATTTTTGAAAACGAAGTAAATATAATAATCAAATAGTAAATAAGTACACGATGTCGTGTTCGGGCAGCGTGCAAGTGTAGAGCAGCCCTAGTGAATACAACAAGAAATACGAATTGATATTACCTTATAATATTCATTCTAATTGATATGCGCGACACCGATATGTAAAATAATGAACGAATTATAGAACATAATAAAACAATCGTTTTAATATATCCTCCTTGAATTTACACGTTACCCTGTTTATGTACATACAACACATACTTCGTATCCATGTATAGTTTTTTAACGAGAACTATCCATATAATTTAATTAATAATTATAAAAAAAACTCACTAATCGTAGTAATCGAATCAGTCCGAGTACAAATTGTGCCACGTAAATTCCTAACATAATAAAAATAATAATATCTATTTTTTAATCATGTATTATACCAAAAACCTTGTTTAATGAATTGGAAGTTAGAACTATATATTGGCAATGACGCTCATTACGATTCTTTGTACATCGGATCTATAAACAAACCTAAACCAACAAATGTGCGCCCGAAGCAAATAACTCCGCCCATGAAACGAAACAAGAAACATTTATTTCCACAAAAATATAGAAATCAAACCGCGTCGATATTTATTTATTTGACCGAAATATTTGAGTTTTTGTTCCGTTGAGATTACATTAAGGTCTTCCTTTGCTCATACATAAAACCAACAACATTATTAAACCCATTGTTCTTTACTTCTTCTTATTCACGCATGCTATTGAAATAACATTTTGGGCATAACAATGAAATAGGTTATACGAAAAAATATATTTCATAAACAATGGTATAGGTTATATATATAAATAAATTTAGAAAATTTTATGCTACTATTACTTGATGGTAGGGCATTGTGCAAACCCGTTTGGGTTGGTAGCACACATCATATATTCTACCGCCAAACAGCAATACTTAGTATTGTTAGATTTGGTCACTATTGCTCACCAGAGTCAGTGTTCATGGGATATAACCTCTTCGTTACCAAAGATTAATATTTCATACAGTACCAATGTCTATTGGCAATGGTGACCACTTACGAGCATGTGTCTCATTTGCCAGTCAGTGATGCCTATATATGTAATAAAAAAAAGAGAAATAAATTATGGTTGGTGTATTTTTTCAAATTATTTAAAAATTTTATTTTATTATATATTTAAAGATTCAATGTATATTTTGCAATTATATTGGATTTGTGGAAATAAGTGCACCTTAATGTACCTACTTGTAACGAAATAATGAGCCATATTATTATGTAGATAGTGGTTCTTATTTAAGAAATATTATACAAGATTTTTTTTTGCAAAGAAGTATCTTCTCATATCTCGAATAGTCGTCAGGGGAAACAACAGGGTTTCCGTTGAAATCCCTTTTACCCCACCCGAATTAATCCCACATCTCAAAAGAGAGTGGAGTAATCCATAGCACGTTCTTTATTACTGACTTCAGTCACATTAATTTGGTTGAGTAGGTACTGAAAATTCTTCGTCCTTATTAGTACATATTAATATATTTATATATAAATATATTTAGAACGGCAAAAATAATGAAAATAATTATATTATAAAGAGTATAATGTTTTAAAAAGAGCCCATTAAATAAAATACAATTAATTTGGGTTGTTTTTTAAAACATTATTTTATATTATTTTAAAAAAGAAATCGCAGCCCGTTTTAATTTAAGTACTTTCTTACCTTATTCACATATGGCTTCGGAAAATTAAATTAAATCAAAAATGTGTGAGCAAAACAACAGAATGATTAAATTACAAAAACATGATGTGATGAGATATTAATTTATTACACTGAATCAGCCACAAGCCCAACCTGGATTGAGCTTAAACTTGACTGATTTACCGGCCTATTTGAGTCCTACTCATTCTTGATTTTGTGGTTATTTTATCATGTCAATAATATTTATTTATTGCGTACTTATACATTTCGCCTTACTACTATTACTAGAAGAATCTTTAAAAGCTTATCAGGAATTACTTGATAACATAATTTTAACATGTTAAGTGAAATATATAAACCTAGAACCCGTAGCATGAAAACTCCTGATTTAAAAAATAATCTTTAATCAAAACATGTTTTTAAAAAGCATGTAATAAAATGTAATTGATTTGTAAGACTTGAATCTTTCGTATCGTAATTCGGTTAGAGAAATTCAGGACTTTAGAGTGGTTGAGTTGATATTCGACGGATACATTCGTATGGCACATTTGGTTCCAATTCAATTCTCTGCTCGGCTCGTTGCAGCAGTGAATGAGCCATCGCTGTGATTGTCTCCGCTCCCGACACGGCCCCCGCCCCTCTGTCCCGCGTCTATCGTCCCGGTAGGTGCCCTTAACTGAAGCAAATTGCTTTTGTGCTGTTTTAAGCTATTTGAATACTAAGTTATAAAATGTTTGTAACATTAAACAAATTGCTACAAAAAAACATACACATTAGAATAATACTTCTAGAAGGCATTATTTTTAAGCACCTATGATGAATTTGAATTAACATAGATGTATTAAAAACGTTGTATAGTTTTAAAATGCTCTATCTCCTTTTTAAATTTCGAATAATGATGGCAGAAATTATGAAATCGGTGTGACACCGCCCGCTTTCCTACTTTGATTGGTGGGATAGAATTTTATTAATTATTGCAAATCTTTGCGTGTTTTTAATATTGTATGAAACATCTACTAAATTAAACTCTAAAACTGACTAGCTAATATTTAGAGCTTAGCTTAAGTCGGTGGGTAGAAGCATACAATTTTGCGCAGGAACTACTTATATAACGTAGGTGAGTATTAAGAAAGGATTGTTGAAAATTAATTCCTGAAAAAAGAAAGATACTACGTAAGTTAGTCATTTTTGTGGTTAGATGTGCGTTTGAATATTAATGTTAAGGTTTTCTATTTATAAATAAAAATAAATTGGATTGGCACTTGTCATTATTTTTGAAAATACATCTCGTATCGGTTGAATAGGGAACGTAAGTTTGTACCGAAATTTGTCATTTTTGTAGTTCACACAAGTTTCGTTATCATTTTGGACTTTATTTGCTTACGTGGAACTATTTTAAGGCCGCTACAAAAGTCAAAAAGTCTCACAAATTGTAACTTGTCAGAAAATCCTAATATTTCCTAAGATGTAAAAATATCTTATAACTAATTACGGTTAGAAGTAAGATTTCATGTCTCAAAATGCACATTAGTAGGTATTTAAAACAACTTACAACCATATATTTACATGAGGCATATGCCAGGTAAGTGCCAACTATTTACCTGATGTACGTACATAATAAAAATATCTAAAATCAAAAAAAAAGTGAGGCACTTTGGTTATATTATCATTTATATTTTTTATTGTAACCAAAATACCTTTAGTATATCTAATTCTACAAACACTAAACAAGCAGCACGTCAGTGAAAAGGAGCTATTAGACTACATAATCACAGCATAGTATTTTTCACTATCACAATTAGATTAACTTATTATAACCATAATTTTAATTGGAATCTAGATCGTCTGGTAATGTCTTTCTTCCGTTATATGTAATACTTCAAAACATAAAATTCATCGTAATTATAGAGTGATAACTTAAATCACATATAAAATATGAACAGAGAATAAAACGAAGTTATGACGTTAGGTAAAAATTTATATTCCATTAAATTTCAAGCGCTACATACGTTAAATATCGTGTTGTAAATTAGACCTTTAGTCGGTTCTAGGCAAGATGGAATGGCAGACTTACTGCGTCACGCTTTTCTCATTACCTACCTGGAGCATGAAACTATAATACCGCAATTACATCATTGGATTTACGTCATTATTGTTGACATCAATTAATTTATCTGTATATATAATACGTATTCTAACAATCTTTAACTATTTTTTTAATATGTAATTTGTTTTACATAGGTACATAAATAATACTCATAAGTTATACATACAACTAACTATACATATACATACATATGTAAACGTTTGTGTCTATAGAAATAAAACTTCTTATTTCTATAGATACCAACAATTTTATGATAAGCAATACTTAAAAAATATATTACAAAAACCATTTACATTACATATTTTATTCAAGTTCAATTATTTCCGAACACGCTGATCAAAGAGAACCCAAGGCTTACTAGGGAGTGGTTCAGTTTATACTCTGTTGTATTTGTACGGCACATTTGCGTCTAATTCAATTCTCTGCTCTGCTCAGTGAATGATTGCTTTACGGTATAGCTCTACCCGCGCCTCACTGTATAGAAGACATCCGTATAATTTTTCGACGCATAATATTGAAATTATATTTATCAATAAATATACATTTTAAAATAAGAATTAACAACAAATTCGTAATTATTATATTATATTATTATATATAATATATAATTATAAAGAAAATTTGCCAAGTTTCTCTTTAAAATACGTTCACTTGACGTCAACTTCAAGTAGATTTAAATGCTCTCTAATAGAATCTTATTAAAAAAATTAAATCCATGTAACAGAAATAAAAATACATAAGAAACTTTGGAAAATATAATACGGTTTCAATGAATAAACATGGAGACATCAAAAAGGCAAAACTTATAAACAACAGTTTTTCGAGTAACATAACCCCCTCAACAAAGTCGAATACATAAAAATACTCCACTATGTGTCCTTTCAAAGTATCCTCGGATCCCCGTACAATATTTGATCTCCCTACCTTGTTATACATACTTAAATACTCAAGACCCTCCAACACAGTTTATCAGTAATTAGCGCATACAGATTTTAAAACAATTAACAGTTATGTTTAACTATTTTGATATTCGCAAATTGATTGTCCTAACTAAAAAAACGCATCATGAAGTAGCGAATAAAAGGATTACAAGTAGCTATGATTGATTGATCTTTTCGTCATAGTTTTCCATATTTGCTATTTTTTATTTTTTTTACCAAAATTTTAATATATATTTTTATATTATATTATATTTTTTTTGGTAAAAAAATATAAATATATATAAGGTCACACATTATATCAATATATAAACATATTTGTGTACCAACAGTAATTATGAACGTATTGATAAATCAATAAAATACACTTATACTAAACAATTGTAAGGTAATAAGGCTTCTATATGTTAGGTGGAATATCTATTAAACGCAATGGCAATACCGGTGAGCGGGTTTAAGGATCAAGGTGTCGAGACGACGCTCTTAACGAAGTTACCGCTGGTCGCAACTCGCCGCTCGACCGCCTCGTTCGCTCTGATTTATGCAAACTTACTTTATTACAACGCTACAAAGTAAAGAACTTTTCGACTGTTTACTTTTCTAGGCTCTCTATTTCTACAATGTTAAAAGTGCCACGGTTTAAAGTGTGATTTTATTTTATATATTAAATGAACTCAAATAACACAGACTTTGAAACGTTTATAAAGGCCACCACATCTGGTCAGTCGCGATCCGTCAAAAACTCGTTGAAATATATTTTTTGTACATAACACTTTATTTAATTCGTGCTAATTTGCGTATACTTCATAAGTATTCTACTTTCTCAAGCCAGTCAACAACATTCAATCGCATCTTGTCGCCAGCGTCATCAGTAATTGATGTTGTTTATACAAATGTAGGAATTTGTTTAAATATGACACCCGATACGAAATACTACTAATTATACTATATACTCGATCAACAATATAACTGCTGGTATTGTTGATCGAATCGGTCGATAGAATATTATTACAGAGTCTCCCAGCATAGACCCCTCTCATAGTTAGCTTTCTGTCATACTATCAAATACTATAAACAGTAATCAAACATAATGATTTAGACAAAAAAAAAATACTACTTTTATTGCTACCTATACAACCGCCACCTGCTCTTTTCGGGCCTCCTGGAATTAATCGCGACGATAGCAAGAGAATGTGCTGACAATAGTTACCTGTGAACGGTGACGGGTCCTATTGTGAACGCCGCATGCATTGACACATTTGCCCCGTCTCATGTCAAGGAAATGTCATTACAAGGACGGAAGCCGTGAAGGTAACGCTAAAGCAGGCAAGCGGCAAACTTGTTCGTCCCTTATTCCAAATCATATATTTACGCTACTTAGATTTAACTCGGTAGGTAGCACTACGTAAAAAGTTCTGGGAACCGGTAGTAATTTAATAAACGTTTTATCCAAATAACTGTTTTCGTACTCTTACATATAAACCGTAAGAGATATACAATACAAGTACCTATACAATTATAGGTATAAAAAGATCTACAATACTAATCTATCTCCTAAGGTGTAGGTACACAAAAAAACTATTATCCTAACTATAAATTGTAAGCGAATCATTTTGTTTCAATTAATTATTAATCCTTATTCAAAATGTATTACTTACCTTGGACATTTAATATACGTAACCGCCTTTTACACTGTAGCGTTCGAATAAATACGTTAGAAGATTATTTTCATCATTTGCAAATTCACAATAAAAATAAATATTTGTCATATACGTAGTTAGGATCATATACGAGTCACCCTTCAAACTGGAACACATCAATCCTAAGTATTGCTGTTTGACGGTAGAATATGTTATGAGTACCAACCCAGGTAAACCTACTTCTTATTTTCTTTATTAATATATTGCATCCGTGAGAAGCCGGCACAGGTTATTATAAAATTCTGTATATATATTATTTCAACGAACTTCGACTAAGCGTGTTTGAAGGTTTAATTTTGGCTTTTGTTTTACATTGTCATACAATGTGAAAGTATTTATAATTATAAGAAGTCTGATAACTGATCTGAAATATGCATATAACATATATATTTTTTTCTATATATATACATCTTAAAACTTGTTCAATAATATTTCAAAAGCCTTTGTCTCAAGTAAGTAGCAATCGCAAGTAAAACACAAGAGAATGTTAATTCCAAAGCTTGCATACAACAAACAGAAAGTAAAGAAAAACACTCCTGCTATTATACAAGTAAATCGCGCTGATCCAGCAATATGAATAAGAGCCGGTTTTGCTTACTTCTCGTCGAAGAGATTTTCATATAAGATAATTAATCTTATCAAATTTTTAGTCGGTGTGTATTGGTATTAATTATGCCAATTATTAAATTTTTTCAATTTTGTATTACATCTACGTTTTGAAAAGAAAATTAATAAGCCTGTTAAAACCGAAATGTATCTAAGGTTTCATATAAATATATATATAGGTATTAAAATAATTTTATGAAATTTATCAACTGCACCATTAATAATAAAATATTTAACAATGTCCTTATCAAACATTCAGATAAGTTTCACTTTAGCACTTTTACGAATATAGTCAATATATAAATAGCTCTTTCTACGAGTTTTCATCGTTTCATTCGTTATTCATGAACATCTATATTTCATGTCGTATCGACTATCGACATCATGCTACTCACCGTTGCATCAAAACGATCATTCATTTTGTACACAATGCTGCTTTAAAAGCGTTAATCATATAAAAGTAAAGCTGATATTTATATTTTCTAACAACTTTTATACTTTTCCTCTAGGTTTTCGGATGTACGAAATTTGATTACAGAATTTTAAAGTTTTAACACAAACTTAACACACACTTAGACTTTGTGAGTGTGATTATTAAATCAAACTATAAAATATATGTTATGTTTAATACATTCCATTTTAAATACGAAATTAACATTATCTTCTAAGAGTCAATAACAGGGAGAATTATTCGGTACGAGTATTTGCACAGAATCACATTAGTGTGCCTCTTTAATGATAGACGTTTTATAATTTTGTTAGAACACTTCTAAGCGTCGATGGTTTCATCGTTCCTGGGGCCCTATTATAACCTTGGGTTAAGTAAAAAATTTTTTTTTGTTTATACCGCCAAAAACCCGTATAATGGCCAGAAATAAAAAGATTCCCAAAGAGAAGTAGCGCCAGCCAGGCGAACCCCCTTAAAAACTGTTTTCTGGCAATGTTGACTAACACTCCAAATAAATAAGATACTAGCAGGCGAATGAATATAATTTATGCACTTAACTTTTATCATGGATGATATACTTTATATTTCGCACAATACATTTCATCATCATATGTTTTACAATATTTTAAAATAAAAATTTTTACTTTACATTTGAGCTCCGAATTGCAACTTAGAATTTTGGACGAAAAATCCCCATAACTGTTGTACAGCCGTATAAGCTTCCACTAGAAGTACGAGGCAGTCATCTTACTTATAACAGTTATCTTGCTTCGAATTGTCATAAGTATTATTGGAAAGTGTCAATTATGGTCACTGTCCGGTTTTATTTGCGCTTAAATGTCTACTAAACTGTTTCGATTTATTAGAAAACTGAATACACAGGTCGGTGAAGTATAAATATATTTAACACATAATAAACCAAGAGCAAGTACCTATAAACTTTTATATGGGTCATAAAAGAAGACACGACGGCAGACCTCGCCCTTCGATGACATTGTGCTTCGTTTTAGATAGTCCACTAAATCTTTTTTAGAAATAAATTTATTCTTCAAAGTGACTATTTCAGTTTCAAATCATTTATCAAAAAACCTAATAATGTAAAGCTTTAATATTTATAGCACGTTACAAACTGTCTCATAACATGTGCTAGCATCTTATTAATTTGTAAAACAGTAAAAGAATGACGTCGCGAGGATGTATATAGGACATTAAGTCCCACATACATTCTCGCGACGTTTTCATTCATAGCCAAATATGAAATGAATTAAGTCAAATGTGAAAATGAAGTTCATAATAACTCAGTGGCTGTAGCACGTGTTTTGAAACTTCAATATTTTATTGATTTGCAGCCGCTAGGCCATTTGGTTCAATCGGTATGTAATCTGTCCTTATAATAAATTAAATCACGGGTTTAAGAGGCAATCATTAAAAACACAAATCCTTATTACATAAGAGTTAACCAACAACTCCATATAATATAATGATAAATGTTCTATTTCACAAGTCTCGATTTACCATTGGTGAGGACTTAACCTAATTTTGTTCTTATGAATTAATGAGTTCTGGCTTTAAACACTGATCATGCGTTAAAACTCAGATTATAAAACAAAAGGCAGGCGTAGCGCGCGAAACATTATAGTGAAGTAATAAAAGCGAATACAAAGTCAAATGCAAAAATGCTGTCACTTTAATTACTATCACAATTATTGACGTTTTATCAAAAAGAAGCGTCGTTTCGCTTTACTGGGAATTTATATTTGCTTTGTATTAGCTTTTGTTGCTTAACCATAATGTTGCGCGCTACATCTGCCTTTTGTTTTATAAATAATCTGAGCGTTAAAAGAAAACAAAATTTAATAATAACAAACAAATGATAAATTATTAACAATCATAACAAAGTAATCATAGATTTTAACATATATTTCATCTAATCAATTAAATCTCTCTTGTAATAAAATGGTTATAATTTTAAAAATATCGTATAAACAATGACTAAAGTATTTACGTATCTGATTTTAAGCAAAAAAATCATTCTATTTAATAGTGATTGTAATCCTCTGAATATGTAGTACATTTTCTCCCAATACACCTCACTACTCGGCTCGTTGCAGCATAGGATGAATGAGCCATCAACGGAATTGTCTTCACATCCGAGTCCCGCAGCGCGTGTCCCGTACATACTCATTCACTCTTACGAAATTAATATTATATTTGAGAGGCTAGATTGTTAATGACAATAATAAAAAAAAACAATAAAGGTGTATTCTCTACGTAAATATATTGTATTAATTTTAACTGTTTTTTTTACGAATATCTTATGAGATACTCCTCAATCACACCTTTTCATGAAATACGAATAAATACAAAAAATAAATGAACAAAAATATTTCTCCGCTCTTAATTAAAATGAATCGAATGCAAACACCCGAACTAGCTTTTTACCTCTCTTTTGTAATTTATATCACACTGTCATGAATGTGAAGCGTGATGCGTATTTATTATCTATAAAATCCAGAGTTCATTTAAATAAGATATTCGAAAATATAACAGCAATTCGCTCACTTCACTTTCGTCACTTTAGTCTCAAACATTTTAATATAATCAAGTTTTATAAAGCGAACTACTTTGAATGGTGCTTTTGTGAAACGTAAAAATATTTTATTGAAATATTTTTGAAAGATATATAAAATAATATTTCTTGTTCAAACAACATCACGTAGATATTAGAGCAAGTACTTATATTATCGAAAGAGTGAGATATGGTACAAAACTCACGCAGACCTGAAACGTAGCGACAAGCATCAGCTCTAATATCTTTCCACTACATAAAGTAATGTCGCACGCGCGCTAAATCTTTCTACCGCCATTTACACGCATTGCAAGGGTAAACAGAAATTTTCTCTTCAAAATATAAAAACCCTTTGTTCGCTCTAGTGTGAACACACCGGTCTTGTATTATATCAACTACTATCAAATCGCCTTTGATTAACCCACCATTAATATATTTCTTACGCAAAAGTAAATGTGAACTTTTTACAAAATATTTCAGTATATGAATACAACAATGAAAATATAATTAAACCAATATTTACACTGACCATTACATCACCACACATCATATTATTACGTGTGAGATATTACCAACATCTACGAGTACTTATCAAGTATTTTTTTAATCTATAAATTTTAAGGCAAAGACGAAGGTATAATTTAAAAAAAAACTTTATGTAACAATTATTTTATTATTTATTTTCCTATACACATGTACTTATATCATGTTTATCCGTATCTTTCCTCATTTTATATTGTTGCCAAAATCGTACTGTAAATTAAATTTCAATGGAAATATAAAATCGCAGTCGTAAAAAATTATGTGACACTTATAGAGCAATAATGAAGCATTCAACTTTGAAGGAACGGGATTTGCTTTAAATAGTTTGGCAGATATTTGGATTATTCATTATACGTAGCCACACCCATATTTATTATGTTCAACGAGATTTCAAACTTTAATTTGGCTTTGATTTCATCCTTTTAGCTTATGGACTAATGACAGAACATAATAATAACAATGATTTCCATGATTCATAACCGCTTTCCACTAAGCATGTGCCTAGTGGAAAACATTAATTGGATCTGACTAACAGAGTCCAACATTATAACGTTAATTTAAAGCTAACTCACGACTTAAGTGAAATTACCCCCTTATACAAATTCCACGGATTTGTGAAACTATTTCTAGGCAATATTTCCTTTTATGAATACCGGTTCTTTGCAATCACTTCTTGGATTTTATGTAAGGGCAAGATACAAAAGAAGGAAAATAATATAACAAATAAATCAATTTGTTTTATATTTCAACAACTAGATGATTGATGAAAAAGCTTACAATTTCATTTACTTTCATAAAATAAATGTTATATGCTATATTTATAAGGGAAAAGTGCTGGGAAATATATGAACGAATGAAGACAAAATCAATGAAGGGATTTATTTTGTTTAAAGTAAGTTGACACCGAACATAAACATAATTATTTATCAAATCGTTTTATCTAAAGCATCGTGAGGCAAGTAATGGATATTCTTACATTTAATATACCTTACATTATAACATTACTTATAAATAGAAAGTCTACAGACATGTATATTTTTATTTTAATACCAACATCATAATTTTTATACTTGCTGTTGGCCCTACTGGCCTTTACGGGGCGGGGGGCGAATACTAGACTTCGCTGTGAAGTTAAGCCCTCTCGCACTCCGGATGACGTCCACCATTAGAGTGGACGTCATCCTGAGTGCGTGAAATTTCCTATGAATTCGCACCTTTTCTCAAAACGTGACGAGAACACTTTCATGATTACTTAATATCAATCAGTGGATGGTTTTGTGCAACAAGTAAACAAAAATACAATAGTATTATTTATACTTATATAAAAAATTAAATAACTCAATGACTGATAGATGGTTCTGTTGTCATTATTGATTAAAACAACATACATATATTTTTAATATATTAGCGAAATACCACAAATACCATCCAATTACCGGTACGAAGTCTGAACGGGCAGTTATATATTATAAAATATCATGTTCCATGTGAATTTTTTGGCTAAATCAAAAGATGCATAAATAGTTACGTTACAACTCTTATCGTGTCTGTTCGTTCAAAAGTTTTGACAAGTTAAACACTTCCGGATGTCGTGTTGGAAACAAACACTCTTACTTATGGACATGTAATAAGCATGTGTAATAGTGTATACAAAATTATGTTTGTGAAGAAGCTCGCTACTTAATCACAACACAGTCTATATTTACGTGCTATCTATGTACTTATATTTACCAGCATTCTGATAATATACAAACCATATGCTTACTATTATATGATCATATTAGGTATTACATATAACTCATATTTCATGCTTCAAATTTTTCATAAAATATAATAACATTAATTGGTTTGGGCTTTGAGCAAGCCCATCTGGTTAGGTACCACAAAGTAGCATTATTATCTATTGTTGTGTTCCGGTTTGATGGTTGTGTGAGCCAGTGTAAATACAATCACAAGGATATTACATCTCAGTTCCTAGATTGGTGGCGCATTGACTATCTCAGAAATGGTTAAATTGTGGTAACCACTGTCTGTATATTGTTTCAAGTAGTCAAATTAATTGTACTTTATGACTGAATTGCTCTCTCTCTCTCTCTCTCTTATCAATAACCTCAGCACTGCACTCACTTGGACCAATAACCTAATTAATAAAACTCTTTTTCAAATGACCGAAGCGCAGTTTGCAAGTATAAGTGAATTCACGTCACAAGTTTTAATACCTCGTTATACTTTTCGCTGACAAAAAACCCTATCAAGTCTTAAATTAATATTACATTTTTTGATATTCATTATAATTTTTATAAAATTGAAAAATTTTATTAAATGGAGATATGGAATTTGTTATTTGTATATTTTATAGCGTCATAAATTACAATTAAGGGGACTACATGAGCTAAATGCAAGTTTTATAATGCAAAAAAGTATATGATCCAATGCAGTAAACCAAATGAAAAAAATATATGATAATCTTCAGGATACATGCTAGATAATTGTTATTTTGAAAACATGATGTAATTAATTTGGTACGATAGAAAAAAATCACAAAGTTACCTCTAAAAAGATCTTTTAATCAATAATAACTATACTTATATACGTTCCATAATTCTGGTTTTTTGTCAGATTATTCTACAAGCAATATACTATTTAACCTGGGTTTCACTTTTTTAGTAAAATCAATAGATTTTTTTTAAATCCGATATTCTTATTTTCGAACAAAATGCGTACGCATGTGTGCGTAAACGCCGTGTACAGACAATGCCGGCCGAGGCCTGATGCTATATAGACGTGTCGATCTTTTCGCCGCATCATTCATTACGTTACGAGATATTTTTTTGTAATTTTAATTGTAAATTCATTGTTTCATGTTTTCTTATAATAATTTTATTCTTTCTTGTAAATAAATATATTAAGTTAAAATAGTGTAGTAGTAATTAGGCATTTGTTTTTTTATTATATTATTTGTTATAAATTTTAATTGTGTAAATATGGGAAATAAAGTGAAACGCGTGAGGAAAATTAAAAAACGTTTATATAAATCAAGCGCCGAACATACATATGAACGATATTAAAAGGTAAGAGTATTTAATTAGTAAACATATTTTTTTTTTTATAAATTATGAATATTGAAAACATCTATTAGAAAAATGTGCAATCAGTTCGCATATAATCAGATTTTTCGAGCAATCTTTCAAACATTACGATAGAGTATTTGGTCAAAGTAAGAATAACATCAATTGACTTTCATGGGGATCAAGTGACTACATTCGATCCCCATGAACTCGAAGCATTTTTTTTTTCATTATAACTACTATGACATATTAAGATACATATTTTTTAAATACATAATTTTATAATTAATAAAAATGTAATTACTAACATATATTTATTTTTTACAGAATAAAGAAAGTCGAAAACAATAACACGGAAGCTATTTATATTGCGTAAGAGTTTAATTTTATCGATTGTTTATAATAAGAATTAAAGTTATGTATTCTGAACTAATTTTAATAATAACAAAAAAAGTAAAGTCGTAACAAAAAAAATGTAATTGTTGTGAACCAGAGAACTAGAATATTTAGAAGTGTCATTTGTATCAAAATTCATAAATTTAAATTTTTTTGTAACGTCCGCCATATTGGATTGAATATAGCAGCAATTCATGAATCGTGCATTGTCATCGAGATTAAATATGTGTGCCAACTTTCAGCTGAAAGTGGGTGTAATATTTATTCCAAGATTCCAGGACATATGTAATAACATTAATACATACAAGTGAAATTAAATAAAAAAATTAACACTAAATGTTTTTTTTTTTGTAGTACTAAATATAAATAAAAATATTTTAAGTTTAATTAAATCAGTTTTATTTTTTAATAATTTTCGAATAACAGTCAAAAGCAATACAAATAATTCTAATATCCTATCTATTTTTATGAGATTTATGATTAAACCTATTATGATTAACCTTTCATTCATCAACGATTCAACCAAATCGAATTGACAACATTTTTTTCTAGTAAATATTTAGTTTTTTTTTTTTTAATTGATATATATTTTTTCTTTATGAACCAATATTAATAAAACGAACAAATACTACGCTATATGTTACCCCACGGTCACTACACTACAGATTTCGAACACTTACGATTTTATTATATAAATAGATCATTAAACTTTTATAAAATGTTAAAAATTGGTATGTTTCAATATTTAGTATAAGAACTAATTGTGGTATAATAATGTAAATAATAGAAAAAAAAGGTTAAAACTAACTGTCTATTTTATTGTATACAAAATAAAAATAAAAATATTGTAAGTTTAATTGAATCAGTTTTATTTTATAATCATTTGTTAATTAACATCGAAAGAAATAAAAATAATTCTGTTGTCCTATCTATTTTTTTATGAGATTTATGACTGATCTTACGTCGCTCGGTTTGGCGCCATCTATTAGAATATTTGGGCGTAATCTCGTTACCTCGCTTAACCCTTAGTACACGGGCTTGCCGTTTTTGTCGATTTTGTAAGTGTGTGCGTGCGATTCTCAAGGGCACTTAGCTCTTGTAGTCCTCTTAATATAAAAAAATATATATCCATGCCATATTTGAGTTTTAAGATCCATTTTTAATGTATAGTTCAGTTAACCTTATTATCTTAATACATTCACGAACCAGCTGTCGGTCGCAGTCTCCGGTCTCGTCAACCGTGGGTGGAGGATTCTAGTAGATTTCGGTGCTGTACTTTTGCATCCCTAAATTACAAGTTTTTTTTACCATATTTACATAATCATAAATAATGTTTAAGAAAAACTCTGCTGGGTTATATCAACTACGTAAATTATATATAGTTACACATTTTTCTATATTTTTGTCAATATAATATTTTTTTTTTTGAGTCACTCTGTCCTAATTCAATATTAAATAAAAAAAGATAATATTAAATCTATTTTAATTTAATATTGAACAAATATGATGAAGAGAGTTTTAAATTTAGTAAAAGAGTATTAAGTTATTTTCGAAAAACTATTAATTCAATTACACCCTGCTGTGGCTGTCTTCGATGTAAGTCTTAGATGCCGCTGTTTAGTTTTCAGGAATTTAGAGTGGATAAAATGATCTCTGGTATATAGCGCGACCACGCCATCGTGGTGGCACGTCGTCGTCAAACACTA
The DNA here is from genome assembly GCF_905147765.1 of Vanessa atalanta. NCBI lineage: Eukaryota > Metazoa > Arthropoda > Insecta > Lepidoptera > Nymphalidae > Vanessa > Vanessa atalanta. The sequence continues at coordinate 8,383,083 of NC_061873.1, forward strand.
TTAGCCAAGAAAGTTAATGGCTTTAATAATTAACTTACTAATTAAATTTAATCGTAACATGCCGGATGCTACTTGACTAACTTGACTCAGAAAAATGTATATACCTTTGGGACGCATCATTATTATGTTATTTTCTAACAAAGTTAACGAAGAATATTTTGTGTAATCTGTTTTTTTTCGTTCATTTTATACAAAACACAGTCCTAATTATATTCGCTTAAACTCTTATATTCTTTGCTTTTCAAAGCATCACAAAATGTAGTCTCAGCAACGTAACTACAAGTAGGTACACCAGACAAATAAAAGGTTTTTTATAGAGTAGAGTCAGAGTCACTTCAAAACTATAAATCAAAGGCAAACTTTGCATTTTTATCAAGCAGCAAATATAATATAACTATCCTTTGTTAAACAAAAGCCTACGAAATTTTGAGAATACATTTTTAAAGCTATAGCGACGAAGTGAAGTTGTTTGTTGAATACATGAAATGAATTACAATAATAAAATTCTGCTTACTACCACATTCGAGCCGCCAACGCGCATAAAGTTCTCAAATTGAAATGTTACATAAAAATCGCTCGTTGCGTACGAAACAACCTTAATAAAAGCCATTGTCGAAAGCATGAAATAAAAAATACGCTCATATTTCATAACATGCAGAAGTTAAATATCTACGTAAAAGTGCATAATAATTCACATCTCATCACATCAGTATTTCATATTTAATTAATAACAATAAAAATAAACTAAAAAAATTTAGAATATATAAGTAAGCTATTGATCTTATTTAATTAAAAATTTACATACTACGTTAATAATATTGACAATTGCAAAAACTTCATTTAAACTTTAGGCTTTACTTTTCATGTTATGTAAATAAAAGGTTCACAAAGTCTGTCGTCGGTGGTTTGAACAGGCAAACTTTGCTATTTCCAGTAAAGTTTTCTTTATTCTTTATGTATTCATGTAGTACTTAAACCGTCTGATTTTGTTCAAAGACAACCAATTTAACTACTTAGTTCATATAGAAAGAAGCTGTAAATGTACCACTGCAGCACAAAGATCTGCTTTCATCATGAGTAGGAAATTTTGAATAGAATACCATCACACTGCTACAGTTCGTGTTCGTGGATACACAATCCATAGCAAAACATTATCCTCATCATCATGTCACACATACATCGAGTATTTATTTAATCTGATTTATAAACTATTATTTTCTTAGTTTGGCGTATGCTTACAATAAAAATGCATTTTTTTATGTATTTGCCAGAATTTCATAATGAATAGATATTATTACGAGTATATTTTTAATATGTCCATTAATTATGTAACTTGAATATGCCGTGCCTTTTTATTTGGTCCGGCTATTTACCAATAGAGACCAATGTCTATAGTTTTATTTGTTTTTATTAAGCAAAAGATCAAAATAAACCGTTGATGAGATTCGCTCGTATACAATGTCACTACTAAAAGTATAATTTATAACTCCTTACAAAGGCGACGCACCGCAAATCATCGCATTACAAAATAATGTCCCTAGTACCCGTAATTACATTGACTCTAATCATTCAAAGTGGAACACAGCAATAGAAATAATTGTTGTCCGGGGAATTATATCCGGGCGTGATTAACCTTAAGGTTGCACAAATCACTTTCATCAGTTTTAAAAATTACTACGTTACTAGTTAAGTAACTAGTTAAGTAATCAAAACTGTTTAATATGAATATTAAAATATGAGCAATGAACATAGACCCAGAAAGTACTCAATTTTAGATATTTTAAGAATTCGTTTATTTCGGCAAGTTTGTTTTCAAACTGCCTTGAATAATATCTACAGGGCTTTATAGCACCGCATCTGCACCAAAAGCCTCACTCCCAAATAATACCTTATGTTGGGAACTTTATTCAAAGTTAAGATCTTGAGTCACATCTATTTTGCATAAGCATTGTAACTTTCTCAACTGTATTCATTTCATATCGTATTCTAAACTTAATTTTATATACAACATTGAATAAACATTTTCGTAATTATTTACACTTTTAGTCCAGGCAGTTTTTCAGAAGCTTAAATATTGGTATTTCCATACAATTTGACGTAAACATTCTAAATGTTTACTTGTTTCTTACCTCATATCGTTTTTGCTCGCGCCACAATTTTGTGATGGTATAAAATGGCACCTAAAACATTTTTTTTGACAACATCGTTCCCCTTTCAGACTCATTCTATGATGATATTAGTTATGTAGCAAATTATGCTTAAGAATATTTAATGATTGATTCTAGTTCTGTATTTTTATATGGACTTAGAACTATGAAGGCATCCAATAAGAACGAATAATACGATGTGATATGATGACTGCATAAAGTATTTTAATATATAATTATGAAATTCAAAAACAACATACATCTGTATATATATTTATAAGTTTTTAGTAACGGCTTCACTTGTATATAATTTATTTTTAACAATAAAATGTCAGATATCTGTGTCTATTCCTCGAACTATTTGTACCAAATCACACGATGGTCAGTTCTTTAGCTGATCACAATATAATCACAGAAGTGTGATGTTATTGATGTAGCGTGTGTTCTACATGTTCACACTTACACACACACATGTTCACACTTCTGTTCTTCTTGATCTATAGTATAAAGCATATTTAATTTTAAGAAACAGAAATGGTTTTAAAAATATATTATTGAAACATTAGATGGTTGAAGAATAATAGGACAAACTTTACTTTTGAACTGTTGTTACCAGTGTTAGTTTTGAAGTAGTAAACAAAAAACTTATTTGGCTCAGTTCAACTCGATTGTACAAAAAGTATAATTGTGCATAAAAACGTGGTGAAGTTTTAAAAAAATTGCTCATAATTTTGCTTTATTGCTTTGAATTAGACATTAAAGATCGAATAAAGTAACTAAAAATATAAATATATAAATATTTCCCTTTATTAATAATACCTACGTTGATAGGTAGTTATTTCTTTTTTCAGAAACTTAAATACGGATCATATAGGTAAATGATATCTACTGCTTTTCAATTTAATTAAATATTTCATAATTGGATTCTGGACGACGCCTAATGCGTAGGATTGCCAGAAAAGACTCGTTAAAATCGGTGACAACCTTGGAGCATACGTCCGTAGCACGATAAGAGGGCTGCCATCGGGACCACGTGACTTATTAATATACAATAAATAAGTACTTTCCCGATATTCACCCGAAATCTTTGGTCTTCTCGCGTTTAAACCATTGAGTTATCTCGCCTCATATATCAAATATATATAAATATATAATAATTAAGTTTGTGAATGTTTCTATCAATCATATATAAGATGAAAAGTGTGATAAAAAGAATGAAGTCATCATAGACTATTAGAGAAAAGGAAATAGAACGCGGCTACGGGCACACGCACGGAAATGAAACAGTCCACAACCACTTCCTCCCTTGCACGCACTCACTTATCCGCAAACACTAAAATATACGTTGGTTTACCACAAATGTATTAAGTTATATATAACTTATCTAACTGCTACTATACTTCGAAATAACAATTACCAGATATGACTATCATTATTAAACTAGAAATCAATTCCAACTTTAATTTTTTAAAGTAGCGTGAGTAACTCCAGTAAAAACCTTCGTCATCACGGAGACAAGTTGGAGTGACAGAGCTACTGCATCACCTACCGCTCATTACCTTTCCGTCTTGAGAAATGTACCTTTTACAAGAGAAAATATTTAATAGTAATTGATCTTATATAGCGATAAATATTTAAGTAAAGACGACGGACAGAGATTGCCAACAAAATGCTGGTGTATAGTTAATGTTATTCAATAATAATATTTTTATTTTTAATACATACCTACATACATTTTTATCTTAAGTAAAATACTTGCTTGATTTGGATTTATACGTTTTTAACTACCGGAACCTGGGAAGGAAACCGTCTGTTGCTGGCAGCGTAGGCTTGCAGCTGAAGGAAATATGAATCATTCAATAATGTCTAACTTATATAAATATATACAACAATAAAACGATTGCAAAAAATTGTTTCATCTCATTGACATAAGAATATATAATTTTAGTAGGACAATTTTCTCAAAATAATGCTATATTTAACAAATAAAAAAAGGCTTTTCAAGCAGTCTTCTATCTAAGTTGATTTTTCGTTTTTCGCATCATTGCTTAACGATTTCGTATACAATACCTCTTTCGTTTACCTATCTCTCTCTCTATTGAGGTTTTTATTTTTATGCTATTTACGAAATGTAGTTTTACTTTCAATTGTCCTAAAATAATATACTTAACGGTATTAATCATAAGAAAATATTTAGTCATATTATTTTATATTTATGTATCATTTTATTTTATTTGGTTTCTTTAGTCACTTTATTATAACAACTAGCGACACGCCCCGGCTTCGCACGGGTGCAATGCTGATAATAAGTATACTACATAATCTCTTTATATACAACGTTCACAGCTTTTTAGTCCACTCAGGGCCATATTTATCTATATTAAATGCACAATGTGTTTAAGGTACTTTATTAGATAAGGATTAATGCTGAATTGCTTAAAATCGCTTCGTAAATAATAAGCCATTATTTCTCATAATACTTAAGTAAAGAATAAAAAGTGTTTATTGTGGGTTTTCCTTAAGAGATAAACATATACCATCGCGGACTTTTTTGTAGACTTTTTTAAGGTGTACAATACTGTAGTACATTATTTTGATCTATGTCGTAGGGTTCAGCCAGCGTTTGAAACCTCTAAAATTATCAGTAATTCTCTTCTATTTTATGCATGTATTATACATATAAACCTTCCTCTTAAGTTACTCTATCTATTAAAAAAACCGCATCACAATACGCTTTAAAGATCTAAGCAGGCACAGGGACAGACAGACAGCGCGAAGCGATTTTATTTATTCTATGTAGTAATCGAACCCATTATCTATATACATTAAATACAAAATGGGACATTAACAGGAAACATACACTATCTTGACTTACAAAGGTTACATGAAGGCAATTTGAAAACATGTCGAAAATGCACGGTTACTAGGGCAACATCTAACTTTGTGCCTACACCATTTCACCCTGCAAATGGAAAGCTTTTAGCTTGTAAACGAATTTCTATACCGACTATTCCGAGAGGGTTCGCTCGGTGGCATAACATGTCGTAAGAATCCAAAAATGGAACCTATATTGGAAAAATATTCTTTTAGTTGCCCTTTGTCCACATGAATAAATAAAAATTAAAATAAAGGTATAAATAATTCATAATTTCTTACATACTTATGAATACAAAAAATTGTAACAAAACTCAGTTCAATAACTAAGCAAGTGAAAATATGCCCTAATTCTTGTTTTCTAGTTTTTCATGTAAAATAGTTTCGATTTTATTTCAAATCTTATTTTTGGGAAGATGTAATACGGGTACGTGTTTGCTCAAATAATATGTACACCTAAACGGTATTTATTTTTTTTGAATTAAGCGCATTGTATTTATTACAAGATATCTTCATATTCTGTAATGTAAGTAAATACAAAAAAAAATCATTTGTTTTCTTCTAAAATGACTGGTGTAAGTAGAAGATTAATTTTTAGACACGCATATCTAAAAGCAGACAGACGTAATTAGTCCAATTATAAAAATGATCGATGTTTTGATACATTAGCTATAACTAAATATTTTGAACATATTTCAAACAAGTTAATTTGTAAATTAGTATATTGAAAGGAGTCGTTGCTCGCACTTGCTAAAACTTATAATGTAACTTGAACATTATCTTTTCACAAAAAAATATTTTAATTATTAGCCTAATAAACCGATTAAAATATACAATTTGGCATACTTTGGTAACATGTTCCAATTACCTAAACTATTATAAATGATTATGAAAATCTTCTTCTTCATTCAACTATCTTAGTATTGACTCATTCTTCAGAGAAGCTCATGTGTACCTTCGGATGAATTTTAGTAACCTAACATTGTTTCGATACATATCAAAATAAAAAACTTTTACACCGCATATGTAATTTACTGTCTCAGAACAAGAGACTCTTCGGAAAGTTTTTAAAAAAGTTTACATGCGCACTGTGGCATCACAGCCCCATTTAGCAGCATCAGCATCATAAGCATAAACGCAAGCATTGATTTGGTGACCTCCTCTCCCCATTTTTTTTTAATACGATGGTCAAAGACTAAATCATCATTCAGGAGACCCATCGCGTAGCACCCGCATTTTTGCACCCTCTGAGCCTTCGGAAAAGATGGGCATGCATCACAGTTTATTTACAGGAATATTTTGGTGTAGTATATGTGATATGTATCCCTACCATCAAGAAAAAGAACAAAAGGTGAAAGCGACAGTAAGAACCTTTTTTAGTGTTTTCATTTTCATATCAGATTTTGATATAACCTACGCAGCGTTTTGCACTTGTGTGTAAAATATTTGTTATAGTTTAATATATATTTGATAATTTTTCGAGAAAGTGCGGTCAGCTTCATAATAGAATATAGGAGGATGACCTTACTAATTACAAAATAACTTTCAAGATAACAAAAAAAAATCACGTGAAGTGATCAAAAATATTCATACAACGAAAGTCGTCGAAGTATGTCAAACATTCCTTCCATTTTGCCTCAATATAGCATAAAAATCAAATTACTTTAGTCAAATATTAATTTAATATTATTTGAATAAAATGGTAACAAGAAAAGTAAAAATCAAGTGGTTTCCAAGAATCTAAAGTATCAAAACATATGGAATCACCATGAAATCTAACCTAATCGTAATATTTTTAAATACATGTCGCACATTTAGATTATTGCGCTGCCTTGCCGTTTTTACAGGTTATTGGACTTATTTTGCAAATGGTGTTGTAGTTTATTTTAATTTTCGTGTGAATTATTTTTGTTTGAAAATTTCAGGTTTTTATTATTCGTCTATTAATTCTTTCGATATCCGAGTATTAATCGTCGCTTAATTTAATAACGTCGGCGCCAGTCTGTATACTAAAATGCTCTCTGCAGTGAAATGTGGAGGCCTTGGAGAAACAAAGAATTGGAAGCACCTAATTATTATTTTTCAAATTAATTTGAATAAATTCTATCAGCCGGGTTTATCAATAATTTATTTTCAAATTCCGAAGATTGATGTAAATGGAAAGAGATCTCTCGGGGCTCCAGTTTGTATGGGGGTCCCTCGAGGATCTATTCTTGGTTAATTCCTCTTCCTCATTTATATAAATGACTTTCTCTTAGGTAATAAGCTCGAGATAATAATGTTAGTTAATAATATTTCTTTATTTTAAAAGACCTCGTTCAATATATAACGATGCGACCAATGCTCACTTTGAATTAGTTTAGTGTTTTTTTTACTGTTTAACACAGTATAGTACGACAGAACTTAGATGTAGCATCGGCAATTTCAATAAAACCGATTACTGCCGATTTATACAACCAATAGAAATAGCTCCCTATCGCGCCATTCAACGCTATTCGACGCTATAGATTCCCGCTTCAGTTCAACCCGAGACAGCGAAGTGAATGCACGCGAGTGAATCATTTTGTACACTGCGTGACAATTTAATGGTAAAGTAAACATTATTTATTTTTTGTTATATTTTCCAATATGACACCGTTGAAACGAGGTAAGACATATAATAGCCAGAGTCGGAAAATAGTTTATAATGTTTGTCAATTTATGAGACGAGAGGCCAGGCGATTACTTTCACGAAATAAATAAAACAAATTACGAAAAAATGGTTAAAACAACACCTCATTCCGAATTTACGACCTAAAACAGTAGTGGTTTTAGATAACGCTCCTTACCATAACACACGAATAGACAATTCACCGAATTCCAGCTCTCTAAAAGCAACCAGGCAATCATGGCTTTTATCTAAAAATATACCCTTTACATCAAACCTACTGAAACCGGAATTGTATGAAATGATTAAACGTCACAAAACAAATCATATTCAATACTTAATTGATCAAATATTGTTGGAACATGGTCATTCTGTTTTACGGTTACCTCCTTATCATCCAGAATTTAACCCAATAGAAAAATATTGGGCTTAAATGTCACGTTAGTTCAATGAATTTAAAAAAAGTCAAAGAACTATTAATGGAGAAATTTGAATCTATTGGCATATCCGAATAGGAAAAAGTAGTCAATAACGCGATAAAATGTGAAAAAGAACATATGAGACACGAGGATATAACAGATCAATATGTGCATCAATTTATCATCAACCTAAATGACTTTTCATCAGATAGTGATGAATCATTATCTGATGAAGAGTTATTGAAAACGACGATGAACAACGATTCATCGTTCGACAATTTTAGTGGTGCTATTGGCAATGAGGATATCAGTTTGAATGCGTGATCATTCCAATAAGAATAAACTGTATTCCACAACATCAGTTGTTATTAACTTAATAAAGATTTGTTACCTTGGAATTTTTAAATACTAGCTATGTACTCTATCATTCCCATCAAATGTAAATAACTTACCTTTTTGAAGTCAGTTAAAAAGAATATTTAATAATGTGACCATTTATTTTGCTATCAACTGTACGTAAATTTTTGCGTCAATTTGACGAATATATTTGGTTATATGAGATTACTCGTTATTACGTATGCGTAAAGATCATATTCACATAAGAAATAAATAAATGTTGATGTTTTGGGAAGGCGTACTTAATTCGGATGTGATCGGTTTTACGAATTTTGCCGATGTTCTTCTACATGTTCGATCTCCATCTAAGTTGTGTCGTACTATACGTCATTGTGTGAAAGACGAAAGAATGTTACTAGTGAGATGACAGAGGAGTATGGAATAAGACATGCTGCGCCGACCCCAAGTAAAATTGGGATAAGGGCAGGAGGATGATCACAGTACGTGATTGCTGTATTGAACAGTAAAAACGCAAATTGTATTAAATTTACTACTTCGATTGTAAGATGTACAAAATTTTGCGTACAAATGGAGAAGCCTTGGATATTTAAGCGTCTGCAGATTTTTATTGGACTGGGTCCAAAATACTCTTTAAGATATTAATTAAAATAATGAATGTCTCGATACATATATCATAAAGAATTATAGACGTAAAAATAAAGATTTTTCCAGCTATTGTAACGTACATGTAATTTGCAATATAGACATTTTACAACAGGATTCCAAAAATCCTTAAAAATATTTATTTGTACAATTTAAAAGAATCGTTAAAAAACGTTTTTGTGCTAAAGGATATTACAAAACTAATGATTTTTTGACGATACACGCTTTGGGGATGAAATGATCGCATCCAGTCTATATCAAATGAAAAATAATGTATTTGTTATTGTAAGGAAATCCATAATCGTTAAATTAGAGATAAAAATAAAATTCCACTGCGATTCTTTCGACGGTTTATCTTAGGTTAGAGGTATTTATTTCCGCACCGATGGTAGAATTTTAACATTCTCTTGTATGTCAAAATTCAAGTAAGAATAAGTGTACGTACTGAGTGAATTGTGAAGTGTGAAGGCGCATTGCGAATTTTCAAGGATAAAATATATTTTATGTAACTAAATAAATAATCAAATCAAAGAACAAACGTCATAGATTATTTTTTTTATTTATACCTTACAAGTTTTAACACTTATAAACCAGTAAAATGTTTATTGAATTTTAATCTTTTTTACAAGTACAGAATAATAAAATACATTAACTATTGCAATACGCGTAATCTAAGTTAGTTAATTGAAGTTACTTTTTGTGAGACTTTCGCAAATATATACGAAAACACTAATCGTATTCCTATAACACATTTACGCATCGGTGGACTAAATTATGGCAAACGCTTCTGTTCTTAAAAACTGCCACTTGAGTTATTTTTTAGATTTATTGCTAACTTAGATCGCGCTTATTGTGATAACTTCCAAAATAAGTAACATTTGTACATTATGATTATTAAAAAAAAAACAAGATTACACAGTCTTAAACTAAAACTATACAACTTTTGAACTTACGACAGGATAACATTTTTAGACGCAAGGTCAAACAATAAAAAGTCTGCTCCACGGATAAACAACTGGCGCACAAAAAAAGTGAACTAACTAAGTCGGTTAGAACGTGACTCAGAGGAAATTTTTATTGTAAAAGTAAAATAATTTACGTTACAATTTATTTTAAAACGTACTTTAAGTACTACAACTCCGCAAAAGGGGCATCAATGGTCCACGAGTCTTAATTAACTACTGTGATTCCAAAAGTCACATTCCAAATAAAAAATCTGATATAATTGAAAGCAAACACTATTCTCAAAATTAAAATACTGTCAAAATATCCTAAGTAAGGAAGTAAGTAAGATTACAATTATGCGCCAGGTGAAAAATATATTTGGTACAAATTTACAGGATATAATTATATGAACATAATTTAAAAATAATTATGTACATAACATTATATTTTCTATATTTTGGAGAAAGTACAAAAATATATGTTTAATTAACCTAAAGTTTTACTTATAAGGTGAAATTATTTATCAGTTAAACTTCAATGTCACTGGCAATTCAATAATTACATAGAGCCTATTCAATTTACTTAAACAAATACACGTCAAAACTTAATATTGAATCATTAATCTTTAACGAGACACAGGAGACAGGACCCGGTCATAGCACGTAGTCGCAAAACGTTAGTTCATATTATTTTTATATTACGTCATCGTCACCGATTCGATCGGCAGCGGCGAGCAAATTCTGGGGCCACCTGTTGCAACCACTGCGGCTGCACCGCCGAGACGGTCACGAGGTAGGAGCGTTTGGTGTGGAGCAGCTCCGTGTAGAGCACGGCCGCGGGCGGCGGGCGCGCGCAGTGCAGCACGCCCGCCGGGTGCAGCGCCGCCGCCGCGCCCGCGCTCGTCACGTAGCGCGCGCCGCCCGCGCCGCCCGCGCCCGCGCCCCCCGCGCCGCTGCGCGCCCACGCGCAGTTCGTGAACAGGCCACATAGAAGGCACTTTAACAACTGAAACAATACCGACGATTTTACAAGTTACTCCAAATGAGTAAGCAACAGTTAATTATTCAAAAAAAATTAAGCTAGTAATGCTTATTTATTATTATTAAGATTTAAAACTTATATTATTAACCTGGTCCAGAACAGTTCCGCAGCTTGTGATCGGTAAATTTAATCGTTGGCACACCGAGAGAAGTTGAGATCGCACTTCATATGCATATGACAAATTCTTGTGATTCAGATAATTTTCTTTACACCATTGCTGCAAATTACATAATAACAAATATTAAAACAAAATAAATTGCGACGACATAAGTTTCATAACTTTTCTTACATACTTTTTTTAGCGGCGCCTTGCAAAACGCTTTATACACGTTCAGAAGCGTGATATGATCTCCTAGAGGCGATATAAATTTTTGTTTTACTTTCAAAGCTTCTTCCCTTTTGTGTAATGGCGTGTGAAACACATTTTCGCTGGACATTACCGCTACCAGACTCAGAGCCTGGAACATTTAAGCGATTGAACAGATATATTAAAATTTAACGTATTTTATTTGAAAATGTAGGCATTTTCTAAATATATTTGTTTTAATGTTACCTCTTCTAAGCAATTGTACTCCGGAGCGCATAAAAGTACCTTAGAATACTTGGGATCAATTGGAAATGCAGTCATTTTCTTTCCTAGAATTGTCAATTTAGGATCGTTCTCATTATCTATGGCACCTGAAATTTCATGAAATATTTTTATTTTTATCTATAACAATATTACAAAGGTATTTTTTTTTTGTATGTAATCGGTAGTCTATGAAACTAATCATTCAATTTATGTTTTGACTGGTAGAAAACTATGCTATTCTTGAGTTCAATAGTATATAAATTGTATCATTTACTTCATTGATAAACTGCACCCATGCGAAGGCGATCCGTCCAATCGCTAGTACTATAGTACTAGTATTTAGTAAATAATATACAAATGTTGAATCTTTTAATATGTTCGACTCAAGCTCGGCTTAGAAACTGTTTACCAATTACAATAGTGGACATTAGAGAAATGAAAAAAGGCGACTTAATAATATTGAATATGTTCTTTACAGAAATATATCAAGTCATCAAAAAGTAGTAAAATTGTCTATGTCTAGGCCTTTGATTAGGCAATTAAATTTAAATAGTGGAATATTGGATATAATTATTTTACACTAAGCTAGAAGGCAATGTAGGAGTAGAGAGTTTGCCGAATAACTACTATATATTAATTCCATTTATAGTGAACAACAGTTAAATAACTAACTCAATAGTGATAACAAAACATTTCTTCTTGGTGTATCGCAAAATTTCGCTGGTTACTATTATTAAGGGTAATAACGAAGTTCCAACATGCGTCAGTGTCAACATTGACAACCTGTAAATTTCCCACTGCTGGGCCTTAGCCCTTAGGCCTTAGCCTCCTCTCCCTTTGATGAGGAACCCGCAATCGTCGGTTAAGATGCACGCGTTCTAGCCATCACGAATAAATATTTCCTCTTATTTATTAAACTTTTTGCTATTTAAAAATATTATCTTTAATCATTATTAATTCCTCTTAACGCAAATAACACTTAAATAAGCATTAGCTTATGTTAAGTTCCTTTTTGTGCGTTCCTCTAAATGTATCCATGCATGTAATTTTAATTTTGCTTACCTAATTCTTTTAAGAGAAGTAATGAAGCTTGTGTAGAGTCCCTCGGTGGCGAGTCGATTAATGGGAACGTGCTAGGATCCATTCCAGTTGCAATTAACATCAACATCGATGACGTCAAAGGACATCTATATTGAAGAAAAAAGATCTGTTATCCCCTGTTCGACTATTAAGGTCCCTACTTCATAAAACAAACACTTTGTACTTCGTCTGTCTATCTATCTAATTGTATGTATATTATGAACATTATAAATATCTCATATCGTAAGTTAAGGCAATATAAATGTTGTATCTCCACCAAAGAGAAATTTGCTAATACAGTTTCTCGAAGCCAAGTCGGAACGTACACTTTCAGGTGTCGCTAATACCCATACCCATAGTAATAAAATATAATAAGGTAATAAATAAAATAACTGGATTTTACCCATCAAGAGCAAGATAATATGAGATCATAGCAAGTAACGAACAATAGACCGTTAATAAACTTTATTAGACCGTTAATAACCGTTAATATATGTATACATATATATATATATATGTTGTCGTATGGAGAAAAAATACAAGCCGTAATTTCAAAAATGATTATCTACAAAACAATAACAGACATTTTTAATGAAATGAAATAACAACTAGAACTACATACATTTCATAATTTTCAAAGCGGCTAAAGGGTACCAAAAATTATATTAATTTTAGTTATTTATAATGCAGTAAGTACTCCACTTGAAATCACAAAAGGTTTGTAAAAGTACGACGCGTGAAACATATTCTAAACAATTAAAATTAAGAAATCGAGCATTCGAGTTATTTCTCTTTCAGGCTCTTCTAATACTAATTTTTCAACGTTTTTAACGATATCTGCTGCCGTGGCCTTTAGAGTCCATCCGTCAGAGTCGTCGTCAATCGCTTCTTGACCATGTTCAAATTAAACAGGTAACTTGCCAGAAACAGTAATTTTATCTTTTTTAATGAATTTTCTGTTTGGTTAAGAAATTTGTCGGCGCGTTATTAAATTTCTCTATTATTGTAGTTTTTTTTTTTAGGTCGACTTGTTCATTGACATAAACAAAATCAAGGGTTAACATGTAGCCCCATCCCTTTACCTCGATTCCGCGGGTTTTGAAAAATACACATTACATAAAATATAAATTACAGATTTTTATACCAATAAAAATCCTTTTAAAAAGTTAGAATGTTCGTAGAATATGCGCAAATGCAATAAATATTAAAATTCAGAACGTAGTATAAATGTTAGGAGGCTTTTCCATACCTAACAATCTCAGGCGCATTGTGTGCTAGTCGCGCCGCGAAGTCCCGCGCGGTGTAGAGTCGGTAGGCGGCGCCGGCGGCCGTGCGGCCCGCGCGGCCGGCGCGCTGCCAGCCCGCCGCCTGCGAGCACGCGCGCACTGCCAGCCGCTCCGCGCCCGTGCTCGTACACCACGTTCTGATGCGAATCACACCAAATCAGTTGTTGAGATAAAAAGATTTTTTTTCATCTGTTTTGCAAGTAACAATCGCGCCTGGTGTGCTTTGCAAATATAACAATATAACAAATTATTTCTAAAGTACTATAATTTTGAATATTTTGACACTAGTAGTTATATCTGTGTAAGACTCGAACTAAGAACTATATTATAAATTGAAAAATGATTTGTTAATTTATTATTATAAATTTTATTACTGATACACTGAGAAACAATAGAATAGAATAAAAAGAAAATGTAAAATTCATGATATATTAATATTACAAATGTTTACCTTTCTTTAACAACACCTGTATCAATTACAAATTTTATCTGTGGAATAGTAACAGATGCCTCGGCAATATTAGTCGCTAAGACAATTTTTCTCATGCCAGGAGGTGTTTTCTTCCAAACTTGCAACTGCTTTGATGCAGGTAATCCTGCATATAATGGACAAACTTTGATTGGAGGTCCTGGGGACTCCTGAAATTTTAAAACTGTATTACTTACACAAATATTTTTGTTTCAATACTAATATTATTAAATTTACTTTTATCATAATTACTTCTAACTTACTTTTGCAATTTGTTTGATATTAGTCAATACTGTTTCTATTTCTTCTTGACCCGTTAAAAAAACCAGGAAGTCATGACTGGAAAAATATTTTTTATGAAATACATTTAAAAAATATGTTTCAGATATGATATGTTTAGGTAAAAAAAACATACTTAGCAGGTGTAGTTGCATGCAGTTGGAATATCGTACAAACAGCAGCATACTGGTAATCTTCATGTCTCATCTTAGAATGGTAAATAGTAACTGGATAAGTCCGTCCTTCCAAATATATGACTGGACATTTGTCATAAAAGTTTCTAAAAGCATCAACATCCATAGTCGCTGACATAATTATCACCTGCCAAGAGTTTTTTAGACTAAATTTTCTGAAAAATTTGTGTTTATTTACAACTAAATAAACTTTTTTTATTATTATATTAGAATAAAGTACATTAGCCTCTGTTTGACAATGACTTTTTTAAGTCAATATTTAATACTAATGCATTATTAATGATACTGATTAGAAATATAATAATACATTTTAAACAAGTTATTAGTTAAAATAGACTTACCTTTAAAGGATTTAGTTTCTGTTCTTTTCTATCTTTCTGAGCTAGTTTAACAATACCAAAAAGTATATCAGTATTTACAGTTCGCTCATGGGCTTCGTCTAAAATAATAGTAGAATATCTTTTTAACAATGGGTCAGCCACAGCCTCTCTGAGTAACATACCATCTGTTAAATATTTCACCTTAGTTGTAGGACTTGTAACATCTTCAAACCTAACAGAATATCTAAAAAGAGGAATATACTGTAAGTACTATATAATTGTAAACTTAATATAACTATTTGTGTTAATTGCGAGTGAAATGATTCACCCATTTTAATGACAATTAAAAAAGATGACTGACCAGTAGTGTTAAAAAAAAAATTAACATGCAAATTAATGATTAACCTTTTTTTTAATAATTACAGAATATTCATACAGATTCTTAAAAATCTTTTCCATTTTTTTTTATTCAAATACAAGAAACAAAATTAGCACTTACCCAACAATAGATCCAATCTCAGTCTTCATTTCAGCTGCTACTCGTAAAGCCAATGTTATGGCAGCGACCCTGCGAGGTTGAGTTACGGCTATAACAAATTTACTCTCTAATTGTTGTTCATAAATAAGTTGAGGTATTTGTGTTGTCTTTCCACTGCCGGTTTCCCCGATGATTATCATGGTATTATGTTTCTTTATTTCCTCCAATAGTCTACAAATAATATTATGATCATTTTAATACAACAAATAAAGTAATTGGTAGACACATATTTTTGATATAATTTATGTCTAAATAAATTAGGATTACTACCTTCCTCGAACCACATAAACAGGCAACGTTTTTCTTACTGCCTGAATGTCTTCAGGTATATCATTCGACGAGTTATTATTCAGAACATTATTCTGTTTCACACCATTTACATCACTTTCTTTTTGATTTTCCTTAGTTGGATTGACATTATTGTCATAACACAATTTCATTTTTTTAACCTTATGAAGGCTATTATTTTCAAAAGATTTTTTATTTTCTTTTTCCTTACCGACGGAAGCGTATTTGGAATCCATGATAATTTAATAACTTAAACTAATTAAAATATGAATATCGTCCCTTATTCTAACTACTACAGTAACATGCCAGAATCACATTGTTTTGCACAACATAAATAAAAACCTAACCTAAAGATTAAAGAAGTCATGACTACTAGGGCCAGTTTTGCCAGAGCAAAAAAAGGTTCTTTGTATATGATTTTATATCATTATTATATTGGTCAATCGAATTAATGAACCAAAATTCCGATAAAAAAGATAACTGAACCCTAATTTATAAGAGCATCTAAAGAACCCATGATATAACGCTTATGATTAAAAGTCTCATGCGGTCACTGCAACAAAGTTTTTTTTTTAAAACCTTTATACTTTTTTTTTTGACATATGCGTAAACATAATCAAAGCTATATAAAGCTTTTTTCTACGGTTGCAAAACAGAATAACATTAAAATAATTTAAAGATTTTTATCACCGCCACTAATCTTAAGAACAAGGTGTTTTTATCATCATCATCATCCTCCTGCCCTTATCCCAATTTTACTTGGGGTCGGCGCAGCATGTCTTCTTCTTTCATACTCTTCTGTCAGACGTCATCTCACGAGTAACATTCTTTCTAACCATATCGTCTTTCACACAATCCATCCATCGTTTCTTGGGTCGTCCCCTACCTCTATATCCATCCACATCCATTCTCAAAACCTTTCTCACGACATGGTCCTCATTCCTCCGCATAACATGCCCATACCAAGAGAGCCGGTTTCCAGATAGCTTCTCGGTTACCGGTGCCACTTTCAAACTTCCTCTTACTCAATCCATTCGCGTAACACCACACATTTCTCTCAGCATTCTCATCTCCACCACATGCAATTGTCTTTCAGTCATCCCTTTTATAGCCCAACACTCTGATCCATATAGAACAGCAGGTCTGACCATGGTCTTATAGATCCCCGTATTCCCCTTAAGTTCTCATTCTCCAGTTTCTGTTGCCAATCTTCCAATCTGCTCTGGATCTCAGGTCCATATTCACCAACCAGTACAATGTCGTCAGCAAAAAGCATGCACCAGGGTGCCTCCTCCTGTATGTCCGCCTTTAGAGCGTCCATAATCAGCAGGAAGAGGTAAGGACTTAGAGGCGACCCTTGGTGCAACCCTACAGCCACACTGAACTGGCAGACGATCCGACGTAGGTACAGGATCCCCTGTACATAGCACGGACTAACTCCACATACTTCCCAGGCAAACCTTTCTCTTTCAATGCCCACCATAACACTTCACGAGGCACCCTATCATAGGCTTTCTCGAGATCAAGAACACCATGTGCAGGTTCTTGTGAGCACGTCTGTACTTCTCTCAAAATTGGCGAAGTGCAAAAACAGCGTCCATTGTCCCTCGACCTGACATAAACCCAAACTGATTTTGGGTAATTTCACTCTCTTTTCGCAATCTTCTCTCTATTACCTTCTCCCATACTTTCATAGTTTGTGACATGAGCTTTATCCCTCTATAGTTGTTGCAATCCTGTACATCCCCTTTATTTTTGAAGATGGGCACTAGCGAACTACTGCACCATTCTTGAGGGATGGTTTCTTCATGCAACAACTTATTGAAAAATAAAGTCAACCATATATATCCCTCAGTCTTCAACACCTTCCATACTTCAACTGGTATGTCACCTGGACCCAAAGCCTTCCCATTTTTCATGCTTTTGACTGCTGTCATTATCTCATCCATGCTTATTTCTCTTACTAATCCCTTATTTACTTGTGCCTCTTGGAGTATTCCATTCCAGTCATTCTCTTCATTCATAAGCTTTTCAAAATGAATCTTCCACCGCTCTTTTATTTCCTCATCTCTGCATAACACCTTACCAGCCTCATCTTTCATGCATTTGATATGTGTTATATATCTCGATCATCTTTCTTTCTCTTTCGTAATTCTTAGAATTACAAAAAATAATTTTAACATATATAAAACAAGGTGTTTTATATATGGCGTAAATAAATATTTTCTACTTAAAAATTAAAACATAACTTTAGTACCTACCTAACTATGTCAAGAAATATATGTCAAGAATTGTCAATTTTCATTTGTCAAAGGATGCTATTTAGCCTATTTAGTTCATTAAATATGAAAACAATTTAAAATTGAGATCAAGAATTACCAAATATCGATCAAATAATACTATATCAATAATACATGACAGCTGTTAGAATCAGCCCAGGCTTAACGACAGCTTTTAATTAGAATATAATCAATACGTTGAAATGCAATATATTAGCCGTGAAATATAATTGATAGATATAAATAAGGAACATTCTAACCTAGTGTTGAAGAATTTTAAAATTGCATTAAACTTTTATGGTTTACATAGAAAGTTTTATTTATATTTAGAAAGATATGTTATTTACGAATTATAAAGGTTACTGCTAAATTCTAAGTATAACCATGAATTTTTCGAGAATTTTAACTAAAAATATTAAAAAATATATCGTATTATCTAATCGGAACTATGCTAAATTTGTAAATCCATTTACAAGAACGTGGGATACAATAAATAACGAAATAAAGTCAGGCTTTAAACAACAGTCTGATTATCCTGAACATGCAGATGTTGTTATAATAGGGGGTGGTTTTATAGGATCCTCTGTAGCATATTGGCTAAAAAACAGAGCAGGTGAGGGGCTATCTGTTGCTGTTATAGAAAAAGACACTACAGTAAGTATATCTATTACATGAATTCCTATCTATTTACATGAATGGTAAATTAAATAATATGCATATCTATGTAATAATTATTACTTTTCTAGTATGAAATGTGCCAGAACATGCATTCCCATGGAATCATTACTCAACATTACTCTTTGCCTGAGAATATTTATTTATCACAATATAGTGCTGACTTTTTGAGAAATATAAAAAAAAATTTGAAAGAAGATGTGGATATTGAATTTAAACCACATGGTACTTTAATACTTGCAAGTGAAAAGTATGCTTCTAAGTTGGAGGAAAATGTTTCACTGCAAAAAGAATTTGGTATAAGTAACAAAATACTAACAGTTGAAGAAATAGAGAGACTGTATCCGTGGATCAACACATCTGATATTAAATTGGGTAATATTTTAATTATTATTTGTATATAAGTATGTTATGAATTACTATATATTACTAACTATTACTATTTAAAAAATATAATTTCACAGGTTGTATTAGTAAAGAATCAGAAGGTGCATTCAACTCACAAAGTTTGTTAAAAGGATTAATACAAAAAACACAGGAACTTGGTGCTACTTATTTAAAATCGGAAGTGATTGATTTTGAAATGAATCCTCAACAAGATATTTTAATGGAAGGTGTTGCACCAGGGTCGTTTAAAAAAATTAATAGACTAGTGTACAGAACTGAGGACAATCAAGAAATATTTTTAAAGTTTGCAGTTTGTGTTGTAGCTGCTGGTTCTGATTCAGAATCTGTAGCAAAATTGGCAAATATTGGGACAGGTGGTGGCCTATTGTCTGTGCCTTTGCCAATTGAAAAGAGGTAAGATATATATGAAAACTAACACAAATAAAAAAATAAGCAGATGAAATACACAACTATTCTTATGTTTATTTATTGTGCATTTTTTTTTTAAATAATGTATGATTATTTTTAGCTATTGGCCTATTGTTTTTTTATTATTATTATATTTTTTATTAACTTTTCTCTTGTCTATTTTAGAAAGTCTTTTAAATTTTTAAAGTTCCAAATTTGTTTTTGATAAATAGTTGACTTGTTTTATTTATATTGACCTTAATATTTGCTACATTCTGTTACTTAGCAAATTAAAAATAACCATTTTTTAACCTAGTGCAAGAACCTTAAAAATAAAATATATGATGTATTTTATTTGCACTTAAATATGATGATGATGCAAATAAATAAGATGTATTTTATTGCTTAAATATAAATCAAATCATAGAGTTGATTATTTTTTCCAGGGAGTACAATGTATATTCAATTGAAAATGAAGGTAGCAGAATGTCATTTGGTTTAAATACTCCTTTCATAATGGATACCAGTGGTTTATGGTTAAAAAGAGATGGACTACAAAAAAAATTAATATGTGGGCAAATTCCTCTTATAAAACAGGACAAAAATATATCTAACAGTGATATTCTTTATTCTTCATTACACAATAGATACCCAGAAAGTGTAAAGTCCGAGGTAAAGTAAAGTTTCGATGGCTATTATATACTTAATAAACAATAAAAACACAAATAGTAAATCTTTAAAAGATAAATGTATGGAACTGTTTATATTTTGGTTTAAGTTGATTAAATTATGTAAATTTCTATAATTAATATATTATTACTTAATTCTTTAGTCTCTTAAAAGTTGCTTATTTTAATAATATTTATGTTAACTTGTTATTTTCAGGTTAAACCTATTTCAACAGATTTTATTGATTGTAATACCTATGATGACACTGGTATTTTAGGCCCTCACCCATACCACACAAATCTATTTTTTGCAACAGGCTTTAGTAGACAAGGTAAAATATTATGTATTTTGTTTATCTATTATTACTGATACAATCAACCAATTATCTATCATTATTTATTAATAAAATTAAATATTCTTTTCAGGTGTTCAACATTCTCCAGGAATTGGTAGAGCTGTTGCTGAATTAATTATAGATTGTCAGTTTACAACAATTGATCTATCAAGATTTGGGTTTGATAGAATATTAATAGATGAACCTTTGATAGAATCCAATGTATATTAGAATGTTATGAAATAATAAATTAAAACAGTTTAGTTACATACTTTATTTCTAAAACAAACAATAAATCAATGTATGTCAATTAAAGTATAAGAAAACAATTATGGTAATTTCATTATTTACCATATCATTTTTTTAAATTAACCAAATAAAAAAAATGCTAAATCTTTAACAATTATTATATAAATTAAAATTTTTGTTCAATTTAATCATATATTTATTACTGAATTTTTCTATTTAAATTGGGCTGGTGGGGCTGCAAATAAAGCACCTCCTTGCTTAGAAGCTGCACGTGATGGAGCAAATCCTAATAGCTTTTGAATATTTTGCCTGTAAATAAAAAAAATGGTATATTCAATTTTAAACAATCCTATTAGTCATTTACTAGTAAGTTAGTAATAACTATCAAATCTTACCTTATGCTCATAGTGCATAAAATGTAAAGAAATATAAATGAGCAATCAGTGTAGTCATCTCCTGGTAAATTTCTGTGACTCAATCCCTGAATCCAGGAAATAGGGTAGAAAGGGAGCTTAGCAACAACTCTTCCATCAAATCTAAATATACACAAAAATTCAAATATCAGTTATATAAAAAAATCACCAAGTTTTAGCATTAATATGATGTAAATTTTACTTACATGCTATTGAACATGCTCAGCAATGCTGTGAATGCAAAACCAATTGCAAACATTGACTTCATCTTAACCAAAGAAAGATCTCTATTGTTGTTTTTAAGCCTTTCTTCTTCTCGTTCAATTTTTTTCTTATGTTGCTTATCTAAAGAATCTCCATGTGCTTCCTTCCGCTTTTCCACTACATGTAATACAAAACTTTGTTATTATTTCTGTTAATTTAATAATTTATCACTAGTTAGAATATCAGATAAATAAACTTATAGAAACAGATGCAAAACAACAACATTTATTAATAAAACATTTGCTTAGCTGCAGAAATATCCGACAGCATTTCAAAATTCTAGTAAAGCTACAAAATATGAAACTATTTTTAGTGATATTGATTGAACATAAAATGAAGAATAAGTTTCAAGTTGTTACAGACGAGACATTTATTTTCCCAATTAATAAATTTAAAATATAATTACGTTTTTTGCTTTGGCGCTCAACTTCAACTTTTAGTTTCTGGTATTTTTCGGTTCGATATACTAAAATCCAGGTCAATCCTGAAAAAATAATAAAATATTTATTGTGTAATTTACCCTGTGGTAAAATAATAATGACCATAATCTTTAAATAAGACTATTCAGTTCTTATTTAGCAATTGAAAAGTATGTTTTGAGTATATTGGGAATTAATACCTTCTCCTAAAAATGCAGTGCATATTGAAATAAAGACTATTAACAAGGAATCGCCCCACATATTGGTAAATTTAAATATATTGCCAATGCCACGTAAGTATAATACAAGGATTTCTTAAATTCTACAAAATTGAAATGTATGTAATGCGAACACTTATATTAAAATATCATTTTCAATCAATTCTAGTCTCCTGTCTAGTGTCAACTGTCAGATTGTCAATGTCAAGTGTCTCAAGTGAGCATTGACTTTGGTTTTTTCGTACACATATCGTATTGTGCACATGACAGAATTTAACAGTCCAGTTTTGCCAACTTGCCAAGTCAGCACAGATAATACTTTCGTTAATGGTACAACAATAAAGCAGCTGACTTGTACTGACTGAACATATAGATGCGAGATAATTTAATTTTGAGGAAGATGAAAATAAACTTTACCTATCTTCTATACGAGAATAATCATACAACTTACATTCCTAACGTACAATAACTATCTATTTATATTTTTGGCCAGAGGTTCCGAATTGCTATTCAACGGGAAAATTAACATTTTTGCTAACATATGACCACGTGGTCATGATTTATGTAGTAACTATTTTTTTTGTATATAGTTAAAGCTCTTTTAATAATTCATATTAAATTAAAATTATGTAGCTCTTATTTAATTATAAATATAAAAAAAAACATATAAAGAATACATAAGATGATCAGGTTTTTTAAATTCAAATTTAAAATATGCATGCGAATAATACAATGTTCCTATTTCTATTTAAAAAATCAATTTGAAGTCTAACTATGACTATGAGACCTTACATATTTTAATCTGTATGTTCGGTTGGCATTATTTTGCCAACGGAAATCCGCTCTCTTTCAGTCTGCCGTAAAGCGGTTTCCATTTTGTAGAAGTCAATTCAATTTCAATCCAACTTTTCTCTCGCTTGCGGCTAGCCGTGGTTTTGGATCAGCGACTACCTTTGGACGGAAATAATAAAGGTCTTCTGTCGCTGGCCTAAATTTAGGACTCTTTAATGTAACGAAGTCGTATATGTATAATTAATATGAATATAAATAAAACCCTAGAATATTGTTACGGATAGGCTATGTAAATCGAAAATCACTTTAGAATTACATAAGAAAAAACATTGAACATTCACGTTGGTGATAGCATTTTGATAGAAATTAGTGTAAGAACTCTAAAGAAAGAACTAATGTATAATGTGCCTTCATAGCTTTGTGTGAAATCTGCAATAATTATCGATCGTTTTAATAAAATGAAACGCCATTTTGTATTGCTACAAGCAAGGCGTGGCACATGACTGCAACGCGTCATCCGGGTTCTGAAATATAACACGCAATAAGTAAAGCATGGTAAGTTTTTCAATGCAATATATTAAGAAACAAAACATGGTTTAACAATTTATTTATAAGGTATTTAAACGTAATTCGCCAAGTTTATGTATTGACTGGATTTAAGCAAAAAAAAATCAAAACAGCCTACTTTTTCCATTTTATTATACTTTCAAATTTTTATTTGCACTTTCATGACAATTTTTAAATAAAATGCATCAATGGAATTAGGTCACGTATCTAAGAAATTCGAGGTTTCACGAATAACACGATACACCTTCACAAGTAAATTCAGACTAAAAAACGGCTTCATAAAAAATCAATTCGAACTGCTAAATTTTTAAACATTGCATATTTAAATGTAATATTAAATATATTAACGATAATTTAACAAATTAAAATATGTTCAGTTACAAGAACGCCATCTATGCATTGGTAGTTTTAAAGTGACTACGTAAAGTGGACTTTGAACTATCGTGACTCATTGATTTTTAATTTCCTTATTTAATTCTATATACCTAATTCCACATTTTAAAAATGTTTGTATGATAAAATTATTAATAGTCATAGTAAAAGATTTGCTTACTCCAGCTTGTTCATTAAAAGATGGATACAAAATGAAATGATAAGTCCTTTGTCTTTTGTTGTTAAGTGAAGTCAGATAAACAATGTATATATTTTTTATAAATCAATAATTATTTTTGTTTTATAAAAAGACCATATTTAATGTGAAATACATTAATGATAGAAATATTTCATTTTGCTCTTACATACATTACATATAAATAAAATTTCATCAACTTCTTAAATTAACAAATAAACAAGTATATAGAATACTACTTATGTAATGCTTACTGGTATTTTCTTTACAGCCCCGAATTGACCCTATTCAACTTTTAAACTGCCTCAGTGTACTGCTGTCGCCTACTGGGGGCATCAAAAGCAGGGACGAGGTGCATAGATTAGCTAAGTAAGTAAACAGACTTAATTGCTCATAAACAATATAATAAGTTTATAATAGTATTTAGTGTATTTATTACTCTACTATCATTTTTTCATATTATTTTTTTTATTTTCAGCTTAATGACCAAATTTTCGAAGAAACTTGTGTCTAAATGTATATACATTCAAATACTAAAATGTACAGAAACAGATTTATTAGGCTTATTTATGGGATCAGGTGGCTGGAGGCTGGTACATATGTGGCTTACAGAAAATATAGTTTCTAAGAATTGGCCACTCGTAAGAGAATTATTAGAATTATTGTTATTATGTCCAGTTGATGTAGAAAGGCTTAAGACAAATAATTGCCCTAAACTTGTAAAAGAATTGTCTAAAGATGGAAATCATTGTGGTAAGTAGTTTTTGCTAGTAATTAGTTTCATGTTTTAAAGCAAATCAAGGAACTTCAAATTTTTATATAAACATTTAAATATAAACCATCCAGTCTTTATAATAATTGTACTTTTGCTTTTAAAATGATACTGCATTTTAATCAATTAATTTAGCAGTATTTTTATAGCATTAATTTTTTTTTATTTTAGCTATTCGAGCATTAGCCTCAAAACTGGTGGAACAATGGCTAAAAGCTGTTAAAGGAGAGCATGTAACACCAATAGTTATAACAGATATATCACAAATAGTATCTGATTTTCAATCTGAAGATAAATTGGAAAGTTTAAAAAATGATGCAGTATTTGATAATGAAGTTGAAAAGAGTTCAAATAATGTAGAAAATTCTACTTTTATTGAAAATGACAGCCAAGACGAAAAGATAGAAAATGAAGGAAATAGTTGTGAAACAAATCACAATGATACTCTGGAAAACGAGGACACCAGCAATGAAAGTGATACTTTACCAGTATTGAAAATAACATTTAAAAATGGTAAACAAATTTTATCACAGGTTGAAGAGGAAAATAAGGAAGCAGAAGAAAATGAAAAGGAAAAAAATAGAGAAAAACACAAAAGTAAAAGTAGGGATAAGTCATATGACAAGAGCAGCAATAGTAGTAATAGTACTTCTTCAAAATCGTCAAGTTCATCTAAACATTCGAGCAAGTCTTCAAGTGATAAATCAAGAAGTAGTAGTAGTCACAAAGATAGTAAGCATAGCAGTAAAGATAAATCTAAAGATCGTCATTCTTCTCATAGTTCGAAATCTAGGAGTAGTAGCAATTCTAGTAGTAGCAGAAAATCCAGCTCATCTAGTAGTAGTAAGTCAAGAGACAAAAATGATCAAAAACATAGCTCAGATAAAGACAAAAGTAGAGAAAAAGATAAAGATACCAAATCTTCAACAGATAAATCAGATGACAAAACGCAAACACCCTCTATTCATAAACTTGGTAAAATACCAAAACTAAGTGATTTAAAGAAAGAAAGACCTTCAATATCCATAGAAGTGAGAAAGCCTGATGAACCGAAGCCAAAAACAGTTAAAACTTTTAATTCCAAATTTAGGAAACATGGGCTAGAAGAAGAAATAAAGCCACCACCATCAAGAGCATCTCTTTTAAGCAATAAAAAACCTCCACCAGTTCTTCCACCAACTGTTTCAATACCAAAACGACCATCACCTGTTCACAATGAGACTCCTCCAGAGAAGAAGGCTAAAACACTAGTTGATATTGAAAAACCTGGATCTATAAAATTAATACCTCCTAAGCCTAAACGTAAGTATTGTTTTAATTATATGTTTTCAAAATTGGTATTAATATATTTTATTTTTACAGGAAATGGTGATTGCAAGCAAATGCTGTTATTTTCCTCAGCATGTTTACCAATATATACTAATTGCTATTTCGAGTGTGGTAAGTCTAAAATGCATAACTTGACGGGTTTCGTATCTTTTGTTCAGGACTTAACTGTAAAAAAGTATTTATTTCAAATAAAGGTTAAATTTGATAAAAAAATCTTTCGTTGAATATTGACCTAAATCTGTTCAAAGACATCATAATGAGGTGGATGTACCAGCGGTTCGATGGAGCGACCCCAAGAACTCACCGCGGCCCATTGGGAACATCGCCTGTTTACGATCTGCACCTGACATGAACTTTCGTCAATCCATATTATGGAAAATCGAAGTAACGACACACTTGAAAAATAAAAAAACTCAATTAAAACTAATTGTTGCTAATTTATCTGGTAACTCTAAAAGGTTAAAAATATTAAGCAATTAACCTACCAGAATTAGTTCAATATTTGTTTTATACATATTATACAGTTAAAGCGAATTAACTGGAATTAAATGGATGTTTTACAAATATGATAGGCCCTCAAATTAGTACTATTCATATTTTTAAAAATACGTCCAAACACGACCGAAAAAGATAAGAGAATTCGAATTTAATAAAAAATACTCCAATTTTTTTTTACAATTTATTGGCTGTGCTATGAATACATTTGTGCTACACTTAAAATGCTCAAAAATTTTAAGACTAGTTATTTAGTTTTATTCAAGTGATAATATGCTGATAATTGATTTCACAAGTTTTGATACAACAATGATCATGCATTATAATAAAACTTATCTGTCTTATTTATTTTCTAATAGCATCAGTTTTGTTCACGGATTTTTGTTATTAGTACAATTTATCGCGCGATTACTATATTTTTGTCTTAAAGGTAATTTTATAAAATTACATGTTCGACATGTTTTCATTATCACTATTATTTTATTAGTACGCGTTATAATAAAGCGAAATTATAATGTCAGGTATTTATGAAAACTCCATTATTACACATTTTATGCTCGGGATTTGACCACGATGATACCATATTTTGATTCGTTAGGTCGTGATCATAACAAGTGCAAGAATCTAAACCGAGGTACGATCGCAGTCAAAAAACGAATATTAAGTATGAAATTTATAAAAGACATGCGAAAGTGTAGTATTATTTGTTATTATAGTATAAATAAATTACTAACCACTGTTTTTATAATGACATGATATAGTACCTATGTATACTACTATTTATATACATGCATTAGACTATATTTTCTATTGATCTAAATTGAAAGGCAGAACTTACAACTTGAAAAGTTGCCAAATATTAATAAATCAATTAGTATTCTGAACCCAGCTGATAGATATTAAAATCGATCGAATCTACTTGTGGTCAATTATGGCATTACTAAGATTGGGCTTTAATAAAGCAGTAATAGTTATAAAAATAGTAAGAAACTATAATTTAAGTAATATTTGTACAATTGATTCAACGTAAACGTTTCGTTTATTTGAAATGTATTAGCATACAGATGTATGTACTTTTTCATTTTCATTAAAAAGCAAATATGATCAGCTGCACTAAAAATAGTCTCATTCTCAATGTTTTTGTTTAGGGAATGACAGTAATAATAGTAACAACTATAAAGTTTACTACACAGTAATTTAATAGCTGTAAAAACCACATGAAAGTCAGTAGTAGTATTTTTTTAATACTGCATCTAATTGTAATTCACAATAATAGTCTACTAAACAACAAACTAGACCAAAATAATGATGCAATTATATTATAAATATATTCTGCGATTAACCAAAGCTAAGCTACGTATGCGGGTTCGCCCGCGTACTAAGATTGGGGAGGGAATTGTAGGTGTTAGATATATTTCTTCCGGGATAATATATATCTACTATTCCAGACTAACCTATCTCTGCCAAATTTAATACTTCAGATCCGTTCAGCCGTTCTGGCATAATGGAGTAACAAACATCCATCCAAACTTTCGCATTTATAATAGTACGATTAATAATGTAACATGCAAAGTATCGTGAAATCTTGAAAGAAATTGAATAAATATTATTGATATTACAAGATTCATATCATAGGAAACAAACGATAACTTTTATATTATTCGAAAATGGACTGTATACAAGCGAGGTATTTTTATTATATACTTTATTACAAATATTATTTTAATTAACGATTGTGAACTGTATTAGTAATTTATGAGATATATCTACTCAAAGACGCAGAGTACTTGTTTAAATTGAAAGGCTAGAATAAGAAAGTTTGATATACGTTCATGTACATATTAGAAAATATTTGTTTATAATAATAAGAAATTAATAGACTATTAGAAAATAATAATGTGCTATTACTAATATATTTATTTTTGCTCATTGATTGTATATAAATTGCTTTATACGTATTTCCGATTTTCAACGATTGCCAAACACTCGCCGACCTGTTTAATGTTATCAGTAATATGAAGCGCAGAATCATTTCAAATTATCTTCATAAGATCGCGAAATATTATTTTTAATGTTTTCTGTCTATGAACGCCATACTGAAAGCTTCATAAGATATAACATTGCCTATATTTATAAATCGATAAGCGACTTTGGCTGTATGCAATACAAACAGGTACATTTCCTGCGTGTTTTATATTGGTAATGATAAAATAAACTTAGATTTTAAGAATTTCGATGAAAGTCTTTTCGTATTCAATGATATGTATTACGTTTTCTTTACGAATACTTGCGAAGAAGTTTCTTTTATTAATAAAGACTATTATAACGTTTACTGCAATTCCTTCCGTCTGGTTGTTATATTTTTAAAACCTTTTTATGGATATAGCTACAAAAACTAATTTAGTATTATTAAATTAGTTTCGGCTTTTAAGTATCGTTTTTCGCATCGACAAAAAATTCATCAGTCTGTCTAGTTACCTGAAATATACATTTTTTTTTGAAGCAGATCTATATCTTTCCAGCAGTTATGTTCATTGTGTCCTTTCTGTAGTTACTTTTGCATTTATATCTTAACAGTATTATTTTAAATTAACTTTTGAACTAGTTGCATAAAAATTACGAATACAGTACTTTTTTTTAGTAGAACAATGTGATTATATTTTCTGAAATTACATAATATATTAATTTAATTTTTATACATAATTTCTCGCAAAACAAGTTGTTTTTTTGTGTTATTTTTTATAGGTACCTTGTGTTTATGTATTAATTTGATCGAGTAGCGTCTTTGTTGATTAAATCTTTATCTATTGGAGTATTGAGTTATGGATTTGAATTTTCTCTATTTTTTTTAACTGTTTCTCTGAGAACCAATTGCGTATATGTTGACTTAGCTGTCGACCTGTTGTGCTGGTTTATTTAAACAATGTCTGTTTCCGCGTTAATATAATTCACAAAAAACTAAGGATTTTTTTTAAATTGTGTTATGAGCTATAATTTGACCCACACTATTGGAATTTTCAAAAAGAGCTTGTGGAGGTCATGCCTACAGTGTATGCATGATCTCCTTAGTTATAAAAGATTTAAATTGATAAAACATATTAAGCACTTGCCTCTGCGAATTATTAAAATGCATTCTAATTATTATTTCTATATAGAACAGTGAAACTACTCTCTAAAAACAAATATATCATTAAGATATATGGTTAATACACGACGTCACTCACGAAATATTACTGTATTATTGAAAGTTACCGTTGTTATGCATTTTAGGTTTACATTAATGTTACTACGCGCACAACAAAGTTGAGTAAAATATATGGAAATTCTATTTTGTTACAGCAATGGTGTTGCAGGAGAGTGACATGTTTATGGATGCATTGAATGCATCGGCAACTAATAAAAAGGAACCGAAAAAAAGAAAACGACGTACTAGCGGATCAAAAGATGGTAATGCGCAGAGTGATGGCTCACCACCGCAAACCCCGACTAATCTATCAAGTCCAAACAGTGAAAATAAATCTGTACCTCCACGGTTTTATCAAGATACACTAGATGAAGACGAAAACAAAGATAAAGTCACAGAAAAACACGCAGAACCTAAGGATAATGCTGAACAAACTGTTTCTCGTGAAAAAGATGAGATTGAAAGTATGGATACATCAGAACCTCATACATTGACAATAAATGGCTTAAAAGGAGTACTTTGTTATCATAAAAGAAAAGGTCCTAAGAAAAGTATAAAGTGGAAACCAGATTCAGAGTTAGAAGAAATTCAATACTTTGAACTTGATGAAACTGAAAGAGTCAATGTGACAAAAACATTCACAGACATGAAATATTTAGAAAGAATACATGAAAGAGAAGCTTTCCAAAAAGCAAGAAATCTTAGTACCGATGATATAATGGAAGAGAGAACGAGTTGGAGACCTTTAATACCTATTGATATTGAAGGACAAATTCAAATAGAATATGGTAAAAATAGCAAAGAAAAAGACATACAAGCCATTCGTCAAAAAGGAACATTACAACCTTTATATTTCCATAAATCTATGATTCCTGACTCACCTCATGAACCGGACATCGAGGCACATACTTACAATGAACCGACAATTATACCTTTAGAAGATGTAACTGGAAACCAAGATAATATTAGTGATTTTAGAAATATGCCATGGCCAGAACCTAAGGGTAACGCGCCTCCTACAAGTAATAGTACTATGAATGTGCCAACAATGTTTCCACCAAATATATCTCAGTTTCCAAATAATTTCCCTCCAGCACAATTTCCTGGAGTTCCAAACTTTCAAGGGCCACCGATTATGCCTGGTGATTGGCAGAATGGTGTTGTACCGCCAATTATGCCAAACGGAATTCCAGGACCAATGGCTCCTTCGGGCATGGCCCCAGGTGCAATGCCGCCGCCAAATATGCCACCGGGAATGATGGTTCCACCTGAAAACATGATGATGGGTCCAGAAATATTTGGAGGACCTAATCCTATGTTTCCTGTTCCGCCTGATGGATTTAACATGCAACCAAATATGTTTCCTGTTGACTATAATATGTCTGGCCCGCCTGGTCCGGATGGATTTCCCGTACCAGGTAATTTCAGAGGAGCTATGCGAGGTCGTGGTATTGGTGGCCATTGGAGAGGCAAGGCAACTGGTGGTTGGGATGGACCACAAAGAGGTCGTGGAGGCCGAGGTGGGGCTCGTAAAACTATTTGTATATATTTCCAGAGAAAAGGCTCATGCCGACAAGGTGAAAATTGTTCCTTTTTACATCCAGGTGTCAATTGTCCTTTCTAAAAGCTAAGTCTTCATATGTACATATTAATATGATAAATAGAATATTTACTAGGTGATAAGAGAATATTATTTGCCTGGTCCAATAAGACTGTCTAATGTAAATAGTTAATATTTTGTAAATAATGTAAATTTGTTACTAGGCTTTATACAAAATTAGTGCAAATAAACAAAGTACTTTTTATATAATCTTTTTTTTTTATTTTCTCATTTGATGATTCTAATGACCTTTTTTCACTAACGACAACTATTTTCAATATAAATATTTTTTTAGGTAATCTTACTTTTAAAATTAAAAATTCATCCAATTTAAAAAAATAATATACCAAACAGTAATTACATGGTGGATTTCCACAAATGAAATTTTTGAGGCATTTAAAGTTATATTATTATTATAACTTGAGAAATTATTGTTTCTACTATACCAAAATATAGAAACTCGTTTTTAAAATGCCATCAGATCGTTTTCGTCTTAAAGTGTAACATTTTCAGAGCTTTACTGTTATTTTGTATTACTTTATATTTATAATTAAAATATTATTTTTTTACTATTTCGAAGAAATAGATTCTGGCTTATGTTAAGTATATATTTTATTCACAGTTATATCAACACTATATGAATTAATTATAAATAAATAATCAAAATAATTAATACATGATACAAGGGTAGTAAAGTATGTTTTTAATATTTTAAGTTGTTGATTGACTATATCAACTATTTGCACTTATTGGTTTCAAAAGTATTAAAACTAATAACCAGAGATAATTTGTCCAAAAATATGAATAAAATATAAATATACTCTTGAAGTGAAATGTAAAAAAGTGAATATTTTTTTAATTTATACGTGTCATATGCCCGCGCTGTAAAGTGCATTAAATATATGAAATAAATATATAATTTTTAATGCATTGCGTATAAGTGCTCAAGGATAGTGCTAATTAAGCGTAGCAATTAACAAAAATAAGTTTCAGTTTCTTGTATTCCTTTACCCTATATTTTGTGTTATTAGTGGTATCGATGACATTTAAAATATTAAGAAAAGCTCGACATTCATATTTACAGTTAATTATGAAATAGAAGCTAGTGTTGCTTATCGATAATTAAGGTGTGAGCGATAGTATTGATAGTCCACCGATAGTATTGTTATACTATTGATACTGTCGATTAGTGTTGCATATCGATGTATGCATGTATGTCCACTATCGATGACATGAATCGATAGATAAGGTGTTAGCGATAGTATCGATAGTACTGTTAAGTATCAATACTATCGATAATATCGATAGATCCCTATGAGCAATACTATTGACACTATCGATAGTATTGCAAAAACCATTACCTTTAATCTAAACTCTCGATAGTATAGATAGTTTTGTATTATCGACAGCCAGTTATTTTTCGATAGTATTATTTTCTCTAAATAAGTTATTTATTAAGACGGGTAACAACAAATTTATATTTTAATAAGTTTAATTAAATTAGCGCCAGTAAAGAGTATAAGAATTAATACATTTAGATTTTTTCTTCGATTTATGAAAAAAACATTAAAGTATACTAAGTTTAAAAATTGTGTCTTTTTGTTATGAAATGTTAAATTTATATAATTACACGCGTCCTTTGATTTTTCAAAAAATAACAATATTCAATGATAAAAATCAGAGTCTTGATTCAAGAAACATTAACGAGAACTTTGACTTTGTCAATTATCCTTTTCTCAAAATTCATTCACTGACTATCGATAGTATCAATAGTATCGCTGTTAAGAATAGTATTGCTCACGGAGAGCTAGTGATACTCTCGATAGTATCGCCGTTATCAATAGTATTGCTCACGGAGAGCTATCGATAGTATTGATCAAAACGATACTATCGATAGCACTATCGTTATACTGAATTTTTTTCGAGGTCAACTAATGATAGTCAAACTATCGATAGTTCTGCAACACTGATAGATATATATAAGAATTGAATTAAAGCGGCCATCTGCCAAATAACCATCCAGCTTGACAGATGTAAAAGTTTGACTTGCCTTTTTTTAGTTAAATAATTGTTATTGTAAAATCTAAATAAGCAAAAGTATACACAAAGAATTAAATATTATATGCGAAGTAAATAATTATTATTATTTATATATCAATTATAAAATTAAAATAGCTAAGTATACAGTTAAGAACTGGTACCATGAGTATTGACATATTAATGGCGGAAAATTTATTCACTGTTGACATTTTCACAATGTACTGAGAGAGAAACAATAATTATATTTATGATGAAGCCCTACAAAAATAATTGTTTTATTTCTGAGCTTAAACCAAGTGCTATCACAATATTCTTTGTTGTATCAATAGCAGGGTAAACAATTTAAGAAAATGAACATTAACAAATGATAACATATTATTTTTAAAATTAGTGCTCTATTTGATAAACGCTCGCGGTTTACCTAGTCTACTTCTCAATATTCGGATTAAAATTCGAGTCAATTTGTTCCGTTTATAATTGTTTTCAATATAAATACATATATTGTTAGAAGAAAATTATAGTCACAAATAGCAGCACTGTGTATAATATAAGGATGACGGTTGGCGGTACTCTTCTATCCGTTTGGCGTTTAGCTGTCCGAATATCTAGCGACGGCCTGTCATAGAAGAAAAATGTCTGTTGGCCGCCATTACAATATTTTTTTAAATTATCATCTTCTTTTCAAATTATCATTTTCTATTTGTAATAATATATATATATTGAAAACAATTAGCAATTAATAGTTCTGCAACAACTATTTTATTTAAAGCAAGAAGCAGCATACGGTGTCATTTGCAATATAATTGAAGCTCTAAAAAGAACTGTCTTCAAAGAACACTATCTTCAATTCTTTTTTTTTTGTGTCTGTTCGATATTTGCTGTTGGTTGGCATTTCTGAAAGAGACTGAAGACTGCAAATTGTAGATCACGTTGAGTAGTTTGAACAAGAATCCTTATCAAATTACTAATGTTGAAGAAAGTATACAGTATGCATCAATGTGTAAACACTAAACTCTAACTACTCTCATGAGGTAAATCGGATCAATGCCAGCCGAACAACCCAACGTCTGCACATTTTTTTCGAATTGGCTTGTTATTGCCCCAAAGTCTAAACCTTTGACAGCTTCTACGGGCGAGCGAGGGAATTCAACTCCAACGTCGAGAGACGTCGACCTGTATTCGAGCATTCAGTCTTTTAAGTGTATCCTCTAAATATAGCGGAAATAAATAAACGTTCTTAATATAAAAATGACATATTAATTCTACCTATGTTTCTGATAACTTAGCTACAGTGTTTATTTTTCAGTAAGATTAATATATATATATATTTATAACTGTTGAATTGCTGTAATACTTTTAAAATATGTTTGTCAAACTGTACATTATATAATACTTGTCAAGATATGTCGAAAGTGTTAGTTAGAACTTCATTATGGATTTGCGACGAAGCTATCGGAACTTTGGAAGTTAAATAGTGGATATAAGTTGTGGATTAGCGTGGTAAACAAATATATATTAATAAAAAATTTTTAGTAGTGTACAATATAGCAGAGTTATTAAAAAATCGCAGAGTATGTAAATTAAGGATTTGTTTATCTTCATTTCTTCTTCAATTGGAATAGCCGGTATAGTATAATATGTATCATTTATTTTTATATATTTTATTTATTGGCGACACTGATCATTGGTGACAATTGAATTGACAGGTGTCTCAAGTGATTAGAGCATCATATTTTTTTTATTACACAAAGACAAAAGAGATTGTATAATAAATACGTATTGATAACGATTTAAGCAAAATGCTGGTAGTTTAGTGATTAGCGTCTGTTTTTAGTTTAAATTTCAATACGAAGTGACAATTTAATCAGTGTTGGCTGGCTTTGGGGCTTACAGCTCATAACAATGTCTGTTAATATTTATTTACCTTGATATAATGTTATTTTTATATTTTTACAAAAAAAAATATTTCTTTCAATATCATTCAAAATCTTGATTATGCAACGTTGGTTTTTTTTAGAAGATCGTAAGAAGAAAAAAATTAAATTGATACGAACAATGTCTGAAAAAATCAAGCCTGAAAAGTCCGAAATATTATCTCAAGAATGGACATTTACTGTATCTGTATCCAACATAGGATCTAAGGAGAAGGTGGTTATGGCAGGAAATATTGCTGAACTTGGAGAATGGGATTATAAAAAAGTCGTGCTGCTTAACCATGTAGAAGACACAGATATATGGACTAAAACAATAATAATTCCTAATACTTGTGATGTATTCTATCGCTATGCCATATGTATTATTAATGAAGAAACCAAAGATATAATAGTCCGCCGATGGGAAGCTAACATTCAACCTAGAGTTATCAAAGAAAATATGCTTCATCCAGTTACTGACACCTTTGGTGAATATGGTGGGAAACAAAATATCTGTAGGGGATGGCTGACATCCCAAAGCTTAGTCCAGTTCAAATTTAATAACAATCCTTTGAAACTAAAAAGTCGTTTTGTTGGTAGACTAATAAATATAAAGGTAACTCCTGTTAAGTTATCGTTTGGTGCTGAGCCTCAAATAGAGGATTCATCTCTTAGTACAGATACAGCAGATGTAGAAATTCCTGTAGGTGTATTTGTTGAAATAGCAACCCTTGATAATGACCCAGCTATTTGTAATCTTCAGCCTCAAGAACAATTTGGTCGAGAATATAAGCCAAATGATATCATGATAGTCAATGTCTTAGCACCAAACCCTAAAAGTCTTGCTTACCTCATAGATTTCTATTCCTATAGCACTCGTGCTTCTGTTGAAGAACCTCCATGTCATATAGGATATACATATGTTTTACCTAACATGTTCAAGCCTTCAGAAGGCTCATTGGAGTTACCAGTTACCTGTAATGTTAAGCATCGACCCCTTGGTACAATACAGTTTGAATATCTGATTGTATCTCCTATGGAGGATAGCCTCTGTAATATGGAAACAACTTATGCGAAGCACTGGGATCCATCTTGGACTGGTCTAGAAGTTGGCCACAGGGGATTAGGAGCAAGTTTTAAAACAAAAGAGTAAGTAAATTAATATATATTATATATTCTTAAAATTTATGAATTAACCTTTTTTTTAACTAGAAATTACAATAAATACAAGGTAATCTTTCTTGTTTATTTTGTTTATCTAACAAATATCTATACTTTTTGAATACAAAATAATATTTTGCCAATATGACTTGTAATAGAGACTAAATAGACACAGCTATCAATAATAAGAAGCTTTATGTTTGTAGCATGTTCAAATCATTTTATTTTTATATAAATTGTAATCCTTATTGTAACAAACTACTGCATAGTTTATCATAAGCCAGAAGGAAAAGGGCTAAATTATGATAATTGTTCTATAATGTTCCACAGGCTCAATTTCCTGCACTCCTTTAATCAAATTATAATACTTTGCAACAAAGCCTAATGCGAGAGATATTGAAGATCTTTGAAAGATCAGGTTCATGAAAAAAGTTAGGAATTGCTGTAAGATGTAGTATTAATTACGACAGGCAGAAAAATTACTTGACTTGTTTCAAGATTATAGTTATTCCATTATAATAATAAATAAAACTCACAGATTAATTTACCAAATGTACCCAAATGTGAAGATGGGTTGCGCAGTAATGGTTAAAATAGTCTCTTGTTTGTTGGTAGGGCCTACTTGTTTTGTTCTCCAAAATGTTTAAATATTTCAGGGGAAATGCAATTCGTGAAAACACAATAGCTTCCCTTAAAAAGGCAGCTGCCAGCGGGGCAGATATGCTGGAATTTGATGTGCAACTCAGTAAAGACATGATACCAGTAATTTATCATGATTTTCATGTCTGTATTTCAATGAAAAGAAAAAAAGAAGTTGACTTCACAGAAATGCTAGAATTGCCAGTCAAAGACTTGACCTTGGAGCATCTACAGAAACTTAAGGTATCGCGACAAAACTATTTCTCAAGTCTACATTTTTCATTGAATCGCCATAAAGTTTCTTCATTAATAATATAAATGCTTGCAACCAAGGTCTTTTCTTTATATTATTATTATTTTTTAACATATCAGTCATATTATAATATAAATTCCACTAAGTTAATAGGATTTTTATTTTATTATAAGTAATCTATGTAAGCTTCGCTAGTCATATTTAAACAACAGGAATAATTATATCTTTGAATCTTTAAAAATGATTCAAACATGTTATTATATAACATGTTTATTCTTGAAATTCATAAATTATTTTGTATTTGTTTGTCAGTAAATTATATATTATTTAATTTAATTATTTCATATTTTAGTTACAGTATTATTTTGTTAAGGCTCTTTAAGTTGAATAAATTTTAATAATATTTTACCCTTAATGTATTAGTTTTACATTTAAATATAATTTACGAATCACAGGCTATATCCTCCGTATATGACAAAAGGCCAGTGACCAATAAGAGTAGCCTAAGCCTAACTGGTGCTGTGTCTTCTATTATTGCAGAATCAATGCTTCCACTTTTCACACTATTGTTCGTTTCCAATCTGTTAATTATACATGTGCCTAAAATTATAATTTGAACTTATAGTGAAACTGCGTGTATATTTTATTAAAACTATTTATTTTTCTAATGTAACAAGATCTAAATGTGGCATAATAAAAAATATAAGGCTCTATACACATTCAGTACAAGTAAAACGTTCATATCTTTAACCGCCTCTTTATCTTTCCAGGTGTACCATTTAGTTGAAGGTCGTAACCATGAAACATTGTTTTTTGACGACGACTTAGAGGAACATCAACCTTTTCCAACACTTGAAGATGCACTCAAGAAACTAGATGAACATGTTGGTTTCAATATCGAACTTAAATGGACTATGGAGTTGAGTGATGGCACCTTTGAACTAAATAATCCTTTTGACATGAATACATACGTTGATAAGGTATTCATTAACCTTTAATACCATACTGAGGCATTGCATTATTTTTCTCTAATGTTTTTTTATTTCATGTTAGTATATTTTTCTTAACAGGTTCTAGAAGTCGTTTTGAAACATGCTGGTGAGCGTCGCATTGTTCTCTCCTGTTTCAACCCCGATATATGCACTATGGTCCGTAACAAACAAAACAAGTATCCTGTCATGTTTTTAACCGTGGTATGTGTGTTATATTAATAACAATGATTATTATTTTTTTTCTTTCTGAAAAATAGTTATTATAAATAATTGATAATTTTTCAGGGAGTTTCTGAAAAGTATCAACCATACCGTGATCCGAGATGCTTGACAATACCAGCGGCTGTCCAAAACGCTATTAGTTCCGATATTTTGGGCATTGTTGTCCACACTGAGGACTTACTCCGAGATCCTACCCAGGTACACCTAAGTCATTTCAAACTTCATCTGTTTTCTTTTTTAGTTTGTTTTACAATTATTACGAGTAATTATTGTAAGTGTCGATTAGTTCTTATCAATTATTTTTTTTACTCGTTTTGAAAAGTTCGCTTGTATGTGTATTTTTGTATACAAATCTCGTTATAGCAAACTAGTATTAAAATTAAAACATTACACCACTCTAGACTAATTTATTACAACGAACATTGAACTGATAAAAGATGTCACTAATTTGTTACTGATAGTGCGATAATTATATTACGTCATTAAGGTAAGAAATTTATTATAAATTATATAATAAAATTCATTACATTAATTTGTAAAACTATACAGGAATTATTATCTTTTTAGACGGTAATTTTTTTTTATTCGGTATTGAATATTAATTAATTTGATATCATGCTACTTTATGAACTTCTTGAAGTTAGTGAAATGTCGCCTCCAAATGTGCCATTGTCTCTTCTCCTTTTAAGAAAACTTTTGGAGCTTATTCCAACACGCTTATCCGATGTGGGTTAATACACATGTAGTAGATTTTCATTCGACACCAGCAGGTTTTCTCTCGTTTCTCATTAGCCCTAAGTACGAGATAAATTATAAACGCTTGCGGGTGTTTGAACTTCATTATCATCGGTTAAAAGTCACTTTGACTTTCCTAAATAAACATTTATTACAATGTAATATTAAATCGCTTTTAAAGACTAATGATATTGCGACGAAAATGGGCGTAAGAGGTAAATTAACTCATTAATTGAAGAGTAACGTAGCATAAATATTTTTTTATTGTTTGTTTTTTTTTTAATAAATAAACGATAAATATGCCTACATGCAAAAATTCTTGTCAGATTTTTGCATTAATAAAAGAGTTCCGATAATAAAGTGACCTACGAAACTTGTAAACATGTAATATTTTTTATCGAAGTTAATAAAAATAAAATATATTTCAGTTATCTCATATTATGGTTTATGATATCGCAATTCGCAATGAATAGGATAAAGATAATGTAAACAGTGTTTAATAAAGGCTATCATATATTGCCATCAATATTATTGACACGATAACAAACATTCAAGAGAAAAATTAGGCATGTGTCCGATATATCGAAACGAATCTAAAATCGGATATCGTCGGAATATCCGCTGTAACCGATTTGATGTTGATGGGTAACCGTTTTCACCGCATCTAAAAAACTACGAATATCGTTCTGATACGTCAAAGCATCCAAAGTAAGATAACATTAAACTCATGAAATATTCGCCCTATCTTTCTTTAAATTTACGATAACCCACATGGGAGAAAGAGAAGAAGAGAATGTTAAACCGATTTCGATATCACATTCGTTTCATCTCTTTCTCACAAACTGTACAATGTAAAGTTAAACAAAGATGGGTGACATCTGATATCGGATGTCAATACCGATATTGAATCCAAATATCCGTTACACAACCGATATCACAAAAATTGGATTTCGCCCATGCCTAAGGAAAATACGTGCTAACCATGGCCATTCGACCATTATAAGCAATATGGAAAATTTAAGAAACACAATATAAGAATTTCCATGTTTCGAACATTTGTTATTTTTGTATTGTTATATATTGAATATTGTTATAGATTTTTTTCATAATTATCTATATTTAGTCTTGTTTAGATACTCTTTACACTATAAACTGATTATTACTACAGAGTCCAATATACCCATAGACCATTTTTCTACTTTTTACTAATATATTATATTCTTAATATAAAAGCTCCCAAATAGCTACCAAATACAAAATCAGCTTACGAGGCAACGACAAAGGCCATTTTTATGGCATTGGTTGGCGGACGAGCATATGGGCCACCTGATGGTAAGTGGTCACCACCGCCCATAGACAAAGGCGCTGTAAGACCATTCCTTACATCACCTATGCGCCACCAACCCTGGGAACTAAGATGTTATGTTCCTTGTGCCTGTGATTACACTGGCTCACTCACCCTTCTAACCGGAACACAACAATACAGAGTACTTTTATTTAGCGGTAGAATATCTGATGAGTGAGTGGTACCTACCCAGATGGGCTTGCATAAAGTCCTACCACCAAGTAAAACTTTAAAGCTACATTTGACTTACAGCAACTTCACATAACAATTTTTTTATTGCAGGTGAAACTAGCAACAGACGTCGGCTTGGTCATATTTTGCTGGGGAGATGACAATAATGATAAGAATACTATAAAAAAGCTCAAGGAGATGGGCTTGCATGCCGTGATATATGACAAGCTCGACAAGTATACAACTAAAGAAGTCAAGGTAATTTTGTATTTCTTTGAATATATCAAAAAATACATAATTAATTGTAGAATTTAGCTCTGTTTTATCATTCTGCTTCACAATAGCGTTTTGTTTTATTTTTGGCTATATTATTTATATAGTATTTCGATGAGAATCGAACATTTAGCCACGCATGTCGCACATATCACAAACGAGACGTGCAGTACAAGGTCACGTACATGACACCTCGGTGCCTCGACACAATCGTATCTCTGCCTACTGAACGCGTGCCGCGTCCGCACAGGAGAGCATATTCCTGGTGGAGGCGCGCGAGTCGCAGCGGGAGCTCATCGGGCTGGCGGCGCTGGAGGCGTCCCCGCGCAGCGACAGCTCGGCGTCGGCGTCGGCGGCGAGCGCGGGCGACTCGGGCGCGCGCCGCTTCCTCGACCTGTCGCAGCGCCGCGAGCTGGCGGCGCGCTCCACCGTCACCTCGCTCGAGTCGCTCGCCTCCTCTATCGACATACGAGACGACCCGGCCGACAAAAACCTTAAACGCAACCGCGATCTCATCAGGAGTATCGATAAGGAGTCCCAGGTTAAGGAGCAGCGGAACTCGTTTAGAGGCCTCTTCGCGACTTGCGATGTCGATAAATCTAAAGGTTCCCCGAAAAAATCGCGGAAGGACGAGTAGATACGAGTGTACAAATTTATTTCCATGTAGTCACTAGATGATTTGCACAATGCATTATTTATTAATTTCCCTAGCGAGGCTTGCCACATTATCACATTTTGTACGCCAATCACTATATTTTATTATTTTTGTAACTACAAAAAACATTTTTTTAAGTGTATGTACGTAGGTCAATTTTAAAGTATTAAATCAATCAATGTATTATACATATTGTATTTTTTTATAAATAAATAATTGGTATGAGGAGTATGTTTCTGGTAAAAATAAAAAATCATAGCATTATTTCAATCACATTGGTATTTTATAATGGTCTACGGCAACACACGAGGAATACCAGTTATATTCTCTCTTATGGAATGTTCTCTCAGCCTATTTTTTTAATTGATAATTTTGTATAACCAGATTAGTCGAATTTATTAGGTATTAAATAATTTTAGTTATTTACTATTTCATGTATTATATAAAAATTGAAGTATCTTAAGTTTATGCGCATAGAACATTCATTTTACATCTTATTAGAACAAAATATAGTTTTTTATTAAAAAAAAAAAAACATAATTGTTTTGTAATATTTTAGTCTGTGATACAATAAAAGATAAATTAATGTTATATAAATCGTATATTTTTTACATGTGTATTATATAAACATATACAACTATAAATAAATATTTGATCACATCTAACTATATTTTTTTATTTTGACTGAACATGTCTGTGCTAAAGGATATAGCTGTTCCAACTGTAGCAGAGTAAAGGTACTTATTATATTTAAACATTTTGATTTCTTTCTTTCTTCATAATTGGGTTTTGGGAACTTTAAATGACTTTTATTATTATTATTAAGCAGATAGCATGCTCAACAATTTTGCTTTATTTTATTTTTCTACATATACATTTTTCATTAAAAAGTAAAAATGAAAATACTTACGTTTATAATACTTTTTCATTTTTTCAGGATATCCGAAACAGTATTGAAGCTATATCACATCCTTTGTCGTAATAAAAACATATTTTGTATTCAGGTCGTACAGATATTGTTTAACTAAAAATTGGGGTTGCAATTTTTTTGCAAAATAAGCCTCGCTGATAGACGTTATGACTTGCAATAAATTGTTAGATTAAAGAGCTAATAGTTCTCTTCAATTAGTACATTACATTTTATTAAAACAAGTTGAGTAGATTTCATATATTTATTAAATAACAAAAATGTGTATAAAGAATATATTATTAATGACTAAATATTATATGCATAAATAAATTTTGTAAAGGACGGAATGTTATCTTTAATCACAACAACTAGCTACCTTTTATAAAATTACTTGCAATTTTAAAACCTGCTATACACATATTTTAGATCACAATTTCGATTCCATTGCAATAAGTATAACATAAAAAAAATATTTTAAAAAATGTGATACATCCCTAAAATGATTGTGCGCAAAATTATTGCTACTTATTTCTTTCAAATATCAACAGATGTTAAACAATATTGAGCTTTGGCTTAGATTTTAAATCCCTACCTATTTTCGAATTCCAACCCTATCTATAAATTTATGTTTAATTAAACAGAATTACATAGTAGTAAATAATAAGAATGTAATGATACCATAAAATTTAAATAAATATATCTGAATTTAAATAATTACCTGTATGTATGTGTATATACAGTTTTTGTGCTCAAGACGACTAGTTTGATTTTAAATACTTAGTTTGTTATTATTTGTCTCTTTT
The DNA here is from genome assembly GCF_905147765.1 of Vanessa atalanta. NCBI lineage: Eukaryota > Metazoa > Arthropoda > Insecta > Lepidoptera > Nymphalidae > Vanessa > Vanessa atalanta. The sequence goes on from NC_061873.1 coordinate 8,426,914, forward strand.
AGGTACTTGTAAGAAAAACCAAGAGCAATAATAATTTTAGGTACAATGACTACACATTGCACAAAATATATAACAAAGGATGACAATCGGCTTTACTTTTAACTATATATCATGTTAAAATTACAAAATATATGAAGTAGAGATTATACAATAATATTATTAATTAGTATGTTGTTTTATTTTTATACCCATTACTTTGGATTTTATGTTTCAGGACTTATTGTGAATATGGTACCGATAAATCCACATAATATGTGAAATAACAATTTCCTTTTTATAATTAAATATAAAATCCACAATAATGAAATCACTCTAAACATGCAAAGTGGATTTCCATAGCAGACTTTGTTTCCATTTAATATATTCATACTTGTTATGTATATAATACCATAAGTATAATATAGTTTATAATGCAATATTTACAAAAAAAGTAATTTTGATATTAAATGAACACTTCATTGATAACAGTTATACATGTGCTCTCACAATATTATAATGTGCATTATCATCAAGTAAATAAAAATAATTTCACTATATTAAAAAAATAGAGTAGGAAAAAGAAAACAAGATTAATGATGCTTCTTATCAATGATAGGAATTTGGCACACAATAAACTTTAGTGATTTGAGCAGACCAATTTCTATATTAAGTTATATTAAATTTTTGAGCTATTATGCTGATTGCTTGTACCAATTAATATTTGGCTTATTTTTTTTGGAGTCGAACTAAAGTATTCAGCAATTTTATGAAAAATAAGTGTGTCTGTTGCCACAATGATTACAACTTTATAGGTAGAAACTATGTTAATTTTATAAAAATTTAATAAATTCCTTTATTTGATTTACTTTTTTCATAGCTCAAATTCCTTTCACTTAAAATTAAATGTATGATAGTAAGTAGGCTTTGGATGAAATAATTGCCTACTAATTTATATTATAGTATATAAAAGCCAAGCAATTTTGAAATAATCACCTGTCTTGTGTTTCAATATGTATCTAACATGGTAAAAAGTTAAAAAATGGTACATAGGTAAAAAGCCCTACTTTTTTCTGTATAGATTTAAGCGAATATATAAACATGTGAGCCTTACATATCCATTAAGTACAGTAACATCACTTTTACAGGTTAGTCTTAATATAAAATTTTTAGTCAACTTAAAATACAAGTAATATATATAATATAGTAAGTAATAAAAAGTACATAATAACATTTTATGTTAGACTAAAATATTTTTATGAGTTAGTACACAATTACAGTTTTTGTTTTATGACTTTGTTTATAAAATATCTACCAATTACATTATGTAGTCTTGCTATTTTGATATGTATTATTTTATGAATTGGTTAATTTATAAATAAAATTATTCTAACTTTTACAAACAAAAATATGTGGAGTTTTGAATGTTTGTAAATTAATTGATCCCATATTACGGCTAAATATCATCTTCTAGACAAAACTGTTAAATCTTAGTTAAGTAACTGCATTAGGTAAATATATTTATAAATAAAATGTATACCTATGTAATAAAGAATAATATGGACAATAATGTTACATAAATGTATAAGTACATTTAAACATTACTTAAAAACTGTTAAAAATAATTTAAATATCTAGTTAATTAAATATTATACAATTTTTATTATACTACTATAAATTCAAAATGGACGGACACATTACTATTTTTATAATATTTTTCAGTATAACTGAATACTTTGAGTAGGTAAAGTGAAAAACTTAGCTAATCCTCCAGGTGGCTTCGTTTTTAAGTGTTCTTCTATGAACTGACAAGGGCAGATGAATTTTTCGCCGTGGCGTCCGGGCACAGCACTGCTGAGATTCAATCTGTTTTTAACTGCATGCGATCCCCAACGACCAGCGTATCGTAAATATAGAAGCGCACCTCTCTCCTACATAGACATTTTTTATAAATTATAATTTATTTGAGCTTATCTTATGACGATAAATTTAAAAATATTGACTTGCCGAACTTAAGCGGTTTGGTCAATCGAGACCGCGCCGTCTGAGCCAGTTGTTGCACGGTGGACAACAGGCACGATTATCTTTGGGTTCTTTGTTCCGCAATATCTCCTCAATATACTGACAAGGACACAACGCATTAGCCAAGTGTCTTGGCGCAGCGGGATTCCCGCCATCCTCGTCTAGTGTCCAATCGAGTCGTCGTCGTAAGAAGTCTTTGCCCCACCGCTGAAGATACCGGAGGAACACTTGCTCTGCCATATCCTGCACATTTATATGCCTTGCTTACCCATTACGTACACCAAACACCACTACTATTACATACCAAACATTAATAAATAATATTAGATTAAATTATTGAGTATGATTTATTATGAAATAAGTGCTATGCCCTGTTCAAGTTAGCTTAATCTTTTTGACAGACGGGCTAGAGATGTGAAACAGAAAATATTACATATATAACAGTCGATGGAACGATGGGATGCGTAATTCAAATTTTTTTTACCTTATTTTTCTAAAAAGAGCTTTAGCAGCTAAAGAGACTACAACCACTAGCCAAAGAGACCCAACCAAAAGGACTCCCGTTCGTTACAATAACTTAACAATGATCTTTAATAATGATATTTTGTAATCGATATTTGTAACAGTTGTTTTTTAATGGCATTGGTTGGCGGACCAGCATATGGACCACCTGATAGTAAGTGGTCGCCACCGCCAATAGACAAAGGCGCTGTAAGAAATATTACCCATTCCTTACATCACCTATGCGCCCCACCAACCTTGGGAACTAAGACGTTATGCCCCTTGTGCCTGTGATAACACTGGCTCACTCACCCTTCTAACCGGAACACAACAATATAGAGTACTGTTGTTTGGCGGTAGAATATCTGATGAGTGGGTACCTACCCAGACGGGCTTGCACAAAGCCCTACCACCAAGTACCACCAAGTTACTGCCTGTTGTTGTACAAGCGTCTATTATTTTCATTTTTTTTCTATTTAAATTTTACTTTGAAGCAATAATATATAATAGAAAAAGTCTTAAAGTTTTCGAATTACGCTTGAATCTTTAGGGACTTTTGTATTATATATATTTTTTAAAATATTTTTACAATTTTTAAAATCATTAAATTAAGAAAATAATATGTTCGTCATTGCAAAGTTATGTCGATCAGAAAAAATAACATCTGTCAAAAAGATCAAGCTAAGTTGTACAGGGTATACATAAAATAATAATAATAATAATAATAACCTTGTTAGATTAGTTTATAGTGTTTTGAACATAATTATTATAGTTTTACTTTGGGAATTACTTTCGGAAAATTGTTGGAATATTCATATGTAACTTTATTATACATTATAATTGTGCCCTTGTTTATTTACCACCACAATTTATTTTACTCTTATTAATAATAACCAAATGCAGATTATAAAATTTTATTATGCATATATTGTTCCTAGTTTAGAAAAAAAATTACTTTATTAAGTGACCTTAATAAAGTAAAAGAAGTCGAAGCATTATTAAATATAAAGCTGTTAGTATTTAAAAAAAAATTATATGGTTAAAAAATATTAGTATTTTTATTATACAATACATAAAATATATGATTTTCAAATATATATGTATGTAAATGCAATTAAAAAGCGTGAGCACTGCAATGTTAGGGATATGGCATGTAAACAAAGTGATAAAGCGGAAACAATACTTTAAATTTAAAATGCACAAGTTTTAATAATGAAAACAAATATTAAATTTTTAGATTAATATTTATAATATTGCCTGTGAACACTGTGCCACAACTGGTTTTTGGTTTAAGGGTGTTTTTTTGGTTTTAGATTTAAATGATTTCTATCAATGAACAATTCAGAAAATGGTGATGTCCTTTTTTAGAAAATAATATTTTCTAAAAAAGACATCAGCATTTGTACATCTATTAAACTTGATACATGGTCAAGTGATTTCAAAACTACTATTAAATACAATAATTTATTTTTAAAATTCTTTTATAAACACATTAAAATTTCAACAAAATTAACATGGATTTTATTATGATAATATTTATAAACTATTTTAAGCAAAATAAAAGAATGTTTGTAAAGTTATAATCATAAGTTACCTGTTTCCGAGATAATCTTGTTGACTGACTGCCTTGTATGACAATATCATTAGTTGACACATCTAATCTTCGTTCCCAACCTTGCATTATAGTTTTGCCTTCTTCGCTATCAATAAATTGTTGTAAATGTGCTATGCACGGCCCCGAATCAAAATACATGTAGCATAAGTTTACTTTATGACATGATATTTTTCCTCTGTCATCTAATGCTAGCAAAAGTTTGTGCTTATTCAACAATTTATTAACACTTGCTAAACATTGCTCCAATCCTTTTGAGAGTTTTAACTTTATCCACATGCAAAGGAAAATGGCCATCGCATTTAGAACAAGCCACATAACTCCGAGTGAGAATAAAGTCAGACCAGTCAAGCCCGAAAATAGCAAAGTTAGGAGCACGAGAAATGCAATCGTAACCCAACAAATTAGAACTCTCTTATAGCAAATATTATACATTGTAAAACGAGCATCATTCACAAGCAGTTCCATCGCATGAACATATTCCTCAACAGTCAACTGTAAAAAGATAATAAGCTGTTTTGTGATTGGATGGTAATTGTGCATAATAACTAAGTTATTATGAATTTTAAGAGCAAAACATATAAAATTAAATTGTTACACCATTAATGGTGAACATAAAACTGGAATAATTCATAATATGCTATAATATTTATGTATAAGCTTGGTGAATATATTTTATTACATTTTACAAAGCTTAAAATGTTCGTAGGTAAATTTAAAATAAATTAATTTTGAAGTTATTAGATATTTATAATAGAATAATATCAATAATTCATATCATACTTCAATGTTTTGGTAAAACAGATAATAAATTTAATTGAAATATAAGTACAATATTTAATATTGTAGATATTTAATTTTGTGTAATATTCATTTAATAATTCAAATTCTATTAGCAGGAAAAATAAAGGTAGGTTTAAACTAATATTTATATTTGGTTCCATATAAATTAATCAGCAAAGAAATATTTATATTTACAGTTAAGCCCTGAGCCATCAGCTCCTCAGGGACAAGTTCTGGACGAAATCTTGCTGTGGTAATCCAGGGCCATTTCGTATTAGTAGGCAACAAGGTCACTATAACGTCGCCATTAGCTGCACATACAAGACATTTATATAGTACATGGTAGTATAGAATATTTGATTACTATAATATATCATTTGATATGACTTACAAAAACCATGGCGGGCATTGATATATTCAACATTTTTCATAACAGCACTTTGCGACAGAGGTTCGATATTATTTTCGCTGCGATCTAAGTTCACATGTACTGTTTCAGTTTTAAGTACAGCAGGTATAGCAGAATTCGAAGCCGTAGTTTGTCTTATAGTACTAACGGCTGATTCATCCGACACCTTTGATTTTAATTTTAAATCACTTTGTTGTGGAGATTCATCATCAAACTTAACCCAATTTTTTCTATCTTCATCTTTGTTTAAATTACCATTTGTTTCAATAGCTTCAAGTGACTTTTCTTCCGCATTACTCATTATAACTAAATTTTGTTAAAAATATGTGGATAAAAATAAGCACAACAAAAATAGGTAAGAAAACGTAGTATCAATTATCAGATTGTGTACTTTTTAGTTATTATCACGTCAAGTCACAGATGTCAGTCACGAGTCTGCCATTCGATTAAATTCATTAGACACTAATGAAGTAATGGCTAGGTCTGCTAAAATAATGACGTATATTTGCATTCATCATTCTATTAAAAATGTGTCACAAAGAAATGGTTTTATTAGGTCTATCAATGAAAAATGTACTGTTAAATATATTAAACGCTAAGTGCATAGTCATAATTATAACGATCTTATTAAATAAATAAATGTCCTTTTAATTACATGGCAAGACCGTGTTCATTTTTGACAGTTACATTCTACCTTCTAAGTTCTAAGGCTAATCCTAGGGCTTTGTGTTGGAAATTGCGTAAAAGTTAACATTAAAATATGTGATAAAAATAAAATGAGACTACCTGATCTTATTTAATTGTCTTATTTACGATTTCTTACATACATTATCTTTCCGTGAATGCTTTTTTGTATACGATATATGTCATGCTTTTTAAAAATAGTTACATTCTATGGCACTTGCCTTGTGTCTTAGTGATGCTAATAAATCAAGAATAGCCATATTATATAATATTTTATATCCTCTAAAATATTAATAAATAATATAATTTTAATAATTCTAAATACCTATATATTTGAACAGAAATTAATGTTTTTTATTTCGTTCATAGATAATTCAATAATCAAATAAATATTCACGGAATTTATTACAATAAATAGATATTGAAGTAAAATAAGCTTCATTTATTATTCTTAGGCTTCCGATATTGAACCTTATGCGACACGGATTTAACACAATAAATAAGTTGTTAATTTTATTTTGAAAACAGACATTATGATGTAATGTCTTTTAATATTTTTATGTATATACTCTTATACAAACTTGGTATGACAAACAAGTGTATTATTTTTACGATTTTGTTTGTCATAAAAACTACACAATTGAAATCAAAGTTAACATAGTAGCAAACAATTATTTATTGCATCAATTATGCATAGAAACCGTCAACATAACAAAAAAAAATTATTCGAACTATTTTTCTTTCTATACAACCATAAAAAACGATAATTGATACATTCGATCAATCAGTGTTAATAATCGAATCGATAATCAAAATGTTACCGCAATCACTAGATCCACTTTCATCTATCAAAAAGCGAATACTTCTTGGACCTGTATAAGTATATAAAATAACGTTAACACACACACTACAACTACATATTCTATAATTATATAGCTGGTTTAGCAATTATATTTCGATGTCATAGTTTAATAAACTTTTATTATTTTGTCTAAGCCTAGTACGGGTGCCTTGTTACCGTTTGTAATGATTTAATCAATAAAACATTATTTGAATTCATTTTCCTTCCTTGAAATTTCTGATAAAGGTAATATCTTTATAATATTAAAGTAGTTAGAACTTTAAATTTTAACATAATTAAAATCCTATCAATTACTTTGAAAACCTGGAGCAGCCACTCGTCTATACTATCGCCTCTACCTGCCCGAAATGTTGTTTAACCGGTTTCGTTGTTCTCTTGGCCTGCATAGTCCGCAAAATCACTCCCACTAGCCGGTTCGCTCGCCCATCGCACAATCTTTCTACCGTTCATTAAATCGGGCTGTTTTTTTATAATTTTTATGTGATCAGTTAAAAAGTTAATTCATACTAGCTAGTCTCAAATCTTTATTACATTATATTATAAGCACTTAAAATTGAATATATGTGTTTTTTTTGCGGTCCGTTTCTAAATACATGTTAAAGTGTAACCGTTCATTAGAGTTGAAGGACAAATTTTATGCACGACATAGCAAACTATTATGAAAAATTTAGATCATACAAACATGGAATCTTTACCTAAGCAGTTTGTTTTAGCAATGAGAACACTATTCGATATAATGGATGATAAACACACAGGGTATGTAAAGTTAACAGATATAGAAAATCGATGGCGCGATGACCGTACTAAAGGCCTTCCCCGTGGTGTTATTGAAAGTCTTCAAAAGGTTGCTTCTCATGATGGTTTATTAACATTTGAAAGTTTTTGTACTGGCCTCAAAATTTGTCTGCTACGAAACCAAGTCCAAAATGCGTCTGGTAAAATAAATACAATAAATGAAGGTATTGACAGTGTTGGAATTAATTCTCAAATGAATACGCAAATTCATCGACCTCCATCGGCCCCAATCATTGATCTAGATAATTCACACAATACTAGAAATTGGAATTTAATGAGAAACACTGGAAATTCTACACATCGAACTACTAGCATGCCTCAATTAATTGAAGACAAGGATAATGCATTACCAGAGCTATTGCAAACTGGAAAAGGAACTACTGTATCTAAGCATGACACTTCTCAATCTCTTAAGATTTATGGCCCTCCAAAGCCTCCAAGACTAGAGAAAAATGCAATGGAACGAAAAGAAACTTCGAGAAGTATTTACAAATCAGAAGAGGCGGGTTTAGAAAGTGATGATATAGGAGAACCTAAAATAGATTTTGAAGAGATGACGAGATCAATAGAAGGACAAGACCGTGGCCTCGGCGATGGCCGATCTGCTAATGGAACACAACCAAATCTACGAAAAACCTCCCGAAGACGAGAGCCTCGTCGGCATACCTTACACAACGGTGTAGATTATAATTTATTAAAGAAAATGAAGCAAATTGAACAAGAAAAAGACGTTTTATTACAGGGATTAACCGCTGTTGAAGAAGCCAGAGAGTGGTACTTAAAACAATTGACAGAAGTGCAAGACAAAATGCGATACGCAGGCAGAATGGGCGCATATGTGGTAATGGATAAATCAATACCGTATTTTATATTATAACTCAGTTTATATTATTTTTTTCAATTTTAACTTTCTCTACGTGTTTTGATCCCTTGTGATATGAATTATCCGAGCGAGATGACGGTTAATCCTACGGTGTTAAATTATATATATATATATGTATAACAGCTTTGAACAAATTCACTTGGCATTCCTATTTCTCATGATTACATTTTACACAAGCAAACCTGTACCTGATTAACCTCTAGCTAAAAATAATTAAGTAAAAGTTTTTACATATATGCATTTTATCTATTATTTGCATGTGTTTTTAATAATTATTATATTTATTTTGAGGATTAGCATTTAGTATCTACAGCGTTAAAAATTACGAAAATAATGTAAATTAAGTATGTTTAATATTTTAATTATATACATAAATAATATGAAGCCTAGGAAACTAAGTTGTTATGAATGAATGAATGAAGAATATGTTATAAATCGGGCACCCACCTATCCAGGGCTTACACAATGCCATACCTACTACCGAGTGAAACAAAGAGTAATTTTATTTAATGTAAAATATTTAATTTTCAAATATTATTGGTTAAAAATTATTTTTTGCATCTCCATACATAACATCCTTCTTGAAACTGTATTCGGAACCAACACTCGTTCCGTGCCCTCTTTTTATTGAAATAGTAGTTAGAAGGCGTGCATCCTAAACGATGATTACGGATTCGAACCCTACCTGGGTTCATGACCACGGAATTTTCATGTTCTTAATTTGTGTCTCTAATTCATCTCGTGCTCAATAGTGAAGGAAAACATCGTGAGAAAACCTCCATATATCTAATTTCAATTAAATTCTGTCACATGTGTAAACACCAACTTGCTCTGTAGCAGCGTGTTGAGATAAGCTCCAAATCTTTTTCGCAAAAGGGAGTTGAGGCCTTAGCCTTTTTTTACACGAGACGAATTATAAAAACAAAAAGAAAATGAAAAGCCAGTGGTGCTTGCCCGGGCTTGAATCCGGAATCTTCAGGTAAAGTTTATATAATGTAACAATAGGGTCATCTTTATTCAAATTCCACATATTCTTTGGAATGTGGGAGTAAGTAAAGTTAAAATAATACGAATCTATGGAAGAAATATGAGACTAAATACGTTTTTACTAATGATTCTGAAACTATCATTATTATATCTGTAAATATCCTTATTATAGTAGTTTCTATCCGAAGCTTGCTCCGCAGGTGAAGTAGCTTAAGGTCAAGTACCTTAATCGTTTTCTGAACTACAATATACATAATTATCTATATAAGATTTTACTATGATCGGTTGAGTAGTTCAAACTAAAATCCAGTTAATTTTCACGTACAATTAATATCATAAGCATATATATACGAATATATTATTTTTATATTAGTAGTTTTTTTTTTTAGTTGTAACAATTTTTTTTTATCAAAAATAATTAATTTATCTTGTTAAAGGAGCCATGGAATGAAGCACATCAAGAGCGCTTAGAATTACTACGTGCGCGAATCTTAGAACTTAATCGACAACTTGGAGCGCTGGCAGCTGGGTGGCGCCACGGACCACTCTCATTACACATGAATCTTGCTTTGCCAACATCATTAAACACTTTACCAACACCTAATAATGCAGCTGTTCTACGATCTCAAAATCGAATGCTAGCAGAGGTCAGATTAGTTTTAGATCATAAAACGATTGATAGAAACCATGGTCATCTCACCAATAAAGTCATATTTAATGATATTTCACCATATTATTCATAAATATTTTTTAAGTTTTGGTGGTTCGATTTATTGGTTATGTACTTACTGGTTTTATTAAAACTATTTTATTTTAAACAAAATGAAGCATGAAAGTCACATTTTACAGAAATACCAAAGGCTAACTTTCAGCTCACTATCAATTTATTTTACTTTAATTTTATCAAAGATAATTTTATTAAATGAGTAAAAGCTATTGTAGTTAACGTTATCTTATATATTACATTTCTAAATTAAATGAAATAACTTTTATTGCAGGAAGTCAACCGTAAAAATGAAAGAATATCAGTCTTAGAGAGAGAAAAATCTGCGCTGATAAGAGAACTATTACTACAAAGAAATAGAACAAAATTATTGGATAACTTTACATAACAATTACTTTTAAAATATTTTTATTAATTTGTGATGTTGAAGGTTTAAGTGCCATGTATAAAATATAATTATATTATAAATAAATAAAAAAATAACCAAACTTTCTGTATTACTTTATTTCACTATTCTAATTTGTTATAAATAATATCTAATTTATATTTTTATTATACAAAGAATAATCATATTCCCTAAATGGTACATCGTAAGTTAAATATCCTTGATTCCAAGCTTTTTCAATAGCTAGTAACAGTTCTTTATGTTTCTTTTGACAAAGTCCAGTTTTAAAGGCATCCAATATCTGGAACGATTTGTAATTGTTAATTAAATACTATTTGATGAACTAACAATTCTTTTTTTAAAAGATTCTTGTAAAAAACAATACATATGTCTTTTAGTAATTAACTCAAACAGAATATTTATTCAATATTTTCGAAATATAATTTCAATATGATCATAGTGTCATATTTTTTTAACTTACAATATTAAGGTGTACATCATTGTTTGTAATGTTTCATAGCATGCAATCATCACTACATCTAAATATAATAAAAATATATACTGTCTAAAGCAAAAACTATAATGGAACTCAATGGATATAACTATATGATTATACTATCAATACTATTAGGCTCTTTAATGCAATTGCTAGACTAATAATATATTTATTAATATTTGGCAGAGACATAACAAAATTAAATACATTTTTAGAGAAACTAGTTGTCACACATTGTTTCATTTGCCTTTTAAGCATTGGTTATCAGGTATTCTATACTAAAAATACCCTTTTCTCTTCTTAGCGGTTCAAGCTTGCTTTTTAGCAAATTTTACTATATGCAGTAGTTTGGCCATAGAAGTGTTACAGACAGTAAGAGTAACATTTACATTTATAATATTAGTTAAGATACCTAAAAAGCTATTAGGACTTTAAAACTAAAAAAAAGCAGTCATAAGTTTTTGTTAATTAATATATATATGTAAATTGTTGTATATGTGTATGTTATTGAGATACAACTTTATCTCAAGAAATAAATAATATAAATTTACTCACATGTCCTGTGTATTCTGATATAAATTGTTCAAGTAATTTTGTGTTTCTAGGTTCTAGAACGAGATACTCATCTCGACATATTGGGCAAGGATTGCCCGTCGATATGACTCCATTGCGCACACATGATCTTCTCGTATGCTTTGGCGCGACACCACCCCTATGATTTCGTCTATATAAAAACCAGACGGGGTTATCTCCGTAAGTTTGTTTGTACGCTCTACTTTGCAGATATCTTATACTAGTTTCAACGGGGACTGATTTTGTTCGATCTTTTAAGGGATCAATCGAGTTCTGTTGATCATCAGCAGATTCACTGGGCTGATCTGAATAAAATCGAATATTTCTGATAGTTCTTATGTCTGACAACGTTACCCTTTTAAAAAGCATACGAACACTGGTTACAAGCGACATATTTTACGCACACAATATCTCAGCTTTATAAAATTCAAAGTAATATATATTACGGAAAAGTTAAATAATTGAATTAGCATGTGTTGTTAGAATTTTCATTAGAAAATGATTGTCAACGTCAAATTGAAATGTTAATTTTTTTTTCCTACGTGACATTGGCGAAATAATCTGTGCCCTGTCGGCGCAACTAAAGGCCATTAAACTAAGAATTGAATTTATTTTACTTATATATATATATTTTATTTTTTTTGATAATTGATCTTATTTAAGCTATGAAAATTACCAGAGTAGAGGTATGGAGATATATTATTACGTAATAAAAAAGTAAGTTGGTATGAAATGTGTCCCTCAAAATGTTTCAAATTTATATGGCGCTGTTGGAGTTAGACGGCAAAATTTAAGGCATTAGCATTAGCAGCCCGTAAATGTCCCACTGCTGGGATAAAGGCCTCCTCTCCCTTTGAGGAGAAGGTTTGGAGCATATTCCACCACGCTGCTCCAATGCGGGTTGGCGGAATACACATGTGGCAGAATTTCGTTGAAATTAGACACATGCAGGTTTCCTCGCGATGTTTTCCTTCACCGCCGAGCACGAGATGAATTATAAACACAAATTAAGCACATGAAATTTCAGTGGTGCCTGCCTGGGTTTGAACCCGAAATCATCGGTTAAGATGCTCAATTTTAATTTAAGGAAACGCGCTAATACTCGATACAATATAACTAAATAGAAAGTAGCAAAGTAATAGTAATCTGCTATTTTAAAAAAGTATTTGGCATTAAAATGTAATACATTATAATAAATCTAAGTTTTTAAAACTTTTAGAGTATTCTAAAACTTTACGACTTATTTACTCAATTTTTATTAAAGTAACAATATACATTCGGTAAATATTGTTACTTTATTTATTATAACAAGATTTGGTTTCGTATTATTAAGCATATTTAACTCTTATTCTATTTCAGTATGAAAAGACATTAAAGTTTAAGTAATATCCCACGCTCATCGCTGAGCAAGAGTCTCAACAATTCATATAAGAAAAAAATATTATTTTTGTTGATAAAATTGAAGAAAATCGGATATTTTTTATTATTTTTAGTCTAAAAATATTTTATATATTTAGTGTAAACTGCATTATTCCTTTAAAAAAAGAGCATGTTTTTTCATTTGAAACGTTTTTTATCTTTTTAACAGATTAAAACTCCTTTGTTTGGAATATAGAAAAGACAGAAATGTCATATGATATTCATCATCGTTAAATTTAAAAAGATTTGAAATGTTTAATTGTATAACGTAAAGCGATATCGTGTATCTTAATTGCTTGTAAGTTAACAGTTTAGTCAAAAAACGGTTAAAAATAAATATTATTGCTTAAATTCCATTATTACTGTAACATACTGTCGAGTATTTCAGAAGTAAAAATTTTTAGGGCAATTTTATTATTTTGACATCCGAATTAAAACTAAACATAAACTTCAATTGAATAATAATTCCCTAGAAAAGCGCTAAAATAATGTCCTTTTTAGTGCTACATTTAATACTGTATTAATTTGTGATTTACTTGTAGATTTTTCATTCAAGAAAGTTCCTTGGTACAAAGAAATTAAATAAAACAATCATGTCAGATTCTGCAGTTGAAGGTGCTATTATGTAAGTATCTCATTAATTAATAAAATATTTTATGTTATATACTTATTTTTAACTTAAAAATATGCAAATGTTAAATCAATTAGGTAGTCTTTTACATTGGCTTGATAAAAAAAAAACATTGAATTGAAAATGTGGATCATCTAGAAGCTATTAGTATAGTTTTAATGGCTTTGTAGATTAAATAACTGCCTATAAATAGAGACGTTTGCTCTAAGAATATATCTGTTACAGAGGATGTGAGCATTTGCCATTTAAGTACATCTTATCATTTCTAAATATTGCAGATGTATGAGACACAAGTCAAACTTATGGATTGTTTTATTTAATTTAATTGTATAAGAATTGGCTATTTTATTTACAAATTAAGCAAAATATAATAATTGCATATCTATTTAATAGGATAAGAATTTTAATATAAGGCATTATTCTCCTAAAAGTTTGAAATTCTCAAATTTTTCTCCGACTCCTTTTAGTCACTTAAAGGAAGTCTTGATGTAATGCCATGCAAGCATTCCAGAAATTGTTACTGTTCTTAAAAAACAAATGTATATTTTCGTAAGTATACTGGTTTAAAGAAACACCTAAATTGAGTAACATGCCAACAATTCACTATGACATGATTACAGCTTTTGTAGTAGTTTGATACAGTAAGGACACCACCTTTAAAAGCACAAAGTGACTACGGACAATTGTTAATAAAATGAAATAATTGGTAAAATAACATATAATATACAAAATACAACTTGTAAAGTTTGGAAGCTGGTACTAAAAAATAAATGAGCATTGATGCTCTTTTAATAAATAATATCATTGCTATTGAAAACATTACTCCTTATAAAATGACAGTAAAAAAATATAAAAATATATACAATACAAATTCACTTAGAAATATTTTTCATGGTAATAACTAATAAGTTAAAATAATGATGTTAACCATTGATAAAATTATATTCAATTATTTAATATAATACATTTAACATCTCAACAGTTACTGACAATTTATTAAGTAAAGTATAATGATGCTATAAGGTAGGTCAGTTATGTGCTAAAACATAAATTTGCTACTAATATTCTTAATAATATTCGGAATAAATCAGTTAATCTATTTCCGTATCTAACAGCATCCGACTCCGCCCTTTGTACGATCGCCGGTCGGATCTCTGGTGTGAAATATATTTATCTCTTTTCATCTTATTTGGTACCAAAGAGTAAAAATATTTCATCTACAAAATTACGGAGACGCTCGAATGTTCCCGATATCATCCCGAAGTATGCCTGTCCTAGTTTCTGTATGCTTCATATGTGCAGTCAAAACTCAAAACAACCACGTTCAACACAACGTCGTTTACGGATTTTGTTGCTCGTAATACATTCGTAATGTTGTTGTTGTCATTGTTTATATCTATTATTATTACAATTGACCTAAGATATAATATTTAGTTATCACTTAATTATCCGGTGAACAATATTATAGCATAAAAGTGAACGATTTATTAATAGACACCGTGAAGACATAGTGCAATCAGTCGTGTTCTTTTTGTGATATTGTGATTTTATAATTTAAGATTTTTTGGCGTGTGTGTTTCGTAAACACATTATTTAAATTGTGGTTGAAATGGCAACTTTACCTCGAATGACTACATCTAAGCATGTTGTTAATAATATATCATCACCCTTTAGGTACGTAAATATATCATAAATAATGTTATTTATTATAATATAGTTGAACTTATCCTTTTCTGTGTAATAACGAGATGTGTGCAACAAATATATCTATTAATAAAGCATTATTATTTATTCACTTATTATTTTATTTGATGTGAAAAAATATATGTATCATATACGCATATAAAAAAAAATATATTTATAAACAAAAAAAGGGACAAAAACTTGCTTTTATAATTTTGTAGGGTTGATCGATAGATTAGATTAGAAACATTATACTTAATAATTATAATATATCTTTTTTTTTTTTATTACAATAATATAATAATATGTTATTATTAATATAATTAAATCTTTATTCACGCAACTTGAATTGCAACAACTTTTTCAGAAAGATCTATCTTGTAAAATATCAGTCAAATTAGGTAGCCGTTTGTTTTAAAAAAATAACAGTAATAAATAAATAAACATTAGTTCAGTTTATTTGCCCTATTATCGAAATCAATTATTTGATGTATGTGTTTTCTGTAAATAAAATATTCGTAATAGCGATAAGTTGTAACAGTACACTATACTCGGAGGAATACTATATTATAATCGGTTCGATACAGATTTCAACTATACATATATAGTAATATTTGTTAATTGTGACTCAAAATATGTCGTAATATTTATTTACACCATCATTTGACGAATAAATGGTAAATAATAAGAATAATTGCGTTCATAAGTTTTAAATGCGAACATGATCATTTGTAGCAAGTATTTTTTTTATTGCCAGTGTCTGCATCTTGTTATGTTGAACCCGTACCGTGTATGTATTAGTGACATTTTTAAATTTAAGAAAAACTTATGACGATTTACCGTTCTCTAGATTTTTGCGTTACATTAATAGTAATTTCGGCATAATATCACTCGTATTTTACTATATTTTATAGATAAAATTATAATTTATTTAATACTTAGTAGAATAAGTTATTAATAAAAATATAATTATTATTAATCCATTTCAATATTAATATGATTTGAGTGTTTTCTATTAATTAAATAACTGTTCTTATACTCGTGAGGCCTATAGTAAGATGTATTATAAATGTTATACATATGTAGTTATTAAACTGAAGGCTATCACGTATGATAAATAAGCCAGTATTTTTAAAAAAATATTTGAAAGTGTTTGCAATATCGCGACGATATGAAAAACTTCGTATTTTACACTTGAGACATAATAGAGATTACCAGATTATGGACAAACTGACCAAAAACCATCTAGTCTGAGAAACTGACTCTAGTCTGACAAATCCAGATCCCACGAAAATTGTTAACTCCAAGGACTCAACAAAAACAAACTCCGAATCAATGAAGAAGTAGTCGTCGTGGAGTTGAATGCAAGCTTTTTAACATCAATTGGCAGTACAAAATTTTGATTATGATGTTGCCTGTAAAATGCAGGCACATTAAAAATATCAAATAACAACGGCACAGACAGGACGTCTGTAGAGAAATTATAAAAACATTTAAAAAAAAACATATTTGAATTGAGTAAATACACAAAAAATACACTAGAACATACATGCGTTTTAGATTAGTTGGCACTGTGGATTACTTACTGGTAGTACTTATTTGGCTCCTCAATTTATATGACGTTTAAAAATATTTTATGTAGTAAGTAAGCTTACATTAAGTACTTCAATAAACAGATCTTTCACAATAATATATTACCTATGTATAAACAGCTTATCCCTTTTATTATTCAATCTTCATATATCAATAGAATACACACTTTATGTGAAAAATAACTGAATTGTCATTTTATATTGAAAATTAGTTTATGTTCTAGTAAGGTAAAGTTTCTGCCAAAAAAGACGTAGAGGATAAAAAAATAAAGCTCACACCTAATAGTTTTCGTGCGCAGTTATGTCCTTGTTGAGTGTTAAATACTTGAGTATTAAACCTAATACCTAATAGGAAACCTCCGTATGTTCTTCCGTACGTCTGAAAACGTATGTGCAAAATTACACGATGATTTGTTGAGTAGTCAAGACGCTTTCACGTTATATAATATTAGGATGTATAATTAAAAAAAAATGTATAAATAAAAAAAAAATAATGACATAATTTTACAGTACAAGCCCTCGAAAATTGCAAGAGATGACACTTCCCACTCCAGATGGCCACGGTATGAAAAATTCTAATTGATAAACAATAATTTAAATAGTAAAACTACAGTATTTTTTTAGAAACTCTATAATTCACAGATGTCACAACTGCAAGTGGAATAAGCATGAAACAATATGAAGAACAGTTAAATGGTTTAAGAAAAGAAAACTTTCATCTTAAATTACGTATATATTTTCTAGAAGAAAAATTAGGTAGCGGTGCACCGCCCGCCGTCCAAGTAAGTTATAAGACAAACAAAGAATTTAAAATGCTCGTTTTTGTAAATTACCAGCAATCACTTGTGCGACTACCATATACTTATGTTTATATATTTTACTTTCATCGATCATCTGACGAATTATATTTTTTTTTGTTTAGGGTTTATTAGAACATAACGTCCGCCTTCAAGTTGAAGTTGAGGAACTAAGAAGACAACTAACTGATAAACAAGAATTGCTTGCAGCGGCAGCTGAAGCCATCGATGTCTTAGAGAATCAGGTAATAGATGTATAATATAGTTTATATTTATCATTAATAAAGTGTTTTTGTAACTAATCTATTAATTTCTTCATAAATAGGGGTCGATATCCACTGAAACTGCAGAGGTGTCAGTAAATAACAGTATTACAGTGACCAGAAAAGACAATAGTGAACCGATAAAGGTACCATTCCTTTATATTAAGTTTAGTATTGAACGATACGCAGACCTAAATAGCTCACTGATGCAACAATATTTTTACAATTTTAGGAAACAGGAAATCACACCGACCTCGTTGACGAAACATATCAGTCGGAATCAGCTGGGTAAGTCAATATAATAAATATTTGTTTCCATATAAAAAATAATCAATTTCGATGCATATTGATAAAATAAGAAATAACAATACACCGAGAGGTTTCACCATAATTAAATAATCATGTGTTTTGTATCATCATCATTAAATACATTTGTCTGCATTCGTACTCGAATCTCGACACGATGATGGAAGTCAACTTTTTTTAACAACTTGATTATTTTTTAATTTCAGAGATTACTTAGCTGTTACGGTTAATAATGAGGACTTGGTAAGTAAACACTAAACGTATCAAAAATTACATTATAATAAACCTGAAAAACTAAATAAACATTACAAGATATGATACCTTGACTGTCTTATGAAAGATAGCCGCCGCCTTCACTCCACTCCCTGTGGTAAAAAGTAAATTTTGCTACGTAGCCCCGGACCTACTCTTTCTGTTGGGAACACCGCCTTTATTTTACTGTATAGATTGTGCGTAATATTCAGTTCCAATCACAAGCATGATTGACACAAACAGTTTTGTAAAATATATTCCTTTACATGTCGCAGGACCAACTGACAAGACTAAAGAAAGAAAACCACAAGGCCCTACAAATGATCAAAGGATGTATGAAAAAAATTCAACAACAGGACAAGGAAATAAAAAAATTAAAACTGGTACATTATTACTCTTTCGTATATTATTTCTTATTTACAACTTTTCAGTTTATTCTAATAAAAGGGTATTAATTAACAGGATAAGGAGTTGACATACGCACACGTAAGCGACTCACAGCTGGAAAAATATGAAGAAATATTAAAATGTAAGGATGAGCATATCAAAGATTTGGAAAATAAGGTCAGGCTGCTGCAGACTAGTTTTGACAATGCGCAAACTGAAGATTCCGCTGGGTATATTTTTAATATACATAAGCCAAATATATAAAAACAAAATAACTTATCATTTCTAATTTTAATATTGTTTTCAGGAACCTTCAACAACTGCTTACAAGACGCTTGCAAGGATTGGCATATTTTCTTGATAAATTGTTGTCACATAAGTAAGTAAATTTATTACACGTTAAAAACATATCAATAAAAATAAGAAAAGCAATAAACATAAATAAGTCATTTGTTATGTAAGTTCGTCAAAATTAAAATTACATTAAAAATTCCAATTACATCAGTTCGGAGTATCAGATGCTAGTATTATAATAATTTAATAAAAAAAAATTACAGATGTGTTTTGGGCGAGGAAAAGAAAAAGCTAGCCGAAAGTATATTAGAACAAAGCCTAGCTTTACCAGTAGGTTTACAATTAGATGAATCAATGGCTCCAGATGATTTCACAATGGATGAAAGTAATCTAGATATATCACAATCAATGAGGATAGAAGATTTAACTATGATGTTCGGACATCACTTGATGTGCAGTGATGATAACAACAGATATTCTTTGAGAAAAGCTATCCGCAATGTTCCCCAAGCTGATGTTATATCGGAATCAGAATGTTGGTCGGAACCCGATAGAAATGTTTCCTTAGCAAGAGTTGGGCTCTGTGATACAGGAGTAGCGGTTAAAGAGTGTATTTCAGATGTAAATAGACATCGGTCGCGAAGATCCAAAGTGTCTTATGGGTCTCAATCTGAAGACAGTAAACCTATAAACGAAAATGCTATTCTCGAAAAAATTGGTGACATATCTAAGCGCAATCAACAGTTAGAAGAAGAAAAATTAGACTTAAATACAAAATTAGAACTGGCACTGAAACAAATTAATGATCTTACGGTAGAAAACGAAAAAATCAAAGAGGCTCTAGAGTTGGAACAGCAAAATGCTAAAGATGCGAATAAACATTTAGAAACTATGAAACATACTTTATTCGCTTTGGAAACAAGAATCAAAGAAAATGAACAGCAGATTACTTACAATATGCAAATGATAGAAAAGTTAAGAGCTGAAAAACAAGAATTGGAGGTCACATTTTTAGAAACGGAACGTTCACTTAGGCGGGCAGCAGATGAGGCAACTGTCCAGGCTTCGCAGGCGGCTCTGGAAAGAGCAAGAGCACAACATGACAGGCTGCGTATTGAGAGAGAATTAGAAGAAACACGTGAAAAGTTGTCTACCGCATTGGAATCCAACGCACAATTGGAAATAGAAGTTACTCGGAAAATGGCAATGGAAGCTGTAAATAATATGGTTGAAATCCATGAAGGAGTTAATTCTGAAGAAGACCGACCTACATCGCCAGATCAAGGAATAGACAGTGATAGACTTTCGAGCCTGGAACAAAATGACGCAGTCAATTTGTCGCCTCGTATGTATATTTCTATTAACCCTTTTAATTCAGAATATGTTAAAATTATGCATTTTAAAGCATAGCTCTTGAAAGTATTTGTGTTATAATATTGAATGAAACGATAAAAAAATATCTTGAAATATTTTAACAGGAAGTATATTATAGTTTGATATTCATTAAAGAAAAACAAAATATAAATCAAAGGTATATATTTGTAAAGATTATATATAATCTTTACAAATATATTTCTAACTCCTTACAATTTTTTAAAAATATCTAAAGACAAACTTTTTTGAATATTAATATTGTATCATTTTATAGGTTCGTTGTATGAAGAAAATGTTACTCTTAAGCAAAAGTTGGCAAGAACCAAAGCAACGCTAGCAGAAACTCTAACGCAACTTAATGCAGCTAATATGAGAAAAAGAAATGTGCAACGTGCAATTTGCAGAGAAATTCATAAAACACAGGGAGTATTGCGTAAGGCTCGGGATCAGTTTGAACATAACAATTAATTTTATCCTTCGTGCACTAGATTAAGTCTAGCTATCCGATTGACAATAATTATGTATTAATGAGTTTTTTTTATGTAATAGTTTTATACTACTGACGCCTTTTTTTCATGACATACTTTATAAGTTCATATTCATCTAAATTGATTTGTTAGCAACATAACCGTGTATTTTAAAGTAAAATAAAAATTTTATACACAAAAAAACGTTTTAATTTTTTATTTAATGTAACCGAGCACAATATTTTGGCAAGCAACAGTGCTAAAAATTTACCAAAAAATTTTTAGGTAGCAGAAAATCACTGTCATATTCTACGAGAACTAGAACATTCATGTAAAAAAATTGTTCAAATACTGTTAAAACTGTAAGAGTAAGTACGCTGCAACGATAAATCTTCATTATGTCATGTCGTCATACTATTAAAACATATGAATTGTATTCTCGCGCCCAAAACAAGCGCAATGGTATTTGGGCCGCCTAAAGTTGACCGATTCCTAATCGACCCCTAGAGCTATTGTCGTACCCACTCCTAACGCAAGTGATAAGCTTAAAAAGAGTTTTAAATAGAAACATTAGTAATACCTTAAGTAATTTGAGGCATTTCTATTATTCTCAATTTTTTTATTGAAAATAAAAATAAATTATCTTTTTTAAAAACATGCAGTTTCGACTTTGTCGGTGTAAAATCTTAATTCAGAAAAACCGGGTTCTACTATATTATTATACATGAATCGAAAATCGTGTACAATATTGAAATAACGTTTGTTAGACTCAAAAAAAAAAAAAATTCACTTGAAAATTTGTAAAAATAAAAGTAATTTAAAATGACGAGTAAAATAAATATTTAACATGATTTAGGATTCACTGTATTAGTATAGAAGATATATAAAAAAATAATAGTAAATTATAAAATTGTATTAATACCGAATTTGTATAATATGAAAATATGCAAATAGACTGATTGTAAGAGGGTGTGGTATTGCGATATTTTTAATTATAACTACTTGATCAACAATTTATTTTACCTACTAACTACTGAATTGTTATTTAGGCCAGGCCCACACTTCGATTCGGATTTTCGAATTATTAGCGCCTTTTCGTACACGCCTCAACATACGCCATTTTGTAAATAATAGCTGAAAATGTGAAGTAAACGAAACACACTATTTTTGTTTAGTGTTTATCTATAAAAAAAATATACATTTATTACAATTATTACAAAAATTGTTTTTTTTTTTAAATTTAATTTGGCGGGAAAATCGATATTTCAAAAAGTATACGGTTCTTTAATTAACTTACGTTTTTATTGAAAATGTCGACTTATTATACTTATAAAATCTTAAACGAAAATTTTAATAACTTATGTTATCTTAAGGCTATAGCAAACGTAAAAGACAAACACGATCGTTCTGCACCATCAAATTACCATTGGAAGATACTTAAATGCAGGTAGGACAAATATTAAATATCTTGTCTACATAAGACCTACGTAATAGAGGTATGTATTATTAAATTTAGTTGCATGCATTTAATATAAAATTTGATTTTTTAGGATGATTATATTTTCAGCTTCTTCTATATTATCTTGTCCCGATAAAAATGATGTTAAGCAAATTCATATTATTTTTAATAAAATAGGTGATGATTATGACCGTTTAAATTCACTATTTTTAAAATATTCTTTGATTCAAGTGAGTAATTGTATTATGTTATTCAAGTTATTCAGTTGTTATTTTATACACAACTCATATAACTCATATTACAACATTTAAGGACGGCAGCATTCGTCAAGTAACATCTGATGTTTATTCAATGTGCTTCTTTTATACAATGTCAGCTAAAATTGCACCCGTATGGAATTATATAGGTCCAAATTATTTTATTAATAACCGAGATTTCTTAAAAGTTTTTGGTCCTCAAGATGGTATAAAATTGAAACTATATGTAAACGGTAAGTACTTACAAATTTACCGAACTAGTTAAGAAGTACTTAGTAATTGTATTATCTTAATGTCTTTGAGTTGTTAACTGCACACCAGAAGGCTATTAATGAGTTTATAACTTGATACATTTACGTGAATTAATATGTAGGTATAATGAGATTTACAAGTCTGTAATTACAATATACAAACTAATTAATTGTGTTCTCTATTAAAGAAAGCACATTAACAAATAACCAACCGAGTGCCGAGCCATACAATTTTTGTTTACAATCTTTTAAATACAAATAACAACATTTTAATTATTTGATTAATTATAAAAACAAATTTTCTTCAAATATATTAATAGATATTATTAGCTTCATAATTTATATTTCCTTAATAAGTACTGACATATGACATCAGATTCAGATTTAGGCAAACCGCGCAATAACCGTTACAAGTCATATCGATTTGTAATAATAAAATTTAATAACAAAAAGTGTGCTGTTAAAATTGTACAACGAATCACTGTTACAGACGACTACACAATGTTAGAATTAAAACCAGTTAAAATAAATCTAATGAAATCGAAAGAAAACTTTCTTCCCGGGGAAAGTATAACAGTCCTACCGAGGTATTCAGTTTAATTTTAAATAATTTTATGTTCGCTTTGTATTTATTATATTTTGATAATGATAATCTTATTGTATAACATTATTTAAGCTTGAACAAGGCTATAATTGAAGAATACAGCAAGTCTTTGCCAAAGTCTGGAGTTTTTAAGTGTTACAAGGATATACGTCGACACTGGAAAAATATTGCAAGTTTAAAAATATTTATTATTTATTATTATTATTTTACCTTCAGTGGTAGGGTTAGACCAAGCGTGGACGTCAGTGGCATCACATTTGCTTTTAAACGTTAAATCTGGTAGTACCGCGGACAACAACCGAATTGAATGAGTTGAATTAAATACTGTTTGATAGAAATATGAGATTTAATGTGAAAAAAAATCTTCTGCCTACGTGAATCTGCGAGATTTATGGCAGGTGTATGAAATAGAGAAATCAACGACTTCGGGGGTACCCCAAGTTGCATGAACGATTTTTTTTTTCTACAAGTTTAATTTTTCATTTATTTTTATTTAACTGGCTTTAAATTCCAGTTCATTTGAGTCTGGGATCGTTAAATGGCCAATTTTCATAGTGTTGCTAGAAAATTCTGTAACTTTTTGTATATATCTACTAATTACGCATACCATAACAAAAAACTAAACTTTAAATAATTTGTAAAGATTTTTGTGAGGACACTGATCACTTTGTTAACAATATCTGCTCAAATGTAATTCGACAAGAAAATTCTAGAATTCACATGTCGAATTACATTTGTCTGACGCTCACAGTAAGGAGATTAAAAGCGAGTAAAGAAAGTTTTTACATAATAAATTTACTGGACTCAACTTGTTGTCAACTCGCCGGTTATTTTATTCAGTTATATAAATAGAGAAATGATTAGCTTGGCAGTCTTAAGTAATTGTCACAACTCACAATATAAATATGGAGATACTCCTTATTCAAAACCCACCTGAAGTGTGCACCCTGTCCGTCGCGCACGTAAAAACTAACACACTCGAAATACTTTTGCTAATTGCTTGCAAGCGGATACACACGCGAACAATTAGCAAAAGTATTATGCTGGAAGATCCAAATGTACCTCATTTACATAAAAATAGTTTAATTAAAAACGATTTCTTCTTAGCATGGATATCGATTGCCCGACGAAGAATATTCATACTACAAAGTTCGGTTTTGGCGCGGCGAACCACTGACGTATCCAGAGGTTTGCCTTCTAAGAAGCTATCCTATCATCACGCCGTTACCTAAAAATGCAGAAGTTAGTTTATTTTCTATTATTGTTAGTCTTCTTGTCTGCAAATATATATATATATATATAGTTACTTTATTTGTTTCCATAATCGAAATAAGTAGTATATTTCGATATATAAATATAAATCAGATGATTTAACGACATTTCTGTAAATATTGTTAATTTGGCATTTGTCCTCTTGTGGTTGCAATAAACTATAGTTATATATTACTAGAGGTAGAGTCTTCTGTAGCATAGACCCTAAACTAAAATAGCATTCAGGCGTATTGACAAAATAATATTATAAATACTCAAACTATTTAAAGACAATTACATTTAGTCATAGACAATTTTACCAATTTTACGTATTGTAATAATTCTAACAATAGTTAAACCAGAAAATAACTTTATAGTGATAACAATACGCAGTTAAACAAGAATTTGATTTTACTAATTTAAAATGTATAGTTCAATTAATAAAAATACGTAATAAAGCGAAAGTAAAAACCCAAGTACGTTGTTACGATTCATTTGCTTTTTTTTTGTTAAATAACCTATATTACAAAATATAACTATAGTACACAATTTTTGAAAGCCTTTTCATACGGAATAGATACTACTAGATAGACTAGATACTCATCATCGTCAACAGTTTTTGTACTTATATCATGAATACCGCAAATCAATAAGTTTTTTTTCAGAATTTAATATTATCGAAGTTTATTAGCACAATTAAGCTTAAAATGTCGTTCATTCTCGGGGTTCCTCTAAAGATAACGAATGACTCGTATCATCATGAAAACGGTTATGATAATGTAAGTATTAACAAATTAACAAACAAACACTTTTCATTATATTATAATAATTGTAAACTTGTTAATTCTTACCTACTATTTTTTTTATAGGTACTAAACGGTAAATTAACAGAAACTCAATTAATAAGTCTCTGCACGCCAACACAACATTAACTAAGTTGATATCTATAATTTGATGTTAATAAATTCCTTTAAATGACAATAAAACAAGTTATATCTTTGAAATATGTATTAATAAGGTAAAAGATTTTATTAATTGTAAAATAATTGTTTATGAAAGAAGTCAACGTTAACATATAATTTATATATTACATTACAAAATAGGATATTATATTGTTACACATGTTCTTCATTTTGAGAGATATTTATTCTAAGTCGTTTTCTCAAAAATGTTTTGGGTCATTGTACAAAAATTCATTATTACAATAAAATGCATAAGTACGTCATAAGTAAAAAAATATTGTGCCAAGAGTACCAAATCTTATATAATAAATAACGCCATACATATTGCTCCATAACATATTACTATATCATTTACAAATTATCGCTTTTAGCATTTTGGTTTAAATTGTACATAATCGACTAAATTAAAATTATTTTGCTATTTATATAAGAGGTAGGTACAATACATGTCAATTTATAAAATGATAAAAAGTCTAAATTTTAATATAAAATGCAGTACATCACAGTTGTTGAGCTGTCGATGGAAATATCGATCCTAATGGGCTATGTGGTGGACTTAGAGCTGACTGGCCGGCTGTTAGATCAAAGAATCGCGCAACCGAAGGTGACAAATTTCTATTGCCTTGTTGTCGAATTTCTGAATTTCTAACATCCTGAAGAACAAATATGTCATAATTAGTAATTAAACTACATTGTTGTCGGTTCTTATACAATATTTTTAGTAGATTTTATTTGTTATTTTTAACAGAATATGTTTGAATCGCTTAAGCAATTATTTACCGATCTAGGCATACGAGGAGATGGTCGCGATGACACTTGAAGGCTATTCTGAACTACGGGAAAGTTTAAAATGTATTGCATTTTATATCCTTTTGCTAAATCCTCCACTGTTTTACCTTAAAATAAAGAAAAAAAAGTATTACAACTATTATAAAAAATAATAATAAAAAAAGACAACTCGTCAGCCGAATTCGAGGCATAAGTTGGCTAACAATCTTATACGAGTAATATAATATACATATATCATACAAAGTTTTCTTAAGTTAGCTTTAGATAATTGTTAGCAGTTATTTTAATTTCCTATGTGATCTCTCTTCGCTAACTTAAGAAAACTAAGTAAATAAAAAAATATATATATAAAAAATGTATCTCCTCTAGCCAACTTAAGACAACTATTTCAAGTAAGTTAATAAATCTAACAACAGATACACTTAATATTAAATACATAAATTGCAACAATTGATATACCTACTAGTTATTTTCTAGAAAATATTATTTATATAAAAAATCAAAAGGCAAGACGAGACCTGTCAAAGTAGTTGGTATATTTGTGTTACATCTTCCAGTGCATAGAATTTTCCTTAAAGCTGCTATATTGTTAAAAATAATAGCAACGGCAGCGCCATCAGCCAGCTGAGATGAGTCACAACACGACAATAAGTATGTCCACTCATCGGTGTCCCAGTGTAATCCAGAAAAAACTGCAAGCTGCAAAGTCGATGCACCTGTAATATATAAGAATAATAAAGATAAATGAAAACTAATACTTGTTTTATTAAGAGTTAGGCACTGGCACACTTATTTCACAGAAGACACATATTCAAAACTTAAATTTACGAGTATGTAGTATCTTTACCAGCTTCGTTTAATGAATGTGGATTAGCCCCATATTGAATGAATAATTTAACAATGGAAAAAAGTCCACACCGAGCTGCTAGTCTTACAGGCCAACCATTTTCAAAGTTAGGATCGAATCCATTTTCTAATAATTCTTTTATTTCACTTTCATTGTTATTTAAAATATTACTTTTCAAATTCTCTTTATGTCTATCCATTAATAATAAAGAAAATTAAAATATTTTAGGAAGTAAATATAGATGATAGTTTGAAAAAAAAGTGAAAATTATAACCAGTAACTAATTAACTTCAAATTC
This sequence comes from Vanessa atalanta, assembly GCF_905147765.1. Lineage (NCBI taxonomy): Eukaryota > Metazoa > Arthropoda > Insecta > Lepidoptera > Nymphalidae > Vanessa > Vanessa atalanta. Next base: position 8,454,789 of record NC_061873.1, read on the forward strand.
ATATTTTAAAACTACCTCCAATATGATTTAAACTGTAAATATATACATTTGTATACAAAGTACCTATCTATAAAGTGGTAGGTAGTATATTTGACGTGTATCTGAAATAATATTTAACTCATCTCTCCTACAGATGTATTGTATATAAAATATATGCTATTCCTCTTGAAGGGTCCTACAAAGTTAAGGCAATACGAACGAAATCAGAAAGGATGAGCCAAGTAGATACCTGGAGCAGTTTATGCCAACTACCACCTACTACACTTTCTGGACAATGCTATTTTTTTCCGATGATTCGCTTATGTAAAAACACCTGTATCATTTTTCATCATCCCCATCCTCCGAAGTCTGATTTTTTTACATTAAAATAAAAATGCATATATTTAGGAACTGGATATATTAAGACTTGGCAAGTGGCAACGTAATAAAAAGAAAACCACATCGTTAATGGAATTAAATCAAAATATTATGATTGGGCAACATTATATGTTGTCAATTTCTAAGTTTCTGAAGTGTGAAGTTTTTGGATAAATTAAAAAAAACATAATAGAATTTTACATTCAAGATAAAACATATTTATTTTGATTGTTTCCTTACATAGAATAAATCAATAAACAGTGCTTAAGAAAAAAAATATTAATATTGTGTAATGTGATGGGAAAGTAATATCTACTATTTAAATATTATATTCTCATTTATATTAAGTTACAGATTTTTATTAATTATGCATTTATCATTTTTATTTGCTAGGCATACGGAGTGGCGTAATATGGTTAAAAAAGAAAGAAGAAGACGAATTCGAACTTTAAAGGCAAAAGAAATAGGTAACTTTTCATGTAAAATTACACAATAAAATCATTACTTAAATTTATATAAATATAAATATTAAACAACTCTTTTATATTAGAATTTAGTGATTGTTATTTTAAATATATTTATCAAAATGTTGTAATGATCAGTAATGTATGTTTATGTTTTTTTAGAATCATCACTTGAGTATCAAAATTGGTATAAAGAACAAGAGGCATTAGAGTTACTTGAGGCTGAACAAATCGAAAAATCAAATAAGATTGAAAATGACAAATGGGTTCAAGCTGAGCTAGTAGCATTAGAGGAATGGAAAAAAATACAGATCAAAAATGAATCATTACTCCAAAAGAAACTTCAACAGCAAGCTAAATTAAAATTAGTTAGTATCGCATTTTACAAAATAAATAAATAATATGACAACTTCAAGGATTCAAGGAAGGGCTAGCTATGTTTTAATTGTAAAGTTTCTATTGATATGCAGATTATTTATCCATGTATATTTTCAAAAATTTAAGATGTCCAAAAATTTAGTAGAATTATAAACCAAATTATTTCAATACACTTACGTCAATACATTTTGAAATGTATGTATAAAAACTTATCATTCTTTCATAGAACTGAGCTTTATCCTTTATTATATGGACTCCTGTTATGTCAATATGTCTTACAAAGAGCTTTTATCTGGAAATAGTAATTAACAGTATTTTCTTAAACACAAAGTTAAATATATCATTTTATCTTTTATTTAAATTTTAGGAATGGGAATTGGAAAAACAAAAGAGAGAAAGAGAAGCAGTGCGGTTAAAAGAAATTGCAGAGGAAAATAGAAAAAGACAAGAAATATTTATGAACAATTTAGAGAAATTTTTAAATGGTGATTTAATGGAACCTCCTAAAGAACTTTTGATTTTATATGAAAGTAAACCAAATTGTGAACCATGTCCTTTCTTTACTAAAACTGCATGTTGCCGTTTTGGTGATGAATGTTCTAGAAATCATAAATATCCTGGAATAAGCAAAGTAAGCTACTTGTGTTATTTACTATATTTTATATTATAGCTTATTAGTGCTATCATAATGGTAATTAGAGAAACAAAAATTTAAAGTGTGAAAAAGTATTCATACAAAAGTTAGTCAAAATAATCTTTTTATCAAAATGTTGTGTTTTTGTTTGTTTTTATTTAGATCCTTTTAGCTGCAAATATGTTTGGACATTTTGGATTAGAAAATGCTAATTACAATGAGTATGATACTGATATAATGTTGGAATATGAAGATACAGACACATACAAAGACTTCAAAGATTTCTTTTTAGATATTTTACCAGAATTCCAGAAATTTGGGAAAGTTGTGCAGTTGAAGGTTAGTCCAAGTATAAGTTAAATTTAAAACAAATGTATCCTTTGAAATAAATAAGAGCCATATAAAGAAAATTTGTGAGAAAGGAATATTTTAGTATTTATGATTTTTTATTAATTTTTATAAACAAAGTATCATAGTTAACTTAACTCATTATTCATTATATAAAATAGGTGTGAAAAAAAATTGAAGGTATCGGATTTTAGTATTGAAAGTACAAAGTGAGATTACCAAAAGGTCTGTATCAATGCTAATATTAATATTTATCCTCTGTTTTCTTTTCCTTTAAATCAAAAATAATATATTTTATTAATTGTTATAAAACCACCCATATGAGTTAAAGATTAATTAACTATTTATTTCAAACAATGAATTTTAATTTATATTATTTTCTAGTCTTAGTTAATTTTTGTAGGTGTGTAATAATTATGAGAAACATCTTCGTGGTAATACATATATAGAATATGCTGATATCCGTAGTGCTGTTCAAGCTTATCGTGCTTTACATTCACGATGGTATGGCGGCAAGCAACTTTCTCTACAGTTTTGCCAGCTTCTGTCATGGAATTATGCCATATGTGGTATGTTAGTAATTTAACTAACATAAATATTTGACATTAACAAACTCAAAAATTTTTATTTTTTCGACCTGTTAAATAAAAATTGTGATTCTTGCAGGATTACAGTCTAGTAAAAGATGTCCAAAAGGTAGAGCATGTAATTTTCTTCACGTTTTTAAAAATCCTGTGAGACTACATGAGGAAAATCGACATTCTGAAAGGTATTATTGTATAATCTAATATTTTATATTATTTCAGCCTCTGAATAAACACTTATTATTAGTAAGTATTTGTTTTTGTTTTTTTCAGGCCCAGATCGACATCATCTCGATCTTGGAGATGGTCCGAATCACCAGAACGACCTGTAACTAAAGATAAGGAAATAGAAAAACATTCTAGAAGAAGTTCTGAAAGTAAGCATCGACGACATCGATATCATCGATCGAGTTCTTATCGAAAAAGAGATGGCTGAAATAAAATATTAAAAATTATTTTTTTTTGTTTTCAAAAGTATTCCATGTTTAGGTACTTTATTAGACTATTTTTAAGTTTTGCCTTTACGCATTAACCTTTATTATTCAATTAATTTTGCCTTTTTTTTAATAAACTGTTAGATTTTAAATACGATAGTGGCTGGCCACCGCTAGTTTTTTAAATCGGATAAAAAATTTAGCGCATTTTATTCATGTTCAGCCTAAATCTAAATTAAGAATTTTATCATATTGTAAGACTCGATGAGTTCATGCTAAGAGGTTTTCTTGTGGATTAAATAAACGACAATAACAATAAATCTATAAATTAATATATTATGCTAATTAACAAAAGCGGTAGTTGCAAAGAGCAAAGACAGACATCAATTTTATTTTATTTTAATTATATATACAAATACATTTTTGTTTAATACTGTTTATAGTGGACTATAGAAATTTACCTCCATGAACTTTAAGATGTTATAACTTTTGATAAACGCAACCAATTTGATGATTTTGATATACAAATCCACAATAATACTTTGGAATATACCTTATAATAATTCACATACAGTTCTACGTCATTTTTAGCAGTTTAACTCGGATAAACAGACATAAAAATTAAAAATATAGTTTTTATGATATGATCGAATACTAATATTAAAAATACCGAAGTAACTCTTTCTTTTACCCCTTTCAATTTAAACCGTTGAACCGATTTAAATGAGATTTTGTGTGGAGGGTTTGAGACTTAAAGACTGAATCCCGGGGAAGAACAGGTTATATAGCTTATTTTAAGTCACTCCACAGGAAGGCAAATTGGGGGTTGAACGTTTAATTGCCATTGGTAAAGATTTACAAATTTCGCACACAGACTTAGCTAATCTAGAATAAATACCTACGAACAATATACACATACAATTTTTTTCAGGTACAATAAGTATTTCATATGGGATGTTTGATCTTTAACAATTTTTTTCTTTCCGGGGATCGCATACAAAAAGATGATACTATAATCACTTTAAAATAAATATTAAAACATGTTATAGGAATATGGTATGAATTGTTATTGGATTTTAATAGCTAGTGTATATAATGGTAGAGTGTGTAGGCCAACCTTTACTCTCTATAAATTAGTATAATGTAGTCGTGACATAAAAATAATCCGATACTTTGAATAATATTTTATTTCTGGGTGATTTTGTTTAATCCGCAAAAGTATCAAAAATGTTTATAGAAAAGAAAACATATATAATATTATTTATCAATATATATATACTCTGTTATAACTTATAGGACACTTGACACTTATTTCAATCAAGTGTTTTTAGAAATGTTGAGATGTCACATTCACATTATAGAAGTCAACTTTATCAAAATAAATATTCGATTTCAGTACATGTGACAAACCTACCAAACAACGTATATTAAAAATACTAATATACATATTTTGAAAAAGGCATATTAATAGAATATTTTTTAAGATATTTATTCTGAAGTGATATCTACCGATTCAATTTGATATGCCACAAACAAATATTTTTACATTTTAGAAGAACAAGATAATGGCTATTAGAAATTTAATTTCATCTATATTTTTAAGAAATCGTAATACTATTGCTCGAACATTATATTCTGGTTCCTACCCTATTAGCAATTTTCAAAAAAGTCATGAAATATATAGTAAATTTTCTTCTCCATTTCATTTCACTAATATAGCAAATAAAAGCTTAGGCACCCGCGAATGTAAAACTCAAATAAAGGGTAGGTAAGGTATGTAATATAAATAGCTCTTATTTAATTTGCTTACAGTTACTGATCTATATTTAATTTGACAGATGTTGATGCATCTAAAGAAAGAATAATCAAGGAATTAAATTTTTTGACAAAAAAAGATGCAACCCCCTTTTTCAAATTGCCTGTGAAAACATTACTCCAAATTTACAAAACAACTAAAAATGATGAAGAGAATGGCTTTTGTAAAAACAGGTTATATTATATTGCTCAACGAATTAAGGTAAAACTTAACTGAAAATATGTGGAATTCAATTTATGCTTTATTTAAATTTTTATATAAAATTTAAAGTAGTATTTCTTACAGTGTCCACCCTCTAATTTGAGTGAACAAATCATAAAAAGAACTTTTATATATAAATTATCATTTGATTGGCTGGAAAGTTCTTTAAATGTACTATTAGGTAAGAGGTAGGTATATTTAGTGTAATTTTATTTATGTTTAACTGTGGTATGTATATTATTTAATATTTGTGTTTCAGCTATGAATGTATCCGGGGATCGCATACAGCGTGATTTATGGGTCCTTAAGTATCATCATAAAACCATATATGAAAGACTTCTACGAGTCAGAAATTTAGGTGTTGAAAACCTGTATCCCTGGATGGTTCGTTGTTCTGAAGATATATTAAACAGGTCAGAAACTTCCTAGTGAAACCTAATGTAAAATTTCAGTAGATTAATTCTATTTACAATTAATCTGTGATATATTTTTAAGAGTAATATATTATTTGAACAATATATCTGGTTTAATTATTTTGAATAAATAAAAAACATTATTTATATAATTAGTTATTATTATTAAATCCTATTATATTAAATGGTATTTAAAAGAGTAATTATGTTATTATTATTCATAGATCTATTGAAATAACTCAAGAAACTAAGACAATATTGGGAGAAAATAAATCAACGAAAATGTATCTTGCAACCCGCCTAAATACTACACCAGACATTATTGAAGATATGTATGTCAAAATACCTGCTCTTAAAACTATCAGAGTCACAAAGGTATCTTATCAATATCTTTTTTTATTAGTATATTTATATTTAATATTATCTTTCATTTCTTTTTCCTCTGCAGGCAAAAAGTTTTTTGGATTTTTTGATGGAAGAAGGTTTTAATGTTGAAGAAATTGTGGACAAGCCTAGAATATTTGCAGCTTCTCAAAAAACTGTAAAATTGAGATTAGAAAAGCTAAGGAGTCTAGGTCTCAGTGAAATTAATTTAAACATACTTTGTAGAAGTAGAAGAGATTTTCAAAGATATTATGAATCCATTGAGTCAATTTCTAAAGATTCTGAATGAGAAACCCAAATGTCAAAAAGTAAATATATGAAGACAAGGTTTCACTTTAATTTGCAGTGTATGTATATTGAATAATTTTAAGTAAATAAGAAAAAAACTTAACCCTGTTACTTACCCTCTTACTCTGCTGTTTGTCTTTTGTTTATAGAAAACTAAAGATAAACAGCAGAGTTTGAACATCAATTAAAATCTGGATTTGTTATTTACATAAATGCATATCTAAAATCCATAATTTTTTCCAATTATACCTAAAGTAGGGTTAAAGTTTGAAGGTAAAAAAGATTATGTGGTAGCAACTGTTTTATGTCAAAAAATTAGACTAGTATATAACTATTATTGTATTGGAAAGTAACTTTAACATACCTATTAAGCCATATTTATTTTAGTTGACATTTAAAATAAACTGTGTTTGTTGCTAAGTTGTGTCTACTCTTTTAATTTATTGACCTATTATAGTAATTAGTAAGCATCACGAATTCCAGCGAGTGCTATTAGTAGTTCTAATGGGTCATACTTTCTATTAAAACAAAATGTCCTATTCTTTCCCAGATTGTAGTTTTTAGTAAGCATAGCTTTTTTTGCATAGTAAATACAATAATAAATGCGACTGCGAAATTTCAACAACTAAAGTTGTTTTGTTAGAAAAATATACAAAAAATGAGATTATAAAACAAAAGCCAAATCGAAGACACGTAACATTATTTTAAAGTAACAAAAGCGAATGTAAATTCTCGGTAGTGTTAAACTTTGTTATTATTTAAAATAGATCAAGTCATTATTGATATTATTCATATTATTGACTGATGTTTTAACAAAATTATTATAATGATTATTAACTCTAGGGAATTTTCATTCACTATTATAATATATATGTCCCATGGCCATTCGTTTTATAATCTGAGCATTAAAATATCTATTCATTGCAATTCATGTTTCAGTCACTGAGAAATTGTTGTAAACCATTATGCTTATGATGTCTAAGGATAAATCTTGACCCAAGCTTACTGATGCCGGGCTTGTCTAAGATCTATAAGTATTTGCAGTCATTTTATCTGTTATCGATTTGTTCTACGATCTAGATTGAACTTCAACACAAGATGTATAACCTTATCTAGGTTTTAAATACATAGTTCTCATCGTTTGTTTATGACTAACAAGTATAAGAAGAAAAGGTAACAGCCTGTAAATGTTGTACCTACCTACTTGCGCGCGAAGGTCTAATGTATTGATTCGTAAAATTTATCCCACTCAAGCATTTCCTAAAGTATGGATCACGAACGAAAATTGAGTGGACTCTGCTTATGCTTGCCTGTTTAATAAAGCTCTGAAAGTCGTAGGCTTAAGCTAAGCTCGTCCCTTCAGTACATGTTGGGCGGGATTTATGGTTGCTTAATAATTAAAAGAAATTGGACGTATGAAACTCATTGAAGAGATATGTCCATTTTCTTCATAAAAATCTAGAGGAGAGTCCTGAATTTGGAACATTTTTTGTTGACTTGCATTCCAGTCAGCTTTAGGAAACACTGCATTTTGGGTTGACAGATAATTAATGTGTTTTATTCGATTATATAAATAAATTGTAATTAGATTTTCAGAAATAAATGAATTTTGCAGTATAGCCTGTTATTATAAATCTCAACTCAAAATATTTTTTTTTTCAATATTGATAGAACATTTGCAAATTATATGCGAAACTAAATAAAATAACGGAATGGATATACAGAATAATAACTTTAACTAATCATTTTAAAATAATTATTTACGTTTTGATTGATTTAAATGAAAAGGGTTAACATTTTTAGATAGATATACAGTGGACTTATTTTTTAGCTTGTTTTATTATAAGTTCCATCCAATCTATATTACAATAACTATCATACATATATATATATGTACAAAGTCAAAAAAATACAAACTAATATAAAAAGTTTTTTTGGAGTATTGTAATACATTTATTTACTTACAGTTACCTACATGATGTGAAACATAAACACAGGGTATCGAATTTCAGAGACCTTTTTAATTCTAAGATTCTCTCTTTTAATATTTAATTATTACTTGTCTAAGTGCATACTACAAAATATGTTAGCATTTATGATCAGCTAAAATTTCCTTGCGAACAGATTATAAATTTTGTGTTGAAACACATTTTAATAGATCCAGTTTCTAAAGTTGACAATATTGGTTATAATTATATCATATTTTATTAACTATGTCCCAATTACACTGTTAGCATTCCAAGGAATATTATTTCGTTTATTGGTTATGAAGTCTAGTACTTAAAACTACATGTGCCTTCTTAAATACAATAAAATTTCTTTAGCAAATAAAACAATTTATTTTTAAAATGATAATATTAACCAATCCAGATACATGCACCTGTGGTATGGAATGAATCACATTGAATGAAAACATTACTAATAATTTTACCATATCCTCAACATTAATGTAAAAATAATATTAAAAAAAGTATTTTTATAATACATAAATAAGGCGGTTTATTGCAATGACATGAAAATCTAAAAGAAATTTATATTTTGGATTTATAAGAGCTTGTAAGTTAAAAAATATAATCAAATAATTGTCTAGCATTCTGTAAATTTTAATGTCACATGTTTTTGTAAATATTAACTACCTAAAGGTTTTAATCAAATTACATAATGTGAGGTCTGAGTACAAATCCATAACATTGGATTTATTTATTAAGCTACTGGTGAGCACACTGTACTCCAGGCCCTGCATGCATATTTTCATCATCATCACTAGCATATGCTTCTTCACGGCCACGACTTCTCTCACTGGCTGTGTACTCCATCATATTCACCTCCTCAACATCTTCACCTGTTGGCATAACAAAAGCTGGTCTAGGAGGCAATATACTCTCAATTTTTTTGAGTTGTTCTTCAGAAGCAAAGTTATTTTCAGGAAAAGTAACATCAAACTTAATGTACAGGTTTCCCTTTTCAAATGGGTTTTTGTATTGAGGCATACCCTCACCCTGTATTCCTTTCAAATCACCTGGCTTAATTACTTCTCCTGGCAAATGTCTCACAAGAAGGTCTCGTCCATCTAAATGTTTCACAACAAATTCAAAGCCACACAATGCTTCAGTCAGGCTAATTTCACGTTCCATTAATAAATCATCACCAGTTCTTTTGAACACATCATGGGATTTTTGCTGCAATACTATGATAACATCGCCAGGTTGAGTGTCAGGTTGTTGATCTCCCTCGCCTCTAAAGAATATCTTTTGATTTTCCTTCATTCCTTTCTCAACATGCACTTCTAGTATTTTGATCTCATTTAGCACTTTTTTCCCTTTACATTTGGAGCACTTATCTTTTTCATTTATTGTTTCACCTTGCCCTTGGCAAGTAGGACAACGGGTTTGAAATTGGCGAGTCATATTAGGTCCTATCTGCTGGTAAGAAACTTTGATACCTTGACCATGACAATCGCGACAGCATACTACTGATCCTGGCTTACCACCCACTCCTTTGCATGGGCCACAGATAACATTTTTACTTAATTGTAACTTTGCCGTTTTACCAACATACATATCTTCCAAAGAGACTTTCAATGGATGTATAGTATCTTCCCCACGAGCCCGACCTCTCCCCCTGCCGCCACCCCCCATACCAAATATGTCACTAAAAAAGTGACCCAAGAAATCTTCAGGCGGGAAGCCTCCACCTTGGCCACCCTCCTGTAATCCTTTTAACCCGAATTTATCATAGGTTTGTCTTTTTTTCGGATCAGATAAAACTTCATAGGCATAGCTTATTTCTTTAAATCTATCACCAGCTGCCGGATTTTTATCAGGATGATACTCTTTCGCAAGTTTGTGATAGTTCTGAAATGGTAAAAAATAAATTCACATTTGGGTAGCATTGATCGAATGATTCAAGCACGCTTGACAAAGGCGACTGAAGTTCATATTGTCAATACAAAATCACTACCTATGTAACAAAGGAAGTACTTACTCGTTTTATTTCAGATTCGCTTGCAGTTCTCGAAACACCTAATATTTCATACAATTTATTATCAGCCATTTTAATGTAGACTAATTATTAGAAAAGGGAGTAACTTCGTCGCAGCTGATGGCTGATGCGAAACGAAAAGAAAGAAATAATCTACCACAGACTATATAATTTTTAAAGCTAAGCATGCACTTTTAAACAATCCATGCTTTGATGATGCAATTAATGTTTGAATCATATTATACGCCTAAATTATTTACGTTGATTTTTAACACAAATGTGTATTATTTTAATAAACACTCTATTTATTTAATTTTACATTGCACAAACAAAAAAATCCTTTGGTAGCCTTACTGGTAGCTGAATTATAAAATTTGTGCAAGACATTTTTTTATAACTTATACTTATTAAGTTGTTAAAAAAATTGTATTTAAAAAAATATATTTAAAATATTTATTGAGCATTAGAGAGAATGAATGTAATTCGATTCCTAGCGGTTAGTCGCAATTAGCCATGAAATTATTTTTATTCTTTGTAGTTAATTATCATAGGACACAAAAAAAAATACATACAACTTATCTGAAGTATATACAACAAAAATGGAATGTTTTTTAAAACGAGAATGTCAGTATTTTAATTAAACTTATTTTTAGTATTTTTGAAGGTCAGGCGTTGGAGCGAGTACATTATACACTCGACCTTGGAATGTGAACCCTCTCGCACTCCGATTTACGTCCATCCTGAGGATGGAAAAGTGCTATGAGATCGCACTTATCGCACTCGTTTTTCTCGTTCAGGACTTACAAAGGCATTAGATCACGCTTGTCCCATCTTCGGATCTCGCTGTCTCAAAAATCGTCGTAGAGAGCGTTTTGAGGTGATTAGTGATTGAATCGATATCGAAGTCTTTATGAAGGTTGTGTAAGGCACATTTTACTCCGCCCACACAACATCACATGTAGTCTTCTAGTACGAACGCTGCTCTATTTTGGACTGTTTTAATGTGAGAATAAAACTTTATTTTACTATCCAGTGTGACTCCTAGGTGTTTAATTTCGAATTTCCACGATGCATTGGTCAAAAAGAGGTATGTCTCCTGGTATTCTCCCAATTCCATTTGATGAAGGTGGTGTTGTGAGTGAAATGTAGGTACTGTTTCACTTTTGTCGGGTTTACCTCGATTCTCGATTTCCTAAACCAGTCACTTAGTGCGTTAGAGGCGCATTGAAGATGTCCCGTCATTACCGCCATCAAAAAGCCGAACTAGCGGCTTTGTCAGTCAAATTCGTAATGTCATTTGTGAACATCGAATGAATATTGGGGATAGTGTAGTGCCCTGATAGACCGTCGGGACGACAAACTGCTTTCGACTCGGCAGTGGAAAGTACGATTTCTCAAGTAGTCTGATAGGATGTCTGTCTGACAATAAGTGCACAACTCTGAATCCGATTAGTATCTGTTCAACCATAAATATGCCCTTGATTCTCTTTAGAATAACTCTTAGACCTTACCGAGAGTGTTCAGTAAACCGATGGGTCGATAGCTCGTAAGCTAATACCTAGGTTTCCCTGGCTGTAGGATACCTATTACTATTCTTTCTTTACTAGACTTCTTGATCGGGAAAGGAGAAACCTGCCAGAAGGGAGTTAATTATTAGCACTAGTAGAGTTGTAATAGAAGTGCAGAAGATTTTTAGAAGGTGACTAAACTGATTTACTCGAACTTGTCAGAGAGTCAGAGAACTTATCTATTTTTATAATGTCAAAAATAATAGCGACATTTGATTATAAAAAAAATATATCTCTCCGCTAAGTGTCCTTGAAAAATGTACGCACACACTTACACAATCGACAAAAACACCAAGCCCGTGCACTAATGGCTTAGCGAGGGTATTCTAATAGATGCGCTACGCGCACCTTCTCCCCCCGCCTCAATGGGCGTCGCAGGGACTAGGGGGGGGTCTCAGTACCCCGAGAACCCCCTCTAGGTGTTGGAGGCCCGCATAGGCGGGCCGACCGTCAGGGCGTCACGGTAGCATGCGCAAGCGATCCCGTGGCGCCCGCCAAAAGACGGAGAGGGTACCGCTGGTTTTTTAGTGGGTAAACCCGGCGTACCTGGGCGCACTCGGCGTCCAGGGCTCCGGGGAGTCCCACATACCCCCCCACTTTCCATCACGTGGGGGAAGCGCGTAACGCGTTTTTCCAGCGAAAAAAAAAAGGTATTCTAATAGATGGCGCCAACGGAGCGCAAATAAGATCAATTATAAATTTCAAAAAAAATAGATAGGACATTAGAATTATTTTTAAATTTTTTAAGTGTTGCTTGAAAAAATATTATAATATAAAACTGATTTAAATGTACTTCAAATATTTTATTTATAATATTATTATTAATACAAAAAAAACTTAAGACATTTTAACCTTTTTGTATGATTTGTATTATACCACAATTAGTTGTCATACTAAATATTAAAACATACCGATTTTTAACTTTTTATAGAAGTTTAATAATCTATACATATATTAACAAAACCTTAACTGATCGAAATCTGTACAAGGAAGATATTAGAGAAAAAATAACAGGGGGTATTTATTTACACAAATAGACCAATTAAAAATGATTTTTAAAATTTTTGTGTGTTTGTCTGTTTATCTGTTCGTTTGTTACTGTACTGTAAAAACCTTAGAATAAAGTATAGCGTGGTGTTTGTTTGTTTTATTAATATCAGTTCATAAATAAAAAGATACATCAATTTAAAAAAAAAAACAACATCTAGACTTTTTATTTAAAAAATCGTCTTGTTGACTTGGTTGAAACGTTGGTTATCTATAGTCTATAAAACCGTAATAAGTAAAAGTTAATGTGTACAAAGTAAAAATATATGTATATTCGGAGATTCAGAAATTACCAACAAATTCCAATGTAAGTTGAGCTCTTATGGATTTAGTCAGACATATTAAATAGGGTCAGCTTAGGTTGGATTTTTTGGTTTGGTTAATTTAATAAATTAGTTATATACATACATACTCACTGCATACATACTCTGTCCAATTAATTATAAAGCTTTTTCAGGTTTACGTTTACACCAAATTAATTTGTTATAAAATGTTTTTCAGTTATTTGTTTTTTAAAATCCAAGTAACGTGTGGAGGATGGTATTTCATATTAATATTTTTCCTCATAATTTTTACGTTCTTTTTTATCTTCATCTTTTCTTTCACTTTTGATTTTGTTTTCGCTTTTAACTTTATTTTCGTTTTCACTGTTTTCTATATTTCCTTCTTTATTTTTTATGTATGGCTCACGAATTTTCATATTCCTTGACGTTCAAAATATCTCAGGTAATGTACAATCGAAAAAATATATTTTTTTAATTTTCATTCGATTCTTTTTTCAAAAGTCATCATCTCGTTGAATTATTTCCGTTTTTAGGTTTTCTTTTTCATTCCCCAGGCGGCAATCAGGCTTATTTAAATAATATTTTAAATTACTTACATCTTAACCGATGATTTCGTGTTAAAACCCAGGCATTTTCATGTGCTTAATTTGTGTTTATAATTCATCTTGTGTTCGGCGGTGCAGGAAAACATCGTGAGGAAACCTGCATGTGTCTAATTTCAACGAAATTCTGCCACATTTGTATTCCACCGACCAGCATTGGGGCAGCGTGGTTGAATATGCTCCAAACCTTCTCGTCAATAGGAGAGGAGGCCTGCTGGGGTAACAGCAGTCGGAAATTTTCAGGTAGCTAATGTAATGTAAAAACGTACAAATGCCAATATTATATTGGCTTGTTCTTTAGGACGAGATAGGTAACTGCATTTTTTATTTTATGTAACAACTTCACTTTATTTATTTTTATTAATAAAATTCATTCATACATAACTATAATTCCTATTTATAGGAAACAAAATCGATAACACACTCTTATGCAATAAAAATAGCTTCCGTGTTAATGCTTTCAACTTTCTTACTTCTGTAAAAGATAAAAATATGTTAATAATTATATTTTAATCATTATAGAAGTATTTAAGAAGTATATATATATCTAAATATATCTTGTAGTACTTTTAATAAAAAATATAATACTGCGTCCGAATCCTGGGGATCGAATAATAATTAATCTACAATTAAAACTATAAAAACAATTAATATTTCGACGATGATGATGATGATGACCAAGATGCGGCGAAAAGATCGATACGTCTGTAAGTATAGGCTCCGTGCGCATCGCATGTGGCGCCGCCCTCGCGGATTAATCGGAAAGTTAGTAGATGCCCGTGTGGCCATGTGGTGGTAACAGTCGTTCGGAGTGAGCTCGTGCATACGGATTGAACTTTTGAAAATACGTAAAAATATCAGAAAATAATGCCTGCCAAAAGATATTGTTGTGTTATTGGGTGCAAAAACTCCGAACAAAATAGAAAAATAGTTAAAAAGCCAAGCAACAAAGAAATTGATCCTTTGAAATATTCAGTGTTCACTGGATACAAAAAAATATCGAATGGTTCATTAATTTATAGTTATGAACAAAACAACACAAAAAAATTGTTTTTAATCACACAACGACCCCAGCACCAGTGCCATACATCATTCTTTCGAAAATGAAAGACCAAAGCATAAATTTATAGTGCAAGAGGCTAGTGAAATTCCTACGAAACTAGAATCTACAATTACTCTAGAAATATTTATTTAGTTTGAATATACGATCCTGCATATTTGCTTCAACGAGTTTTTATCCTTATACAAGTAACTGTAAAAATTAATGATTTAGTGTCGTTTGCATCAGATCTTAATAATACAATTTACAATAAAAAAAAAAATTTCATATACCTTCAACGTAACATCGTACCAGGGCACGCTAGTGCTAATGCCCTGTCCTACCCACTAAAACCATCCTCGGGTTTCCACCATGCCGCCGAGTGGTGAGGCCACGGGATCGCCAAGGGCATGCAACCGCGACCCCACTAGCGGCAGCCGTCGTAAGGCGGCTGAATATTCATGGAAAACGCGCCTAGTGCGCGCCTTCCCCCTCATCCTCCACGTGGAAATGTGGCTAACTCCCCCGAGTCCGCCACTGGAGGCTGGGCGTCAACGAAACTGACGCCATGCGGCGGATAAGATGGTAGGCTCCGCCGCTGACCGCCGGTGTAAAACACCTGGGAGGCTCGAGTAGCGAGCCCTCCCACTCCCTCCTAGCCAACGAGGCCACATGGTCCGCCCTGACGCCGATCAGGGACGTACCAGGAGCAGCCCCGCGGCATCCCTCCCGCCAGTCTTAGCCGTGGCTGACGAGCAAGCTCAAGCCTCCCCGTTGCCCAGGGTACACCACGAGGAAGTGACTGACATGTACCCCATGTTGGAGACATGCCTGCTTTCAAATAGTTTTTTACCTAAAATTCAATTCAATAATAAGCGACAACACATTCACTTGGAAGGGTTGGATTTCTAATTTTTTTTGGTACATTACTTACCTTTTGATATTGATTTTGCACGAAAAAAATGTATTGTATTGATTGAAAACCACTTTGGATTATCGTCGAGGTCATAACGTTAATTATTTTCGATTAATAATGACTTGGAAGTACCTATGAATCATATACTACTTGGGAAGGCGCAAGTCAGCTGGGCATCTACGAATTGTCACCACTGTTCCGCGAGATGGCGTAACAGTAGGCGCATCGTGATACGCACGGGGCCTATAGCATTAGGCCTTGGCCGGCAATGTTGCGAGAGACGATTACGCACACATGTGTACGAATTTTGTTCAAAAATAATAGTATCTGATATAAAAAAAAATATTGGTTGTACTAAAAAAATGAAACACTATTACACGTTACACATGTTAATGTTTTGCTTGTAGAATAATCTGACAAAAAAACAAATGAATTATTGCATGTATATAAGTATAGTTTTTATTTGTTAAAAGTTTTTTTAGAGGTAACTCAGTGATTTTTTTTATCGCTGTGGTATATATGGTTGCGGGAAGATAAATTAGCCGCATAGCGTTATAATATTCACCGATTTTTAAAACATTTGATAAAATATAAATTTGTGGTGTGGTTTTGTGTAAAGCTCAGAATTTAAGATAAAATAAACATAAACTTTAAGATAAAATTTTAGAAACCATAAAATATGAAACGGTTGTGAAATAATGAGTTTGGCAGGTATATAACGGCAAGTAAATTTTAAATTGAATCTGATTACGTTTTAAAGTACGAGAATACCAGTAGGATTTTTCGTAAAGATCGATTTCATTCGCACACTTTATGGTGGTTGGTCTATTACGCTTGTATAATTTTTTACACATGAGGCACATTTTTATTTGACACATGAAGCTTTGCTAACGGTATTTTCGTGCAACGTCGAGTGCAAGATGAATTATAAAATTACGCGCATAAAATTTTGTGTTGCTTGCCCCGATTCGAATCTGCAATTTTCGGTGAAGATACACGAGTTCAAACCACTGGGCCATTTCAATGAATAATACGTAGGTGCAGTAACGTACTATTAATTAGGTATCATTATGCTCTATTATATAACAAAACTGCGAGTGGTGTCACACTTCATACAAAATTTCTACCGTCACCTTCCATGTAAGAAGTCTAACATTTGCTTTGTGATATGGTATGGCGCATTAACGTCCAATGTTCCTCCGTGCATATTTATGACATTAGCTATGTGTATATGTGAAAGTTCGCCCCAAGCGTCTCGTGGTCACGTCACATGCAAAGGAAATACACACAGTTTTACTTATGACAACTGATAAATATTACCTCATCGAACTATATGCGTCGTTTGGTAACTTTGACACAGATCTAAAGAAAAATATACTACCATTGTTGACAAATCAAACAACACATGTAAGAAAGTGTATGTATATATAAGATAGAACAGTTCAAGAAAATTCTGAATAAATATTTACTTCCGCACTTGGGACATTAAAAATTATCTAATACCTACCTACGTAATATAAAACAAATTAAAAAGCAATTAATTTTCCACTAAATGAGAATTATTAAGAATATATAATAATAAGAATAATATTAAGAAGCTTTAAATATACATATTTACCATTTATTAAAAAACATTTTTATTTTATTTTGCTGCACGCCCCAAATAATGTTCCACGCTGTTTTAGCACATGAATTTTAATATTTTTTAACCTACTGCCCAGAATAAACTATCTAAGCGACAATTATTACTTACAGAGAACACTGTTTAATACTGCATAATAAATTAAATAAAGTTATTGTTTATTTCAGTCTCATTTATATTTGAAACTAATATAATATAGTATTTGAAAAGATTGGACTTTTGAAGATTGTGTCAACTGTTTTTTTTGTTTCTTTTTTTACCCTGGAAGCCTATAAGAATGAAGCTTCAAAAGAATTAGGTACTTTGTGCAATATCCGATAAAAGGCCTTAGACTCAACTTTTTCCCTCTCGTCAATGCTTCAACTAAATTAGACAATCACTGACAGAGCATTCCTGAAGGAAATCGTACTAGCGATCACATGCCGGCTGGTGCTCTAAGAATGTAGCAAAAGCTGGAAGTTTATAAATGGACTTCATTATTTTGGAGAACAATTGAGTAAAGGCTACAGATATATGTAGGTCTAGCCATTAGTTTACAAATATAAAATGAAACCTCTCAGAGTATTCTAATCATAAAATTAGACGGGTCTGTAAGCTTGCCTATTTTTATGGATCGGGTACGCTAATGCAGAATTCTAGGACTTCAGGACGACGACAATTGCTTATAACTGATTGATTATTATCATAACAAACAAGGTGAATTTGCAAAAATATGGTTTGAATGGTTTTATATTTTATAGTATTAGACAGCTTATGTTTTAAATACGTTTGTGTAAAAGGTCTTCAATCTTATGATTATTCTGAAAGTTACAGGACATTTCATTTTAACAGAAGGCTTTGGCTCATTTGGTTTGAGATATTTTCGTGGCCTCTATATAGCCTCAATTGCTCAATGGATCAAAAAACATTTTAAACACAATTTGCTTTTCTCAATAGGAAAGAAAAAAATGTACATCATGTCAGTTATTTAACCCTATTAAAGTTTGAAATAAGCAATAAACTTATAACAGTTATGAGTTTAGATGTATTTAAGGAATTTGTTCAAACTCCGTCCAAGAAGAATGCTCTCTCTTTATTTTCAATTCACGGAACGTGCTCCCATATTGATGACTAGAATAGCTGTTCGAGGAGAGTTGTACGTCCATCGAAGGTTCAGCTGCGCCACCGTACGCCGGGGGCTGCTGTAATTTATACGGTTTGTCGGGGTAATGATTTAAACGGAGTCTAGTTTTTCTCTTTTGATTTGTGAAGTCCCTTGTGTAATAAAAAAATCATTCATACATAATTGTGTGTACACTGACTGTTTCCAATGGGTATCATTTTTAATGTAATATTAGAAAAAATATTTTAAATCATGTGCATAAATATTATTTAAAATATATAATTATCAAGTAAAGAGATAGGAGAATGAAAAAAGGCCTTTTTTTCTAAATGTATGTGAATTTTTTTTAAAAAAAAAAAAAGGTTACAAAGATTTTTTTATAAATCCATTAATCAGGAATAGTAACAGATATTTGTTAGTTACTTTTATTTATTTAAAATGATATAATTGAACGAATCTGTTTTTTAAGCAGATATGGTAATAACTCACCTATTGATTAAGGTCATTATCATTTCGCAATTTTTCAGATGAGAGGCTAAAATTGCACAGATCAGTCCATGTTAAATTAACGACATGCATAGTGACGTTCGTGCTTACAAAATTTCTGAGTGTACGTGAGACGTCGAAGAGTCAAGACTACTGACAAAGTACAAATTAGATTATATTTGTTAAGTTTATTTTATTAAAAATTATAAGTACATCTATTCTTATTTTTAATAATTTTATGTAGGCGTAGTAAATAAATAGCCAAGTATAATATAAAAAAAATTACATTTATTAAATAAAATACACATTTTTATCATAAAAATGATGTAGAATCTGTCAACTCAAACTAGTGCTCTCCGATTGTACACCACAAACAATAATACAGAAATCATAGGATTAAACAAAAAAAAAAATAATAGGAATAATTCTCAAAACAAAAGTATAACCAATTATTTATGTGTGTACAATTCGCGGACTTATGGCTAATTAGCTATCTCTACCAGGCAACCCAATCTGAGAGAGATTTTTTAAAACCATTGGAGTAGGTGGTGCAGTCATAAACTTACGTACAAATATTTACACACTGATACTTACACTTAATATATATATATATAAATATTATATATATATATTATACACTGATAAATATTTAAGATAATAAAATGTAAAATTATTACTTAGGTAATAGTTTTTAAAAGCATTTTTAAAAGTTAAAATTGTTTTAATTCTCCATACAAAATTAACTTAAAACATAAATCCGTTTCCATTGTCATACTATTCCAGTTCACTCACGTTTCAATTTTTTTTTAAAGTGTTGTCTGTAGGCAAGCGCGTAGGCCCTAAGGAGACTAATCTAAGGAGCTTAGCTTGGGATTTAAAAGCGTTAAAGTCTTTACTAATTTACTTTTAAAATTAAACGCTTAAAAATAAATGTAAGAGGATTCAATTGGGTTGAGGTCAATGATAATTTACAACTGTTCTTGAAATAAATACCAATACAAGTGTACAATTATACTGGTTGTACTGATATATAAATTTGAATAAATACCCCTTTAGATAAAATGATAGGTTTCCTAATGTCTGGTTCTCTTAGGACGGCGGCGACGTATATGATATAAGAGTGTACATCATACTTAACCAATTTAATAATTGTTATTCCTTGTCTGCTATAATTACATATACGTGGGGAGGAGGAGTTAAGGTAGAGAGTAAGAGAGGTAAGAGAAACAATGTTTTTAAATGTTTTTTTTTTTTTAATATAGTTAGCAAACGAGGATGAAAAGTAACTATCACCGCCCATGGACATCTGCAACACCGGGGGTCTTGCAGGCGACCTTTAAAAATGTGTACGTTCTTTTCTTGAAGGTTCCCAAGTTGTATTCTGTGGTGCGAGGCAGAAAATGACTTAAAAATCACGATGTTGTAGTTTTTGGACTGGATGGAGGAGACTTGAAATTTTGACGCGATATCCGAAGGTAAAATTCGGTAAAACAGCCGGGATTAATCCAAACAATTCCTCGGACATCCCCCGTGAAAAATGCTGTAGATGATGTATAGTGATCAAGCAAGTCGGAAAGGGCTTGATCGTTGATAATTCGAACCTCTCAGCGTTATATACGGTCAAATGGAAGAACCTAGTATTGGGGAGCATCCGCCCAGAGGTGAGATGTATTCCGTGTGAGGCCAACTTTGCGCCTTTTACCTTTTTAGGCGATGGACCGACGTGATGTACCGTTTTGCCTCGCTGAGGCCAATTTGGCTTTACCTTCCAAGCAACCGCGGCACTGAACGAGATTCGAAACATTAGGGATGCCCAGGCAGTCCTCCAAATTTTGGGGCGTCAATTTTGCGCTCGTCACTGTTCAGGCCAAGCGGAGCAGGCATCATAAGGCAACCCCGTGCACCCTAGTGTGGACTTCTGCAACTTTAGAGGGCTCAACTCCAACTTGCTCTGCCTTACTGAGACCCAGATATCCGCTCTCGACGCCTTGGTAGCCTTGAAGGCCTATCGATTATTTAGCTGCGCGTAGATTGCGATAAACATCGGCAAATATACGCGTGCTTTTATAATACCATAGCGCTAATAACGAAATCGACCGACTGGTTGAGCACGTACAAATAGATATAGGTAGTAAACATGTGTCCATGATCCTCCACATCCGGTATTCGCGTTGGCGTCAGATCATATGCTAAAGTGAAGTCAACAACAGATCTACCCGCATGATCGGTAGTGGGGGAGTCAAGCCATTCAGCGTGGTGGGCATTAAAATCACCAAGAATTACAATCTCTGTAGATGAAATCTGTTGAAGCACGGAATGTGTAGCTAGTTGGACGTGCTCAATCAGTCTGTCGGTTTCGGCATTACCTCTATGAAGCCATGAACAGTGATCCATCACTGTTCAGGTGGTGTACCTCCTGAGCATGGGTGCCTAAGAAGGATTCTTCACAGCAATCGCTGATGGTACCCGCGTGGGGTAATGAAACTAAATTCTGCACAACCATCATGTTTTAGGGGGGAGACGGATCGGGCCTTCAGGAATCTCACATACGGTACGAAACACGGCAGCTTAGCTACCACTTTACGCCGATATTTAGTGAGACAGTGGTTCTTCCCCGGGCGTGCCGGCCCATTCGGCTGCAACCCGAAGGTATGCAGCGTTGCACTGCCACTAGTATAACTAGTATACTAGACAAAATATGAATTTGACTTTAACAAAATTAAATAAATTATTTTATTTATTTATTACGTTTTCGTAAATTGTCTATTTTTGAAGGTTTGTCAATTTTACAAACAGATTGCGCTCGTATTAAATTAAAATGTGATATTAAAGAAATAGTGGCAATCTAAAAATAAGTTGACCTAATGTGAAAGTTGTACGAAAATATCAAATAAGAAGTTTTTTAGTAAATATATTAATAATATACAGACAAAAAATAACTTTCGACTTGATATCGTATGAATTTTAAAATAAATTAAGTTTCTGTGCTGCCTAGCGAAGATCTTGAAAATGATACATTCTAAATCGCACGTTTTATTATACCTATGTAGGAACTTGCCTCGGTTGTATTGCAATAACATTACTTGGATGATTTCATAGTCATCACTATTACGGTAGAACTTTAAAAAGATGATGCAATAGTGTAAATGTCAAAAACTATAATAGCAGTAGTATTTCAATAAATTAATGAGAATTGAGAACGGGGGCCTTTGATTATATTTAAATTACCATTTTTAGTATTTTTCTCGTGACTGAAGCAAATCCTATACATTTTTAACTTATATAGTTTTCACTTTCTAGTATATATGCATAATTTATTACCTATCTGTTATTATGTGTTGTTATTAACTTTTAAATTACGTCACAAATATAATTCATTGGTAGAGGTCGGTAGTATAATTATCAATTGCCTCATTCGTCTTAATATGAGATCTATTCAACATTTTTCAATATCTATATTCTTAACCCTTATACAAAGTTTTAGTAATAAAATTCTTCTACGGAAAATGTCATATATATATTGTCTCAGAACAAAATAGGGCCTTTTTTTCTCGCTGAAAAAACGCGTTACGCGCTTCCCCCACGGATGCAAGTGGGAGCTGTGTGGGACTCGCCAGTGTCCTGGCCGCCGAGTGCACCCCGGAACATTGGAATACCCACTAAAAAACCAGCGGTAATCTCTCCGGCTTTCGGCGGGCGCCACGGGATCGCTTATGCATGCTACCGTGACGGCCTCCAACACCTAGAGGTTCTCGGACTGAGACCTCCCCTGCGACGCCTATTGAGGCGAGGTGAGAAGGTGCGCGTAGCGTTGTCTCCTCCTCCTCGGCCTTCTTCGGCGGATTTCCGGAAGTTAAACAGTACTGCGAAGGTTACAGAAATAAATTACCTAGGTCACCTATTGACTTCTGACCTCAGGGACGATGATGACATAGAAGGGAAACGATGGGCGCTGGCAGTAAGGACTAATTTGATAGACCGCAGGTTTGAACGCGGTCTAAAAATGCTAAAACTTCTCTGTTCAGATCATACAGTACTTCTTTCTATGCATGAGTAGAGCCTGTGGGCTCATCATACCCAAAAATCGTACAGCGCCCTTCGGGTACAATATAACAATTCGTTCAGGGTGCTGATGGGGCTGCCGCGACTTTGTACATCGGGAATGTTTGCGGAATATCGGCTCGATTGTTTTTATGCCACTATAATGTATATTTAAAAGATGCGCAACCCTAATGCGTAAAGTCAGTGGCAGCACTAACAGCATACTTTACATGATCTCCAGCAGACTTGACTGCTTGCTGCAATGTTGTGCAATATCTATCGAAATGGCGCAGCAGTGATTATTAAGATTTTTTTTCTTTCTTTGGTATTATTTATTGTACTAACACTAGGATAAGATAATTTTTGAATATAATAAGTTGTAATAATAATAAGTTACTAACAAAATGGACACATAGTCTGAAATAAAAGATTGATTATTATTAATAATCCAATCAATATAATTTGAAAAAATCACAGACATAAGTACTGTTCGGTTAGTTTATTTTTGTAATTTTCATAGTCTTATGTCCTATGTATTGTTATGGGTTAATGCCGCAGGTATTGAAACTGTATTTATTCTGCAGAAAAGAGCTTTCCGAACTATTCATCATATTAGTACTAGAACATCATTACGTGAAAAATTTAAAGAATTATGTTTATTAACGGGTGCTTCAAAATATTTTTATGATGATATAACGTTTTAATATACAAAAACATTCCATTAAAACTGATGTACATACTATTAATATAAGTAATAAACTTAAACTTCCCCCGCTTTCCGCTTGCATACGGTACAGAGAACGTTTTTGGGCAATAGTTTACGCATATATAGTAATATACCGGAAACTATATACTTAATCAAGTTACCATTTAACAAATTTAAAAAGTTAAGATTAAATTAATCAGTAATTGTTATTATTCATTAAAATAATACTTTTAGGTAATAACGCCTAGATATAGTTTCGGATTCCATCATAGTACTGATTTACCATTAATTGAAAATAACATAATTTTAAATTTGTTTAATGCAATAGTGTAAGTTTTGATTGAAGCGAGGTTCTTGTCGTTTCTTCTCGCTAGCGGCTGCTATCCGAAACTGTGGTAGAGTTGAAATATTTATAAAAATACTTTATTGTAAAGTTTACTTGAACAAAACACATTTGATTTGAAACTATCAGGTATTATTGTCCTCTTCTCTGTCTGCTTTTATCGAGCTATTTGAAATGAAGACAAAAAAATGCTTGTATGATATAACATTTGTTACAAAGATGTATTCATGTCATTCTATTAAAACTCATATTTTATTATTTTTGTAATGATAACTAATTGCTGTGTATGGTAATTATTTAAATTTAACTATTACCTAATACAGACGAATAAATTTAAATGAAATTAACTAAAAATCTGTTTAAATCAATGCCTTGACTTTCACTTCCAAAGTTCCAATCCAAGATGATCTGTCGCATCTAACGCACATTCTTCATTTTACTACTCAAAAAGTAATCTTATAGTCTTAAGTCGTTCTCTAACAATAGTAATAAAAGCTATTTTGTTTATATTATTACATCATAATTAAATATATAAATTATATACCAGAACGATGGCAGTGGTTAAAACATTGGTAAAACCGGATTCCCGTACTCCGGTATTACAAATGTTCTAACCGAAACACTGGGTGTTCATGTGCCCATCTATTGTGTATTATTGACTGTCTCTGACTTACTTGTAAGGCTGTTTGATACCAAGCTTTAAACCTCTAGTAAGGCTACAAAATAGTTAATTGAGTTTGTCAATCTTAGGATCACATCAAAAGCTGATAATTAGAGTGTCTACACTACCGTGAATATGAGGATTAGGAAATAAAGTTTGCCGCGCAGTTGTCTAGTCTCTCTTAACAATAGCCGCCGTTGTCCAATCGGTGTAGACGACATTGTTAAATAATTTCATTAATTCGGCTTAAAGGAAAACATCTTTAGGAAACCTGTATACGTAAAAATTCTGCCACTGACTTGGAATAGAGCAGCGTGGGGGATTTAACTACAAATCTGAAACAAAAATATTTGTTATTGTAAAGTTAAGTTGATGCACGATAAGTTATGCAAAATTATAAAATGAACTTATGCTGGTAAACCTACTCAAAGTACAGGGATATTATTGATAAATTAGTTCTTTCAAAATATGCCCCAAGGATTTCGCTACACACAGTACCTGACTAGATACTGTGCGTAACGAAATAAAATAACATAAATAGAATACTCTGCACCTAATTTTGTGGACAGACAATACATTATGATATGTCCTTGGTTAGTCTCTTTGACGTCGGTCGCCGTGGCCAACACGATCAGGAGGATATCATCATCAACATCTCTCGGATAGAACAGCTTTAGTTTCTTTATAATAATATATAGATCAATCTTGTATAAGTACCTAATTTAAAGAGCGACACGACGTAATCTATCCTACATGAACACACTATAATTATTATTATTAATGTAGTGCAGATTGATAGACTTTAAGAGGAGGTTATTTATCAAACTTTAATTATTAATTCTCTGATGGAAATACTGCTATAATATTTTGCAGAACACATTCACGATGTCTTTAATATGTTTTCTAGTCAAAATATGGTCTTCCAAAACAAGCAACTTTCTTCTTCAGTAAACCTATATAATTCTGCGTGTATTACCAAAAACTTACATGGCTAAATCGAATTAGGTAAGTCCTGCAGTTTGTCTTTTGGAATTTGATAACTTTACTATATCACTTTAGTATTGTTTACTAAAGTGTCAAAATAGTGTTCCGTCATTTCTTAGGTTCTTCTAGGAGTACGTATGATATAGATGGAGTTTAAAGCAAGAAAGATCGACAACGTATATTTATAATTAATTTCAAAATTATATTATTATGATTCTATTACAGTATTTTAAATATCAAATGATTATTTATCAATTTTATTTAATGTTGTGATGCCAAAAATGTCCTTAAATTATTAATAAGTATTTTGCCGATGAACTTGTAGGTCACAGAAATCACGAAAAGTAAATTAACCTTGATAGATGATGGCTGCATCTTTTATACTAGCCATCGTTAAGTACTAGTATGAAGATAATATAAAGTCTCGACCGGATGTAGTCGACATATAAATATTTTACTTACAAAAAAAATATAATTTTATATTTTATATTTTCATACACTGTAAAATAAACGTGTCATAGTTATGTTATAGGGATATAAAATAATATAGGTTCTATATAACCCGTCGACATGTAAAATTGCTGTATAAAGACGCATAATATCACAGTAATATACTAATTGTTTTTGATAAAATACCGTTATAAGTAAACAAATCAAATCAATTTTATTGGAGTAATCTTCATACTGAAGCGTTTTTGAATCCTCAATATTTAAATTCGGAGCAGCAGCCTCCAGCGAGAAGAAACGGCAAAAAAACTCGCATAGGTAGTTGCTTTTTTCAAATAAACAGATTTACACTGCTGTTTTTTACAATAATTAATGTCCTGTGATGGAACTCGAGCCTAGGTCCAAGCGTTTTTTTCTAAAAAGTATTATTTTAAGGAATAATAAGATTTATTTATTAATTTAGTCTTAATAAACTTTTTAAATTTAGTAAATGGTAAATTGATTATATTTCCCGGTATCTTATTATACATACATGCGTATACCAATGCCCAAAAATGTTTTCTGTACCGTATGCAAACGGAATGTAGTGATTACAAGTTTATTCTTATTTCTTGTATTAAGAATGCGTATATACCAGCTTTTATGGAATATTTTTGTATAATCTTCTGTATAAACATTATATTTATGCAGAAAAATAATAAACCTATTTCTTTAAATTTTTCGCATAATGATGTCACACACAATTCGGTATTGCTGTTTAGCGATATTATGATATATGTACTATGAGTGGGTTGTACCTAATGGGCTTACACGAATCCCTATCACCCAGTATTTAATTATGAATATATGTTTCATATGTAATCAAACTTATTAAAAAATCTCGGTTTTAAATCCGGTTGAGCACAACTGACTTTTCCTGTGCTTAATTTGTATTTATAATTAATGTCAATGCTCGACGGTAATAAATGGAATTTTTTCCCACCTATGCTTATTATAATCATTATTTATGTTCAATTCACAGTGGACAGCAGGAGTCGGATTATGCTCTAAAACTTTTCTCCGAGGAATGGTGGCCTCTGTGTAGCAGATAAATTGCTTATACGCCTATAAGCAATTTATAGACGTATAAATTGCTTGTATAATTATACATGTAAATTTAAAAACCTCTTTATTCTAAGAATGCTTACATAAAAAAGTTTGGCCTGAGAATAATAAACATTCTTTATAGTATTAGTAGTGTATTTTCCCGTGACTACATTGTTAGTTTTGCACTAAATTATTTTTTTCGAAAAATATCCTAAAAAATGACTTCAAAATATGTCTTAATGTTTTTAACATGAAATTAAAATTTACTGGTGGCAAATCTATTATAGCTACTATTGGCAACTATTAGCCATTATTGGAAGAATTAACTTTGCGTAGACGGAATCCTGGTGTTACAAATTGTCACTGTTTCTATCAAAATAATGTATCTCATTGTGGATTAGTAATTATAATGTTTTTTTTAACTTTGCCGTTTCATTTTTTCACAAATGATTTGAATTGATCAAATCATTTATGAAAAAATACATTGGTAAAGAAGGCATATTTTTCGATACAAGATTATATAAATGATAAAAAGCGTGGAGTTAATGCTTATTGATATATATAATTGTATTTAACTAACATAACTGTATGTTTAGATGTTAAAAAAGAGTAACTACTAAGTTTCTTGCCGGTTCTTCTCGGTAGAATCTACATTCCGAATAGGTAGTATCTAGCTTAATTAAAATAGTTTGTTAAATGACGATTCAAAAGTGCTTGTAAAAGCCTACTTGAATAAAGTATATTTCGATTTTGATTTTTGATTTTGTTGAAAATATACTGAGATGCCACCACCGCCTGGCATGCCATCTTTAATACCGATCTCTTTGATGGTAAATAACAATAATCATTAGATTTAATACAGTTTTTATGTCTGCAACGGGATCAAAGAAATATATTATGTTTATATGTAGATAGCATAGGATACGATACGATGAAAATACCCAAAGTACCTTTTTTTTTTTTTTTTTTTTTTTTTTTTTTTTTTTTTTTTTTTTTTTTTTTTTTTTTTTTTTTTTTTCGCTGGAAAAACGCGTTACGCGTTTCCCCCACGTGGAAGTGGGGGGGTATGTGGGACTCGCCGGTGCCCAAGATGTTAGCGGCACACCGGAATACCCACTAAAAAACCAGCGGTACCCTCTCCGTCTCATCGGTAGGCGCCACGGGATCGCTTTCGCATACTACCGTGACGCCCTGACGGTCGGCCCACCTATGCGGGCCTCCAATTCCTAGGGGGGATTCCCAGGGTACTGAGAACCCTCCTAGCTCCTGTGACGCCTATTGAGGCGGGGGGAGAAGGTGCGCGTAGCGTTGTTTCCTCCTCCCCGGTCTTCTTCGGCGGATCGGGTCTGCAGCAGCGTCCACCTCCCGCTCCCGTTCCGCTGCCTCCTTCTGCGACATAACGTTTTCGCAGAAGGAGCGCATTTCTGACCAGCACGCCTCGCTACCGAGCATTGCGTTGATGACGCTCGGCAGCGAGAGGTCTCCGCCCAAACACGCCACCAGGGAATGCCTCTGGGGCCCCCACGCAGCACACTCAGTCAGGGTGTGGTACGCCGTGTCCACTGACGCGCCACACTGATGGCAGGAGGGTGACACCTCCCGCCGCGCTATCCCGTGCAGGTACTTACCGAAGCATCCGTGCCCGGAAAGTACCTGCGTCATCCTGAACGTGAGCGTGCCACGCTTTCTCTTGACCCAGCGACTCAAGTGGGGACGAACCGCCTCCACTGTCGCCAGGCCTGCCGTGGGTGACCCCAGATCCTCCTCCCATCGGGCGATCAGGGCTTGCTGGGCTATGGCCCTGATCCGCCCGACCTCCGCCAACCCTGGACGGTCGCATACCCAAAGTACCTATTTCAATCGAGCAGTATCATTATCAATAATCAGCAGTATATCTTTTGTTTGAGCGTATTTCCCAAGCTAAGATTACTTGTACGAAATGGCAAATGAGAACTTTCCTGGAGTTTTAAGTTAATTTAAAATCCCTACAAAAATATTTATATCAGTTATATTGTCTAACATTAATTTAAAGCATTGTACTTTTATATTAGGTAAGATTAAACTTTTATTCATTAACGTTTTCGATTAGCAATGTTCGTCATAAATATTATTATTAATCATACCTTCATAAATATCAAACATTTAAACTTACATCATTCGAAAGGTACTGGCAGTCAAGGATATGAATAGAGTATACAGCTATTTTTTTGTAAGTATATAAGAATTAAAATAATCAGTTGAATTAAGTCCAAAAGAAATGGGTGGATCTTCACTGTACAGGAGAGTTCCATTCTAATATAATTAAATAACTAATTATATTGACCATTCCAAATATAAGAAAAAGTGGTCATGTAGGTACGCCTGCAGCAAAATCACACATGTTTTGTGATACAATGGCTTGCATGCCTTTGAAGCGTTATGTAAATTCATGTTTGTATCCGGCTACGACCTCCAGAAGGTCTTCGTGTGTACGGTTGTTACTTGTATGAACGATGGGGCGAGGCGAAGCGGGCGGATCTTCTCTCATATTGGAAGTGAAAGTGAATGATTGTCGGAGGCTTAATTAGAGAGGACGCTTGCGCTTGCGCCAGTTCCTCTGAAAGCGTCGCGTTCGACACACACCTCGCGTACATTCAAACGTACGCGCACAACTCTCGCACGCTAACGCATCAACGTCTTCGTACAACCTGCAGAGGTACGCACGTGCATTATTGTTGTAGTGTTTTAAATTATGATAGAGGTTTTACTTTAAGTATTTTCGAGTCTCCAATAAGTGCGTGAGTAATTTGGATAAGATAATGGATCTTATACGGATCGTTGTGAATATAGTTTATAAATGTTTTCATAAGTAGGTAAAAAAATAGACAAATGTTTTATTTAAAATGATTTGCGTATTTATTGCAAAAAAATATTTAATTAATATTTTCCCAAATATATAATAAATATATATAATATTTAATAATAAGAATATTTTTGTCAACGACTCATTCACTAGGCATTTCAAAAATATGTGCGGCAATATTGAGATTTAGATTATATTGTTATTGATTTTTATTAAAAAATAAACACGTAAATTCAATATTTTTGGGTCGTATTTACCATACGAAATCCCGGAGCGACGATGCGCAACGCAGCTTTCCTACCATAAAATGCGTCCCAAATCGACGATTTCTCGCGCAGAGCACCTTTTCACGCAAACGTTTAAACATGCAGCAAGGAGGTCAGCGAATCGGGTTTTGCTTTCACAAACACAACAAAATAAATTCATTTCACGTATCGATTGTCCTCGAACATCGTGGACTGCATAAGTAAATGAAAGCAAACTCATTAACAGAACCGTGAATCTAGTGACAACTTTCGTTGCATGAAAGCCCGATTAAGAACGTGTATGAACGAACATGCGCAAAATTTTACCATGCCTTCACTTTCCAGCATAATATCCCATTTATCATGTTTAAACACTAAACAATAGATATATGATTTTTATGGTTAAATGTTAAAACGACAATTATAATGTAAAGTTGTATAAGTGTAATAACAGCTTCGAGAGATTTCTTTGAGATTTAAATTCAAATAACTGTAATAAATGTTGTTTTTATCATAACCAGCTATTAATTAATATATTGTAATAATATAAATAACGGTGCTTGTTTAAGTTCTAATCTTTATTGTTTACTTTTTATATTACTTAAACTTTTAATATATATTCAAATATAACCATTTTTTATTGATGTCTATTTTATAAATTATAATCTTATATGTTTATATTTACTGCATGTCATTATGTAAATACATTACACAATTATTATAATTTGGTCATTATCTAATTTATCAATTATTGTCAGATGAGCCGGCACAATTGCCTGGCAGCCGCCGTGTTGTTGGCGGTTCTCTGCCTTGCCGATGCCCAGAGGCGTTTGGCCCTGCCTGACCCCAGAAGTTGCGCTAACAGTACGTATATTACTGTCATTACATATTTACAAAATTATTAAGTAACATTGTCTATTACAATTTGATGATGGGAATGTAATGTGAATTTAAATTGCCCATTATAAAATAATATATAATGGGTATCTATGTAATATATAAATATAGTATTTAGATACCAGTAGATTTCCCACAAAATCAGTAGGTTTTTAATAAATGATCGAAGATTTAAAAAAAATAAAACACTGGACACTTTAAAAAAAGCCGTAAGTTAAAGACAACTGTTTGACTTAGCATTTTTGTAATCCTTACGCGGACTTATGCGAGCAGAACTATAAGTATACGAAATCAAATTCATATCACGTTTGATAATGATTTAGATATAGTATAAAGGTTTAAATATCTGCCTTAATGTTGTAAGAGAAAGGTATTACGTTTATGAAATATTGCAACTATGGTCACTTTAACATGATTGTAAACAGAAAATGTTACAGACACTTGCTTTGTTTGCGTTTGAGTAAACGTCCTAGCTTGCACAACTGCATGCATGCAACATAAAGAGCGTCTAGTGACAGGTGGATCACCTTGCGTCTTAATTGCTTTGCCTAATTGTATTTGATGATCCTCAGAGTAAACTTTAGTTAATCCCTTCTATTCTAAAAGTAGTCCATACAGATCGCAAATATACATATATATATATATATATATATATATATATATATATATATATATCAATAATTATTTTTAAACCAAGGCTTAATATTATTTTTGTATTTAATTTAACGAAAACAAATATTGGGAATTCTATGTTTCATAAATGTGTATCAAAAATTAAAAAAAAAGATGAGCAAATAAACGAAATATTTAGAATAACATTGTAGGAATTTCAATAATTTTTGGACTCTTTTATCTTTAATGATCGCAACGACGATTATGTTGTAAGTCAGGGCGGTTCCCAGCATGACGAGTTATGTGGGAGCCGCATAGGATAACAATTGGTCGCTAGTAAACACAAAGCTAACAAAGACCCTTTGAAAACTTATACCATCATATACACAGTTGAATATAGGTATTTGGGATATATAGAACACTTGTTATGTGCTATTTACGCTTACGTACATTATGCAGATTCATCTTTCCATCACTGACTAACTACATGTCTCGCTTGACCTACGTAGAGGAAACTAAGAATTCTATATATGCATGAAAATATTGAAAACTTATTTCGCAAATACCATTATAAGTATTCCTCAGAAAGTAAGTAAAATTCGCCATAAGGTCGAGGTATTTACCTTTAACTTTCTCTTCGTATTGAAATGTTATGACGCTTGTTGAATAACGGACATAACTTTTCTCTTTCCTAAGTATATTAAATATAATATTCTTTCAATAATAAAGTTCAACTGCCATACTATGGCAGCTCCTATTAAGGTAACTCGTTATTTAATATTATAGTCATTTATTTAAAAAGTCTAATCAGTTGCGCAAAATTGTTTTTATCGTTATGATGTTACGTATTCGGTACATGGGTAATTATTTTCGGTAGAAACATGTAAAAAGCGAAATGTACCAAAGAAGGGGTCACAATAGATACTTTCTAGTTACGAAAGAGCCGCTCCATCGCTCGACCTGACTATGGGCTTGTTTTGATTGTGCGGCTTTTTACAAACCACCGCGCTTCGCATTAAAGCGAGAGTTTAATACGCTTTCATTCAATTAGTAGGCACAAAATCACAGACTCAAATTAGTTTCAATACAATTTTTTTACTTCCACAATTGTTTAAAGTCGCAACAACAATTATGTAAACATTTTGTAAAGTTAACAAAACAGACTTGCGGGCTGTACCTATGGATTACATTTTCATAAAATAAAGACGACTAAACTAAAGAATCTGCTTGTTGCTAAACGTTCACCTTTACTCTTGGACAGTAATACATAATATAAAAGCAATTAGGAACGATATACATACATACTTATGTGCCATTCACTATTTAGATACTTATGAAAGTTACGTAAATTTTAAGCAATTTATGTTTTGCAAATTATTCTAATATATTCAAAAGGAATATTCATTTAACTTTTACATTTACCGCGATTTTATCAAAGTTTTACAGGAACATTCATTTACCTAAATTGTTTGTGAGTATGTTGGCTAGCTGACACGACATACTACAAGAAAACAAACAATATACAAATGTAGAGGCCAAATAAACAAAATTTGACATCAAATTGACGCGATATCAATGGTCGAGAGCTTGAATAATCTATGATATTTATTACGAATTTACGAAAAAATTGCGTTTTGAACGTCGACGAAACTGTTAACCGAACTTCGCATGTAAAATTAAAGTGGATGTAAGTTGTTGAGGAAAAGTGTTGTATTATAAAAGAGTACATTTTTAACAGTTATTAGCAAATTGCGTGAGATACGTAAATCTATCGGTTTGTTTTCTTTATTCCTTCTTCGATTGAAATATACTATATAATAATATACTATACACTTGTAAACTCGAAGATTAATGTATAAATCATCCCTAATTACTTTTAAGTAATCACTGTTCATAAATCAAGGTAAACATTTTAACATGGAAATAGTTGCCCGTTCGTTTTCAATTAAAATAAACTAGTAGTCGCCCGAGGTTTAGCTTGCGTTTTAGGGAGTGGTTGTCAGGTATAATGGATAAAAAAAGTCATAACAGATTTCATTAAATCCAATTCAGTGGTTTGGTCGTAAAGAACAACAGACAGACATTATCTTCCCATTTATAAAATTAGTATAAATTTATGACAAGGCGGGAATATGAACTGTTCCACCATTTTTTAAATATAAAAAAAATATATAAGGACGGTTATATGTTGCGAAAATGTCGCCTGTTCATATAGCGTGTACGTTTGCGCGTTTTGAGGCGTGGAAATAGCTCATTTTAACGACTGATTACATTTGACGATTATTGTTATTGTTATTTTTGATGTAACATTCAAAAAGTAAGAAATGGGTTTATTGCATATATATAGATAGTATTTCCTTTCATTACACTAGCAATATAAATACGTGTGAACCTGAGTATTGTGTAAATCTTATAGCAAGATGTTCAGATAAGTAGGAATTATGCAACATGTCTTGCTACACGTCGTTATTATTTGAACGGGTTTCACGTTGCACTTAGTGGTCTATAGTCTATCTTTAGCATGTTAGCTTTAATGACTTTTGACCTTATTGATGCAACCGCTCGAGCTTAGTTCTATAACACACATACTACCAAATAATAACAGTCATTCTATTAAGTAAATTGCCACTACATTTATTTAAAAAGATGAATACTTTTTTTTATAATAATTATTAATTATTATAATATTTTAAAGTAAGCTTCAATCTTTAACCTCCAACTGGAACAATTCTGCAAGAAGTTATTTATGTACTTATTTATGTTTTTTTTTTAATTTTTGGTAGAATTGTAGGTAAGGTAATAGGTAATATAATATATTTGTTTGAGATATGAGATAAGGTGTAAAGTCAATGAAATATTAATTGATTTTTTGTTTAAAGCAACTATAATATCTTTTTATTTTGATCTCACAGGAAAAACGCATACACACGTTTATAAGTAGGTACCTACTTAATTGATAATCTAAATATTTTATTTAAATATCACATACAATTATTAGACTATGTTTGAGAAAAAAAGGAAAACAAAAACAATGCCTTAGTAAGAAAAATATTTTGAACATACTACATTTACTTGAAACCTAGACTACGCACGACATAATGTGGACCTACGGCTTTAGGTTGTTTTCGAAGCACGACATTGTATCTATACACTTCCAACTTCCATAATCTGGGACGCTATTGAGAACTTTTCGCAAGAAAAACCCAATACTAGATATTTATTTCATATCCGGTAGTCCATCCATCATACACACTCGGAGTACACATATTACAATAAAAATATTTATATTGGTTGATTTGTAGGGTAAAAAAAATATTAACAAATATTTATTTTAAAAAGATACTGTTTACAAACAAGTCATGCACCTTTTGCAACAATCGTTGGCAAAAAAAATACATAACCTTAGTTCAGATATTATTGGTAAATATATACATACATATATAGTCTCATCAAATAATACTGCAAATTCGCATGTGTCGTATAAGCAGAACCTGCAACATGTTGACACTGACTGTTTCTAGTCTAACTCATTTCACCAATATCTAAATCAGTTTAAGTTTTATTATATATTAGTAATTAATATTTAATGTAATAATTACTTGCGTAGGAGTTCGGCATTCTACATATCGTGATGCACGTGGCGTACTCCATTCATACTTCTTCAGCTGGGAACATGCACCAACCCGAAACCTTGAAGTTGACTGGCTTGACGCAAGAAATATCTGTCGAAAACATTGCATGGACGCTGTCTCTATGGAAACTCCTCAGGTAAATCATTTATAAACCACCATTCATTAATTTTCCTTATCTCATTTATTTGGGATAGGCGTTGTGTGTGAGCATAAAAAATTGAAAAGGTATGTATCCAATAATTTACAATGGATATTGATTCCGACATCTTAGTTGATGGCGTATTGACAGGGTAAGGTATAGTTAAAAATTCTTGCAGTGCCAATGTTGTAGAAATGGTAGCAATGGTGTGCATTAATCAGAAGGCTCATTGGTCGTCGACCTTTCTATTATAATTAAAAAAAATAATAATAATATGAGAAATAGTTTAAGCAATGTAATGTAATCTTTATTTTATTAACAAAAAATATGCAATTGAAGTAGCGGAGATCTACATAGACGGGCTACTACAAGATACTTTGTTCGTAGATATCTTCTTACATCACGTAACAGGGTCAATCGTGATGATGCTCTCACTTTCCCATCTCCGAACAAATAAGTAATAGGTATGTTATTCAGAATGAGGCAATTGAAATTTGTTTTGCCTTGACGAAACAGATTGATTTAAAAACTTGCTAAACTTTAATCGCCAGAGATAAATTATGTAGTCCTTGACGTTAACTATTGAGAGCATAAAGTCACGATTTCATTTTGTAGATGAGCTAGCCGTTTCTATCTAACCGCTTCTCTGCGGTCCAATCAGTAAATGAATACTTCATTTAATTATAATAATATATGCTATCATTAAAAAACAAGACGTAATAGTTCAACATTATGGACGTTATTAATGTTATTATGAATATTAAATCTTTTATTCCATATAATACGTTTTTTCAAATCCATTGTTCTTAGATCATCCGGCTTTGGTATAAGCAAAAACATCTTGTTCTACAAGTTTTCTCTAAGCACTTCCTATTGCGCTATGTAGATGTCAATGAACGCAATACGCTTAGGTATTGTTGTCTTCCGCATATAATACCTACATACCAAATAGCTTGATTAAATAACATCATCGGAGAAAATTTAAGTTTTTAATATAAACGTGATAATTGAAACTATAGTAGATTGTGGTAAACATAAATATTTATTAGGATGCCTCGATTAGATCGATTAGGTTTGTAGAGCGTGGAAGGCGTCCGTGAAAGGGGTGCAATGGCCGACTGCGTCACTTCTACACAAGGCAACGCACTCATAAGGCGCTCGCAAGATACAAGTGGCACATGACATACATTCTTCTCTAGCCGAGTTGCCCACTTCATGTACCGGATACTCATGACGGAGGTGCATTTCCTGTCGCAACAAACACTCCCTAATTGCCACTGCTTATTACAGGCACATAATCCTTACTTTGAATAAACATAAAGCAATACATACTAAATATGTATTACATATAGTTATTTCAAAATAGATTTTATTCGCAGGAAAACGAATTTATAAAGCAGAAGGTTGCGCGTGGTAATGTTCGTTACATTTGGACGTCGGGTCGTAAATGCAACTTTGCTGGTTGCGACCGTCCTGACTTGCAACCTCCTAATGTGAATGGCTGGTTCTGGTCTGGATCTGGCGCTAAAATCGGGCCTACCACACAACGAAACACCGGAGATTGGTCTTACACCGGCGGTTATGGCCAGGCGCAACCTGACAACAGAGAAGCCGCTCAAGTAAGTTTAAATGTTATAATAAAAAATAAGTAGTATTTTTAAAACAGTTTTGTGGATAAAAAGTTTATTTATTAGGTTGTTGTGGGAGAAAGCGAAATATTTTTGTATCTTGTAATTTCATTTTTTTGATAACCTACCTCGAACGATCATTTCTACGTTAAATAATACGCTTTCATAAAAAACAAAAAATATCGTACCACGGAATTAGTCACCAAACAAATTGAGTTGAATTATAAAACCTTTATTTTCTAAATTATATCTTAGAGTAGTTTTTCTTGAGTGACTCATAGAAAAATAATATTGGGGTAGATAATATGTTTAACCTACTAATATTATCCATATAAATATTTATTTGTAAGACTGTTCATTTTTAGTTGGGTACTTTCTAAATATGGTAATTAAATAGAAATCAACCCGTTACTCATCACAACGTGTAGAATTTGCTCTCGTCCGGTTTGTAACGAGACTCACCTATTATGTCATCGAGATGTAGAAGTTATAGAAGAGTAACGGTCACCTCCCTGACTAGTTACTTTAACATTTATTCACGCTGACAAAGCTGTTTACTTCATTTTGTTAATTATTAGTCATAGTATATCTCGATAGTTTTATACTAACAGTATACTATCTAGTTCGCAGCAATGGATTTATTTTTCGTAGGTATAATTATTAAAATGGATCTCTATAATAATTATCATAATTTTCAGGGTAACGACGAGTCTTGTTTAGCAATCTTAAATAATTTCTACAACGACGGCGTCAAATGGCACGACGTTGCTTGTCACCACGTGAAACCATTTGTATGCGAGGACAGCGACGAGCTGCTCAACTTCGTGCGCTCGCGTAACCCTGGCCTGCGTCTCTAAGGCTCACAACCCCTTCACCTTCGCCTTCTAAGCTTTTAGATGGTTGACATTGTACAAAAACCAAGTGGCTATCTTTATTTAAGTTATTTATTAATTAAATAAAACATTATCGCTCACACGATTACTTACTTCATCTACGTTCATGCTAAATATTAATAATTTGGCGCTTACGATTTTTACTAAATCGTTTCGGTCAGTCGATCTTTCTTGTAAAAAGTTTTTGCACAAAATAGGATTAATGTATACATATTAGAATAAATCATTAAAATATTATTATTTATAGGGTCTTTCATTTATCCTTTTTCCTTACAATAAGTAAATATCGAATATTTTTCAATATATTGGTATTAAAAAGTATTCGATCTGTTAGTTTTGTTGTAATAAAAAAAAAAAATCAAATTTATCAAATAATTTTATTTATGTAAATAGGATAAAAAACTTATATAGGTACAAAGTCAAAATAATAAAATTAAAAACTAAACACAAACGTTTACATATTACTAGTGCATTCAGTCTTATTACATCTTTTAATACACATTTTATTTTTCTACTAAACAGAATTACTTATGATAACATGATAGTACAACATATAAATGCTACAAAAATAAGGATGAGACTCAGTTTTTACCTTAAAACAATATAAATAAAGGTAAAAACTTCGCCTTAAAAGTTATATAATTATAACCACATACATACTAAGTAACTTAACACACGATTACCGTATAAAGATTATATACTATATGAATTTTATTTATTCGAAAAGAGAATGATGAATTGATATCAGATATGCTGTAGTAGTTTTACTATTCTCCAATTAACCTTTTATTTTATAAGGACGTCTTGCTTATAACTTATACAAATGATGTTGAAAATAAAACGTCGAATGTTACATACGGGAGAATACATTGTTATCATCTAGTTAATGCCCCGCATTAACTAGATGATAACAATGTATTCTCCCGTTATTGCGTTTAAGCATGTATAATTTATTTTCAAATATCAATCAAATATACATAGTAGTCGGTAGTACATAAAACTGTAAAAGAAATAAAAAGAAAACAAGTCATATATCATTCAAAAAGCTCTATTTGAAATAGACCTTTTTGGATAATTTTAATATTAATAAATATTTATAAAATGAAACGATTTTAATTCAATAATTGCTAATTGGTGTTTAGTTGGCACTTTATGATAATCCCAAAAACCAACAATTGAAAAGGAACTTTCTTTTTTTCTTAGAAGGTATGTTACATAACTATGTGCGTAAGGCTCGGTACTGCGATAATAACAAGTATCTCTTGATTTTTATTTTTTATGACCGATGTGTACTTTAAATAGTATTTAAGTATTACTTTGACGTCCTACTACACCTACCGGGACGGCCAATTTCGATAAATAATGCAGGATACATTTACACTATTGTGTGCGCAAACACTACGAGATTCTGAGGGCACAACAGTGTTATTAATTTAAAATTACTATCGGCTGTTGCTATTAGTTAATTAACTGAAAATTCTAATATTTTTGTCCTAGGTATGAATCCAGGACGTCGAGAATAACAGCCTTATAAGCAAGCTATAGGATAAATGACGTAATTGTCTTTTTTCCTAATTTGTTTCTTTATTGTGTCGATTCCGGCACACATAACACAATGATACAAGACTATAATAACAATTAGTATTTTCAAAACAGATTTTTAAATTTGTTGACAACAAAACAAATACCTAATCTAGAAGGCACAACTAGTTCAAAACCAAATTATCAGTAATAGTTTAGTACACAATCGTTAATTTATAGAAAAATTACACAAACGTAAGATTAACTTATACAAAAATAAATAAAAGGACTACGATATTATTGTAATCAATCACGTGGAACAAATGACGCAAGATCCTTGACTACAAATGCGAAATTCTCATCAGAAAACCTTAAGTTCTTATATGGTCTAGATTGATATGTACTTTGACCTAGTCATACGGCATAGTCGTACTCTGTAGAAGTTGTCTACACCTAACATGGAGCATCTGTTGAATAACTTACCAATAAGGAATAATTTACAACATTAGTTATTACATTACATTATTAAAAGTATTTTTGGTCACTAGTAAAACTGTCACATGAGTAAAAATTCTTAAATACTTACTTAATTGTAGTACCATGCAAAAGGTGCGTGGTATGTTTCACGTACATTAAATTAGTCATAAAATATAGTTATTATTTAAAGTGCATTAAATTACAGCTGTTATAAAAGGTAATAAACAACTAAACTATGATAAAATTGAATGTTACTTCGATAACGTCCCAAGACTGTGTCACCAATATATGTGGAAATATCGTAATGTTAAACGATAGGTCATCAACTCTCGGTTATT
Source organism: Vanessa atalanta (assembly GCF_905147765.1). Taxonomy (NCBI): domain Eukaryota; kingdom Metazoa; phylum Arthropoda; class Insecta; order Lepidoptera; family Nymphalidae; genus Vanessa; species Vanessa atalanta. The sequence continues at coordinate 8,495,249 of NC_061873.1, forward strand.
TTCGAATATCGATCGATCCCAGTCGCAGCTACGAAGCGAGACAAGCGGTGTCGGCGAGGATGGCGGCCATCAGCGGCCGGTCGCGCAGCGCGGCGGCCAGCTCGGCCTCGTCCCACAGCAGGCGCAGACGCCGCGCGCGCGCCGCGCCGCCGCCCGCCGCGCCGCCGCCCGCCACGCGCAGCGCGCCGCGCGCCTCCAGCAGCGCGCACGCGCCCGCCATCTCGCCCGCGTCCAGCGCGCCGATGTTGCGCGCCGCCGCCACTCTGTGGGACCGATCGTTTTCGATGAAGAATCTATTTGCTCTCGGATGTGCAATTGATTAGGCAATTATGTTCTCCTCGTTAACGGTTATGAGTACCCTGTTAGTTTATCTTGGAAAATATTAAAGTCGAAAAAACACACCCCTATATAATTAAATTCTCAAGAAATAAATCGTTTTCTATTTCTTGTCCCCAATCATATTATAATATGGATATCAGAAAATATTATTAATTATTGTGTTTACAAGCTTTTAAATCGTAAAAAAGTAACACCTGCAATGAACAACATTGTAACTCGGTTTTACGCAATTTCGAGTTATAATCATATTCATATTGTACGAAAAATAAAGTCATTTTTAGCGATTAAGAGAGTCAACTCCAATTAATTAAAGAGTATATTTACAGTTACATATAATGGTTATAAACCATATACAGGTGATTATAAATATTAAACAATTAAAATATTACAAAAAAAAAAATAATACAAAAAACATACAATTCTTCTTGGAAATTATTATTTTAATATGGGTACTAAAAGTAAATTTTAGTCCTTAACTGACATAAATATACTAGTTTTACTTCCGTTAAAGTGATCAACTCTCCCAGGGTGATGTTTTTTTAAATAGTCAAAAAGGATCAACGTTGCATAACTTGTCCGACAGATATTTCCGGAAGGTCGTATGTACAAGTATGTGCTATTATTTCAATAATGTGGCCGCAGTCACGTAAAAGTATCAACAACACCTCGAGGACCCACCATAATGTTGTTATGGTAGTGTCGAATTGGACAGGAGTATATGAAAATTGTGAATGAAAAGTCTGGCTAGGGCTGCAGAAATCATAGACACAGAGGTACAAATGCTGGTAATTTATTTTAAACCGATTTCTCATGAATTAGGCTCTTTTTTATGAATTATACATTTCAAAGGAAGCCCCAGAGGAAGGGGACCCGGCGAAGCCACTATAATATGACAAGGTACAAGATTGATCGAATTTAAAGCTGAAATAATGAGATGTAGGTCTACTCTCCGACCGACAATCCTTGAAGCTGCTCAAGGTTCCTAAAAGTTTCAAATTGAAAGACAGAAAAGAAGCAGCGCACCAAAACCATGAGCTAAAATAATTGGTCCCATGAGGTAACGAAGGAAACTTTTGCCAAGGAAGTTTTTTGTCATATGTGTCTCTATAACCCGCTTCATCAAGGCCGCGATTGAGTAAAATCAGGTATCGAAAGTCTTCACTTGCACATTTGAAAGTAAAAACTAAAAATGGTGAAGTGGCCATTAAAAAAGGCAAAACTACAGCAGACAGGAAAAATTTTAGGTCGCACAGTTCTTCAGAAAGTGTGATAAAAACCCTTCTGACTGATTGTTTAAATTCGAGATGGTCAAATTTTGGGGCCTAATTGTATGATGAACACTTACAGCTTGACTGCATACTTAGTAAGAAAGTGACAGTTATTTTTCTTTATATTTTAATGACTCTTAAGAATGGCTTATTTGTATTTATGTAATTTGTTACTATTTTTTAACTGTACACTGTTACCTCCTATTTGATTGGAAAGGTACAATCTACATATTTTCCTTATTATATTCAATGTATTTAAATATTTTTATGAAACTGTAGCTATTATCGTGTTTGAAAGAAATTTTAAGGGTTAGTTGGTATTAAGACTAAACATAAATCTGTAGTTATTAAAATCGACTTACAGTGCTATTCCTTGCAGGTGTCGAAATAAACATATCAATATATTTGATGGAATATTATTTTCAAACTAACCTTTTGTAAACATCATGTAGTTTTCCCATTACAATTTCTTTATTTTTGCCTTTGGTCAACATCAACATAAGACTGCATAGTATCAGTTTTTGTTGCATTGGCAAGCCTTCGTCCACATCTGTTTCAATGTGTCTCGCACCTCCATATACATCATTCAAGACTTCCAGTACTTGTTTTAGTTCGACTGTCACTGATGTGTCCTTCATCATGTCGTCAACAGAGCGATGTTCCGAAAATTTACTACGTCTAGCGACGTCGATAACTCTACGTCCAATGTCTAACGCTCTTCTCATATCACCAGACACGGCAGCAATTTTAGCTAAAAAGTTTTATATTTAAAAATATACGAAATGCAGAAAAATATTACATAATCAACAATTTAATTCTAAGAGCAGTTTAATTTTCAATAAGTAATAGCCTACATTAACTAGAGTGTACCTGCTAACATCTGGAGTGCGACGGGGGAGAAGACGTTAGTGTTGTCCTCGGTGGCCAGAACATGCGTGAAAATGTCGATGATTTGCTGCTTGGTATAGGGCGGGAAGTGTAGCGTGGCGGGGCGCAGGGCGCAGCGAGCCTGCAGCCGCGGCAACGCGCGCTGCGTGAGGTCCAGTGCGTTGGCCACGCCCACCAGCACCAGGCGCGCCGCCGGCAGCGCCGCCCACTCGAAGACCGTGTACAGCACCGACTGCCGCTTGCTGTCTAACTGGTCGATTTCGTCCAGCACTAGTAGACTGTAATATTTAATTAATAATATATGAAATATTTTTTAGTGAAAAGAAAATGAAAGAAATTTAATTATTTATATACTCAGAGGTGTTTACACTTTACTTGAGATTTAATTTAAAGCAATAAGTTCAGAATCCTTTAAATAGAAGATTATATTTGAGCTTTTCCTTTAAACATTGTTAATAATAACAAATGTGATATTGAAATTAAATTTCATAGTAAATAATATAATTGACTTACATCATTTTATGTTTTTTTACTAAATAGTTTTCGATAGCATTATGACAAACTTTCTCACTCGTGCCTGATGTTGGCAACTGTAACTCTTTACATATCCTACTATAAATACTCGCAGCTGACTTCATCATAGTACAGTTAATATAAACCTGTTTAAACCCATCTCTTATCTACAACAAAAACATGAATTAATGATATTTACATGTTACAACACATAATATATAAAATGTATCCATTGTCAATATAGCTTTTATTTTATTAATAAACTATTATTTACCTTTGGTAATTGTAATATATACGATAAACTCGCCGTTTTACCGGTACCGGGTTGTCCAGATATATATAAAGATGCAGATTGCTCCTTGTCAAGATGTTCAGTTAGAAAATTCTTCATGAATTCTATTTCTTTCTCTCGACTTACAAGTGGCTCTAAGGGTTTACTGGAAGAGTAACTATTTCTGAAACATTAACAACTCAAATTAGTCCATTGAAAATGCTTTCAAGAATTAGTTTAACATAAGAGTCACAATTCCCAGTGATTAGAGATATAGTGATTGATTCAGTCTGTTACATACTTTAAAATAATAAAAGTATTATAATTGAAAGAACTTTACACATCCAACCGAAAACCGCACTTTTTTTTATCGTGTTTATTCAAATACAGAAGAACTTGTTGAAAATGTCAATTTTTTTAAATTTCATATAGATTGTCATACTAGCAAATATGATGGTAAGTGATCACCACCGCCCAACAAAATTGACACCGTAAAAATAAAAACCATTCCTGACATTGCCAATGTGATCACCATGTGCTTGAAAATTTGTCACTAATCATCTTCTGACTTAATGCTCATCTCTGGTAAAGATTTAAGTATATTTAGCTATGAATAATACTTACTGTTTATTTGAATTAATGGTCTTATCACTAAGAATTTGAAAATTATCTTCATGTTTTCTCACAATCTTCTTTGGAGAGCATTTTTCTGTAAAAATAAAATGAGAGCATGAATAAGCCTCACACACATAAAATGTTAAACAGAAGTTAATAAATAAAATGCAATTAATCATATAAAAATAGTAGATGATTTTACAGGCAAGTTAAATTAGCATTGTTATAATAAATTTTCAGACCTTCAGAAATTGTCTCAGTATCTTTATCTTCTATCTGTCTCTTAAGATTATTTCTTGTTTTTACAATGTTTAAGATGTCTTTGTTTTCATTGTTTGTTTTTTCCTTAGCTTCATTAAAACTAGTTCTCTTGCGAGATTTAAAAGGAATAGTTGCTTGGAGAGTAGCCATCTATAACAAAACAATAAGACAATTGAAACTATAATTATTATTATAAACTTATCTTAATGAGAATCAATTATCATTACCTTCAACATAGTCTATTAAATATTTTGGTGTCGAATTTGAAATTAAAATCGAATATTCAAAATATTATTTTTATTAATATTGATCATCACATTGGTAAATGACAAAAATCATTTCATTGCTTTTAATAATAAATTATATGCTTAAAATATTTAACACAACTAACAATTAATTAAATGTTATGATTAAGTAATAAAAAAAAATTGTACACAAATATAAAGTTTAGCCAAGTACTTACAAAATATTTTTTTGACAAAAGTAACATACACACGAAAATTTCAATGTCACGTGATATAAAAATATATCCTACACCTTGTTACTTTTACTAAATTAGTTATGTACATCTAAAAAAAATCAAGACGCAATAGAACAAATATTAACATAATTATTAATGTATTTAGTAATTGATTATTTACAAAATCAACAAAACTTTCAGCAAATAATAATCTAACTCCATTAAAAGATATATCAAAATACGACAAGTTATTTATATATTATAAAAATGGATTCAAAATAATTTATAATTGAACAATATTTATTTTAAGAATCAGTATTGAATAAAATCAGCTACTGTATAGTAGCACAAAGTAATTAAATCCAGGTTTCTTGGTTTAGAGTTAGACTACTTATGCTGTTTGTATGTTCTATTGCTTGTTGCATATGCAATTATACATGTGAATCAATTGCAACTGAACAATAGGTGTGACATTGATAGCTTAATAATAATTATATCTATTTAATCCCATTCACTGCTTATCTTTATTGTTGAATTCATTTTGTGTTTGGTGAGCTATATTGGACATATTTTTAAATAAGTCATACTGTCTTTGAGCATTGAGCCAAGCATTCTGCATTTCCATTTGATGTCTCAATATTGCTTGATGGGCATGAGAAATTAATTGTGGTTTTGAAAGAAAATCTGCTGGATTAGTTATTGCTGGATTAGAACTAACACTAGGAGTTATTGGTTGTCGAATTCCTGTCACTTTACCTGCAGGCATCATTGGTTTTAATGTTTTCATTCCTACTTTTGAAGGACCTGGGGAAGCTTTAGGTGATTCTGTTTTAGCGGGGTTAGCATTTGATAATTGAGTACTTGTAATTTGGTTGGATTGGTTTATGTTGTGTTCTGATGCTAAACTGCTTGCTTGTTTTTCTTCAGCTATCACTAGTTTTGGAGATGAGCTAGGAGACCTTGTTTGTGATCTTGGTGATGGTTGAGCATTACTTGTAGAATTGTTAGAATAACTTGGAGATGGAACTGTTGGATTTGCAGTGGTTGTATGCTTGACCTGGCTTCTTTGACTTGTTTCTTGTCTAGGAGAAGTCATTTGTGATCCACTAGCATTTAGCTTATCGAGTTTTAGCTGATTAATGCTACTTGTTGATGGAACTCTTAAGGTTTGAGCACCAGTTGTCAGAGGTCTATTCGACATATTGGAAAATACATTAGCTTGGGACAAAGTAAGTGGTAATATTTTTGGATGCATATTTTGCTTTTTAGCCAAATTGGCTATTGATTGCATTTTTTCAAAAGCTTTCGTTTGTTGTGGTCCCAATTGGCTTTGTATATTATGTGGAGTAGACAAATCAAGTGCTGCACTTGCCTTATTTTCAGCTGGAGGCAAATTTGGGTTAGTTTTGTTAATAGAATTATTAAGTTTGTTAGCAGCATTAAACTGTTTTGGAGTTGCTGGTACTAGTTTCGGCACTTGAGCTTTATTTTTTGCTACTTTAGGTTTTTTATCAGACTGCAGTGATTGCAATTGTTGTTCAAAAGTTTGTTGAAATGTTATAGGAGCAGAGAAATTTCCGCTTTGTTTTCCTAATTTTGTGTCTGAAATTGGTTTTAAGTTAGGCACAGGTCCCTTAGTGGATGTTTCAGATGTTTTATTAGGTATTTTAGTTGGAACTGTGTTGTTTTCTGTTTTATTCTGAGAATTACTTTTTTCAACAATATTTTCAGCTTTATTCTGTTTCTTCGGATCAGTGTCAGGTAACTTAAGTATTTCAATGTAATTATGTACAGGAGGACTTGGCACTTTATGTGTGCTTGTACTAGTAGCACTTGAAAGATTTTTGTTAACTACAGTTTTTTTTGGATCTGTACTTGTAGTATCAGAGAGATTTCTAGGATCTAATTTTTGATCAGTAAGAGTTATTGACAGTGAAGAGGGTATGTTAATTTTACATGAATCAAACAATGATTTTAATGGATCTCCAGAAGGCTGTCCTGTATTTGGAATTGGAAGAGATGTTTTAACTTGGGATAATATTTTGCTTCTATCTATTGTGGGATCACAATTATTTGCTAGGAGATCCATTCGTAATTTGCCAGAAGTTGGTTGTTTATTTTGTGTGGATGGATTTACTGGTGTACTTGGTTTAAGATCAGGCATTTTTTTAGTTGTTGGTTTTGGTGTTTCAGCTTGTTTATTCATTGTAGGAGCCTCTGGTTTAGGCAATTGTAATTTTAAGGGTGATACAGTTTTTTGTACTAAGGGTGAAGATTGTGGTACCATGGAAGAGTCAGATGGTTTTCTCTTTGGAGATGAAACTGTATGAGTTACTGCTACTGCCCTTTTTTGTCCAGGGCTATCTGATTGTTGCTGATGTTTCACAAGTGACTGCTGCTGCTGCTTAATATCCTTAGGAGGTAATACAGGAGCAGTTTGTATATTTGAAGGTGGTACACTATTTTTCGTTGGTTCTTCAATAGTTTTAGAAATATTTGGAGTATCAGAAGAAACCTTTTGAGAATTTTCTTTGACATTCACACATGTTTTTGATGTTCCCACATTACTTGTTTGATTTATTGGTACCTTAGCAATTTCTATTTTAATTTTTTTCATTTCTGGTAATGTTTTAGGAATTTCAAATTTTCTTTTCAAGCATTCTTCAATCTTAGGAGTTATGGTTGATGTTTTAGGACTATTGTCCTTTGGGGATATGACAGCATCAGAATCATTTGCTTTGACAGGTGATGATTTAGATGATGTAGAGTTAGTATTTGCTTTTAATTCAAATGAATTCAAAAACTGTGATTTTTCAACCTCTTCGTCATTTTTCTTAAAATTTACTTTATTTTCATTATTTAATTTTATATCCTTTCCATCCTCAACACTTTGGCCTGATGAATCACTTTTCTTTTGAGTATCACCTGTTTTCTTAACATTATTTTCGTCAGGCATGGGACTGTCAGTACCAGAAGATGCTTCAGAAACTTGGTCATTAATATTTGGAGTTGGGCTGCTTGCATTTGTATCTTCAGTACAAGTTGGGCTCGGTTTTCTATCAGGAAAATGAGATCCACCTTTTCTATTTATATCAAACAGTCTATTTCGTATTGCCACATAATCAATAATTTGATAGAAGAATCTCATTGGTTCATTTCTTTTCCAGTTGTATATATAAGCTATGTCCATTAATGTGTAATAATCAGGTAGGGGTACTCTTTTGTATAAAATATCAATAGCAAATTGTGTACTATCAATATCAAATTTCATACTGAGAAACTTTTTGAGATGACTAATGTTTACAACAGCCGGACATTGCAAATATCTTCTAGTAGTCAATGAAGACGGTTGTGCTTCATTGCTATCGGATGATTTGCTAGATATACTATCAGCATCAGTTGCATCTGCATATTCCAAAGAGAATGAAATAACGTCTTCAGGACTAAAAATAATTCGTTCTGTATCCTCGCCTCGTTGTTCCGGTGTGGCCGATGCAGCTGGACCTGGCCTGGATGCATAAAATTGCTGACGTCGTTCCATTTCTTTTTGAAATAGACCAGGAACAAGTTTGTAAACTATATCTTGTAGAGCTTTATCTAACTTAATATTGGGTTTTGCTGAATTAATCATCATTTCACAAACTGGACAGTAACTTTTAACTTGAAGATGTTTTATAATACAACTTCGGCAGAATGAATGTAAACATTCCACTATGGTGGTTGCGTCTATATAATAACCTCGACACAATGGACACGTTATGTGTTCATTGACTTCCCCTAATAGAGTTCGCTGGGGAACCACTGCTATGTTATTCTGCTCAGCCATCTTAACAACTTTTTTATCTGGTTGCTTGTTAGAAGTAACCATTTTCGATGATCATACCAAGATCCGTGATATCTTTGTAGCGAACGTCGTTGTTTATTTCACAATTCAAATAACATATTATTTGAAGCGTATTCTTCCTTATTAATATATAATTCGCATTTTAATTTCATTTGTTTAACATTTGAGCTTATATTTATAAATCAATAATATTTAAGACGCATACACTTATAGACACTGTCGACATATCACATAACTGATATTTGCAATGTTGGTAACCCTGTCTCTCAACAACATCAAATGATTTAAAACTATAACTACTCAAGATTTAAGCGATAATTAAATATAAAGAAAATAACAACACATAATAAATGATGTATTAAATTCGCATATCTTACCTTATTGTAGATATACACGTAAATTCTATTATTTTAAAGCATTAATTACAAACTAATTTTGGCGCGAAGACACTGTGCTTTGACAATGCTGAACAGATGTTCTTCAAATGACTGAATGTTACTCTATAAAAAATTTTTTTTTTTATATTTTCGTTAACGTTACACCTTGGTACAAAATTTAATGTAATTTACCTACATAAAATACATACAAATATTAAGTTGATATTCTTTACTTACTGAATAAAGTAAATTTAAGACAATAAAGATTAACTGAAAATAACTGATGATGATAAAATACTAAAATATTTAGTTGTATTTTTTGTCGACTTACTATTAAAGCGTTAATAAATAATAAATGGCATCACAATTTCATTAACTTTACTACGATGACTATTTTATAAAATTATTATAAAATCTTTTTTTAATTAGGCCAGTAAATTGTGGGAGAAAATTTTCAAATAATTTGTTAATACTGTACACTTTATATGTTATCGATTTCATGCATTATATTCGGGATGAACAAAAACCATACCTTTTTTATTATTTTATCCGATGTCAAAAAGAAGTTGAATCTTTCGTGGTCGCAACTGGTAACTGTATATCTACATAATGTATCTGGTTGTGCCATAATTCACAACTCTATTTTTTAATAGATAATGTCCAATTATATAGTAAATATTGTTAAAATAAATTTAATATTAATATTTGAAGAAATTCAAGTTATCGTGTGGACAGATTTAGACTTGGAGTTCGCAACGAAAGATGGGAACGACTGGATCCGTTCGCAAATAAAAATTACGCTTTGATTATGACCAGCGACATAATTTTTTGTCATGGCAAATAATCAATTTAGCAGAGATGTGACACTGATTGGTAATAGAAACATGCAGCAATATAAAACAAATCCAATTCATAGGAAAATGACACTAAGGCTATTTTTGCAAAGTATACAAAGAAATCATGTTCAAGACCTGAGCCATTGAGAAAATAATGGTAAAATAGTTACTGAACGAGCCAGCCCTTGTTTCTAGATACTCACTCATAAAACTTTCAGAAAACAGAGTCCAGAGATGAGAGCCTAGAGTCAAGCATTTTATCTTTGACGTTAAAGTCACTACTATGCATCTAATGAATATGAAAACTACATGAACAGGTGCAATTCAGGTGAAATGACAGAAACAATATGAGCTTTAGGGAACATAGATGTCAGTATCATGATACATATCATCTGCAATAAAATATGCCATTCGGAACCGTAGCTAGCATATTTGACTCATTCGATTTTCGTTCCCATATATCAAATAGGTACCTATAGGTTCTAATTTTATCAGACTGCTATTTGCCTGCATTTTAAATCTGTAATAGCTTCGAGTATAATAAATTAAATATAATGCTGTAAAGGGCCAGATTGAGTTTATTATGCACAATGTATTTTAGGTACTTAATAGGATAAGGATTCGTAAATAAGCTATTTCTTGTAAAATGTAAAGGATAAAAAATGGTTATTGTGAGTTATTCCTAAGAGATATACCACCGCGGAACTTTTTGTAGACGTTTTTAAGATGTACAATACTGTTTTGATGTATCTCGTAAAGATTAGACACTGTTTGCAATGTAAGCGCCAAAAAATGTTTGAATATCCCTTGTTGAATAACCGCACAAATAAGGGTGTTCTGAATTGGACGGACATTTATAACGAATAAAGACGTCCGCGGCATTGGTTGATAAAGCTGCTTGTGAGTTGTATACTCATGTAGTATTGATCATTACTGCTTATTGAGGCATAGTACAACAATTGCAGATATGTTCTGATATTAAGTGCAAATGACGATGGATTGCTCTCTTCAATTACGAGCATTAGTTGTGGAGCGATTTTTGTAAAACAGAATAATTCACAATGAAAATGGTATTAATTAGATTCAAAAGATTTACTCAAAGACAAAATAAAGAAATATGTCTATTATAACGGGTATTTCTTTTGTTTTCAATTATTAGATGGACTGTTATGACATGATGACGTTCTTACCAATTTTGACCGCACTATGAGAGACCAGCCAACTAAGCTAGACATTTTAAAGACTATAGTACACAAGTGTGAGCGCAATTATAGATGCACTATCTATTCCACCACTCTCATTTTCCGACGGGACGATAAATCCAACAGGGCTTAGATGCAGGATGTGCTTTCCGAGACAAGGGAGTGTACACATTTCTAACTTCCAGACACAGGGTAGTAACTAAGAATCTTTCGATAGAAAACCTTATAACTTTTGATTAGCCCGACCTAGTGTTTGAACCTAGAACCTCGGGATATGCGGCATTATATCTAACGAAGTACTAACGAGACAGTCGTGACATATAGCGAAAATATCCGTACTTCGAAAATTGAATTACGAGATTTGTTTCGATACATTCGTCTGAGACCAAATTGTAATTACATATTATACTAATGTTAAGAAAAAGAATGCTGCCTGATATGAATTAACTTGTTACAGTGCAGTACTTGAATGGAATCATTATTAATTGTTATGGTGCAAAATAAATTTAATAAAAAAACAGTTATTTTCTTTAATTTTACCAGTACTTTATAAATAAAAATATTTATTAATAGTTATAATCGATATATTTCGAGACAACTTTAAAATCGAATGATTCGATTATATATCACATAATCGCTTCCAACTACTTTTTGGCTGGCAACATTCTCTTGACACTAGTAGCCATTATATTCCTTCTTTTCTTGTAGACTGAGCACGAGAGAGCTCATCTTTCTGTATCGGAATATTTCTACTCAATCCGATAAGCATTAACACTTTGTAAAGTAAAAGTCTTTAGACTCGCCACTTTAAATCATGAGAGCAAAGGTATTTTATTTTAAGTGATCATTTGTTTAAGTGTAATCAAGTGTTTGTAAGTCTGCATCGAAATCCTCATTTCATTAATTTACAACTTTGTTTCAGTGGCGTAAGAAGCGTATGCGAAGGCTAAAACGTAAACGTAGGAAGATGCGTGCAAGGTCTAAGTAAAAGGTATGTATATTTTTCCTAAAACATATTAATGTAAGTGTGACATACCTCGAAATATTAAGAATCCATGCCACATTGTCGGCATTTTAATTTCAAAGCAATAACCAAAAAGGTTGGCTCAGATTGTTTATATTAATATTAAACTTTAAAAGTATTTAAATTTATACTTACCAAAATATTAAGTTGACCATGCTGACAATTTACACAACATAACCAAAAAAAAAACTATAGAAATTATAGTACTTATATCCCACATGTGGTCTTACGCGAATTTACTGGTTAATTATTCAACCGCATTCAATTTAATCGTTTTACATGCTTGATTTACAAACTTTAAAAGAAATTAAGCTATATTTCACAGTGGTATCTAGCTGATTTTACTTTTAGTGTAAAAATGTTTTTACAAATATCAATAACAACAAAATTGATATAAAAATGATTCCAAAATGTCGTCATGAAACATGCAAGTTAATTATAATGATCGACATGTGGATGTATTTATACATGATTAAGTAGTTCTGACATAAAGTTATCAATAAACAACTATCAAGTTAATTTGTTTATAATTACAGTCAATTTTAGGTTAAGCTTAGATTTGTAACATGTTCTTTGGTTCTGAAATTTGTTCTCAACAAGAGATGTAATGGTCATGCTGTGGCGTATAGTGGACATTTTTCAATTAAATAAAATAATTTCAAAAATATGCTGAAAACAATTGTTTTTGATAGAAGTACAGTGCTGCTATATCTTGATTTGAATTTCAATATTGTCTTTAACTAATAAATGTTGTGTTGTTGACCAATTAAATTGATATTGGCCGAGGTAAGGATAACTTTAGTGATATATAAAAAAATTTAACATTATATTTATACACAACAATTATATGTATATAACAAAGTAGATTTTGATAGAAACAGTAAAAACCATTGTATAAATAAAAGATAAATATTTAAGGCTTATTTTCGAAACGATTTTAAGCAATACAGCATTAATCCTTATCCAATTAAGTAACTTAAATACATTGTGCATTAAATCAATATGGTCATTTACAGCATATAATTTAAATGAATAATTTCGAAGATATTAAGGATTTAAAATACAGGTACATAGCTGTTTGTATTATCTAATGACAGAAAAACTGAATGTTGTATATACAGACATACTGTAGTATATTTAGTATCAGCATTGCATCCGTGCAAAGCCAGGGTGCGTAGCTAGTTCTACAATAAAGGTCTGTAGTTCTAATGATGAATATTTTATGACAGATTTTTTAAGGCTTATATATTATTATCATGTGTAGGATTATATGAATGAGAAGTCTGTATTGAATATTATTAAAAATTTTCGATTGATTTAAAATGTCACTACGGTAATCGGGTTAGTTTGTTTCTATATAATTTTCATTATAAGTAGGTGGTAGTGGTAAATTTAAATGAACCTTGTTATATTATGATTCAAAAGTGCTGTTAAGAGTGTATTTGAGTAAAGTACATTAACAAAAATATGTGTTTAACATTGCATGCAATTAGAGCCGAGATGGCCTAGTGGTTAGAATGTGGTGGAATATGCTCCAAACCTTCTCCTCTAAGGGAGAGGAGGCCTTTAGCCCAGCAGTGGGAAAATTTACAGGCTGCTAATGCTAAACATTGCATGGCTCAATTACCATATTTTTTACTGTTTTGATAAAATAAATTATAAGTTTTACATATCCCTCTGAGGCAGTCGTTAACTCACCATGAGATTAATGTAAAGAATTGGAGGGTAGATTATTTATGTGCTTACTCCACCCTGATTTTTTATTATAAAATATTAAGGACTAAAAATGGCACACAATATTATATACATCCTTTTTTTGAGATTGTACTAAAAATGTGTTTACATAAGAATTCGATACTAATTATTTTGTTTTTGTTACAGGTACACTTGTGAGTGTGGAGTATATTATCTAATAAATCCTTCTTACATGTGTATTTAATAAAAAATTAAAAATCCGTTTCGTTTTTTTTTTGAAAATACCAATAATATAATACCAGTAATTCATGTAATCAATGCAGTTTATATAAAAAAAAATCAAAATCGATTTAATTTCATAACGAAAAATTGAAACTACTGATTATTAATTATAATGAAGCTGAGGAGTATTAAAGTTGTCATTTTTCAAAATGTGTTTACAAAAAGTACAGAGTAAGAAAACCTTCGTCAGTTTTCAAATTTATTCCTTTATCAAGTAAACTATTAGTACCGTTTAAATCTAAAGCGCTAAACAGACAACTGCATATAAAATTAAACTAACATAGTATGATAACTTGGTTCAGAATAGTTTAACATCTTAGGACTACGTCTAGTCATATCAAGTATCAACATAAGCAACTTTTATGGCCTAATTAGTCATTACAAGATTTAGATATATCTTCTACTGAATTTTCAAGTCTGTCAGTGTCATATTTTGCAATATCTTAGAATAAAAACGCTTGTAATATTATTCTGCAAAAGCGGCGGATATACCATATCGAAAATCTATGGGGTTTGATGGTGCAGTGGTGGATAAATAATAACGATAGAACCAAAGCAGCTGTCGTAGAACATTTCCGAAGTGCCTGGGAGGGCTTCGGAGAAACCGACATATGCTCTCGCCTTGTTGGATCAATGCGACACCGACTACAAGCTGTGATCACGAGAATATACTCGTTTTTAATAAAATAAATAAGATTTGTTTAAATGAATAAATTTTACCATAATTACTATTTTATTTACTACTTACGTCCTGCGGATTCACCCGCGTTCCACCCTTAAAAACGAGTATATTCTCGTGATCACAGCTTGTAGTCGGTGTCGCGAAGATTTTATGTTTTCCCGGCATTAAAAGTATACAATATGTTATTCCAGTACATATTCTATCTGTGTGAAATATTTTATCCAAATCCGTTTAATAAAATTTACGTAAAAGCATAACAAACATCCATCGCTACCTAAAAGAAATCAGCCAGATCCATATACACAAACTTTCGCGTTTATAATATTAGTAGGATGTAGGATTACTACCATGCACTTTCTTTAATAAGAGACAAGACAATGTGATAATCTCCGATGTTACACGAGCATTCATGAAGGACTATGAGATTTCGTGAAAAGTTGGTAATTAACATACCGATTGACGGCTTATTATTATTATAGTTTTTCCTTTGATATCACTATGAAGCTGCAAACTAGAGACGAAAATGAAAGCGAAATAATGAGAAACATGAAAACACGGTTGCATGAATCAATGATTTGACGATTTGCATACGTCAAAGGATAGCCTGAACTAATAACTGCAATATTACTGGATCCAAGATTTAAACGCACATATCTGAATTCTGATGATAAATCTACTTGTAATTTAATAGGAACCTCTGGTCAGGAGAACAGTTATTGTTTATCTCAAATTAAGATAACCATTCAAGCATACTTGTCAGAACCTAGGTTACAGAGAAGTGCAGATATTTATTCTTACTGGAATTCTAGTCCATTTCTGTCTTTGAGAAAGGTAGCACTGAAATTCTTATCAACTCCACCGACGAGTCGACGACAAATTTATTCAAACAGAAGGAGTAATCTGCGAGGCAAAAATGTTGATAAACTATTGTTTCTTACCTATAATATAAGATTGTTTAACTATGAATATTAATAAGACAAAAAATACAGATTTCTGCTTGAAATTATTAGAATCAAGTCTACGCGTTTTGAAATATTACGATTAGTTTATAATTTAGTAGTTTAGCTATAGTTATTTGTTGAAGTGACGAATTAAAGACAAAATGACGAATTAAGCTTAGAAAGAGTTAATTTGTTTTAAAGATAAATGTGATTTATATTGTTTTATTTATTACTTAAATATTAGGTACCTACCTATAACTATTGAGATATTAGGTAACAACTTAAATAAGTATTTAAGTTATTATTTAACGCATTTTAAAAACTATGTGATTTAAAGAAAAAAAAATAAAGAATACTGATTATTATCATTATGTTTTCTCTGTTTTCCCTCTAAACATGATTCCTGTAAAAAAGTTTCGGTTTCGGTTTCGGCCGAAACTGAGACCGTTGCCGAAATTCGGTTTCGGTCATAAAAACCAGTTTCGGTCGGACACTATTAAATATGCAACCTATACCTACTTATTTTACATTCGCTGTAAAAAGTATATTTATTGTTATACTTTTTGCTTACATATTCTTTGATCAAATTCATAATTTAGTCTTTTTTTGAGCATGACGTTTTACATATTTTATAATTAAGTACTTACCTTTTATATTATTTTTAAAATGGGACGAATGGCTGGAATTAAATGGGAGAAAACTATTCAGTGCCGACCAGTTCACAACATAATTTCATCAGATTTTCCTAAATATAATCCTCAGCCTTGGAAATTTATGGTACTGTAACGTTGACCGATAAACATACAATTTCAATTACTCTGTAAATCTATAAACTCTCTGTGAATGTCATTAAAATTCCAAACTCTTCTTAAAAATTCAGCTCACCTACTAATTCACCTTTCTGAAGAGTGATAATGCAATATCATTTTAGCTTTGTTTGCCTCATATATAATATGCAAACACATAAGTCATTCATGGGGCTTGTTATTCAAATTATGTTTAACATTAAGCTATTCCCTAATTTATATTTTTATTATTGAAGTTACGTAAAAGTAACATGAAACAAAGTGCGTGACTTGCGCATGTGAGCCGTTTGATTTTGTTTTAGGAAGGACCAAATCGTATACAATGGCTTCTATCTTACGAATATTATAGAATGTGGTTGGACGAAAGAGAAGCTTGGAAGAAACGTATGTATCCTGAAAACACCACTGTAAATGTCGATGTTGTTAAACGTTATGTTTTAACGTTTAAGACCACTTACCAGCCACCAAAACCTGAACAAAAAAAGCCATTCAAAATTAAAAAGTATGTATAATTCACTAACTAAAACACACACATATTTTAGTATTTCTGAACTGGCTTTATCGGTATCGATGAGATAAGATAGACAGTCTGTAACACTCATATATTTGTTTTTAGATTTGAAGGAATAGGTAGTAGAACTACCAATAAACGTCCGCCAGGTGACAAAGCAATGTTGTTCAAAAAACCTAAAAATACTAGACCTGATGTCCAAGAAAAACATTAGGGTTGTTTTTCGAAATAAAACAAAATATATATGAGGACATAAATAAAGCATCTTTCAAAAGGGCGCTCAAAAATCGAAATAAAAAATTAGTTACAATGAAGTTTTATTGAATTTTTAACTTAATGAAATATTTAAACATTTGAATTAGACTATGTATTAAAATGTGTATGACGAATAAATATTTTGAAAATGAAATTGTGTTAATTCTTATGACACTTTCGTAATTCGGTTATTATTAAAACGATTTAAAATTACTTACAACAAAGAACAAGATTCAAACATTCAATTCAAAATTTTTATGTTATTCGTAATATTCCATACTCTTAAGACTATTATCGAAACTTTTACCAAATAGTGGAAACAACGTACTATATGTTGAATTACAGATATAATTACCATTTTAATCATGTTAACTATTGAATAACCAGAGCTGCGATATTTTAGTTTAATAACAAGTATAAATGTTGAATAAATATTTTCAATGAAAAACCTTGGGTTGTGTTCCTGTTTATAATTTAATAGCATCAATTGTATAATAATGAATGTCTTTTGATATATCTAATTTCAATAGTAACTTGTCTACATACATATAGAAATATTGTGGAACTTATCTTGGCAAATAAATCAAAAGTGAACTAATTCTTTTTATTTATTGAAATTATCTAAGAATTTTAAATTGCATTCTAATCTACATAATCTAAGATTGAATTCTTATAAATGCTAAGTAAGTGTACTAGAAAATATTAATTCATATAACAATATTAACACATTACGAATAAAAAAAGAGATTGTTATCGAAATATTACAGCTGAGGTGCCAACAAAATAGACATCCAAAAAAAAACAAAAACTACATATTAATATTTTAATAAGCTAAATATTGAGTACAATAGGCAATTTAACTTCATTGTCATTTTGCTTACCTAAATAAACGAGATGGTATTTTTTATACATTTGCCATAATTTAATCATTTTCAAATAAAAATTATCTTCTTTATTATAATAAATTGGCATTTCTTTAAATCGTTGGAGGTTTAAATTGTTTTCTTATAAACAGCTTATTCCTTTTTATAAAGTTGTTGAAAAATTAACACATTCAGCCATAGTTTTATTGTGGCTTTACAATAATTGCACAAAACTGAAAAATTCAAGCTATTGAATTGATACAGTTTTATAAGTCATGACTTTAAAGTCTTCGTTTACTTATATTTTTTTATTGTGTATGTAAAAGTACTACAATAACCTATCTATGGCGCAATAACACTCTCTTGGCAAACCGCTTCATGTGACTTCCATTACGCCCTCGTTCATGAACAATTTATATCTTAATTTTATAAATTGTAAAGAGCGTTAACCAATACTTTAAATAAAAAACAATATATTTTTTGTAAAATATACTGTCCTTTAATCCTTTCGCCTAGCGAATCAGCAAACTAAATTACTTTTTAAATAAATTTAAGTATAGTTTTTATAATTAATTTTATTTTAAAACATATTTTGGTTTCTTAGGAAAGGTACTAAATTTGTTGTCAATTAGTCTTTTGATGCAAGGTTAAACAAAAATGTTTATGTAACATATTTTTGGTTTATTTTAGTGGAAGTTAATGAGTGAGCCTACATTTTTTGTGTGAACCAAAACATTAATCATCTTATTTTTATGGAATGACAATTATTTTTTGTTTACTTTGATTTTGGGTATCAAAAAGACAAGACATCTATGCAATATTATTTATCCATATTGGAAGCTGAAAGCGGAACCTTTAAATCCACCACCACCATTAAGATCAAATTGTTGGCCGCCACGATTGAAGAATGTTTGGAACACCATGTTTGGATCAAAATCTGAAAGTTAAAATGATTTAGTAAGATCACTAAAGAATATCTACGAAGTTAAAATTAACCTTTGGTTTGATACTTAGTTAGTTAACAAAACTCAATAAGTCTGCTATACATAGGTATTTTAATATATTTAAGTATATTTACCAGCCATGCCGGAAGAATCGTCAGAAAGATACTGGCCGTGATCATAGCGTGCACGTTTTTTCGGATCACTAAGAACTTCGTAAGCTTCGCCCACTTCTTTAAAGCGTCGTTCTTGCTCCTTTCGCTCGTTGTCCGGGGCACCTGCATGCCGATCTGGATGATGGACTAAAGCGCGTTTTCTAAAAAAAAAATTGTGAATTGATAATTTCCTTCTATTTTAAAGTAAAAAAAATAACTATATTTCTAACTAAACTCTAACAAAGGTTATCTTAAAGGATGATTCAAATTTTCAACTAAGCTAAGTACATAGTAGTAAGTGCCAAGGGAGTTTCCCTTAATGCAATAAAATACCAATCCAAATCGACATTGGGATTGGTATTAATAATTAATAAATATGAATACCAATCCAATCGATTTTGGGATTATACATAATAATTGGTATATTAGCAAGAAAAACATCGAAATTTCAGTCGAGGCATACGAGTGTTCTAGTTACTTCGTGTTTTATAGCGAGTTATAAATCTACTGAAAATCAACTAAGGAATATGCTCATCACAGATTCTTTTGAAAAACTGAAAAAAATTCAATTCAGTCAGCCAATTTTTTTACAGTCATTTTATTTTATTTTCATTAGGACAACCAACAGTAGATACAATATCACATCCAAAATAAAAAATTACATTTCAAAATTATCAAGGCAAAAGTTCTACTACTAGTCATGAAACAATACAACGTATTTTTTACGATGCTGAACGTCTAGGTCCTGTTGAAAATATGTTATACCGAGTATTTCCGGAGACGAAGTATAAGAGGAGATTTTTGCAATAGTAGGCATTTCACTTATATACCTTCGTGTACATGGTGCGCGACGGGTCATTTTCTACATGGATCGAGATTTAAGAGGATTCAAAGAGAGTTGTAGTATAAGGATCATTAGATACAGCAGGGATCAGTTTTTACTAAGCTGTGCGTCACTCTTATTGACGGTGTCGGCTACATCTTCTATGCGGACGACACGGAGGAGCTGGTATCGTCAAGTACATCGATAACATGGAGGGGTAAAAAAAAACGGTAGCGTCATGGTGCAAAGCTATTAATCTCAGGTGGAAGTGAAGTGAATTTCTGATGTCTCTATGTAAGTGTCGTGTGATCAATAGCCTACAGAGTGGTCGTTTGGTCCTAACTAATAATAATAGACACGAAACGCGGAGGAGTGGTGATCCGTAGTGTACAGGGCATATCGTAAGATATCTTACGAGGCGACTACTAACCAAGCGCGGTTTTCACCCGCGAACATTATGCCAAATATGGACACTAGTCCAGTCAATTAGCAGTCTCGTGAGCACGATCAGACCATCGTCCGCGCGTTTACTTTTATAGAAGAAATAAAGAATTAGCCTTGCCAAGCATTGTTATACCACAACAACTAGACATAAAAAAGTCAGAGTGTCACGCGTTGAGTGCGACGTTCACAAATGCTCGTTTGACCATAGCAAAATCAAGTTCATCAACCAAAACAATGATAAATGCAGCAGAAATAAGGGCATCGATGCATTTACTTACTATGGGCCATTTTTGCTTACATTAAAACTTGTTTATTGATAATGACAGCAACTCTACAAAAATAGTAGACATACCTGTAAGCTTTCTTAATATCATCTTCAGATGCGGTTTTGTCAACACCAAGAATTTTGTAGTAGTCTTTACGTTTTGATTTTCGAACAGCTAATTTAGCTTCATGCAATAATTGTTTGTTTTCTTTACTCTTGTCGATTTTATATAGATTTTCATAATCTTTCACGGCATTTTCATACTGTTCAAGTTCCATGTAACATTTTGCTCGTCGAAGTAATGCTTTAACATATGTTTCATCCAACTCTAACGCAGCTGTACAAGCTTCAGCTGCCTCTTTTATTTGGTTTAACTTTGAGCACACTGTAGCCTTATTAAAGTACAGTTTTGCATTAACTTTCCTATTATTTTTATCAATAGTTAATGCTTCATTGTAAAGGTTCAAAGCTTGTTGCCATCTACCCATTTTGAACGCTTCATTGCCTGTAAAAAAGTACAATAGTGAAAATTATTATACTATGGGGTATATTATGAAAATAAATATTACTGTGTATAATATAACAATTACCTTCTTCTTTCTTTTGTTTCAATAATTTGGCTTTTTTATATGCTTCCATTGCTTTTTTATGGTCAGGTGCAAGACGTAAAACTTGTTGAAAATGTTTGAAGGCTTGCTCATCTTTGTCCTGAAATGTGATATGGATATACGGCTATACAACAAGTCTTAAAAAAAGCTATAGCTAGACAGCAAAAATTAAATCAATAGCTATAGCTATTGATTTAATTTTTGTGTTAATATCTAAATCCCTCACGCACATGCGTAATTTATGTTGAATTGATTTATTACAAATTATACACAAAAATCATACCTCAAAGTAAAGGCATAATCCTCGGACAAATATGGCTTCCGTGTTAAAACTGTCAAATCTTAGAGAATCATTTGCAATTTCTTGTGCTTCCTGACATCGCCCAATCATAGCTAAACATTCAGCTTTCAAAAGTTTCGCTCTGAAGCAGTAAAGGATTTTGTTAATTTAATAGTTTTTTAAAAATGCCTAATTGCAAATAACAAAATCATAAGGATAAAATTATATTACTTAGAGCTTGAGGGACTGTATTCTAAGCAACGATCCATACAAAAGACGACGCGACGATAATCGCCAGCTTCCATGGCACGTTGTGCATCCTCATGCAAACGCTGTAAAGATTTAATTGCTTTACGTTCATTTGAAGCACAATCCACTCCTCCGAGTTCAGAAGCACGGTTTACTGCTTGCTCTGCACGAGATAAGTCACCTGATGAAAAGAAACCTCTATGAATTATATTTACACATTTTTTTCCCAGCATGAGTTGCTATCTTTACTCAATAATGGGTTAAGATACCACAGAGAAGTAAAGCCAAGATAAAAAATTAACTTGCTTACTTTTTTTAAGCACCCTTTCTCAGGAGCTTCAAATGTAATCTAAGGTAACATCATCACCCTGTAAAGCTCGTACACTATGGACTTGTAAAATGGTAATGGGTAATGGTTTACCCAGTAATTAATATTGTTTGGATATGTTATTTTTATTAATGATATTTACAATGTTCTTTAAGTATATAAATGAAAGAAAAGAATCAAATCTTTACAAGCATACAGTAAAGAAGAATTATGTCAGCAAAAACAAACAAGGAAAAGAAGTTCTTTTGCTCTTATTTGATGCAATTGATACTCTGATTAAATATATTAAATATTCTAGATCTCTAAATCATACCTAGACATTAATTAAATTTACACTTAGCAAATACTTGGGAAATACTCAGTGGCAAGCAGCCAAGCTTATTAAAAGATGGCAAACTATAATAAATTGGTCATTGGGGCTTAAAATAAATGTAAAAATAGGTAGGAAATCAAAAATGTAATGCAAGAAATGGTGATCTACATTATGACCTTGTGGTATAAATGTTTAAGTTATAAATGCATGAAGTAGACTGTGTACTTTAGAAGTAAAAAGAAGACCATAGAGTTCAATGTAGGCTTTAAAATATTATCAGTATATATTAAACCACTTTTTTTTTTACCGAACATCTTGAATCACATTATAGTCTTAATTAAAAATGTATGTATAAAAAAGCTGTCAATATATTGTTATAATTTTCTTGCATAATTAATATTACATTATTTCAATTGCCTTTAATAATTGTTGTTGTTTAAACATTTATTATAAACTGAGTTTCACTCCCAATCAAGGAAATAGAACAATTTTCAAATTTATTTTTTATTGTGTTGTAAATATTTAAGAAGAAGAAATCTATGACTTATACATTATCAATAAGATTCAGAAATATGACTTGAAGTCCTTGACAGAGTTTTAATTTATGGCCACAGTTAAATGGGAAGAAGAACATTTTTTATTAAATATTTTAAGCAAAATAAAAACAAATTTTAAGCATAGAAATATGTTATTGCTTACAGGTTATTTCTATACCATTAGTCACACTTAAGCTTAGTTATTTTAAATTAAATTGCAACACATAGGTGTTGCAATTTAATTTAAAATATTTTTAAGTGGTAGTTTTGGAAAATTTATCACTCAAGGCATCAAACATATCTAGACTTACCAAGTGCAATACAGCATTTAGCCATACGAATATAGCCTTTAGTGAAGGTATTATCAAGTGCAACAGCTTTTTGGGCATCTTCTAAGGCATTTTTGTACATGCCCAGCATCATGTAACAGGCAGATCTGTTGCCATAGTAAGCAGCATTTTCTGGACATAGTTTAATAGCTTCTTCATACATAGCCAATGCGCCTTTATAATTTTTAAATTTGTACAAGTGGTTTCCGCTTTCCTTTTTTTCTTCAGCCAACCTTGTGCATAAACAAATACGATAAGATATTTAATACGTGTTTACACTTATAAAAAATTTATAAACACACTTATAAAATGATTTTGAGCATTTAATAGTTACTTAATCGTCGTATTATGTTTCTATAGAAATAGGTCAAATGTCAAGAACCTGGTGGTCATTACAATCAACAATGAAAACCACAATAGTCGCATTAATTAAAGCAAAGTCATTGTAAAATATTACTAATCAATACCTGTATTTATTAGAATTTATCATTTGCTAGTGCTAATATTATTAAAGGAATAAATTATTTTCCAAGGCATTTTTAAGGTCAATAATATTATTCGTTACCTTTCAGGGCTTTTAGGAACTAAATCATCTATTGTTAGATCTAAATCCACAACTTCAGGTTCTGCCATTTTGCGTTTGGGAATGATTAAACCTCTCTAGAAATGGAAATAATTCTGCTGATCTTTCTTTATTTTGACTATGGATTACGGAACCACAAAAGAAAGAATGAGGCAAACTGGCAGTGAGTGACGGAAAGGGCAAAAACTTAAAAAGGAATGTTAATCGTTAGCATAGAGTAAATATCTTATAAAATTGTATTCGAATAACTTAATAAAATATCGATTTACATTTACAACAACAACAATAAATAGATCCAGCAAAATTTTATTAAAATTATTTCATCTTTTAATGGCAATTATGTTATCGCGAAAGTTGGTATACTAAATGTTATTGATTATATCGATCTTATATTTAATGAATTAATGACATATTTACTGAGTAAAGCATCAAGCAAATTCGATAAGCTAACAATCAACTGATTTATTGAGTTTTCGCGAATTATTGATATTTTCCTTTTTTAATTTTAATTTATTTAACCTGACTTATAACTGGACTATCTGATCTTAAGTGTCCAACACTGCCCATAGAAATTGGCATAGCAGGAAATATTAACAAGCCTTTACATAGCCAATGCACCAACACCCTTGAAACTAAGATATTTTATCCCTTATTCCTATAGCTACACTAGCTTACTCAATCAGAAACCCTCAGAAATTTTACTTATTGATAGGGTTTTTCACAATTCAGTCAATTTCTGTAAGAATACGCTTCTGCTAACTTAAAAGCCAATAGATTAGTGACAAGATATAATGATACATAATCCATATATTGAGGTAATAATAATAACTCTCTTTACATTAATAGAGAGATATTCGTCCACAGAAAATGAAGTTAAAGTTAAAATCATAAATATTATATGATTGTCTTACAAGGCGCCAGCTACAAAACTGTGTATTTGTGGCTTACCGACCATAGACCAGAATACGTACTATTTACACCTTAATATTTCAGATCATAAACAAAACGTAGTGGTTTTATACTCTTTGTAATATATGTACTTGATATTTGATAACGACAGTGAAAGTGTCGCTGTGAACGTATCATGTCATGATTGTTGAAACGTCAAAAAATGATTGTAAAATCGTATGATATTCCTTGTTTTTTGATAACTAGACAACACTGTAACTTATTTCAAAGGCGATACATTTGACTTTATTTATAGTTCGCATTTAAGCGTATGATTTGGAATAAAAATGGAAAATATAGCTTCGCCAGTGAGCGAGGTTTTTATAAATAACGATGCAATTGAATGGCAACCTCTTGCTCTAACTTTAGTCGAATATCCAAAAGGTAATATACCTTTTTATTTAAGTTTATACCTTGATTATTTGTAGTGAAGTAAGTACGTAGGTTTCTGACAGTTCAAATTTATTATAAAATGTCTGTAATTTTTTAGGTGATCTCTTTGGAAAATTTCTTGCTCTTATGAGTCTAGCCCCCTTTGGAATAGGCGCCGGATTTGTAACTTTAATACTATTCAGAAGAGATCTTCATACTGTGAGTATAATATATTTTCGTATTTATGGAATAATAATTTATCCTAAATATCAATATAATAAGAAAATTAAACTGTTAAAATAATAGTGAGATAACTTAAATAGATAAACCATGTGATTACTGATTTCAAGATAAGAGTGTCTAAACTTCTTAGTAGATATTTTGTTAATTTATGTGTATAATTATTTGTTTCTCTTTTAGATAGCTTTTTTTTTTGGTACACTAGTCAATGAACTATTAAATATAATATTAAAGCATTTGATATGTGAAGCACGGCCACTCAGCAGGGGACATTTGTATAATGAATATGGAATGCCATCATCGCATGCTCAATTTATTTGGTTTTTTACCATTTATGTGCTATATTTCTTTGCTATAAGGTCAGTTTTTCATTGTTAAACAAATAATAGTCTAATTTTGAATTACATCGGGAATTAATAGTAATATATGCCAAATTTATTGATTCATATTGAGTTTAACTATTAAAGTTTAAAAAAATATATATTAATCTCAGTATTTAAATTTTTAGATTGCATCACATAAATAATAACAGCATTATATCTGCCTTATGGAGAATCATAATTGTGGGTAGCTGCTTTATAATGGCTTTAATTGTAAGCTTTGGAAGAGTTTATCTCCACTATCACACAACAGCACAAGTCGTTGTTGGTGGTGTTGTTGGATTGATTTTTGCCACAATATGGTTTACAGTGGTGCATAGAGTACTGACTCCATTGTTTCCACAGCTTGTTACTCTGTAAGTATTTGAATTCTTTAAAAATATATTCAATTGTTACCAGATTTTTTATGAATATTTTAAAAATATAGAAAAAATATGATAAATTTATGTGCAATTCATATGTTGTATAATGACATAATCAATTTCAGAAAGCTTTGTGAAATGCTTATGATAAGAGATACAACTTTAATACCAAATGTGTTGTGGTTTGAATATACTACAACAAGACAAGAAGCTCGAGCACGAGGCCGCAAGATGGCTGCCCTAAAACCTATCCAATGACGGTGCGCCTGCGCGCGCGCTCCCGACACCTGCTTGAGGCTACGCGCGTGACGTTTCATTGCCGCCGGAGCCATAGCAATTCTTGGCGGCTTTATAATATCTAAATCAGAACCTCGTTCGATACTATCATATTGACATCTAATTATGACATATATATTCACTGGACTTGTTCATAATAGTAAGTTATCAGTTTGTCTTCTTTGTTTTCACCTCTATAATTGTATGTTAAATCTTTTTGTTTTAATAAACAATTTCATTTTTTAGCTAGTAGAATATGTTTGTTTTAGATCACTATTAGCAAATTATAAAATTGTTTCAATTAATTTTACATAGTTTATCCAAAGTGCAATTTAAAACTGATTACCTTAATCATAAGATAAGTGTTAGATTTATCTTTTACTTTGTTGATTATTGTCACATTTGAGACTAAATCCCAGTCCACATCTTTTTAAGAATTAGTCATGAATGTCTCATAGGTTAAGCCCTAATTATAATTAAAATAATTAGTGACTGTGCCTAATAAAATAGTAATAAAAAAAATAAAGTACTTTCAGACTATAAGTAGACAGTAGTTCTAGAAAATGTTCTAGGACATCGCAAGATAGGCACATTTACTTATAAAAATAAACAAAGACATTAACAAAAATATATTTCGATAATCTTCTATGAGCAAGGCATTCGAAAAGGAGCCAAATAAGAATGTTACTTAATAAAGTTTAATAATATATATATTATTATAGTTAAATTTCGTAGAAACAGTATTTACTGTTTATAATTTGTATAAATTGAAAAATAACATGACAATTGTGAGATAATATATTGTTTAAAATAATAATGAAAATAATTCAATGAAAAATATGAGAAACAACATGAGATATAAAAAATTGTGACTACTTTAGTGAATATGTAGTTTGTAAGATAAAAAAAATAATATGAGATCTTTAAAAGTTTGTTATATTCATAAAGTAAGTGAAGATATGTTCATTCCAGGCAGCCCCTTTATAGATTTAATAAATTTAAGCTTAGCAAATGTTTGTAAAATGTTAGTCAACCTTTTTTACTTTTTACTATTAACATCCAATTTACATATATCGGTTCTGATCTCTGATTCTTGTTTATAGTCCACTCAAGAAAGCCATGATGGCCCGGTGAATAGATCTAAATCAACTACTGCACTGCTTGTTTTGTGTTTATAATTTTGTTTTATAGTTATTCTCATGCTCAGATAAAAGAAGGTATTGTAAGGAAATCTTCTTGTGTGGAGTGTTGATATTCTGTCACATGTGTATTAATCAACCTGCAGCAGAGTGTCCTAACTCCTAACCTATTATATTCCATAAGAGAAAAAGGAATACTTTGTGCAGCAGTAAAGTAACAAACCTTGAAAACCGTGAAATTGTGAAATGGAATACTAACTACAAGACAAACAATTTACTAAATTAATCATCTCCCTAATTCCCTGTATAAAATTTACATTGTTCCAATTCGTCTAATGTTACGAAATTATGTTTTAGACTTAGTTTACTTTTGTTATTCAATTTATTGAAATAGCTTTACATTCAATATTACATATGCATTGCTAGTTTAATGGAACTGGACATTTAATATCTTAGCAGTTCTAACAGGTATTTAGTTTAAAACGAAGCTTCCGTTATACCTATGGAAATATTGTCTTACCAATCATTTCTTTATTATTTTTACTATGATTACATTTTATGTCTTCCGTAAGAACTGAAAAAACGGCAAATGCTTTGAAATTTATACTGAATATATAATATAAAAAAAACACCTAAAAATAATACTTGGTAATACTCAAAGACATCAACTAATCAATTGTGGGAAGTGTACCTTATATCACTTTTTTTTTTAAATATTGTTGTTTGTAGTTTTGAAATCCAGTCTATATTGTTATTATTAATACGATATAGTTTAATAAGAGAAATATTTAAATGATAAATGAAATGGCAATATATAGGGAACAATAGAGATGTAATAATATGTTCTAGATCTTACACACAAACTGGTTTTATATTAGTCAGTGGCGTAAATATGTTAGTTTATAATGTTTTGCATCCTACATGCAAACATCCTTCATATACAAATGTAATTTTATATTTATTTGGAAGTTTAATAATGACGATGATTATATACGAACATAATTATAGTCTGTATCATTAACTGAAAAGGAGTGGAGATAGAAAAAGTTATCTGATCTTGAATTGAATTGCTTTGACAAAATTGGTCGAATCTAAAATAATAATTTATGGTATTCAGAAAAAATGATAGCAACTACTTACTTTTTTGGAATGGTACTAAGTGTAATAGTGTTTTATCGTAAATAGATATATATATAAGGTTTGTTTATCTCCACTGCTTCTGCAATTTATATAATACAGGCTATTTATATAATAATATAGTAAATATCTTCTTCAAAACTTATTGAAGTGACGATACGATATACGACACGATAGTCCTTATATACCGTTCCGGTACAATTTTAACGAGTGATACAGGAATTTATTTGATTTAAAAATTTAAACGTATTATTTAAATAAATATATTTTCATTTCACAAGTCAAACTCGATAGTGGTCAACAACGTTGGTCGGCATACAGTAAGACAATCCAAAGAAATGATTTTGCGAATGCTGAATTAAAATAATTTCCTTTGGGGGCTCGTTTCGCGGAATGGTATAATAGAACTATATTTTATTTTAAATCATACATATGTGTACTATCGACAGTGTTGACAACGTTACTTACGCCACTGATAGTATTTAATGTTAATAATGTTATAGTAATTTAGTAAGTAATAATACATCTTAGGATTATTGTAAAATATTTGCTAATTGTTTGTAATTTTGTAAAAGAACTTTGATGTTTTGATGTGGATTTGTATATAAAGGTTTCGTCTGCATTGATTTTACTTATTACAATATTAAATGTAATTATTTATTTAGCTTGCTGCAAAAGGTACTTCCGTTTCTACATAGTTCGTTTCCATACTTGGGGCTTTATATGCTTACATCAGATATAGTTCAGTAATTATACATATAAGTATTATAAAATAGTAAATGTTTTATTCTATGATCATGTTATCTCGTTCAATTATTCTATGAACTTTCAGGGTTCCTTAGCCTTAAAATCAATAAAATAAAACAGTTTTTATTCAGACTTATCCATTTTCCCTCGGCAACTTGGTATTTCGCCATAAACAATCCAAAAGTATTATTTTCAAAGCCAGTCTATAATATATTTCTTATTTTGTCTTAAAAAATAATTTGACTGTTAAGCAATAAAAATCTCAAAATGTTTAAGGAATCCTGCATAAGCGTGGTAGCAATTTAAATCTGACTCGTATTGTTAGACCAGTAAATCAGAAGTTAATAGTTTAAATATATTGTATATTTACATAAATTAATGTTCAATATATACCTATATATTACTTCAGTAATCAGTTACAAAGATGAGTAAACAAAAAAAAATATATACAAAAACTACCAACGTTTGTTAAGCTTCCGAAAAGAGGAAACGGAAAAGGAAAAAGTTGGAGATAGAGTCGTGCAAGAAAACGACTTTCAAAAATATTCGATTTATCCTGAAATGTTGCGAGTCCCCAAAAAATAATTCAAAGTTACTCTTAAATACTCGAATGGAATACCTGTGCCAAATTTCATGACGAAATTCGTTTCTGCTAATCGGACGTTCACCCTCAAAATTAAAAAAATAATAAACACGTTTTGTCTTCGCAATGTTCACGATGTTGATCGATTACCAAATAAGGCAGTATTTGCAACATATATAATGTGATCATAGTATTTCTATTGTGACGAATATTTATGTAACTGAGTAAGATAAAAACTTATAGATATAGGTATAGTCAAAAAAGTTCTAAATTAAGAATCTTTTGGTTGTGTTTTAGGAGCTGTCACAAAGATTAATAAAGGTATTCTTCCATTGTGCATTGCTTTATAAATAAATAATATATAGATTTATTTTAAATACAATACATACTCATTAAATTAAACGATTTTATATATTAACGCCTTCTTGAAATTGTACACAATTTAGAGCAAATGTATCGATTTTTGCTGTAAGTAGTTAATAAGTAGTTTTTAGATTCAATTTTTATAATTCTTAAATTATTCATAAAAATAATGTATGGACTTTGTCACATTTTTTTACATAAGTACTTACAGCTATATTGATGCAGCCAGAGCTGAATATTTCACTAACCACTAAAACGTTAATTTAAAAAAATATTTATATAATTTGCATTCATAAAAAGCAAGAAGGACTGGCTTCGTCAATGATGGTTGTATATTATTAAAACGTGCAGCAATAATACACAGTTTTTATTAAGAATAATAAATAGAAAAAGTTATTAACATGTCTTAATTAGTTACCTATTAGTTGGTATTACATAATATCTCATGTAACCATATTTTTACGATTTAACCGCTAACGAAATCCCTACGAATTTTCCCTGTCAACTAACTGAATCAATCAAATCAAAATCATTCATTTAATATGGAAACATTACATTTACATGTTTATAATCCAAAGATATTACCCAGACAATTTAATACTATTGATATTTAATAGGGCTAAAGTAAATATTGAATTTATTTTTAAAATAAAACTATGAATTAGGTAAATCGTTCACCTAAGTGGTAAAAAAAGTTACTTATGTTTTGCAATAATTAGACTGATGAAACAATAGAGAATGTTACCACCCAGCATTGAATATTTTGTAAGCAATAAAAATTGTAAATGACTAATTGGTTATTTGATTTTTTGATATCCACATAAATTACACACCCAAACACACGTACATAAATATATATATACAGGGTTATTAGTAATTCGACGTATTCCCGTTAGGAGGTGATAGGGGTGACTATTTGCGATAATTTTAACTCCCATATGCATAATGCAAAAGTTAACCATTTTTCAGTTATCACGTTTTTAGTTTTTTCAAAATAGTCAAAAATGCAACTTCAAAAATTTATTAAAAAAAAAAGTATCGATTAAAATCTATTTTTTTCTTCTGATTTATAAAAACTATTAAACACATTAAAACATTGACAAATTCAATATTAAAAAAGTAATGATCCGTCCAAATTTAAAAATGCGAGACGGAAAAAGATTATTTCAATATTTTTTTGATTTTTTATCCACAAAAATGCCTTAAAAACTAAAAAAATCGTTATAAAACTTGTCCTGCAGATTATTTTAAAAACATAACCGTTTTCTTAGCTTTCCAAAAATGTATAACAACTAGGAACTTATTTCAAAGCAATCGAAATAAAATGACCACAAAGGACGCTGGTGGAAGTTTGTATTCGAACAAAACTTACCATATGCAAACCTAACCAATGCAAAATTATTCACGTTTGTTTCCTAATCAACGGCTATCCGATGTATCAGATATAATAAGCGAATCCGAGAAACTGGTAGTGTTCAAAGACGACAAATTAAAGTCGAATGACTCCATCACACCAGTCACCACACCAGTCCATGTTGTTAATTACCAAGAGGATAAGAATTTATCGATGAACCATTCGAACCATTTCGCCTCA
Organism: Vanessa atalanta; assembly: GCF_905147765.1. NCBI lineage: Eukaryota > Metazoa > Arthropoda > Insecta > Lepidoptera > Nymphalidae > Vanessa > Vanessa atalanta. The sequence continues at coordinate 8,527,177 of NC_061873.1, forward strand.
CGACTCTTTGTAACAGAGCACAGCACACACAGCATGGTATACAGTGCATAATGTAGGATTTCATCCTCACCATTATATTCCTGCGCAAATTATTTTTTATTGTAAAAACAATGTTTTCAATAAACCAACCAACACCAATTTTTTTTAAATTAATCGTTTTTGTTAAAAAAAAAATGAATGGTCCACACTATTATGAAGTTGTCCGTTGTATGGCCCTCTGCGTATATATAATGTATTTTATTATGTGCGTCAATCACGTGAAAACAGACCAATCCACGCGGAATAGTCCGTAGAAGGTTATAATTTTTTTTAATTCCTTTTATTCTTCCCCTATTTTTGCCCAGGGTAACGGGCAGCTAACAGCTAGTACAAATATATTTAACTAAATAGCCTGCATTTACCAGCTTCTAAGTCCTTATTTTATACGAACAAAATTGAGATGTGCTTTTAGTAAATTAAAATTTGGGAATATATCTTTATAAAATTAAACAAAATAAATATGATTATATTTAATTTTTCAATTCTCCTAATATAAATCTATCGGGAATTACAATTTATGAGAGTCCAAACTGTTATCAGGCTCATTATTTACATATATATTATTACAATATACAAGTCATGTCAAGTCAAAATTTACAATGGGTATGATAAATTTAAAATAATAGACGATATAATAGATGTACTTTATTTGAAAGGTTACCCTAATCGTGTGATTTGGATTCCATTGAACAGCAAGAGGAACTGTCTTCGCTTAAACTTTCCAACCATTTCTGTAATCATTAAGGATCATTTAGCTGCTGATGTTATCGCTTCTAAAATCGTAGGTTGTCGTAGAGCAAAGTGATCGAACTTTTATTGTTTGCAAGAAAAGAAAACATTGCTAAAAGCATTGCGAATACTTGCTATGCAACTTGTGTCATCGACCCGTAAAAGTACCCGAGTACGATTGAGAACATATAATATTAAAATAAAATATTTATATAATATAATAAAATAACCTTGTCAGTGGGAATAAGGCGATTCACTTTTTTCATGAACGTGAAATTAGCTTTTTGACCAACCAAATATTTAGTTACTTCTGTCGTTGACATAGCTTTATTTAACATTCCTTCTAACATTTCAGGGTCTTTTTCAAGTAAACCAGGGAACATTAAAGCTAGAGGCTCTATTTGTCGTCTATCTTCACACTACCTAAAACATAGTTCTGCTTAATCATACTTAAAGTTATATTAATAATAATATACTTTAATGACCATGGCTGTCAAACTCATCGGGAACTGGCCATCTAGGCAGGATACTAAACCTAGTACACATTCGCTACCTCTTTTAGTGCGATGTTTTTATGTTCTTTTATAATGAAGGGAGTGTAACACTGTCAACTGCCTTGATAAAAGAGTTCAACCTTGATTTATAAACCGGCTTTTATCTTTCAAGCTACCAATAGACGGAAGTTAAAATCGATGAATGGACTATTTAAGCTATTTCATTTCAGGAAAAGAGACAATCTATTGATTTTTTTGAAAACTATTTTTTGTTCATTTCCTGTGAACTGGTTTAATTTAGGAAATATATGAAAAAAGAATCAATTTTACGTGTTGTAGTACTTCCTCATCATTATTTTTGTTGGATTTTTTATCATTTGTACTACTTTGTAAAATATCAACCCATTCCGAATCTTTAGCCAACAATGGACAGAGTGGTTTTAATGGTTCTTTGTTGATATTACCACCATCCGCGATTTCCTAAAACAATTGTAATTCTAAAAATGTTAAATTTTACGAAATTACGTATTTAAATATATATCTCAGAACACTGAAGAGCCTTACATGTTTTTCAGAGTTTGTTGCTGTTGCAGTTGTTTGTATACTAGTTCTCTGTCGGATTTTTTTTTTCTGTTTTGTTTTTTCATTATTCATTATAGACTAACCATTTTGTATGTCTGGGTTCTCATACTGTAGTGTAGAAAATTATACGGTTCAGTCGATCATCATTATGTCTAAAATGACATTTTAATTACCTACTTATTACATATTATAGTTGCAAAATTGTCGCCTCAACGAGAATATAAAGTTGTGTAAAAGAAGTTTATATATTATATTATATTTGATACTAGGCTCCAACGATAGGTCGTTAGATGTTGGTAGGTAGATGATGATAAGGACGAAGTTATTAGACGCTTGTAAATCTTACATACTTAGTTGAGTGTGGACCTATTTTTATTATTTACATGTTTGAGTTTATGCATTAAAAAACACAACGAAACTATACCTCTATAGACGTTTAAATAAACTTCAGGCGTATTCGTTTCATTTTATTGCATTAATTAAATAATAGACAAATATTTACGTTTATGTTTTTAAATACGTTACGTTACGTTTATTATTTTGTCGACGTTCGTGGTCGAGTAGTGTGTACAGGTACACCGGTTTTCATGGGTACGCCACTCCGAAGTCCCAGGTTCGATTGCCGGCCGAGTCGATATAGAAAACGTTCATTATTTTTCTATGTTGCCTTAGGTCTGGGTGTTTGAGGTACTTTCGTTACTTCTGATTTTTCATAACACAAGTGCTTTAGCTACTTACGTTAGGATCAGAGTAATGTATGCAATTTTGTCCAATATTTATTTATTTATTAAATTATCTGTTGGTAATAATTAAATTAAGTAGATATCTAGTTCTAATTCAATAACAAATAAAACTATTGTTAACATTTGTAAGTTTTATGGGTTTTATCATAATAAAACACAGTCAACAATAAAATGAGTACACTTTAACTTATGATATTCGGACAGCGTAACGTTGTGCCAGGAACTATCAAATAACCGAATGTGCTCCTTTGGCGCGTACTACTTTTTTAATAACAAAATAATCGGAAGTAAGTTTAAATTATTGTTTACAGTAACAAAATAAATAATAATGAATTAAAGACATAATTAGGTATAGGTAAATAAATCACTAAAATAAATATAATTGAGAGTAGTTATTACATGCCACAACAGCTGGGCGCCTATGTGCTACTTGTTAACACTATTTACTAATAAATATCATCCCTTATCCGAATTTTACTTGGGGTTGGCGCAGCATGTCTTCTTACTTCCATACTACTCTGTCGGATCTTACAAGTAACATTCTTTCTAACCATATCGTCTTTCACACAATCCATCCATCGTTTCTTTGGTCGTCCCCTACTTCTATATCCATCCACATCCATGCTCAAGACCTTCCTCACAACATGGTCCTCATTCCTCCGCATAACTTGCCCATACCATGAAAAATATATTATAATTTACTAACCTAAATTATAATTTAAAAGATGCATCAAAAAGTGAAGAGGACTAAGTATTTTGTTCTGTAATCATAATATTTTTGGTATCTATATTTATACTATGTAGAGAAGACATTAGGTGCGTATTAAAATGAAAGATAGATATTTTCACAAATGGTGTATTGTATCTAAAACACAAGTTTAGGTAGTTAATAGTTATGTCGATACAAATATTACAATGCAATAGTAGTTTTTGTGAGTAGTTAGGTTTCTTTTATGAATAATCATCATCTTCAGTGTCGTCTTGCTTTATTCCTGGAGGGGGCGGAACGTATGACTGGGGAGGCCCTTCCATTCCAACTAATCCATGTTGTTGTAGTAATAACAATTGTTGTTGATCTTGTTTCGCTTGTTCCTCTCGAGCCTGGTATGCAACAAATATGTTAAAATTTATTTTATTGTAGACACTATTGAACTTATAGTATCATTTATTAATTTAGACATAATTACGTTTTAGTTCTTAGTTTTAGGATTTATTTAATTTATATGAATTTTATACACATATATCCATTATGTTTTTACTTTTACTTTTACATGTGGTGGACTGCAGTGCGGTGGTAGCGCGATCGATGCGATCACACTGGCTTTGTGCCAAGATACAGTGGGGAAATACAATTGCAACTGTTTCAACGCCTGTTTTAGTCATCTAATCATTCATAATTTAACATCTAAACGTAAAACATATTGTTGAAGTTTTGATTATAACAGTAGCAACCTCTTAATGTCCCATAGCTGGGCTAAGACCTCTCCAACACGCTGCTCCTATGCGGGTTGGTGGATACACAGGTTTTTACTTTTATGATATCAGTTGGCGGGCGCGCAAATGATAGTAAGTGGTTACAGACAATAGCGCGGTAAGAAATTTTAATCATTCCATATATCGCCAATGCGCCGCTAATCTTGGGAACTAAGACGTTATGTCTCTTGTGCATGTAGTTACACTGGCTCACCCTTTACTCACCCTTCAAACAGGAATACAACAAAACTGAGTACTGCTGATTGGTCGTAGAATATCTGATGAGTGTATGGTACCTATCCAGAAGGGCTTGCACAAAGCCTTACCACCAAGTAATTTCATTAAAATTAGATATATTTAGGTTTATTAACGATGTTTTCCTTTAATCGAGCACAAGATGAATAGGGTATTCTACTATGTTTGAAAAAGTACTTAAAAATGTTGATTTTCCTAATAAAAAGCCATAAAAAAATATGTTTCGTCAAAATAAACACATGTTCTTGCTATAAAATTAAATTAAATTTTATTCCCGTAAAAACGCAGTCAGTAATTTTAGTGACGTCAAATTGATAATAACAACAGTTGTGTATGTACGACTGGCACTAATTCAACGTTAACAGCTATAAATAATTGGTGTTTTTTGGGAAAATAATGAATTACAATTGCTATTATTGGTGTGTGATTGAAGTGAAACTCCAGAAAAGTTGATTATCAAAGAGCCAGATGATATTAAAATGATAGTTTTTGCCTATTTGACGTAATATACAGACTATAAATTACAACTTTAAATTTTATACAAAATCAAAATGTAAGTATATTTCTACATATAATTTTAATGTCTATCAAATTTCATAATTTATTTTTCACTACTGAAAGTACTCTATTATAAAAATAAATAGGGCACCTGAAAGTTCAATGGTGCATGCCTGATTTTGAACCCACAATCATAGGTTGTGATGCACATGTTCTAAGCATAGGGATATCTTGGCTTATTTTAGTTAGTTTGTTTATAAATAAATAAAAAATGCAGTAACAAAGCCCTTTCTTGATTTTTTAACTGGTATTTCTTGTTGAATCTACTAACTACTCATATAATGTAATAATTGTGAAACTCCTTTTTAACTTCCTATATTTTGTGTTTATTTAAAATAATGTTAATTTTATTTTTTACTTCTAACTTAAACTAAGCTAACAGATGCTCTCCAGTATAGGGCATGTAGCAAGGTACAGAGATAAAGGATGGACTTGCTAAGCAACTAAATAGAATGGATTGTTGGGGAACACCAGTGTGGGATGACAGAGGAATAGATGAGCAATTCTTTGCTTTTCAAATATAATTAGCTAAAGATGGAGAAGGCATTTAACCAATGGGGAAAATGCAATTAAAAACATAAAAATTATGAAAAACATTGAAAGAATATATTTTTATAAAAAAAAAAAAATTAAGAGTATTTTTTTTAATTGGTAACTACACAAGGTAGGTAAAAATATATTGTTCATGATTTATCAAGGCACAAAATTAATAAAATAATTGATTGATATTTCTCTCACCTTTGCAAATAGTTCTTGTTGTTGTCTTAAAAGTTCTTCTTCTGGTATACCAAGATTTTCTAGTCTTGTACTTTGTCTTCTTCTCTTTGCAGCCACCGCTTTACAATCCTTAAGAACTGCTTCTGCTTCAACTGTGTAATCACTAAATCCTAATCTATCCAATGCTAAAAAAAAACAACATTATTATAATAATATTAAATTAATTTATATTTCAAAATTATTCTTTGAATTGTTTAAAAAAAGTAATTTTGATTTTTTCTATTTATACAGTAAACAAAACGTGAATGCTTTTTCACAGTTTTTTGTCAGCTACAATCTAACTTGTATTGGTATTGAAAATTGTTGACATGCATTATAAAGTAGTAAAAATTTCAATCTATATACTCATTAAAAATTACAATTCATCAAAATAAATAAAACAGATAATAATTGAACACAACAATGTAACACTTTTAAGTTTTTACACATCTACTCTTTACATTATAAGGAGATCATTTAGTAATAAAAATTTACCTGTCAATACATGTTCAGCGTTGATCGTTTTTTTATTACTTTGATTACACACTTCATTCGCCTCAGAACTGATAAGATGAATGAATTCAGTACAGCAGTTAAGAATTAACTCACGAGACTCGAATGCAACACGAACAGAAGGGACCAATTCTTTTATCATTTTGTTAATACTAGCACGAGGTAAAGTTAATTCGTCTTCTTCTGAGGGTGGAGGACACAATTCTCGTTCTGGACTTCCCATTTTATTCCAATAATAAGCGCAAAATAAACACTTTTTCAATTTTTACAAGTAATGGCAGTAACGCGCTAGTTTGATGTTATCTACTTATTTCCAGACTCGAAAAAATTACCATAGGACTTCAAATGGAATATGCGAAAACATTTTTTATTTATAATATTTATGTTGAAATGGTAAATACTGTACATAAAATCAATAAATCAAAAGCATTGATTTATTTTTAATTATTGCCTGCAAGGTAACTGACATTGACAGTTATTAACTTACTAATTACTATAGATTATAGAATCTGACAAATGAAATAATGAATTTTGGACTTTAGTCGATGTACTTTATTTGACAGAATCTTTTTTGTGTTTTTTTTTCAAAAGATTAATAGTAATCAGCCTTATAAATATTTTAGTATAATAAATAGTAGTAGTAGTATATTTTTAATATCCAAGTATTTATTTTATAATGGTAATGCAATTAAATTAGGCGAGACGAAGGTTTGCATGTCTAATTTAATTATTATTGCAAAATGTTCATCAAAACTATCAACATCGAAAATAAAATTAAACACTGTACCCAAACCAAAAATTAATTCTTACGAGATTACGTTTTTTTTGTTGATTAAGTTTGTTTTCCTGCGACTATTAAGTTAATTATAATATGTCACAGCTATCTAAATATGTCTGTCTGTTCAGCTATGCTTTTACAGATCAATTAACCGATTCTGATGAAATTTGGTAACAGTACACATAAACCAAGGAAGGCCTTAGGTTACAGATACAAATAATACTATAATTATACTCTTCGACTGCCGGCGACTGCCGACGGCCAGTTGTGAGTTGACACCAGCGTTGCAGATCTATCGATAGTCTATCGATAGCAACACTAGTTGACACTAGAATATGTCACTTGTCAGACTTGTCACATCAGGACCACTTATCACAATTATTTTTGATTTGGATGTGTTTAATTCCTTGCAAAAAGTAGTCGCATGAAAATGTACATGATTTATGCCATATGTTAAAAATCTTTCAAAAATTCATATAATTAAAATGGTATTTTACTTTACAAGTGATGTTATTTCCCCTTCTGTTACTCTTTTTATGGGCGCCGATAAACATGAAAGTAAGATTTTAAACTATAGTTTGTAATGAAGTAAGATATTTTTCTATTATTCTTAATAAAAGAAATATTTTCAATTCAGATGAAGACCTAATTAAATGGGGATGGCCCGAAGATGTTTGGTTCCATGTGGACAAAGTTTCATCAGCTCATGTTTATCTTCGCTTGGCACCCGTAAGTTATTAACAGCTCCCTTACATATATTTTATTAATCAAGGGGACATTATGTTCATTAACTGAAAAAAAAAAACAATATACATAAAATTTGACAAGAAGATACGGCACATTTAGCTTTTATAATGTTATGTACATGTCAAATAAAGTCCAGGGACAGTTTCACTTGTTATAAAATATATATGTGAATCAAACTGCTTTACATGCATTTTCGTTTTTTTAGGGTCAAACAATTGATGATATTCCTAATGCTGTCTTAGATGATGTATGTCAACTAGTAAAGGCCAATTCAATAATGGGCAATAAAATGAATGATATTGACATAGTTTACACTATGTGGGCAAATTTGAAGAAGACTGCTAGCATGGAGGTAATAATTAACTTTCAAAATTCAAATGAAAATTTTATAATTAAAATATTTTCTTATCTAGTTCATATTTTATAAAAAAATTGCAGGTTGGACAAGTTGCTTTCCATAAAGATAGAGAAGTGCGAAAAGTGAGAGTAGTAAAAAGAATTAATGAAATTGTAAACAGACTTAATAAAACAAAGAGAGAAGCATTTCCTGATCTAAGGCAAGAAAGAGAAAATAGAGATAGACTCGAAAGAGAAGATAAAAAGAAAGTTCTCAGAGATAAGAAAGAAAAGGAAAAAGAAGAAGAAAAACGGAAAAAGGAGGAAGCTGAATTAAGAAGTTATGCTACCCTAATGAAAAAAGAAAATATGTCTACAAATTATGATGGAAATGATTCTGATGATTTTATGTAAACAAAATATTTTAAATAAAGCAACATATACTTGTTGATTCATATTTCATTTCAGCATTGGTTCCTCGAAACATTAAATACAATGTTGTTTATCTGTGATTTCAATATAGTTGACTTTTTTTAGTCACTATGGCTATTAGTATAAGGTATCAAAACAATCACAATATGACATATAGTATCATAATCCACCCCTCGGGATGGGTAAATTCTGATATTGTTATGTTTTAGGATTAATTATTATAAATAACTGTGGTGCACGGATAGTTAAGAAGTTATTTTTAAGTATTTATTATATCTATTCCAACAGAATGAAGAGAGTTTACTATCCAATTTGGAAAATTATTATCAGGATAAACTTCACAGAAGAAATCTTTGACAAATTTCGGGAAGGTACCATTTTCAATGTTTTCTCTCATTGTTCTCATCAGGCGCATCTAAAAGATAAAATTTATAATAAAATTATTTATTTATTACAGTTTACCAAAACGTAAAATGAAGTTCCAAAAAAATTTACCTGGAAAGCGATATTATGCACAGAAATTAAATGGCACGCAACTGTTTCCACAGAAACAATGCAGTGCAAATATGCTCTTGTATAATTTTCACATGTAGCACAGTCACAATTTTTATCAATTGGATTGAGGTCAGTCTGATACTGTTTTTGTTTTAGATTTAACTGTCCTTTATTTACAAGTGCACATCCAAATCTCTGCAAATAAACATTGAAAGGTTTTTTCAAACTATATTAACTAGTATATTAACATTTTTATGTTCATGTTACTAAGTAAAATGAAATATTACAAAGAGAAAAAAGTACAAACACAATTTGATTTGATTAAAACTTTATGAAGATTAATAATAACTTACAGCTGTACGAGTCGGAAACACACAATCAAACATATCCACTCCTAGTGCAACACAGACAACAAGGTCTATAGCTAGTCCTACACCCATTAAATATCGTGGCTTGTGTTTATCCAATATTTTTGTTCCGAGACTGACCATTGGCCAAAAATCATCTTTTGCTTCACCTCCACTGTTATATGAAAGATCATTCATTGTTAGTTACAAAATTCATATGAAAATTAAAGTATGCTTTGTTTTTACCTGAGTCCTCCTATTGCAAATCCATTGACATCTTTAGTCATATGCTCTTGAGCACTTTGTCTTCTTAATTCAGGATTCAGTAAGCCTTGTACTATGGGAAATATGTTTTGATCATCTGGTCTTTTATGAGCCTTAAGGCATCGATCAAGCCATCTACTAGTTCTTTCGGTTGCTACTTTAATTCTATCATAATCTTGAAATGTTGTTTGTACAACATCATCTAACTGCATTATTATGTCTGCACCTATATATAAAAATAATTTGTCATATACTTCCTATACTTAAGATTATAAAATCTGCTTTTGAAATGAAATTTATAATATACTATGCAATGAAACTTTTTTTTACCAACTTATAAAGCTAAGGAATAAATTAAAAAAAAATTACACACCTATGTAATTTTGGATTTCAATAGATTTTTCAGGGGTTAACATAATTTCAGAATTATCATATGGTGATCTAAACTTTACACCTTCTTCAGTAATCTCAGCTAGTTTTAATAATGAAACCATTTGGAAACCTCCTGAATCAGTAAGAAGAGCTCTTTTCCAATTCATAAATTTATGAAGACCACCAGCTTTTTTTAATACATCAACTCCAGGTCTATTTCCTAAGTGGTATGTATTTCCTAATATGATCTCACAATCTAAATTTTCTAGCTGATCCGGTAACAGTCCTTTCATTGTTCCCTAAAAAACCATATATATAAGATTGAATTATATATATATATATATATATATTATTCAATCTTTAATTCACTTTTACAGTAATCTATATAATATAGAAGTTTACTTTACCTGTGTTCCAACTGGCATGAATACTGGTGTTTTGACATTGTAGTGTGGTAATTTCATAATTCCAGCACGAGCTCGTGATGTTGTGCATTCTGATTGTACAGTAAATGATAAGGCTTTTGAAGTACTCCCCATTATATTATTGTAAATGCTTTCAAATATATGTATGGCCTAGATCACTGTTGATATTCAATAGTTTATTTTGTATAATATTACCAAGTAAGTATAAGTAAAACAAGATTTTTTTTAATTACTTAAAATAATCATTAATTATATTTTTCGTTTTTTACTTCTATAATGAATCACACGTAAAATAGCAAATACCGCGCTACGAAGGCGAGAGGTACGAAGTATGAAATTAATATAAATGTATAAGCGATAATTTACTCTGTGCTATGAAATCAGAACAACTGGTGGGTAAAGTATAGCTAATTTTGCTCTGCTGCTAGGTATTGAGCAGCAGAGTGCTATGTTATAACCACAATTTTTTTTTTGCTAGGCAGTATGTATTAATTACTAGATAGTAGATAGGCTAGGTTACATAGATAATACACTTATACTAGCTACTAGGTTATGAGTTGACTGTTATGCTCTTGTTGACATATTTAAGTCTCTTAATTGACATTGAAAAACTGATGTCTGACATATAAAATATCGAATAATATGATGCTTTTTTATTCGTTCTGAAATAAAGAATCGAATAGTTCGGTTTATTCTTAAGTTTCGAGTTACTGTTTGGTACGAAACAAATAAAAAAAAAAACTTATATTATTTTTTACTGAATGTTTTTATGTAATATAATTTAATGTTTTCAAACTATATGTAACGTGTTGTATTAATTGAAGGCCGGCAATCCTTCGCAAGACCTCTGGTGTTGAAAATGTTCATGAGCAGTAATAGTCACTTCCCGTTATTGTTCATTGCCGTATATGCTATAAAAAATGTGAGACTATATATGAAGTAGCATTGGTTCATTTTTCAAACTGATTCAAACAATTTTTATTCATCTGATATTAATATTTCTCTTAATTTCACGGAATAGTGGGATGAATGAAATTTCTACGAATTAAATTCATTTGTTACAATTATCTTAGTGTATCAATAAGATGCACATGTTGACATTATTTTAAAATCTTTTAAATTTAAATTGATTGTTGATGTGTTCATTTTATGAATGTAGTTACTATTACCTAAATCAATGGTTCTTTTTTTGCACAAAAATTGTATTTGATTATTCCTAAAATAAAACAAATTAAATATTTTCTAGTAATAAAAATCAGTAGTATATTTAATATTTAAAGTGCGATGTTTAATATATTTTACTTATTACTTAATTTGTAGCACATCCCAGGTTTACAGTGCTGTTTTGCTATATATCTGTACTTGCCTTAATATTTACTTTGCTCTATGTGTAAACCTTAGTCTAGGTTAAAGAAAAAATGTCTGACACTTGTGTCACAACTTTGTCGTAGCTGTAGTCTGTAGCCTGTACTCTGTCTGTGTCAGACTCAAAAGGCATGAGATAAGGCATTAATGTCAAATCGAGCAATCCAAATGCTAAGTTTTAACATATAACCTATATTGTTATACTAAAACATCCAGACAATAGTTGGGCTATTGCTTCATCCCTAGTGTTTTTTTTTTAAATAATATGTTTCTGTGATTTTTTCTTTTTTATTATATGGTAGAAGTGAGTGGCGTCAAATTACACGTAAGTACCTGTATGCACTATGTAATACTCAATTAGATGTACAGTTATATTATTTCAAATTAATTTTTAAGTATAATATGCAATTTTTAAAGTTATTACATAGTAATTTTCATTATTATTCGTTAGTGCACTTCAGCGCAATATTTTTAAAGTCAGCACGTGTTGTTGCTATCTCTGTGACGTTGGTTCGATTCCAACTTTCAAAGTATGCTTAATTTCTCAATAATTTTATTTAATGCATAGGTAAGATGTGTTTATTTTGTTTTTCATTTTTATTTTATAAAATTTCGTATGTCATGAAATATTTACAAAACTTTCATATTTAAGTGTTGTCATTATCAATCAGTTTGAATGATAATATTACATAATAATTTTTTTTTAAACATTTATTTTCAATTTACAAATGGTATCAAAAATTGAAGTTAAATAATATGCTGCAACTGGCTCTGTTGCTATTGGTTATGATTTGGAGCCACAAATTTTGAGAGTCACTGGTTCAATCCTATCATATTTTGCAACTTTTTCACTTTTTTTTCCAGCAAAAATTGTAAATATTTAATACCAAACAATATTATCGAAATGAATTCTAAGAAATTAAAAAAAAAGAAAGAGGATCAATTTTTTTCTAATGTAATGCATGATAATCCTGAAGTACTTGTCTTACCACCTAATATATTAGAAAAATTAGGTATAAATTTGGGAAATATACAACCTGGCATAGGCAATTCAATAATTTCTTCATGTACAGGTAAGATTTTTTTTGTAGTGATTTATAGTAGATGCAGCGAATGCAGAAATAACCCAATATATTGTGCAATTTTTTATGAAAATTTTTATTGTAACCCTTTAGTAAGATATATATAAAATATGGTTTGCTGTAATTATCAATGAAAATATAGAAAACTAAATTTTGCATTTTTTTTTAATTAATATTAATTACTAAAAATAAATTTTGAATCCAAAACAATCAACATAGTTGATTATTGATTTATTGCTTCTGAATAAATTAACTTTATATGAAATATTTCGATAATGATGTAATTGAGATATTATTTTAAATACCATTCAGACATCATGAATAAGAATGAGTAGTTTCACATCCAACAACCATGATTTGATATCATTAAATATTGCATCAACTTCAATTCAAGTGTTATCCGGGTAAGACTGTAGTTTTTTATTTATATGAAAATTTTGAAAAAAAAAAAATTATTAATGGGCTAGGTATATGTACTAATTAAAAATTTTATACATTTATTTACTAGTGTTATTTTAAAAATATTAAGATGTCACTTAACATATTTAGCTGTGTGTTTTTATTACCTGTTTTTTGAAGCATTTTTCTATATAATTATTTGCAACTCCTATTAATAAATAAATAAATATTTTTTTCAATATTTTATTAAAAATAAATCACTTTCTTTATTTTATTGGATTGGAAAAGTTGTTATTTAAATATACTATTCTTAAAACTGGTAATAAATATATAAACCAGGCTTTAAACTTAAATTAAAATTATTCTTAGGCATTTTTCTAATGTGCACCCTACTTATGTTTAGAAAACCTCAATTATATGTTTATGATTAAAAACTATGATTGATAAAATAGTACCCATATAATAATTAAAAAAAAATTTTTAGTAGTATATCAGATTCACTCGCTTAGTTGTTTGTTTATATATAAGAATTATGATTCTAAATTTAAATGTTATAATTTTACAAATATCTCAGTTGTAAAAGGTCGATTCCTAATCTGATCGCGCGCGGATTATTTCCGTTTTCATTAATTTGATTAAGTCAAAATTTCGTTGCGTACAGTTGATTTTGAAACTAGCGTAGAGAGTTTTGCCATATTACCATCAATGTGTAAAAGGTAGAACGTGTATAATTTAAAACAAAACCGGCCTTCAATATAATATAATACAGCAGTAAGTAGTTAGTTTAAGTTTAACAATGAGGGTTAGGTAAATTTAAATTTTTAATTAAAATCTATTAAAAATTCATTAAACCAACTTTTAATTCTAACCTGGAAATTGGAAAGGCGTTGGCCGCTTAAATGCTAGATCTTATTTATTTTTATTAAATATTATTTGTCACGTTTTCTTTTTTTACGTATTTATATTAGAAGGTGACGAAGACATTACTGATTAGTAGTTTTGCTTCGATCAGCCGCCTTAATAATTTAAAAGTAAATATTATTTAACTATTTCAGAAATTGTGGATAATGCAAAAGATCTAGCCCATACCCTTTTTACTGAAAAACCTGGATTGGCAACTGAAAATACTTGTATAAATACTTCTAATAAAGAAACATCTATTCTTAAAACGGCCAATCTAATGAAAGAGTCTGTACTTTTAAGTCCTACCTTTTCTGCATTAAAAACTTACGATGTAATAAATGAAGAAGATATTAATTTTCTAACTAATCCGGACGTTTCTATTGAAGACAATCAAATTTCATCAAAAGTATCTAAACTTCATGAAAATAATCATAACGGACTAAGGACAAGAGATCGGGAGATTATAAGTCTTTACAATAACAGTTTAGATTTTGATAAAACGAAGACCGAAAATAAAAATATTGATGTACCTGATATTCACAGGGCTAACAATGATGGTAACATTACTAGTTTAGTTAATGAAATTGACATTTCCAAGCCTAATATTGATTTACCAAATAAAACTATAATGTCAGAAAACTCTGAACACTCAGATAAATCATTAAAAGATATAAAACCAAAGATTTCTTTAGAACCTAGAAATAAAATTAACATACTATCGCATGAAATTTTGGATGCAAATAAAATAAAAGAGTTAAAAAAAATTCATACATCTGACTCCAGTGCCCTAATACCTGTTAAAATGGATACAAATTTATGTAAGAATAATATAAGTATAACCGAAAAACCTGTGAAATATTTGGATTCTCAAAATTCTATGAATGATGTACAACCAATGACAGATATTTCCAACGGACCATACAATAATGATATTATTAAGAATGTGGGTATAAAATGTACACCACAACCTGATGATATATATAGTAAAGAATCAAAAGATGACAACAATTATAAATCGTCGAATAAAACGAAAAATGATGAATTATTGAACAAAAATTACATTATCGGTGATAATTTAGTACATGTATCGAATCCCAAAGAAGAAAATAAGGCAAAAGATACTGATCAATCAAATTATTTAATTTGTGTTAATCGGAAGGATCAAAATTGTTTAAGAGACGTAGCTTTGTCCAATGTTAACTATGTCAGGGATAAAAGTAAGGAAAATGTAGAAAATCATACAAACAATAATTTTCCACATCAACAATTAAATTATGATTCTGACGAACCAAAAAACAACAAGTTATTTACACCGACAAAAGCATTTTTGGATAATAAGGAATTTGACAGTTGTGTGAATACCAGTGAAGGTGATAGTTGTAAAGATAAAAAGTTTAATTCTGATGAAAATATTGTAACATCAAAATTATGTATTCAAGGTGTTGAAAAACCCGGTGGACAATTAGTTATTCCCACAATAAACATGAATGGCCAATCCATTAAAACATATTCTAAAATCAAGAAAACCGTTAAAAAAATCCTCCATAATAATGAAACTAATTTAGGAGACTGTTTAGAAAATAATGCTGATATTGATTATAAAACAAATGAAGCCGATTCTGATTCCCAACTTATTAATAACTTTTGTATTTGTAAAGATTTCGGTGCTTATAGTTATTATGAATCCGCTAATAGTTATGAACATATTCATTTTTTAATTCCGACTAATATACACTGCTCGCTAGACATCCTGTTCAGTATTTATGAAGATGAATATAATGATGTAATAAAAAGTAAAAATGAACAAAATAGTTTTGTCTATAACGAGGAACCGTTGGAAGAGAATAGCTTATTAGATGAATCTATTAATAATAATAACATATGTTGGTATATCATTGAAAATGTTTATAAAAATAGTAAATTTAATGATAATCTTACGACAAGTAATCAACACAAAATAACTCCACATGATGAATCTTCGATAAATATAGGCTTAGGAAATAATTTACAAACTAAAACAAACGATTGTAATGAATACGTTAATGGCACAAATAATAATCAATATGAAAATATTAGAAAAAAAGGTGTAAGTATTTTAAAAATATTACCTATGATTTCTAGTAAATAGAAACCTTTTGTAAATTGAAAGTAATGATTTCACTGTTTATTTTTATTTTGAATTTGATTGTTTTCATTTATAAAATAATATTATGAATTTATAAAAGAGTCTTAAACTAAGCATGTAAATATAAATATTCGTTTGAAAAACGAGAATATCCGTTTTCATTAGGCATAATATATAAGAATTGCGTTTTTGTTTTTTGTCGTCGAACTAATTTTATTACGTGTTTTTTTAGAGATCAAGCAATGGGTCTAGGGATTATTTAAAAACAAAAACAGTCGATGAAAATCATTTAAAAACGAAAGAGTACTGCAATTCCGGAATTAACATGATTTGTCAACAAAATTTGGAGTCAAACAAAAATCTCTCAAGGGTACGTCATAAATATTAGTCAAATAGAGAACGATGGTTACTAACCGTAACCAGTTGCTATTGTAATGTTTACTGATTAAAATGTTAATTAAATTGATAAGAAGGCAGTATATGTGGATATCATTTCTGATGATGCTTTCAGAAAAGAAAAAGATCTTCGGTAAGTGAATCAGATGATGACAAAAGTATTGCTAAACTGGGAACCGATACAATTAGATGTCAACCCTGTGGCAAAAAAGTGGCGAAGATCGATTGGGAAAATCACATTTCAAAAAGACATTGTTTTGTCGCATGGGCAGAAGGTCAAACCATTGTAAGTGCAAGACATTTCAATGTATTAAAAAATAATAGTTTTTGAATGAGCAGCGACTGTTCATAAAATCAAAACTTTATAGTCTAGTCACGATACTCCAGGTTATTAATGATACTGATAATAATTTACAGAATTTCGAAGATAAAAAGTTGCTTTTAAAATTAAATCGAAGATTATGCGACACTGGAAAGTTAGTGTGTACATTTTGTGATGCTGAACAAAATGCATTGAATAAGTTTATTAACCACGTTAAAAAATGTATAAATAAAAGAGTAAGTAATATAGAAATAAACTATGATCTTAATAAAGATTTTTATAATCAATAATACAATAATGTTTTAGTGCACTAATAATAAAATTAATAGACCAATGAGAAGACATAATACGAACAATGAAATAGAACAATCTTCTTCTCGAAGTGTTAATCGGTTAATATGTGGAGTTTGTCAGAGCGAGGTCGAAGAGAATTTATGGTTTGAACATATTGGTAAAGAACACAACTATTTAGCTTGGGAACAAGGAGCTCCGCCTTTGGTAAGTTTATTTGATCTTCAGTCACTTCGATTGTTGATTTTATTATTAAAAATGTCGTTGCTTTAAGGTTTGTACAGAAATATACACTAGGGCAATATTCAATATTTTGGCGAATTAAGATGCTATTTTTTTTCTTATAAATGAACGAATTATTATATTTTACATTTATTTTGTATACCTTATGTATTGTATATAAGTTATGTTTAATTTGACAAAATTATTCCGCAGGATTGCACGGATGAAGAAAAGGTTTTAAATATTTTAAACATTACTAGGAAAACGATCGGAAGATTAGAATGCAGCAATTGCGGTGTTTCTCGTAAATTTGTAAAATCGTACATTAATCATTTGAAGAGTTGCGCAAATATTGTGAGTATATATTTATATTTTATTTATTTTAGTTTATATTGCTTTATATTATATACCATTTTATAAATATTTATAGTAATTTTACATTGTGCTTTCTACAGATGTCTCATACATATCGTATTATATACATTTGAGTACATAATCTAAGCTAAAAAGATTAATAAAAGGCTACAGCAGGTTTTGTAGTTTTCGTAGTGGCGACCCTTTGGAAATTGTCTTTCGTCCAATCTTAAAACAGATGCTAAAAAAATTGGTAAAGATACAGATTTCTGGAATGTTTTTTGTATTTTTAGGAATTACTATCACCCGAGTCAACAGTATTTAAGGAAAACGAAATCAAATTTGAAAGTGCTAAGAGCAAAGTTAAAAAAATTAACACGACAGGACCTATCAAGTGTGGAGTATGTCATATAGAAGTTGAAGATGACAAATGGATTGATCACATATGCAAGGAACACTCTTACTTAGCTTGGAAGGAAGGGGAGACGGAAATAGTAAGCTTTAATTATATCTAAGATTTTAGTTATTATAAAGCCTATTTTTCATCACTAGGCTAAAGCCTCTCCCTTTAAGAAGAAGGTTCATAGCTTACTCACGATGCTTCAATGCGGATTGGTACACAGTTTGTTATCCGACACATGCCGGTTTCTTTACCGCCAAACAAAAGATGTAATCATAATAATAAAATAGATGATGAATTCTAGTAATATGTCTATGGTCTGTCTATGGTCGCGAGGTCTCGACCATGAGGACCTGAAGTCTAAGAAGTTAGTTACACTGAACTTTAGGCGCAGATTTGATTCCTTCGTTGATCTAGGCAAATGCTGCCTCCTTCTCCATGTAAATCACAAAATATAATGTGATGAATTGGTATGCTGTGAACTTGTTTTTGAGTTTTAAAACGTTGACCTGATCGTGGGTTCACCGTTGAAGTTACTACTAAAAAAGCTCACTATTCAACCTTTTGTTGCCCTCTAAATTTTGCCGTTCTAGTCCTACACGGAAATACGGCTCTGATGAACTTACATGTTACATAACATATTATGTTACATAACAGTGTGTTTAAGGTAGCATAAGGTTATTCATCATACATTGTGTTTGCAGAATGTCAATGATGCTAAAGAAGTTTACGATCACTTGTACGATTTGACCAAAGATATCGATGGATTGATATGCCCTAAATGTGGAATTCGTCGTAAATATGTCAAGAGTTTTCTGACTCATATCGAAAATTGCAGTGGTACCTCGGTAAGCTTTGTTATGTTTTTCAAAAAATTGAAGTTGGAAAATTATTGTGCAAGCGTTAAGTTAATGAGATTTTTTTTAATGCTATAAATTCAAGATAACAGTCTTTTTATATCTACTATCAAGTATTATTATCTTGTTCTTTTCGGTAGAATCTAAATTCTTATTAAGTAAGATTTTTTTATGTTAAAGAGTTGTTGTGATATCATCTTGCTTTTTAGAACACCACTCTCGATGGTGACGACAGTTGTATGACTGACTTGAACGATACAACATTAGACGAGACTCTTGAACCTGAAAAAATAGTGAAGTGTGGAGTTTGTCAAAAAGAATTAGAACAAAAGTATTGGATTAACCACATACAAAAGGAACATGCTTATATGGCATGGAAGGAAGGACAAACAGCTCTAGTAAGTGCGCCTAGACTTTTATTGTTTGTAGATAGTTCAGTCCACGATGACGCGCCCCACTCTTTTTACCAATTCTGCATCATTTGGATAACTGGCTACAAGTTTGTTATTTAAGTATTTAAAATAATTTGAAAATAAAAAATCTTAGGACAAAAGATGATTAGAGCAACTCTCCCGATGACTTCATATCTATGGCAACATGAACACATAGTCGTAACGCTTAGGTTGAGTTTCCTTCATTTGAGGTTCGATAATAGTGGGCTACGTCTTCGTGGATATAACTGACTACAGTCTAGGATTCGTATATTTCGATACAGTACACAGTTACATTTATATGAAATAGAAAAACAGTAGAGAAATCCATACCAATATAAACAATATTAGAGATGTAAATAAAGTAATTATTGACGTTTTCGGCATCTAAAAGTTTGGCTTCTGAATTCTGTGACGTCATAGAAGTGTACTTGTGTAAATTACGCTTAATTTTTCAGAATCTCGATAATCAACTGGAGATTCTACAGCACTTGAACGATATAAATAAAAAATATAACGGTTTAGTTTGTAATAAATGTGGTATTGTCAGAAAATATGTAAAAGTGTTTTTATCGCACATAGAAACTTGCGATTCCACATTTGTTTCGAATTCTTCTCTGAAAGAAGAAGGGATTAAAGGAAGTGGTAAGTAAAATTATATTATTAATTAAACTGTAAAATAAATTTTCTTAACTTCACAGCAAATAAAATTTATATTTTGATTTTCTTGATATTCAATAGAACTACAAATTCCTAAAATTTAAATGATACATACATCGAAATAGCCTGTTACCATAAGGTAGTTTTTAGCATTCCACGAGTACCTTTGTACCTCACAAATTGAGTTTTTACAGAATAGAAGTAACGATAACAATTTTTAGTAATAATTTTAATACTCTCATCACTTTTAAGTTTTCGATGAGTAAAGGCTTTAAACTGTTCTTGTTTTTCTAGATTCTTATCAATGCGCCGTTTGCGCTGAAGTTGTTGATCCAAAAGATTGGAAATCTCACGCTATGAAGAAACACTATAACGTTGCATGGGCTGTAGGAGATTTTCCAATAGTAAGTTTATTTAAAAATAATACTCATGTTTCCGTTACTTTGAATGTATAAGTCTATATGTGCGTTTATGAAACAAATGTTATTGATTTATTTCTTATTATTAATGGTGAACAGGTACACTTGATTTTCTGTGTTGGGTCGGGGATATAAAAGTTCTTGGGTGTTTCATCAAGAGATTCCGAAGTTGAAGATTCCGAAGTTAGGATCTTAGTATTTTTTACTTTTCCGTGCTTCGAAGCACATAATTGGTTTTCAGCTGGTTAATTAATTAATTACGTTAAATCTCTTCTTGCTCTTATTATTCAAACTGGATTATTTATGTATTTATATATTTACGTAGGGCTTTGGAAGAAATGAGGAATAACACAAAATAATTAAGAATTATTTTTAGGACGTTAAAAATCCTCATGCAGTCGAAAATTGTTTGAAGGAGTATAGAAAACAATATAAAAAGCTGGAGTGTATGCTGTGTGGTGTCGCGAGAGTGTCCATTTTAGGTTTTTATGCACACATCATACAATGTGGGAAGAGTGAGAAGGTATATATACTTTTTTTTGTATCAAGATTCCGAGTTACGTTATATAATTTCTTCAATATCAATTAAGAAAATATGAATTTTTAAAGTAAATTTTAGCAATCATAACAAATTTTATAAAAAAAATAATACAATAAACTTGTATCAGATTTTTTAGGACTTGTTTGATGTCTTTGATCATATTTTCATTCTTCAGGAAGTAGAAGAGTTCAAAAACTATTGCGAAATATGCAACAGTAAATACTTGTGTATTTATAAATATCAACATCTCCAAATGCATAAAGAACAGGAGTTCGCGAAAGAGAGAAAAAAGGAACTAGAGTCGAAGATAAAATTGGATGTAAATTGTCAAATAGAAAATGAACCCATCGCTGATGGCAGGCAGGCTGCTAAAAGGTACAAACTTTTAAAACTAAATAGTAACCCAGTTGGTAACTTTGAGAAAAGTGAAAATTTGCTTTTAATCTAAATAATACTTTTTTCTAAAACTAAAATGATAACTATTTTTTTCAGAGCTCGAAATGTTATTGGAAAATATCAAAAGGTGAGTCAATATTTTCTTATCTTCATTATTTATTAAATATATATATATATTTTAATACAGTATATATTAGATTTGAAGATGATATTTATTGAAGGTCATCGAGTTAAAATCGAACAACTTGAGTTTTAAAGAAATTAATTTAATTTTTTTAACATTTAATTGGGATTGTTTGGTTTCGTTTCTAGTGCTTCTTTCCCAGAAGTCTGAAAGTATTATTTTAATCTTTTATATTTATAATGAAATGATTTCATTGTTTGACAGTTCGAATTTAATTGTACCTCATGTGGTTTTGGAGCTGATGAGGAGAACGAGTTAGAAGATCATGCGTGTGGTAAAATGAAATATAAAGACTTCAGTGATTCCGAACAATCCGTACATGTAGACTCGTCTTCCGGCGAGGAGTCGGATATTACTGAAGTAGATTCAAACGTGTCTGCATCAGAAATGGATTCAACAAAAGAAAAATGGAGGAAGCACGGTGAATCAAGTTAGTGACGTGATTATTTTTATTGACAAATATTTGATAGGTTTTTGAATAAAATGAATTATAATAAATATTTTTTCTAGGATCATTTGCAACAAGAATAAAGCGTATTCCATTTGAGATAAAAAATCCGAAAGCGTTTTTGAATCAAAGTGCAGAAGAGTTGTAAGTATTTTTATTTTTTTATTTTCTTAATGATAAAGATAGGCAAATTGGCCACCTGATGCTAACTGGTCACCACTACCCATAGGCATTGGCGCTGTAAGAAATATTAACCATTCTTTAGATCACCAACCACAAATCTTGGGAACTAAGATGTTATGTCCCTTGAGCCTGTAGTACACTGGCTAATTTATCTTTCTAACCGGAACACAATAATACAAAGTATTTGGCGGTAGAATATCTGATGTGTGTACCACCAAGTAATTATCAGATTATCTGTTAAATAATAATATATGTAATTGTTTATTCGCTATTAAGAACAAACTTCTCAAAAAGATAAACACACTTTGAACTAAATTTGCAAGACTACCAATATAATAACAATTAAATTTTCGTATTTCAGTCGTAGAATACACTACACCAGTGATACACTGTATCCTCAATGGCGATACTGTAAGTACAAGAGTGTACCTGACGATGAAATATGTAAATACATGCCGCCTTTAGAACATTCCTGTAAACTTCTAATGGGTCAAAAGGATTGGAAGACCCTCAGTAAATTTCAGGCTAATAAGGAAACCGGTAAATATTTTTAGATTTTATAAATTTTTAGAAGCTAAACCGTCCAAATGCACAATAAACCTAATTACTAATGAGTCCATTTACAATATTAACTTTTTTTAATTCTCAAATTCAAATAACTCCTCGTAAATGAAGCCGTGAGTAGGATAATATTACTTATAAACATGGCGTTCATTAGGAGGCTACTCCGTGTTCGTGGGCGGCAGCATCCAGTGCGTGTCGTGGGCGACGGGCGAGGCGGGGGAGGGCGCGGAGGGGGCCGAGCGGCACTTCCTGGCGGTGAGCTGCCACAACGCGACCGACTGTCCGCGTCTGGACATCGCGCAGATCCACAGCCAAGCGAGCATGTTGCAGATATGGGACTTTGGTGATTTGACCACGTCAGTACTCTTTCATTTGAAATATTCTGAAACATGTTTTCGGTGAATTTTTTCGTGTGGTATGGAAATTCCTGGTCCCATAACCGTCATTGTTTCACGAAACTATTATAGAATATTTTAGGTCTCGCTATAATATCATTTCAATAGAAGGTCAAAGTTGATTATTTTTACTGCCGCCGTATGGTATGGTAAACAAGTCGTATGTTTCTGACATACTTTTCTAAATATGTTTGTATAAAATACCCAATTCTTTTTATATTTCAGTTCCATTCCCAAATTTGTGCTCGGAATAGCACACGACTATGGCACAATTTGGTCAATTGATTGGTGTGCGTCTGGTGCGCGAGACAATCTTCTAGAACATTCTGAGACATTCCAGAGGCTTGGTCTCCTAGCCGCAGCATGCTCGAATGGTTCTGCTTATATATTCTCCGTACCTTACCCTTCTACAATAACAGACAGGTAACAATAAATCACATTGTATATGTATGTTCTACGGGAAATAGTAGAGGGTACTAATTTAAGAAAAATAATTATGTTACAGTGATAAAGTTGTATACAATTTAACCCCGGTGGCTGAGCTA
Organism: Vanessa atalanta; assembly: GCF_905147765.1. Lineage (NCBI taxonomy): Eukaryota > Metazoa > Arthropoda > Insecta > Lepidoptera > Nymphalidae > Vanessa > Vanessa atalanta. The sequence goes on from NC_061873.1 coordinate 8,550,997, forward strand.
AGGATAAGCCGAGGCGAACGAAATAAATTCCAAGCTACTTCTATCAGTTGGTCCCCAGTAAGTATTTCTTATTTTAACTAAGTGGTCACTATCGTCTACAGATATAAGCGCTTTTAGGCTTGTAATCGCTCATCCGGCACCATTTATCTACTTTTGGTTTCATGGCTATTTGTTATCATTTAATTAAATTTAAAATAACAAATGATTTCGTAGACAAATATAATTTTTGTTTACGTGCGTACTTTTTCTATAAGCCCTAGTTAAAACGTCCTAATTCCAAAATAGTTAAACAAAAATACAAATATATTTGTTTTTATTTCAGCAAATTGGTCACTCGGTTGTTTTCGTCGGTTACTCAGACGGAACGACGGCGTTGTTTGATTTACAAGGCGACTCTCCTCTGTTGAAAGAAACGGTAGATGGAGTTGACATAATCTACCCATATCACGACGAACGGTCTCATAATACATGTATAACTGGTTAGTATTTGCAAGCCATACACAATCGTGTCTACAATTATATTGAAAACACGTAAATTAAAAAAAGAAATCTGTTCAAAACCGCAATAGAATATTATAAAAGTACTTTAAGATTGCATATCAATTAAGTTGGAGTAGATGTTTTTTTTTGCTCAATGGGAATTTTATTTAATCTTATTAGCAGAAGTCATTTATGACCTATTTGAGTAGATTTTTTCTTGTAACCACGATTTTACACAAGCGAAGGCCGATAGTTAACGTCAGCCCCCCGCGTCCGCAGGTGTGAGCACGCTGGCGAGCGGCGTGCGCGGCGGCGCGTGCGTGGTCAGCAGCGCGTCGCCCACGGGCGCCGACAGCGCGCGGCGCGGCGCGAGCGCCGTGCGTCTGCGGGCGCACCTGCCCTGCTCCGCTGCAGAGCACACGCCGCACTGGCCCTCCGCGCTGCTCGCGGAGAATGACGGAATCGGTAAACTCCACGCTCCGGTATTTAGTCATTATTTCTGCGATTTCGGTCCCGCTCAGTTATCCATTCGATCGTTCGATATACGCCTCGTTCTATCGTATCGTTAACTTCGGCCGTGTTAAAAGCGTTAACAACACCTAACATCGCCCAAATGTAAGAACCCGCCATGACCCGTACCGGTCTCGCAGTGACGCAGGCGGTGAACGAGCTGGACTGGTGGGGCTGGGGCCAGCGGCTGGGCGCGGTGCACGGCAGCAGCGCGTGCTGGCAGTGCGGCGCGCTGGCCGCCTTCGCGCCGCCGCTGCTGCGCCTCATGACGCCGCACCCCGCCTACTCGTCTCTTAACAAGGAGGTTTGAACACTCAATGCTCTAAAAAAAATTGTATTATCGATTCAAAAAATGCTAAATTCCTGTTTTCTAGTCCAATAAATCTGGACATATTTTGAGGCTATATTTAGAATTTTCTGTTACCTACTTTTTTATGCAATAGATGGCAATCTATCAAGTGGCTTACATTCATAAGTACAGTCAGAGTAAAAAAACCTTCGTCAGTTTTCAAATTCATTCCTTTATCAAGTCGTACACTCTTAGTACCTTTTGAATCTAAAGCGCTAAACAGACAACTGCATATAAAATTAAACTAACATAGTATGATAACTTGGTTCAAAATATTATAACATCTTTGGACTACGTCTAGTGTCATATCAACATAATTTTAAATTTTTATGGCCTAATTAGTCACTACAAGATTTAAAATCTTTTTGTTCACTTCTGTAAAAAAGCCTCTTCTACTAATGCCCTCCATTTGATTCACAATTCGTAACAGCTCGGTTGCAGTATAGATACCTATTTATCTTTTAAAATGACAGTTCAAATTTGCTTGTAACATTCTATTTAAATAAAATATAATATTTTATTTATGTTTTGTTTTAAACCTATTTTCAACCTTAAGTATTTTATCTTAATCCATTTTCTTCCAGCCGGTAGCATTTATAAACATGAGGCCTCTTGCTAAGAAACGAACAAAACAGAAGACTGATGAATTAGCGATCAAACTAGAACCACGTACCTACGAGGACGCTGTCAAGACGTACGGGATAGAATTTAAATATATCAAAGAACTTGACAAGGTAATTTATGATTTCATACAATATCTCTTGAGATTATTTTCGTGACCTCGTTCGAGTGAATCTTGATTATGGAAACTTATTCTTTCTAAATATAACTCGGTTAAGTCCCCGATTTAACGCGGTTAAATAGTAGTCGTAAAACGCATTAGACGACGACGAGTGATACAATATTGATAAAGAATAAAAACTCTCATCATCTCATGAGACTTAATGTAAAAACAAATGTTCTTTTTGCCTTTTATTTCGACTCAAAATTGTTTGAAAATATATTTTTACACATAAAGGTAATAAAAACTTTGGAAGTATATATATATATAGGTATATATGTCCCGACGATATTCGTTTTCTTTTAATGCAAAATGTACACAAAGAGACCAACACCAAAAAAAAAAAAACTATTTTTTTTTCTCGTGGATAACTTTTTATTATTAAATTTTTATATATTTTACAGAACTACATTCAACGGATAAATAATAAGCCAAAGGAACTTTGCCACGAAAGGTTCCCGCTTAGCGATATACCGTCGATGGCTTTCAATCCTTCGCCCAGACATCACAGGAAAATCGCCCTGGCTACTCACGCCGGCCTCATATTCGTGGTTACCGTATGATACTTATTTTTGGAATTACAATATTTTATTCCACTAGTGTTATTGTTCAAAACAAAATATATAGGTAATGTATAAATATAATAGGATATAAAGTATATGACTTTTTATAACGGCTTCTTCTCCTGTTGGATTACGATTGTATAGTATTCGTTTATTTCACAAAATTTTAGGATTTATTTTCAAACAAACTTTCGGATCTATTATATTTTTTATTTGTGTAAATCGTTGTGTAATTACAACGCATTATAAAATGTATTAAATATATTTTAAGCCGTTATCGTTTAGCATATGCTATAATATTTATGTTTTTATTTTATATATATATGTATAATATAAGTGGCGTAGCGTAAGTTTTAGCAGCTCGGGGCATGGACAAATATTAAAGACCCCTCGTCCGTATTTAATACCTAATTTCAATTAAAAGTTACAATTGTACAGTATTCTAAAAAACTTTTCGAAAAGATGAAAATTGTTATCGTGTATTGTACACGTTATTAATAAAATAATGTAGGTACGTATGTTTTGTAATATATCAAACATATTTGGTATGAATGTTCTTACTCGTAATTCAATAAATGATTACGAGTCTTGAGTGTCGAGTGTGTATGACAAAATTAAGTTACTTATCACATAGAATTTAAAACACTACAAATTAAAGTTTATATAATGTAAAACATAAAAAGACTCCCAATTAGAACTATATGACGATATAACCGACTATATTAAATAGGAAAATTCATGAAATTTTACAAAAACTTTACATTTTCTAAAAGCAAAGTCTTTTAATACACTGCCAATGTCTACATCAAAACTTACTTCTTGCTCGAGATTTCCTCCGAGCCTGTTATATGAGAGTTATTATAATGTTCGGCAGAGTATCTTTCAGCTCGATTTTTATAATAAACTGTACAAGTGAGATTAAATTTATCGTAGTTTGCAATTTTATACACCAATTCTCAGAAAGAGTTTTATTTTTTTGGGACCACGTATGACCAATTTTGTCCTCGAATAATCGTAGAAATCATTCTGATGAGAAAATATTGTTATTTTGATGTTTCATTATCCACAATCATTCCCTTTTTATTGTTTGTAGTCTGTGCTCTTTGAAAGAAACTATTTCCTTCTCTTTGCAATATTTTTTTACGTGAAGGGTACTTTAGTCTGTAAAGTTTCGTTTTCACTTAGTACTGAAGTGCATTTTCAAACAAACGACATACGTTTCGTTTTTTCTAATATATTCAATTACTACGCATTAGTATCACAATGGACGCATTAGTATCTAATCTTAACTGTTATTTATTAATTACTACTGTTTGGTACAATTAGTGTTGCCAGTCGTTTGAGACGCACTCTCTTAATGAGAAGAGGTTCCTCAATTCCGTCAGACAAAAAAAATAAAAAGTTCCGTGTTAATTTTAATCGGTCCAGATTGTAGGAGCAACCAATATATGAAATAAAATGTTTCGAAATTAGTATGCGAAATTTTTCCGCCCACAAAACGTGTCATTCGTAACCTGCGACGTCCGCTGCGCTACGCCACTGTACAATTTTTTTTTATTGAAATGACTGATCGTGTTTATAAGTTCGTTTTATCTAACATTACGATACGATAAAAATAACATAAAATTCAAAGTTTTTATTGTTCTGTAAAATGCTAGTTTTAATTTTGTAATTGTTGTACATAAGTAAGTATATTTAATTTTGTAGATTTGTAAATAAGACTGTGACTTCTTGAATCAAACGGTATAGTGGAGGTGGATTGTATGAAATTTAAATCATCTTTATCAGCTTTGTATTTTTGTGATCCAGTTTGAATAGTGAGTGACTCATCAGTTGCTTGTAATTACAGGCGTAAGGGATATAACAATTTAGCTGCTATAAGTAGCTTATATAACATATAACATTTCTTATAGCATCAATGATTATGGGCAAAAGTGAATAATCATAACGTTATCACAAATACTCTTGTACCTCAAAACTATTAAAATAAAAATTAAAAAGTTAGATTATTGTTTTAATACTGAAATTATCATTTTCGAATGATGTGTTATCTGTGCACACTTAAACAAGGTCTGATTATTGTATTTCTATAATTTTTATTAATAATACTGGCATTGTCTCGTTTTTTAAGGAATTACTAATATTGTGAACGAGACATAGCTTGTTATGAGTGAGTTGATTAAGTACGGCATATTAGGATTATAACAGCGATTTTTACATCGCTTGCAGGCCAATATGCAGCGGATTAATTAACTTTTCAAAGCAATTTATTGAGAGGCGACTACCAAACTCTGGGCTGTTACTGTGATTTTATAGACAGAATAACCCAATAAATTTGTATTGACTTAACACATGATTTGAACTCTGGACGTTAAAATGTGTAGCCTTATAAATTATCTGCTGGACCATCGTGACAGTTCAGTTGGTATATGTTTGAAGAAATGTATACATTTTCCAAATATTATTTCATACTATGTGACTATTGTTGTCACGATGGTCGCAATATCTTTAGGAATATGGTTAAATCATACTTTCTATAAATAATTTATGTCAAGTATTACATAACTTTTGAGAGTGATTGTGAACAAACAAATAAATTCTCACACTTATAGCATTAGTAAGAAAATAGAATTTATACCAGATTTTGGGTTCGAATATAACAAGTAATTTTATTATTAAATATGTATGTTATTACATAATTATAACTTGAGCGTATGTAAACTATTAAATCGTTTAATAGTTCACCTATAAATGGTATCATCACGACTTTGATTCAAAAAATCATTCATATAATCGTTACTTGTCACGTAAGTTGGTTGAAAGTTGATTATTGTTATCTTGTCTAAATAATGTTATATGGTTTCGCGTGTATGTTTTATCTTGAATTTTGATATATTATGTCGAGTTTATTCTGTAGTGAAATCTTATCTATCGATATATCGCGTAGTGATGTACCATAGTTTATCTCAAAGACACATCGATATAATGGATAACAACTACGCGCAGACATTGCGAAAGTTTAAATTAAGCAAATTTTCTGTAAGGTTAATCGGCAGACATCGGTATTTTGTAATTTGTATAAAATTTTGAAGCATATGAAAGCTACTAAACGATACAGGATTTTGAATCGTTATCGAGCTTCTATATATGGATCCATCTATGTCACATAAAACTACAAATAATTAATTAATAGTTAATAGTGCCATATTATTTGATTTAACATTTGCTATATTAATAGTATGTATGTGAATGTTGATGTATGGTGTTAGACTTGTAGCTAAGAAAGCATGTTTCCGCGTGTCAGGACGTGCTTATCTATTCTAGTTACAGTAATTTCACTTTCGAAATTCATTTTTTTAATTTTAGGTATCTGGACAGTTCAAATATTTTTTGTTTTTTTTTTAAACATACATTTCGCTTATCTATGATCCATTGTATTTTTTTTTGGTTTGTAAGTATTAATACAGAGTGTTTTAATTCAAAATGTTTTTAACGCTAGTTTCTTAACTTATGACCAAAGCCTGACTGATCTGAATAAAATACTGAACTCTCATTGGTGGCATGTCGCGTCATCAGCTGCTACTGCAATGATGATGAGCAATGACCAATCAGATTAAAGAAAAATCAAATGTTTTTACCAGGCTCAGTTCGTCTTTGTTTCATCTGCAAACATAATAGAGCATAAATTAAAATGTGTTTCCCAAAGTTAATGTATGAATAAGACTTTTGTTATATATAATAGGAAAAAAAGTTTAAAAGAAATATAAACAGTGTTTGTAATCATTCCACCTGCCACTATACGAATACAAGTTTACAAAAACATTAAAAAAACCTCTGGATTTTCATTTATGTTTTTACTGTCTCAATAATTGCACTTTAAGAGATATATTGTTTTGTAAATTTTCTTTTAATAAGATTTGTAATAAGTATCTAGGTATTTATTTTTAAATGTAACCCAAAATCACATATATCGGACTTCAGTGATATTAATATATTGTTTAACTATGTAAGTAAATACATATTACGCTTGTTGCCTAATAAAGTTTTAAATAAAATATTTTTATTATTTTCAATTCCTAGTTTTGTTATGACATACAGATATGCGATGATAACTATTTATTTTACTGAAATCAATCTCCATACAGTAATTATAATATTATATTCAGTATTTGGTTAAAGCTATGACATATTTTTCCTGCTCAACTCTTCTAACTTCACATAAATGAATTGCTCCGGGAAGGATTAAGGTCTAGATTTTATTTTAATTTATAAACAGTTACGTCTTATATGTAAATTTGTCGAAATAACTTTATTGAAAACTACGTAACTTATGCTGACTGAACTATAAGATACTCATCTAACATATGGTATTGAATAGTAGGACGTAATAAAATAAAATAATTTAAGTATGATCATCAATAAATATCATTAAGCTTTTTCTACAGATTGCTTTTCACAGGACGTTTAAATATAAATGCGGAAAAAGAATTGAGGCGTGAGGTAAGTGAGAATTGTACAATATTTGAAATCTTATTATTTAAAATAACATAACACGAGAATCATTATTTTTCCCCGCGTCTAGCTCACAATGGAATGTAAGGTAAATAAAGAAAATAAAAATGTAAATAGTTTTCGCACGAGTGTGAGGCAGTGTTTCGTAGGTTTTAGGCGCAATAAAGTAGTAGTTATATCAATAAAATATCATCAAATTCGGTTCAGTGGTTTAACTTTGAAAGTGTGACAGGCAGTCAGACAGATAGAGTTACTTTCGCATGTATAATATGAGTATTGATAAGAATAGATTGTACACAAATGTAGCGCGATTGTATTATCTTAATATCGAAATAGTCGTTTAACGTTTATAAAACTTTGAGCGTTGTCCAAAGTCAATTGACCCATTGACTAATTCGGCTCTAGTCGTAAGTAAACATCATTTCGGTTTCCTTCGATATTTATTTATTTTTTGGATACAATCTGTTTTGCGTTGGCTCTAACATCGAGTGTTTCTTTAATTTATTCACCAACAATAGAGTAAATTAATATAATAAAAGAGTATTACTGTATGTCTCCGTTATTATTATTAACTAGTCTCGTCCATTGCTAGTACATAGCCTCTCCAATGGGATGCCACTGAACTCGACCTTCAGAGTAGATCCACCTTACGAGTATTACTTGGGTTCTTTCTGCAAACTCACCTGGGTAGATACCCCATTCATCATATATTCTACCGCAAAACAGCAATACCTAATGTTGTTGTTTTCAGGTTTAAAGGGTGAGTGAGCCAGCCCAAGAGATATAACATCTTCGTTCCTCAGGTTGGTGGCGTATTGGTGATGTAAAGAATGTATAATATTTCTTACGGTGCACATGCGGAAATGATCATTTACAATCAGGTGGCCATTCCTATACTACGCCAACTACGGCCAAGGTGTGGTTTGCACCCCAGAAAATGTCTATTCCAAATTTGCGGTTCTGCGACATTTGTGATTAGCCCATAGCCACTTCAGTGTGTGAAGACAATTATAAACACGTTTGAATCAGCATGTTACAAGACTGAATTGAGTGTAAGAAATATAAGTAAGTCCGTTCTTTCACAATCAATGCGCTGTCAAACCACGGGCTCTAAGATCTAGTAAGTACAATTTGTACAATTTCTAAACAATTCAGTACCCTGTGGAATTTGAATGCATGAGGTCTTTCTCGTTGATTTTCATTATTTATATAAATAACTGCTGACAATAAATAAAACAAGGGCAACGATCAACTCAAGTCCAAAAATTAATAGCCTATAATCAGCTATGGACGATTCCGCTTCAATTAGTCATAGTCTTATATCGATACGTTCACATGATTAAGCCACAAAGTAAGAAAAAACTACATAAAAGATCTGCAGCCATGAGGATGCATCACTTTTGTTGGATGCCTTTTTCTGTTAAAAATGCGGAGACAGTATATTTGCTGACTAATTCTCAGAGCCTTTAAATTGTCTCTTATCGATATACTGCTATATATGTCTATGTCTAATATTTCTCTTGTCATATATTACTCCATTTTAAGCGCGCTATCATTGATAACTAAGCGGTTTCATACTGGCGGGGGCAGTCCTTTCATATTTGCTATAAGCTATTAATAATAATGTCTTCCCCATGACCAAATTATATTTTTCTAATACCATATGTCAAAAAAGTTGGGAATGTTTTGAACCATTGTCATGTTAAAAAATAAAGTGTATAATTACTTACAACCTAACATGTCAAAAAATATTTTATAGAAAAAGAATACAGGTTTTTAAGATTTTTTACAAATATCCAATCTTATGTTGTTGCTCAGGCGCGGCAAGGCAAATTTTATATTTTCTATTTCCAACATCTATTCCGTTCCAGACACAGTGATTTTCATTTTGGTTTGAACTTATTTCGAGAATAATATTTGAACATAATAAAACGGTGATGACTTATGAGTAATAACTTCGTAGTTTCATATTAATAGCGGCAAAACACAAAATGACAAGTTCTGAGATTAATGCACTGGTTCTTATTTCAGTCCTTTGTGTCGGTCTGTATGTAATACGATGTTTAATAATTACTGACATTTATTCGACAACGTTTACGAATACATTTTCCTAAAAATAATGTTTCTATCAAACTTTGTTTAGGGACCGGAGTTTCGCACGTTAACGTTTGATACACCGATGAGCGATCTCTACCGCCCAGTGAGAATCGAACCGCGTTGAGGAGAGAACGTGTCTTATAAATAACTCAATCGCGCGTTTTGCACTCTACGTATTCATCATAACATAAAATCAAACAACTGGTTTAAAATATATCTCGTAAATTGTCATAAATATACTGTAAGTGGGACGATATTTTTTCTCGGTTTCGTGATAAAAAAAACTAATAACGATAAGTTATTTTTCATGGAGAATTAAAATAATGGTATAAAAATATATAAATATTTTCTAGTTTTGTTTTAATTTTAATTTTTATATTTTAAAATGATGATGGCTAGTGCGAAATTGATTAGAGACTGTAGCTCGGAGCTAAGTTCCGATGTACGGTCTCTTTCGGTGGCATCTTCCACGGAAGAGCAGGAGTCCACCACCACGGACACTGAATATTCTGAAGAAGAGAAAGAATACGAATTAGAAGATCTCCAAATCTTAAAAACTATCGGTAAGTTAAATAATACTAAAGGCATACGTATCACTAAACTGTAATTAAATTATCCCCGTTTTTTTGTCAATCACAATAAAAAAAATCACGTAATTTCTTAAAATCGAAACGAATTGATGTAAAAATGTCGTCTAAAACGTTTTTTATATTCATGATAAGGACATAGTTTTTATACATACTTAGACGGTTGACTGGACATGATCATAGGTAAATAATATATTGACTTAAATTTTATCTAATTTATTTTTGAGGGAAATCTTGAGTTTTGTTTTTTTTTTTTAAAACGAATTCAGTTTTGTTACTTGTTTGCACTTTAAATAATTTAAATTTTTAATCTGTAAAATAAGGAAATTTAAAATTTTGTCGGAGAGAGTCATTCTCTATTTACGACCCTTTACTGGGTATCTTCGAAAGTTTTTCACACGTATGTGTAATGTGAATGAGAAGTTTGAAATATGTGAAAATAAAAAATACCGTCGAAAACTAAAAACATAATCATAAAATCAATACAGCTAGTGCCTATTTTCCTACATGTACTTATGTTAAATGTTATTGACCGACATACCTGCAAATTGCATTGATTATAATGTTAGTTTACTCGTGTTCTATCTATCCATTATATATATTTTCAGAATAATCAGCGCGTTAGTGGTTTGTAAATATACGATAAAATTATATCAATGTCCTTGGTCTAAATATTTCGTCGCGAATCGTTGCAAAGCGAAAGGTGTAGGAAGCCCCCTTTGACCTAAATATGGAGGGGAGGTAAGAGTCAAGGCCATTTGGAATTTGCAGCTAGATTTATTAAAACTATTTGCGTATTGAGTTTTGTATATGAAGTGTTGTCGATTACCTAACAGTTAACAATTTGTTTGTTTTTTAAAGGTAGGTCTTCTGAAATAGAGTGAATTTAATACTGGAATTACAAACTCAATTCAAAGGATCTGTGCAAGACATAAAACCAATATTTTTATTATGAAGTAAAGCTTCGCTATCGCTTTACGATAAGTTACAAATTTTATAATTGCATCAGTACATATATGTCACTTATTCGTTTATATCCATATTACGTTATATTTACATATTTATAAACTAAATTAACTTTTAAATATTGTAGTTAATAGTAAAAATTATAATGACAAAAATTAAGTCTTATCGAAAGCAATCCCTGAGATGGAAAACTATTGTGAAGATGAAACAGAGCACAAAGCGTCTCGCAGACAGATGTATCTGGTTTACCTATTATCCTCTCAGCGCCCTAGTTACAACGGTAACGAGTACCTAACGACTGCATCACGACTTTGTTTCTGTCATCCAGTCAATTGGAAAGGTGACCAAAATATATGGCTAATAGATAAAGAACTAACAGTGTGAATTTCCCACCGATAGACTAAGGCCTCCTCATCGTTTTGAGTTGTTTTGGAGTTTATTCTACTCCGTTGCTTCGATGTGGGTTGGTGGATACACATTTTTCAGATTTTCATCCAGCCAAGAAATACCTCACGACGTATTCCTTCACTGCTGACCATGAGATGAGTTATGAAAGCAAAGCAGCATATGAAAAATCAGTGGTGCTTACCCGGGCTTGAACCCGCAATCATCGGTTCGGATTCTCGTGTTTTACCCTTTAGGCTATTATAAAAAAATTTTATGAAAATAATAAAACATATATACGCTTATCTTTTAATGAGTCACATTATTGATATGGAATTATATTGATTTTATTCGATTTTTATAATTAAACATAAATAATAATAAGCGATAAATGTTTATTGTGTCTAATATTGTTTGTCATTATATTGTCACGCGTGATTAGCAACAGAATGTGGGTTAGTGTATCACGCGAACTTGGAGATCTGAAAGTAACGCGCATTCGGTATCCTACGGACATTATCTAAGTAAATAATTAAATTATGCTATTGTGTCACCGCGATGTCCCGAATGTTGCTGATGGAATAAATTGATATCACCTGTTAATTAGGCTTATCATTATACCAATAAAATATTTGCCAAACAATTTAAAATGTCGACATTATAACGACGTAACACATGAACATTAAATTAGTTTATATGTGCTCCCACACGAATGTCACTTTTTGATTTGTTGCCACAATTATTATGTTTCACAGAACTTCACATTAGAACGACATATTATATAGCCACGTGCATCCTGCGGTTATAAATGCTATTATACGAGTATTATAGACCCGTGATGTGTGCATTGTGCAAGTGACATACATTTTTTTAGTCAAAGTATATACTTATAAAAAAAGTATTATGTTTTTATATAAAATATAATAATGTAAAGCGATTCAAATAAACGATCATCTCCTCTCAGAAACCCATCAACCTGTTTTTTTGCGGTTAATTAGATTTCAGAAATATTTTTGTATGTGTATAAATAATAGACAATTTTACTATTACTATACCATAACAAAATTTATTAGAATATGTACTGTTCGATAGTGATAGCATCACAAACATCAAAACAAACGCATTTATAGCATAAGTTAGTTATCTGTTTAAAAATCAAATATAAATATTTCTTAGTTTTATTGAATCTGAATTCTTAAATAAGATATTTTATATAAATATGTTACATATTAAAAAATAATTCAAACGGTTATACGATACGTGTGGAATATAATGTAATCTCAGATTGCGATCATAGTTCACAGTTCACACAGATATTTATTACCAGAACTAGGTTTGGTTAGATTACAAAAAGAAAGTCGGTTAAACAATGCCCCAGCCAGAGATGAGAGCACACGGAAACGGTCATATTTCGTACTCTTATGCGTTTTGTAAAAAAACATTTTTATTAGACACTTATGCACAATAAACTAATGTAGACATTTTTATTTAGTCCAAATTGCGATAATAACTTAGAGGTATATTATAAATAATTCGATTTACGTGAATTGTACGTACATATTTTAAGTTTGTGATTTTTTATTACATGTCTTTAGAACAAATTAATTCGACACTAAATCACTTTCATAATAAGATGATTATGTTTTAATTAAATATTGTTTAGTCCACTTTTATAAAGAGTCTTCTTAATAAATTGGTGGTTATTTTGTCTAAGCGAGCTAAATAGATGATAGATTAAGGAATAAGATCCAGAGTTTTTTTTTTTGCTTATGTCAGTACTACACCTGGTTATATGGATTGTGATATTACCAGCTAAATAACTTTTCAACACAAACTCGTAACTTGCCTGAAAACAGGGCTGAGGCAATAAAGTTTTCTGATAATCCGCAGACACCAACAGACCTGCATCATTGTCTCGGATCATTACTTGAGTCACCTTGCACTTCGATGCAGTACCCTTGGCCGGTTTCCATACTCTGTTTACTTATCTTCATTATTGTTTATAATAGGTATATCAAGAATTAATGCAAATGAAAATGCGTATTGTGCATACGGGCGGTGAACTTGAAACCTCATAACGATTTAATACGATGAATGCATTTGTGCGAAGCGTTAGGTTTATATATACGCTTTATATTTTTGGATGTAATAGATGATGTCCTCCTGACCGATTTTGTCCAAAGATGCCATTCTCAAAGGAGAGTAGCCAAATGCGCAGGACATATCATAGTTCACGTTATTTATTTATATGTGAATAGGAATATTATGTATTGTAATGATCAGATTTGAAGGGTAAGTGAGCCAGTATAACTACAGCTATATGGATCATAATATCTTAGTTCCCACGGTTGATGATGCATTGCTGTTGTAAAGAGTGGTTAATATTTCTTACGATTTCAATGTCTAGCATCTATGGCCGATGGTCACAGGCAAGAGGGTCACCTGCTGGTAAGTAACATCCGGTGACCCGTTTAACCGTCCACCTGCCTGTTTTATAATAAAAAATCCCCTTACTCTCAGAATTCGGAAGGACGGCGTATCCGTAACACACAGACAGGCGGATAACAGAAGGCTCACAGATAAGGCAGTGTAAACAGTGCTAATTTCAAAACTCCGACCTGATATTGAGTTTTATTTTTTTGGTACGTAAAATACTGTCGGTAAATATTTTCCAATCAATTTTTATATCCGAAGAAGTGTCCCATTATTATTTGATAATACAGTTATTTTAAGGATTCAAAATTAATAAACAAAATTAATTCTATTAAAATCTATATAAAATGATTACCATTTATACACAACAATAATATTTTTCGATAATATCTACATCCAGGTTTGCGAGCTGATTGTAAAATGGCAATTTAAAAGTGCTTATAATGAACCTTATGAATAAAGTTTTCATTTATTTATAATGTTACTATGTCTTTGGATACAAGATTGATGATAAGTATAATAAAAAACAATACATAGGCATATAATTTTGTCTAAAGTATAATATGTAATATTTTTTATTGGACGGTCAATGCGAGGAATTCAAATAAATCGTTGAAAGTGAATTTAACTTCTGCTATTCCTGTAGCGTACTCAGTAGAAGTGGCGTTATGTAAGACATCAGCGGACGACTTCAAGATACGTATCCGAATAACGATAACGCTTTCTCTGACACAAACACTCGTCCGCTTCGTGTGGGTCGTGGAAATGTTAATTTCTTTAGCTCTTTGATTGACCTTACTTTACAATGATAGATATCAGATTGGTGACTTGTAATTGTAATCATACAAACCATTTCAGTTTTAATTTTCAATCTTATGTCGTTAAAATAAAGTAGATTTTTTGTCAATGTGAATATTTCTCATTTTACTGCCTTCTGTATCAACTCACTAAAATTCAAAAATAGAAGTAGAAAAATAAAAGTTTTATATTTAATTTATGGTTTTATTGTTCCTCGATGGATCGAGCCAAGAATAGTAAATCGTAAATCTTCGTAAACCAACGTAAATCTTTCTTTTTCGAAAATAACAAAGTTCAACTTCGGCAAACGGGTTTGTTTATATAACCGAGTGAAGGTAATCGAAGACGATTTTCGTCAAGTCCGGGGCTTGTCGCAAGTTATATGTGTCGTTGAGTCAATAAACTCGAAAGTGAAGCGAGCTAAGAGACAAGGTGTGTTAAAAATTAGGCAGCATATTTGTTTTATTGCCTATAATGTAATTGGAAAGTATTGCGGATTAACCTAGGAAAAATAAACATAAGATATTTTAAATAAATAATCGTATTTATCCAATTTCATTAATTTAGAAGCTTAACGCTTTATTTTATTCAGTGATTCGTGTTGCGGTAAATCTCTTAGCTAAATTTACGCTTAATCAATTTAGGTTGAAAAATGAATATCAGTAGACTAATGGATCAAATAAATAGTACGATCACTTGCCATGCCCTACTAATCCATATTTTTGCTAAACAAAAATAACAAATGCAATTTATACGAGCCGAATCTTTCTCTTCCGGTGAAACGACCTATTTAAAAGGAACTCACGATCTTCCCACGCTTCTGGGAAACACTCGTTGAAGTTTTGACAATATATTTTAATGATAAGTACGACGACCTGTAATTTTATAGAATAATACAATAAGCTCTTGTGATTGATATACTTTCATAACTTTATCATATGCGAATGTTGTACAATTATCTGCACTCAAGAAGCTTAAAGTATTGTGGCAGCTTACACGAGCTGAGCTTTTTAATTAGTGACAAAATAATAATAATCAGTAATGTTAAGATTATTGTTGCTACTGTCAAATGTCATATACAGGTTTCATATGTACAAAAAACATGCACGTTTACAACATAAATAGCATATTTTTATTATACTACGCGTTTCATGTAACGTAACATTTAACCATAGGTTAGTGGCACTTTGACATTTATATATTTATATATCTTACAGTGCCATATCCACAGGTCTCAATGGTGACCACTCACCATCAGATGTCACTTTCGACCGTACATAAATAAAACTAATCCAATGTTTTTAAATAAATCTTTTTTCATTTAAAACCATTGGATTTTATATATATATGTATTTTAATCCTAGTTTAAGTTTAATTATGCTTAATAAAAGTATTAATTTACAAGAACTAATTATTATAAGTAACTTATTTATGCTGAGCAAAAGCTTTTAAACGTAGCAAAGACTTATTTTCTTATTTATAAAATGGCTTGTGTGCTTCAAGGCGCTTTAACTTATCAAGGTGCCAGATTAACAGCTATCAATATAGATTATATATATATTTTAGTTGTTGGAGAGACATATGTTTATATAACGTATGCTTACATATGTAGCTTTACGCTTAATACATTTCTGTAAAAAGACGATTCAAAAGTGCTTCTAAAAGCCTACTTGAATAAAGTATATTTTGAATTTGTACGTTGTAAAGTACTGTCAAGAAATATTTGTAAATATTCCATTGTTTGGTTTAGCTAATTAAAGTTTCGCTATTACAATAATAACCAACAGTTAAATACAAACGAACAATACAAAATCCTTATTCCATCGAAATAAACTAAGGGAACCAAAAGCAGAGACCCTGATGATGTTATCCCATTTATAGAAACTAGTTGAGTTAATTGACTTAGGTGTAAAGCCATTAAATCCAGAGCTTTTCCTTAAACACTCTAATACTTAAGCTTATATAAAAGCAGTTTATTCAATCTAATGCTTATTTACATTACAGAATATATGATTAGCATTCTGTGATTTCTTCCATGTATCGTATTTATGTATAAGCAAAGCTAGACTACCGTCAGTTGTGGGGTGATTCCTAGTAAAATCTTAGTGCTCTCAATGAAAAATACTACTCACACGAAAATTTACAAGGAGTTGTTATAAATTATTATAATTTTCATTTTGATTATGACGAGTATTTAAAAATAGAACAAATAATAAAAAATATCTTCTTTCTCTAAATACATGGACAAAGAAATATTCAATTCGTCATTTGTTTTTTAAATAGTGATTAGTTCAAATGATAATTTTAATTCCATGCTTTAATATGTAACATTATTTGTAACCACTTTAACCACCTAAAAGTGATCCCGATCAAAAGTTAAATGAATGTTAATTCATTTAAAATTAATCTTGTTAATTGTGTTGTAAAATTTCGTTTGAATATTTTATAAATCAAAATATCTTTTAAGTGTTTTTAACAAAATTATATTTACCTATTTGTTATTTTTAGTAAATATGTAAAAATAGTTGTCTGAAACAAAAATTAAATATCCTAATCTTAATTCACATAAAACCTTTGATTCTTCTTCATCCGTTTTGATAGGGAAAACATATTATCTATGACTTCTCAGAGATATTACCTCTGCGATAAAAATATTTATAGCTTTACTATTATCATGTTTAAGTTATTTGTCTTATTTAACTGTTTATTCTATATACGTAATTATTATAACAAAGTTAAGTAAAGTGGCATAGAATCTTCTCTTACATAGCCTTCTGGCGTACTGTTATATTTAATAGACAATGAGATTAAGACAAAGACAATATTACCATAATTTTTAAGCTTCTATCAATATTAAGACAAAACATACGTGATCTTTTTAGTGAGATTATATGCCTACGATCTTTTTCAGGTGATAATCATGAGACATTAAATAATAGCTATATTTAAATATATAACGATCTATATTATAATAGTTTGTGACAATACATAATAAAAAAAAACCTTTAAAATAAATTATAGATTTTAATAGGCATTGCTTAAATCTAATTCTCACTTATCACAAATTCTAATGTCAAACATGAATGCTTAGTGTTATTGTGTTCTGGATTCAAGGGTGATTGAGCCAGTGTAACACATCTTAGCTTCCAAGGTTTTTGGCGCATTGGTAATGTTTTGGACACTTACCGTTTGGTGGCCCGATAGGCCGCCCTACCTATATTATAAAAAAAATGCGATAAGTTTGAAAAACTATCACTTTTTGTGAAAGTCATTTTTTACAAATGGCATGAAACCTGATAGATTTAAAAAAGCTGTTCAATCAAAGAAGATAAAAAATCACGTTTAAATAATTCGTTTGCGTCAACACTTTTATGTATCTGCATATATTTTATTGATGAATATTATCTTTCAATAGCTTTTACGAGATGTATATTGTTATTGGAATGAAGAAACCAGTAAATTTAACATTGTTATGAAAGATTAGTATATCGATGGCTGCCAACACGTGCCGTCTGCACAAGCCTGATGGAAATAATATAGTGTTTGTAATCTTTACGAATATCCCTTTCATTTAACGTCAAACGTCGAAGTAATCCCAGTTATTACAGCAGTTTCTTTTTATATGACTGTTGGCAAACAGCTATAATTTTTTACTGTTTTACAAAAGTCTAGGCTACACTGGATATAATGATAAATTCGAGTGACAATTTCGAATATTAAGAGGAAATATTTATAATTAAATAATAATTAGGGTCATCAAATATATTATTTTTATATTGATGACTGGCTGTTTTTTATAAATCCCACACGTTTCTTTTCTTTAAGTTGTAATTTCCAAAAAAAATATCTTAGCAAATGCGTACGTTATAAAATAAAAAAATAATGTTCTATATTCAGCTTTCTAAATTTAGTAGTTTTGGCCGTGCGGCAATAGTCAGTATTATAAGTATTGATACAGCATTCCGTATTATCGCTTCTACTGGTGACGGGAGGCCTGCCCAATTTATCGTCCTCCTATAATCGGAATTGCCAGTCAACGAGGAAATTCTGCTATGCTTGTTACAATTCCAATCATTATTAGTTCTGTAGCTATTTCTAATTTCGATTTTTATATATTTGTTTAAGTTCTTAAAATTAAAATGTACGTAGTCGGTAAAGAAGGTACCATAGCCATAAAAATTTAGACTTACATCCTGACAAGAACTTAATAAGTGCTTCAAAATACATCATAACTAAAATTAAAAATATATATCATAATGCACACAGCACACGCATTACTGTGAGCCATAATACTGTTAAAGGTTTAATCTTTTAATTTTCGTCTGAGTAAAGAGAGAACTGATAGCAATTAGACACATTAAAATACCAAGCACTTATGAGGCAACGTACAATGGATTATGAAAGGCAATAAAGTTGTATAATTAAAAAAATAGTCAAATATACCGAATTATATGATATGACGATGATCTTAATAATCATTTATTTATTGACATTTTAAATATAACAGAGAAATAACTATTTTGGCAAATTCATATATCATTGTATGGTACGTTTAAGACAAGTAATCCCTAAGTACTGTTTTAATTAATTAACTTTTCATGCCAGAGACAATAAAGTATATCTAAAAATATATCACGATGTAAATATTAGAATTATTAATAGTCATCCCACGCTGTAGTAAAACGTATGTGTAAGGGCACGGACAGCTTTTAATTCGATTTACTTATAGCTAGTTTTCACAATAAACTATTTCAAATAAGTACGTAATTCAGTATTTTTACCATCTCATACAAACATTTAAGGCAGGATAGATCAGATGTTCAGTGGTGCTATTACGGTTATAGCATAGCAACTGTTGCTATCGAATATTTGTTGCGGATTGATATGAAATCGAATCAAATAAAAAAAATATATAAATCAGTTTTATAGACCTATGCAATAGCATAATACTCCATAATACTGATTTATCGACTGCAACATTTATTAAACCACAAAAAACAAATTGATAGCAACAGTTGCTATGCTATATCCGTAATAGCACCACTGGTCCGTCTATGTTTTACATACACAAGTATGGGTACAATAATTGTCTGTTTTTAATCATTGCCTTTTTATTATTGAATTATGATATTATCAAGTATACTTAAAATTATAATAGAATTAATTAAGGCCAAGCAATTACAAATTGCGTTGTCTTAAGAATTTCAGTCAGTAATCGTTTAAAACGACTTCGAATTGTTTGAGCACAGACAGTTTAAGGTCAATAAAAATATTACGTGTTTAAAGAATGTTATCTTATTACGTAATAATTGAAAGAGTGTTTTATAATTGAGAATGGGTGTCAATGTTGTATCTCGCTACGGTACATTTAGTTATTCTGCACGGTGTACTGTATATTACTTCCGTAGTGTCATCGGCTTATAAAAACAGGCAGCATTCGTCGAGTTCCTGAGAGCAATTTCCGATTTCACGCGTCACGATTTAAGATCATTAAACCATATGAAGATCGCGATTGTTTTTTTTCCCGTCCCCAATATAAATAATACATTACATTTAACTGCATCATAAACAGTCTACGTTATCATTGAAAAGACGTGAGGTGAATTTTTGTTATGTTATTTTTAGGAACAGGAAATTATTTTGATTTTACTGATTGTATTTTTACTAAGTGAAGTTGTTGTGACTTCTTTAATTGTGATGAAAAATTTGTTTTTAAATCACTGTTCTCAATACCGGAGATAATAGCCGTTTGCAAAGATTGCCGGAGGTGCCAACCAATTCTCAGAAACTAAATATTATGTTACCTATTCTAAGCTGACTGGACCGTTTATAATTTTTTATTAGATTCTTAAGAAATGTAATATTTATTTGACGCTCTAAAGTTGCTATTTAAAACTAGGAAATGTCATCTTTACTAGACTGTCATATACGTGACACTTCTCGCTTTTAATTTAACGTAATTTTAAATAATTTATCTACATATAACGCTACGTCGATTTAGGTTATTTATACTGTTATGATATATTAATAGATATTTTAGCATAATAACTATTTATATATTTCTTAATATATCAATTTATATATTTATTTAAATAAACCGGTTTCAGTTTAAAGCTAGGCTTAACTGCTTCTAAAGTTCTGTCTCTGATTTTTTTTAGTTTTTTTTTTCTTTATAACTAACTACCTACATAAAACTTCAATGAATTGGGTGGGAAATAATATTTTTTATTTAATGATACTACTAAAAAAATGGTCCTAATTATTTAAAGTGTATAAAAATATACATATTCTATGTATTTATGATTTTTGTACAATCATTTAATACAAAAGCATCAAACCAAACTAATTTATTCAAGCAATAATCACCTGCTCTAATTTTCAAGAGTGATTTGCTTTTCTCTGACAAGCTTATTTTAGCTTATTACCATAATATAATATTTTGTTAACCTATTTACGTTGCACGCGATGTTAGGAACGCATGACAGAATTTAATTATTACAACGTCATTCACTTCGTGACAAAGAGATCTAAATACGTTGAATTTTATGATATTCTAGTAAATATATAATTAAAAAAAAAGTATCAGGGTGTCTAATTTATTTATTCAATGTACAAGCATTACAATTTCTTATTGATTTTTAATAATTAAATTCTGCCACATGTGTATTCCACCAACCCGCATTGGAGCAGCGTGGTGGAATATGCTCCAAACCTTCTCCTCAAAGGGAGAGGAGGCCTTTATCCCAGCAGTGGGACATTTACGGGCTGCTAATGCTAAAAAAAATTGATTTTTAAAGTAAAAACTACTAAGGGGATAAAAAATACTCATATTCGAAAAGTAGTACTCATATAATAGTTTTATAAAATTTAATGTAAATAAATTGTACGAATACAAATAAAAGACTCGGTATTTTGTTTTTATTTTAATACGACAATGAGAAAGAAGACTTATGAATAATATTCGTGATCTGAATATCGTTTACCACAATATAACCGAGTTTTATAACATTACTGTTATATTACAAACAATTATAAAGATGTATGAAACTGCTTTCTGTTTTTCCGTGTAGTAATTGGACGAAATAACGATTGTTATCCTTGAGTGTTGCAGTTCACTTTTATGGTAAGATAGCAGGTTTTGATTAAATGCAGTATTAGACTGTGCTTGCAAAACTAAATATCTAATATTACTCCAGATTGCATAATAATCCTATCAAGTTTATTTACTGATACATTTACTTAATACACATGTATCTTTATTACTTCGTTGGACAAGTCATTCCAAAACTGGATTCCTGCTGGGTCAGTTTATTCTGTCACGGAATGTTCAGCAGAAGTTTTGGTTTGCATCCTCTTCGCTCTTATCGAACTTTGATCTGATCTGATTCGATCTATGATAATAAGGAAATAGAGAGTGAACCTTTGTTAGAACATATAGTTATATATATACAAACAGTTTGTGCACACTTATGCTCTGCGCAGGCTGCGCAGTTGGCTAGTCTCAGTTCAATTCAATCTTAATTTAATGGCTTTTAGTTGTGCCGACAGGTCACAGATTATTTCGCCAATGTCACGTAGGATGGAGAAGAGACGAATGAGATTGATCGCTAGCCTCAGTTAGGGATGATCGCCCTGACTAATGTTGGAAGGAAGGCATTGTATTCAGAATGTTACTAGTACTAAAGAAAGACTATTGTCATCAATATTATTATTTGAATTACGTTAGGATAATAATTTCCAGATAACTTAATATCCTAACGTTTTAAAGATTATTTCATTTCGTGATGTTTGATATCGAAACTCCGATTCCTCTTTAATTGTACATAATTATATTTATTAATTAAGTACACGAAGAGAAATTAGGAAGTACCCTTAGAATATTTAGTTAATCTTGATATTAACAACTGTTGTGACTTGTCTGCTGACGGCCCTCGGACGCAGATTTGCTATGACTTATTGGATTCGTTCCAAATTTACAAGTTAAACTTCACATTTTGACATGCGATGGGGATGGCAACATTTATATCAGCGTTGTTTGTTCTTGTAACACGAGGACAGATTTATGTGTGATATTAATAAAGTGTCTGGAAAAACATTCGATTTAAAGTGTAAAATTTTAAAAACAATTTACAAGTGTAAGGTCACAACGAAAGCGGAAAAGTTTACGTTGAAGTTATATTCAAACTGACGATTATTATTCTAAAAAAAAAGATTATCACCACGAAATATGCTTGAGCTTTATAAAATATAAAAGTAAAAGTAATTTACTTGCAAATGTGTAATAATATTTAAACGATGTTGGTTTGTTAAAGTTGTTTTTGTCGAGGATCATTAATATTTTTTTAAATTAATGGTTAAATCTTGCAAGCCGCTACGACAAGATTTAATCATAAATTAAAAAAATAATGAGTTAAATTGTATATTCACCTCACCCCTCACTTTTAAGCTATTATTAATTACAAAAAATAATTCAAATAATTGTGTCTGAAATTTAAATGTTTGAAATTAACATAATATACTTCTTTCCGATACGTTCGGGATAAGAAAGTTGTCTGATGTTGCATATAAATGAAGAAAAAGCTTTAGAAATTTATAATATAAAATGTCTGAATTTTGAGATGAACGGTACAACTAATGAAATTTTATTTCCATCGCAACATCTATTTTATTGTTATGTCCAAACAAGTTGGATCTGGTAAATAGCGTCCAAAAATCATACAAAAATGTGTACAAAAACTTTATATGGTATCCATGTAAGTTTAAAAAACCTCGTTATTGAATAAGCAAAGTATATGTTGCATTAAAAATATAAATCCGTTGCGGGTTGCTGGATATACATGTTACAAATTTTCATCCGCCAAGTGTAAGTTACCACACGATATTTGAACAATGAATTATAAACAAAAAATAAGCACGTGAAAACTTGCTTACGTAGGAAACCCGCAATCGTAAGATAAGAGTAGCGTGATCCAACCACTGGGCCATATCGGTTCCTAGTAAATTACGTCATCAAGAATAATAGTCAAACAGTAATTGAAATAGATGAATATCTGAGTTCACCACAGAAGTGCAACGTCTAATTACATCGTAGGTCCCACTTTTAGCCTGAATGTGGAACAAGGTTTGTTTCCAAACGTACTTTATTTGACACTAAACATGTTATAGCACATCCCGTCTCTCATCATCATATGACTTTTATGTGTAATATCGAGGTTTACGGCGGACATAAAAATATCTGTTCTCATCGCTTCTTAATTAAATATAATAATTCTGTTAGCGCATAAATAACCTCTCATTATTGCTAGAATATTTATCGATTCGGCACTAAAAGTGTAGTTTAGTAGTTTATTAGTATTTTGTGAGTAAAAAACAAATAAATATGCAAGTAAAAGCATCTGTCTTAGAATTCATGATACTGACCTGTGTCTACATGTTTTGAATCCCTTTCTATTCTGGCCATAATTGGTTAAAGCGTTCTCTTTTCATCAAATTTTAACATACTATATCTAGAAATGTAGAACAAACATATACACATTATTTACATTTGCAATTTTGTTTACTGATAAGTAGCTATTACTTTTTTATTAAATTTCATAAACGGATAAAAATGTCTACTTTATCTTTTTTTTTAATAAATATTATAGGTTAGATAACTTTTAAACTACTATATTTATTTTATATTTAGTTTTACAAAATAAATAAATAAAACTAATGATTCATAACGAGAAAAAATACGTGACATAATTTATCGAAATAAGTCTAAGAATATTCAATGTTAAATAAATAATGAGACATTGGACTTGAAATTGAAAGGATGAGGTTGCCGTGCCACCTGAATGCACACCTTCCAAGGCTGTATATTTTTTATTTTAATCGAAAAGCACAAAAATAGATCAAATCAATTAGAGTAGTGATTGTTTTCGATAAATTAAATACTATATTTAGTGATGTATTTAATGTCGTATGAAAAAAACCGGCAAAAATGTTACAGATAAAACGAAATAAAACGCACTTGAAGTGATATCATTAATCGTTATAATTAAACAAAAAAATGTAATTATTGTATAGTTTTATCAATTTTATCATTTTATTGTTGTGATGACGTTGGTAACAAAATACTATAGTGACGTAAAAGTTGGCGTCGGATCCGTTATGTGCGTTATGCTGACAGTGAAAGTAGTCAAACTTGTACCATCATAGTTCGTTGTTTTGTTCTATCATTATGTCCTTTTCTTTCTAATATTAAAAGACAGAGACTGTATACCTTCAATAAGAAATGGTGTTTGTTTATGCCATTCTAAACTTCCGATTACAAGGTTCCTATTTTATAAATTGCAAAGTCAATTATATAATATTTGATTGAAATTGATTTGAGATACCATTGAATTATGTAATGAAGTAATTTGTTCGCATCTAGTTTGCTCCAAGTTAAATCGTTAAGCTAAAACTGGTTTCAGAGGAAATTGAAATCGAATCAATTGGTGAATTCCTTTACTAACAATTATTAATTGGATTTTTATGACTTATTCCAGTATACAATTTCTCATATCAATTTATAATATTATTTCAAAAGATATTATTTAAGTATATATCAAAATTGAATTAGTCACAAAAATATCAGATATTTTTTTATAAATTTCGTATAAATTATTTGCTTATTTACAAGTCGTTATCCTCTCCAGAAGCAGCAGCGGGATTTTGTAGGTTACATGTAAACCTGTGCTATCTTTGCCCACCTTGCGCAAGATATCGCCGAAATAAAGTTGGAAGTAGGGACTTACGAAACAGTACGGCGTCATAGCCGCTTAAAAATATCAAACATTACGCAAATTACTCTCCATGACGATTTAAGCAACAATGTATATATTTAATAGCATATTTTACGTATTTGCACTCGCAAATTACGAACGTGATTAAAGAATGTTTATGAAATAACGTTAATGTTTTATGTGATTTTTCTTGAATACGTTTATAACCGAATATTCAATAACACATTATATCCGTTCCCTTTCTTGTAGATAACTTAATTCGTTTGTTTTCACTGTTATATAAAATTAACGTAGGCGATTGCCCAATGAAGAATCAAGCTGATAAATCTAATGTGATGTCATTTTAAAAGAAGAGAAAATATTGAAAGCGCTGTCGAGTCGTTGACTTTCCTCAATAAATCACTTTACATCAACACTAGCCACAGCTAAAAGGTTTTTAATGTATTAAAATGTATTTAATATCGCATTGTTTATTTTTTAAAGGTAGATAAAGTGTTTTTTAAAATATCATTGGTCGCCCGCAGCTTCACTCGCGTTTAAGACGTTGGTAGTCAGGTGTTAGAAATAAAAAGTAACCTACGAGTATGTCTAGCCTTGGCATTCATCAAATTCGTTTCAGTGGTTTGGATGTAAAAGAGCAACAGACAAACAAACAGTTACTTTTGCATTTATGATATTTACTAATAGACATTTGTAAAAGTAAAATAATTTAACTGAATGTAAATGACTCATTGTTGGGCAAACGTCATCTCTCTGTTTGAAGAAAAGGCTTGGAATTTATTTCATCGAGTTGATACATCCGACACACTCAGGAGATTATCGCCTTACAAGAGATGTACAAGTATTAATTAATTTAGCATTTAGCAGTCAACAATGCTTAAAGTTTATTTTTGTACAAAAATATATATTTAACTCAAATAATATTAGAATTTTTCATCAAGAATATCAATTTTGAATTTAACACGATGAAGTATGTAAATTTACGGGCAATTTTTAGTTAAAAATCAGTCCGATGATACAATATTTATTCTAATATTAGGCTGCAATAATAATGTAGTAGAGAAGCGCTGATTCATGATACTGAAAGACGAAATAAAGGCGAATGCTTACGAAGAATTGTTTCAGTATAGTTTATTTTTTGTTTATTTGCAAGTATTACTGGAGGGCAATATGTTAGAAGATACTTAAGGTAAATATTTTTATCGTAATTGGGAATGCCGTTTATGATTCATCAGATTTCACGAAAGTTGCTCCGTATACTGTATCAGATTATTGTCCAGCGTATTAATAATACAATAACAACTATCATCTATCTATCTGTACTTAAAATTGAATGATTCATGTTGATAGTCTGTTTTTTTTTATAATTATTCTTTATTTGAGTTTATCAGAATTCTTAATTGAATAAATTAGAGATATTAAAATTCAATACCACCGCGATCTTGTTAGACATATTACTAATAGTTATAATGTATCGGTCAGATATACTCATACCGTATACATAATTAAGTGTTAGATCAAGTCCTGACTGAAAAAAAATCTGACTTGCCTATGTTTTTAATTAAGAACCTAAAAATAATTTTCATGTCCAACCTGAACGAGTTCATGCTTTACCGGCTTTACTTTACAACAGGAGTCAATAACCATGACTTTGGACTACCTGCCGCCAAGAATTTCTTGTCATTCGGGGTTGCCGCCCAGGTCTCCAGGATCTACTACTTAATAAGCTGGCCCATAAATGATGCATGCAATGCAGACAAATAATAATAATGTTAAACTTTAATATTTACTTTACTGAAATTTCAAATGTCTGTGTTTATTGTTTCAGGAACCGGAACTTTTGGCCGTGTATGTCTCTGCCGGGACAAAGCCGCGGACGAATATTTGGCTATGAAAATTTTGTCCATGGCAGATGTTATCCGTTTGAAACAAGTGGACCATGTCATGAACGAGAAGAGCATTTTGGCAGAAATCAATCATCCTTTCATAGTTAATTTGTAAGTTATTTGTTTTGAAGTAATAAGGGTACATACGATTTGTATGACGTAAGTAAGAGAAAAACATCGGCTCGGAGCCAATTATTCTAGTAGGCATTATCACATGTAGGTATTTGTTGTAAAATATTAGGTACTTACTATAAATTTAGTATTCAATTGTTTTGAGAATATATTTTCTAAAAAAAAAGGAAAGTGTAATGTTTTTCAATCAATCAAAGAAGTATCAACATTAATATACTTTTAGTTCAATGGTAAGTAATTTACCAATTCTGTACATAAAAAAGTAAAGTAACATCCTGTATATGTCCCACAGCTGGACTAATCCCCCTTTCCCTTTTTTTTGGGGACGGCTTTGAGCCTGTCCCTACGTAGTTATAATGTTTGTTAGTGGAATTAACAGACTTTCATCCGACAGGTTTCCTCACGATGTCTTTATTCATCGCCAAGCACGATATCAATTACAAACTTAAAAGTATATGAAAATTCAGTGCTTGCCCCTTTTGAAATCCATGTGTATACTGGAACTAGATTTTTTTATTAATTCAGATATTATTCAAAGCTTAATTGTTAAGCGTTTTCATACGTATTTAAAGATTGATTGATTTGCACTATTGCACTTCGGAGTTCGTACGTACAAAAGTATGCTCGCCAGCGAGTCAAAGGTCCGAGCGAGCATGCCGCACGATCTTAGCACACGTGTTGGGCAAGCCTCATCAGACGCAGATCTGGCAATCATCACCCTCAATTCTTTTTATTGACAGCAACTGTGATATATTCGAATATCAAACATCGAACGATTAAACATTCGTTACTAGCTGTCAATTTGAATAATTATAGTTTTCTTAATATATTATTTTCTATAAGTGCTCCGCAATTCTCCACTCTCCGCTTATCGGACAACAAATCCTGTTTTGGAAGAACATTTGAAGTTCACTAATGGAAATGTTCCAAACATTCCCTATTTGTGCTCCACAACTACATATTTGTCTTTGCACTAAAGACGTTTTTTTCTATCCAATTATACAAAATAATAAGAAAACTTATAAGAGTAAAACAACCACGAGGTATTTGCTTTTTTATTTACAAGAAAATGTTACTAGTTAAATAATCTATACAAATTTTATAAATGCAAAATTTTTTACTGTGTATCTGTCTGTCTGTTGCTCTTTCACGATGAAGCCACTGAACCGATTTTGTAAGAAAATATGGTATGAAAAAAATTTGAACCACAAGTAAAGACATTTTTATGTCTAGCACCCGACGACGTGGCGGGCAACTAGTAATTCATAATATTGCGAAACATATAAGAGCACTTCATGAAAAACCTAATAGTAAGAAATTTGTTTGCAGACGATGGTGGACACACGATGACTCCTGCCTCTACATGCTGTTCGACTACGTGTGTGGTGGAGAACTATTCTCTTATTTGAGAAACGCAGGCCGTTTCAGCAATAGTATCGGTGAGATTATAAATAATTTTAAACTAATATTTAAAATTGGACCTTAATGACGCCTGCAGTGCAAAGGCTTCGTTTTGATTTAAGGGGGCAGATGCAGATTCCCTGACCATGTTTAGCTTTTGTTCTTACAAAGTGATCATATGAAGCACTTATAGGTTTCTCGCTCCATCGTCGACTACATCTTGACATAATTGTACAGATTGCGGTCAAGAGTAAACCTATATTCCACTATAAAAATTTCAGAGCTGAAACTGCGAATAAAATCGTATTCTTATGACCTATCCACTCTGTATTTAATTAAGATCAAACTGTAGTATAATATGGTTAGCTAATTCTTGACCAGATACAATTTTAAGTTTAATAAAAAACAAAGCCGTCAATCAATATGTAGAATTTAGATAAAACATTATATAGACATTATTAGTAGTATACAAATTAGGTTTATAGTATGGTGTTTAACAGAAATGAATAAAAACTTAAGTCGGCGAGTGGATTGTTTCAAGGTATATGTATTTCCTCTGTGGCGTTTTGGTGCAGTGATTGATAGAATGACGTCATCGTATTCGTTCCGTGCCAACTTTATTTCATTACACCAAGTAAAATTTTATAACAGTAGGCACTTCTGTTATTTTGATAAGAATACTAAATCCACTTCGAATTTATTACACATCCAACAAAATGGCTTAAAAGATAGAAATCATCTGTACGTCGCTATTAATTGTTATAAATTTAAAGATCTTAAAAATATCACTAAAATAAGAATTACAGTTAATAAAAATCGCTGTTAAGAATAAAAATAGTAGTTTATTTCGGTTTATTGAATAATTATGTATCTTTATAACGTATTACAATGTGTTCACAAACATAATTCAAAGTAAGATAATTATTAGATGATACTCAAATACATGGTGTGATGTTCAAAAGCATATAGTATTAATCAGATCTGAATAGGCGAGTATTTCTGGAGAAAGGACATGGACGGAAATAAGCGGTCAATGACGCGAGCGTCTGTAACTAAATTTCGAATAGCGTGTGGTTGTCCTTGTCGTGTACAAATGTTTGTTGTTAATATTTCGATTCAGTTTATCCTCTGTTGTACCATGAATTTTGTGGAACAATACTGGAGAACATTTATTATTGTAGCAGGTAATAAAGCGATTGCGGTCAGTCGACTCTGGCAGACGTCGTGACGCCTGCGTCACTCCTGCGCTTGCTTATTATAACCCGATTTATAAATATTTTGTGATCCGATTACGAGACAACATATAGAGAAATAAAAAAATAATACACTGTATTTTTTTTATGGTTTTTACATTTAACTTAATTTTTTATGTAAGGTTTTCAATTCAGTTCACAATTGTATTGATATTTATGCGATAAGAATCAATAAACAATTTAAAATGATCGTAGAAACAGCTGTGAACGATGTTTAAGTAAGAAAACTTTTTTGGGTTGTATAGTAGCATAAAATTTACAAGTATACGAAGTTGTTGCTGCACAAGTGCTTTTAAATTATGTTTATTGCGTAAATGTTAATATATCAGTTTTATTCGTTTTAAATAGATCGTAAAACGATTGTAGAAAAGTGTTTTTGGGTTGCGATTTAAGAAATCTGTGTTCCATTTCTATTTTCGTTCGTGTTATATAAAATCTGTTGCATTCGTACACGAGGGACGCTGTTCTTACTGATTAGTCAAAATCTACGCATTTAACTAAGTTTCCGGATGTAGATTTTCCAAGGGAGTTTTTGTTTTACACTTATAAACAAGCTAGTCCAAGCGATTTCATCTGTATGTGTCTTTTCGCCTTTAAAATTGAATTTAATGGCTCCCTATCCGCCAACGCAGAGATTTACGGCTACTGTGTTCTCTTTTTTCTATTCTTTTTGACCCTCTTTCCCCTGATTACTTAAAGGATAAATTCAAATTTCTTTCTGACAATCACGATCGACAGCTACGCTCTATTGATTCTCTCCTTCTCTCTTTTCCCAGTCACTTCTCTGGTTTCCTAACTAACGCTTTCTCTGTCCAAGCTGTCAGATTATGGAATAAACTTCCGGTAGAAATTAGAAAGGCTCCTACTAAGGCATTGTTCAAGCGTCGTTTACAGGATCATCTTATTAAAAACCTCTCTTAAGTTTTTCCTTCTTTCTCTCACTACGCTGTGTTTTTAAAATTTCTATTATGTCTCTGTTAATTATAAATGTGTATTCTCATGCATATATATAATAGTTTATCTATGTTTCTGTTTCATTATTATTATTATCGTATTTATTGTAAAATTTATTTTTACCTCCTTCATGACTTTCTGTTTGGCCTAAAGGTTGACTGGTAGAGAATGTCTTCAGGCATTAAGTCCGCCTTTTGTTCCAACTTTTGTTGTTGGTCAATAAAGTTTTTAAATAAATAAAATAAATTTATTATTATATCGTTATTTATACCGGTACCGGTATATCGGTCGCAGGCCAACTTTATATAAAAATTCTTTACGATCGATTCTGTAATTAAGGAGGCAACAAAATCGTTAGAGGTTACAGATATATTATAGACAGACAAAGTTACTCTCACGTTTATAGCGTCAACGTAGTAATATATAAATAATAATTATTTATTATCGATCAATTATTTTCGATACTAATACTTTTCAATGAGTTTCTTACTGTGCTTTATGAAGGAATTCATTTACAACTGCGACAGACCGAAGCCGGCTTTACCCGGGAGCAATAAAAATAATATCAATAAAAATAATATTATATGCATATAATTTGTACCCTAGAGCATGCAGGAATAATGTTGCTTTCTACCATTGCAAGCAAAAAATAGAATTGGATGATTAGTTTCAAAGATTTTTGTTCTCGAATATTAATGTTTTACCCGAATATATATTTTGGAGATTTTAGCAGGGCTTTGTGCATGCTCGTTCGGGTAGGTACCGCCCACTCGTCAGATATTCTAACGCCAAACAGTAATCCAAAAAAACATAAAACATGACGTTGATGAAATTGTTATTTATTGAGGTGTTTCTATGGAGTCTTTCCACCCCAAGCATCAAACTTATTTGATACCATTTCATTATATTGTCGTCATAATCATAGAAGTATGTAAAATTTTAAGTCAATGCTATAGTTGAACGTTATAAATTATAAATTTTTAAAGTATGAGAATTAAAATAATTTTCATACTAAACTCGATACATATGTGCTTGTTTTTTTTATTACTTTTATAAGATTTGTGTCCACCACGTTGGGGAAAGGGGAGCAAGAACACTGTTACAAGAAATCTATTGAACTTATTCTTATTTACTGTTATTATAACTCGTATTTCGTAAACTTAATGAAACATAACAAACTATTAAAAAGGGAGCCGTGGGTTTCGTTATGTTTTATATACCGCCATTTTAAAAGGTGCAAAATTTAATATTCAGCGCGTGATCTTCGGAGCCTTAATTTGGTGGTTCAAGTTCGTTTAAGACAACGACTTTGAGAAGCGTGATGTCATTCAAAAGCTTATAACCATTACTGACGCTTCTCTATCGCCCACAGACGGTTGACTCATTCGCTTCATAATTCATTCGTTCAACTCAAAGACTACCACTTTATTTATCGTTAAATATTAAAAAATATGTTGTGGTGAAATAGTAAATTTACTGTGTATTGTTATTATATATTAAAATAGTTCTACATGCCATGGTACCTATCGTAGAGGATAAAATTTTCCTGCGAGACGTGACTCTAATAATACACAAAATGACGCCCGATATCGTCCAGCGCTGGCACTCTTCAATGACTTTATGAACACAAAAATAAATACATTTCTTTTTTCAAAATTATAGTATATAACACTATTTTTATAATATATATATAGTATATATATAATATATATATAGTGGATACTTTATATTAGTAATAACGCACCAAGGAACATACATATATAAGCGATACAATAAATACATATATATATTCATAAATAATCAATCTTGGTTCTTGATATATTTTAAATAGCTTTTTATACCCTCGAGAAGTCATCAAAACTTGATATTACATTTAATCGGTGTAGGTGCGTGTGTTACAGAAACGCCATCATGAACTAAATATAACTTAATATATCAGCGTAATCAAAATGAATATTAGTCATGTGAAATATTAGGATACTTGTAAAAATTGCCTCGAGTAGATTAGAGTAGTAGAGAGTAGAGTAGAGTATCTATTTCAAAAAACGTTAAATGTGGTGTTGTGATATTTTTTTTTTTTATTAAGATATAAATCATACTACGGTACCATACTTTAATGAGTATAGATATTTCTATAGAATTCGGAGGCGAAGGTCATTAATTAACTCATTAAAAAAAATGGAACGAAGTTTATCGCTTGACGAACTAACCTATACTACAATAATGTGCACGGATACCTCAATTTTAAAGATCAGTTTCTTTTTTACTTCAAACAAACAAATACAATTGAAAAGATAAATAAATAGTTTGTAATTCATTACCAACACTATCTATCAGTATAGAGCACACGGCAGTATATTAATGTGTTTGATGCTTTTTGTTACAGGCAATTTCTATGCAGCGGAAATTGTATCTGCATTGGAATATCTTCATGCTAGGAATATTGTATACCGTGACTTAAAGCCAGAGAATCTTTTGCTCGCAAAGGATGGTCACTTGAAAATCACGGACTTTGGTTTTGCGAAAAAATTGACAGATCGAACGTGGACGCTTTGCGGTACACCGGAGTATCTTGCACCTGAAATTATACAGAGCAAAGGTCACAACAAGGCTGTCGATTGGTGGGCTTTAGGTAAATATGTTTTGTATTATTGCTTTTAAATACACTATTTCTAAGAAATCAACCTGCAACGTTTAAAAATGTTTAATACATCTTGTATTGTGCTATAATCCCATTTAAATATTAAAAATAATTGTGTGTCTCTAACATTCGCTAAATAATAACTAAAATGTAAAAAATAAATTAATTTGTCAATTAAGGTCAGCTTGATGCAAAAGGTTTTGAACCATAATACCTTAGAAAATATTTTTTCTACATTCTATAATGAAAAACAAAAAATCTATAAAATCACCGTTTATTTAACAATAAAAGTATAATTTAAATGCATTCATTTATTGTGTAGGCGAGTTTTTTCTCTGTTCTTGAATAAAAGGCGGGTCACGCGATGTGACTCATTTCTGTTAAGGTCATTAAAATGTAATATTTTACCTTAAAATATTAGGCCTTCTTATTAGTTTTTTTTGGAAAATTAATTAATTTTTTAATTTCCGAATGCATCAAGGATAATTGTTGTATGTTTAATAAAATATTGAAAAAAAACAAATTTCGTATTTGTTTTTTTTTCATAATATTAAATTGAATTCCAATGTTATATCGATAAAAATATTAATTAAACGGAATAAATATTGATATATACACATATATATATATATACAAACACGTTATATTTCTGCCAATATTTGAATATTATTTTTCTTTAATACTCAAGGTATAATGACTTCAGAAAGTTGTACCAAGTAAAAATGAGCCATTAAGTGTTGCGGTCACGTAATTTTTATACGACACTTTTGATTTATGGTCTAAACACTTTTTTAATGTTGTTATAATGTTATATTAGTGGCCAATAAAGTAACGTATGAATTTGATCAGGTTTCCATTAATATAATATAGTTTGATTAATGGAAAAGTTTTATCGGTGATAACCTAAATTTGTATTTGTTTAGTGGTGTCAATTGTTTTTTTTATACTATTATCATTAAATGTTAATATACAACGCGTTATTTTTGCTTCTTTATACTTTACAAACAATTTTTATCGTTCATATTATTTCTTTATAATCAGTATAGTTGGACTGAGTTTCTAGGTCAATATTCGTGGAGAATAAATGTATAAGAAAATTCACAACGATTTATTCAAAAGTGTGTATATATATATGTGTGTGTGTGTGTGTGTGTACAGCTAAATGACGACAAAATTAGTTTTTTTCTGTTCATAAACATTTTCATCAACAGGTATTCGTTTGATGAAAATAATTTTGGTGAAATTGTAAAACAACTTTATTCTATTCTTAACGTTGAAGAAATCACGTTGATAGCTCGTTCGTTGTTTTTCGTCAACGCGCATGCGCCGCTTATAGTGCGGCGTCTGGCGACATTTAATGTAATGTTTACATTATAATTATTTAATGTTGTAGTGATTTATTGCTTCGTCTGTCTAATTTGAATCGCTACTTGGTGCCAGACTTATAAATGCGTTTAGATAATTTATTGTACAGGAGCTTGCGTATGATTGTCTGTGATGCGGAGTCCTTGGCAATGGAATTGGAAATTCAATATTGATAAATATCGTATTCAAAGTTTATTGTCTTTCACAAATCAAAGATGTCACATTAGAAAATAGATTGAGTAGATTAATTGTTTTAAATAAACATGTTGATCGCACTCTACAAAATATGACGCCCAACGTCTACAATACAAAGTACATAGCTATATAACATTTTAATTTACAGGAGTACTCGTGTATGAAATGCTCGTGGGTTATCCCCCTTTCTACGACGACAATCCCTTTGGAATTTATGAGAAAATTCTTAATGGTCGCGTGGATTGGCCGCGACATCTCGATCCCGTCGCTAAGGACATAATCAAAAAACTATTGGTACAGGACAGAACTAAGAGACTTGGCAACATGAAGGTAAATTTCAATTATTATGTATCTTTAGTCAGATAATGAATTAGTAAAAAAAATATCGCACCAGACTGCAGCGATCACTGCGTACAGTGATCGAGGAGTTTTGTTTTATATTATAGAATGAATTCATTAAAAGTATTTTGTTCGTGTGTCGTTGAGACTAGTGACACCTTATAGTATTAAATTGTTGTAAAAGTTAGACTCGATCTATTTATGATTTACACAGTGACAGATATGGAATTGAAATACACACGATAAGGGTAATTTTTTTAAGTATTTGATGAAGTTTATTTTAATTATATGAGTAGATCCCATTATAATTTCGAAACCCAACATTGCGCTTTGTACTTGGCCAGGAAATATTATATTACGATTTCGTTTATATGTTCATTTTACTATACGTCAATAAACGTTTTGCTAAATAAACATTTATAATAATAGATTTTACTAGTTTCTTGGAGGTTTTGTTTAATAGATGTGTAATAAAATCTAGAAATATAACGTTTTAATATTTCACTAGAATTTTGCAAGTGGAACAAATTGCAATATTAATATTTTCATTTTTTTTATTTCACAATAAAATTAAATGATTTTTAGCATATTTTTTTAAACATTAAATAATAGCCCATAAGTGGCTTGTTTTTCAATTATAATTCAGACAGAAATATTTAAACCCACTTTAATTTTGTAAATAAATTGTGTTCTCATACGATTTTTATTCGAGTTTGTACTGCAGAAAAAATGCCGTACGTACTTCGCTTTTAAAGTTGGCTGTTTTCCAGATGTTTCCATATTTAACTCCTAATCTAACATTTTACAAATTGCATTAAAATAACAAAATTTAAACGCAGCGGAAAAAAATAATTCTAATATATTTTGGAATATAAAATTTTATAATATGTGAAATTCCTCTAAATTAGTTACTGTTTTATCGGAAAATTCGACGCTTATTCGTTTTACAATATGTAACGGAAATTCTATTGCTATTTAGACTTACTTTAAATGATAAATGGTCGCGACATCGTGTGATGAATATTAAAATGTGGACAAATACGGCAGTTGTAAAGCCCTGCCGCTTTTATTTCTCGTCTCGAAGGTACAAATAACGTTAGAAAACTTTCAAGATTTTCTCCAAGTAAGTGGACACTCATGTGGTACTTTACTTTATAAAGAGAGAGTATGTATTAGGAATGTGTTCAAATGACTGCAGTTTCTACTAGTGTGACGTTTTCACCGAGCTTTTTGCTTCGATGTTGCAGAAATCTTTAGAAAGCCATCAGTCAAGTATCCAACGGCTGTAGAAAAAGTGTCTACACTATATTATATATGAATTTATTTGCAATATAAATATTTGTATATGTATATGGAGTTGATGTTATAATTAAAATGAATAAAGGTTTTAGAAAAATTGACGATGAAAACATTCATGGTCTTTATAATAAAAATAATAATAACATTAATCTTTGTTCTCGAATAAGTGCTATAATAATATACAAATACAGATACTATGTTATTTTCGTAATATAAATCTATGGTATACGTAAAACAATTTCAATAGTCACATCAATATAGTGTATAATAGTCAGTCGCTCAGGGAATAATACGCAGCATTAATTTTGTAATTAATCATGTTAAATTACTCAGAACGTCGTGAAAGCCAATAACAACAAAACCGTTTTAATTTGAAACCATTTTATTACTTACTTGACGATATTGATTGATGTATGAAAGGGGATTGTTTACGAAAGCGATATTAGCTACTATGATGAAAATGCGGTCCAAATGTTCGTGATTAGATTCAAGTTTATTTCCGATGATTCGGTAATAGGACGTTCATTGTATTTGGGAATTCGTTTTCAACTTTTTATTTATATAGTTCTAGTTCTTAATTTGATTTCCCTCTTATAAAACATCAAGTTTTTACTAAGAAAAGAATAATTAGTAGTTAACTTCCCGTTATGTTTTTTTTTATATATAACACCCAAGCATATAAAAGAGGTTTATAACATAAAGAAATTATGCATCTTAGCCGCAGTAACCAAATTGATAACACTATTAAAAACTCCGCGTAGGTAATTCTTAGGTATATAACAAGACAATTTAAATTTTTCAAGTTACCAGGCGTTCTTTTTACATTCCTAATACTATTCTTATAAATATTCTTAAATACTGTACCATTGGGTGGAATTCGTGTTGTCAAGTAGTGAAGTCAGAGTGTCTATAATGTGTAAATAAGCGCTTTTTGTATTATTTAAGCTTTAAAGTCGATAAGTGGGTCTGATTTAACGTAAAGAATTTAAAAGGAACGACATAACAATCTGTGTATTATTTTGTATGTGTATATATTGAAAAAAAAGTAGGTTAATTTCTAAAAAAAAAATTTACTTTTAACAGTAATTAAAAACAATAGAATTAATTGAAAATCCATGCTTTTGACATATACGGTATAAAATAGTTAAAAACTTTTTTTATTAAAGTATATAACAACATATTTTTATTTTAAAAAATTGATTTTATTTATTGTAATGTTATTTTCAGTGTGGTTCGGAAGACGTGAAACGGCACAGATGGTTCAAACATATCGATTGGGCTGATGTATACATGAAGAAATTACAGGTAGATATTTAATTATATATTTATACATTTTCCATAAACATTAAGAATTATTAAATAAACAAACCTTGTTCCAATTTCAATAAGCAACTGTTTTTAAACGATACAATTATACGCAATTGACTGCTGAGGTGCAACACTAGTCTAGCTAGTAATAAGTAATAACTCATTTCCTCTCCCTTTACTAAGAATGCTAGTTCGTAGTATGCAATTAAATACAATTTATAATTTACCGATATACATATATTTTATAATAAAGTATTACTTGTTTTTTTCTCAGCGCATCAAGGGGATATATTACGTTATTTAAAATTCTTAAAAATTCGTGTATATAAATAGTTTCTGTATTTATCGCACATATTTTAAAACCAGACAAATTAAACTTGTGTCATTCAAAAGGTGGAATGTCGTGAGTCTCACAAATAGGCACTAAAATAGGTCCATATTCGTAGAAAAAATATAAAAAAATAGGAGTTCTTACAATTTCCACACAACATTTTTTTATAAAACTTTTCGTTTAATTCAAGTATTAGTTTATGTAATATACTTATGAAGTAAAAGTTATTACTAATAATGTAAATGTTCCATTGCTGGGCAAGATTCTCTCCTATCTTTTCTAGGAGATGGTTTTTAGTGTATTCTTTCAATGTTTCATGATTCAAAATTCAATGGGTGTTAATACAGTTTTAGAATTTTATTGGAAATTGGAGATTTCTTTACGATGTTTTTCTTTATCGCCTAACAAGATTTTAAGTTCAAGCGATCCACTTGGTGCTGGCTCAAATTTGAATTTGCAATCATAATCATTATATATACAGTCTACTTCTTACACGACATTTTTTAAATTGTGCAAAAATTTGTTATTTCCAGCCTCCGATCATGCCCTCTGTGTCTTACGAAGGGGACACATCAAACTTCGACGAGTACCCTGAAACAGATTGGAAAGCCGTGCGGTCGCTTGATCCTGACGAATTGAAATTATTCGCTAACTTTTGATGTACACTAGGATAAGACGTATACTAGATAAATAACGAGTTAGTAAATGTTTGAACAAACATTTTTAGTGAATCCTAATAATAATAAATAAAATCGATTTATAAGTATCGATAAGGAAAAACAACAAGAAAACATGGATTCGAGTAATGCTGGTATAATTCCATTGGTATTAACGTATCAGATGAATACCATTTATTACTGCGTGTTAGAAATTTTGTAAAATAGATTACTATTAAAAATATTTAATTAAAAACGAATAGAATCTGAAAAGACGGGGGAGCTAAGTCTTGTCTAAATATTAATTAGATTACAATAATAGACTTTAGTATATTAAAAACCATATTTTTATAGTATAGTAGATTATATACTGTATAGTATAGTAGATTACTTTGTAACTTAATTTTCTCAAGGTATCAAGTTGTGGATAATAAGAAATTACGTTAAAAATAGTTAACGTTAATCATTAATTTACTGTCACTTAACTGGGCTAAGGCTCCCTCTCTTTTAAAGGTGATGGTATAGAATTCCACCATACTGCTCTATTGTAGGTAGATACACAAGTGGTAGATTTTTATTTATCCTATGCATTTCCTTCCGATGTCCCGTCGAGCACGAGATGTATTACAAACACAAGCGCATGAAAATTCAGTGGCACTTACCGGGTTTGAACCTTCGATCTGTGCTTAAGATTCTTTACTTCGAACCACTAGGTCATCGGCTTTTGTAATTGTATTCACTTAGCGTATTAAGCGATAGCATTAGTTGTCATAATTCCAATGCTTCATATTACTGACATGAATCTGTTTGGAAGATTTTAAATATAAATGAGTCAGTGTCCAACGTTTGTGATTTATAGTATTAATTATATTTGTTAAATATTCACATTGCACTAGCTTTTTATAAATGCAATTAAATTAAGAATGATGCTTATTTAAAAGTTTCATATTTTTTTTATATTATATAAAGCGTATTAACAAAATTATTGATAGTTTAATTTATTGTAATGCATATACGTATATTTATTATTATGTTATTTAGCTTTGATTAGTTTTGGTCTTGTATTACGTTCTATTCCTACTACGTAATACTTTTTATTTATTGATTAATTTATTTAACAGTTTCATTTATATTAAATACATTTAAATTCAAAGATGAAATGATATTTTTGATGTTATAGTTTTTTTTTTAAACTATCGAACACGTAAATTGTACATAAATAGTTTTAGA
This sequence comes from Vanessa atalanta, assembly GCF_905147765.1. Lineage (NCBI taxonomy): Eukaryota > Metazoa > Arthropoda > Insecta > Lepidoptera > Nymphalidae > Vanessa > Vanessa atalanta. The sequence goes on from NC_061873.1 coordinate 8,591,216, forward strand.
CCTGTAACTATTTATATAAAAGAAATTACGATTATTATTTAAATATTTTTAATTATATAGGTACATATAATCCCAAAGAAATTACGTATAGTAATAACGACTTAAATAGGTATAAAATTAGTGGGCATTGCGATGATGTTATTCGGATACGACGAAAATACGCAAGGAAGATCAAAAAAGGAAGAAAATGCCTCTATCATATTGAGCTTGTGACCTCCGGATTAGCCTTATAATTTACCCACTGAACCAATCCTGTGGTAGCGGGATGGAACTTGTGGTAGATCTACATGTCTTTCTTACTTTCCTAGATCACACAACCACTATAATACGAACATTTTATGTATTTAATAAATCGTAATTGTTACATGTTTTATATAAATGTTTCATTAGTTTGATGCTTGTTTAATGCCATATATTTTTGAAGAAGTGATCTCTTAGTCAGACAGTATTGGCTAAATGGCTACTAAAATTTAATAAGAAAACCGACTTGTTTATCAAAAGTCTCACACGAGCTTTCATAGCGTAGATTATAAATGTAACAAGGTTGTATAAAATAGCACCTAGTGATTGTAAATATGTACCCAAAAATAAAACATTTTATTAAATAAAATTAAATGCGTTTATTTTATTAGTTTAAGATTTTTAAATAAAATACAATAATATAAACGCGTCATTTAATTATTTTTTACATAATTTAGATAAATATATAGATTCCGGTTTTATTAGAGTAAGTATTACGTTGGAAAGTTAAAATGTTCAGTGACGCATTCGCTTGAAAGACGATCTGACCGAAATTATTTCCACATAATTATTTTGGTTTTGGGGCAGGCTGTGAAGTCGGCCTGTAGTTTATTTACTTTAGTCCAGAGCAGACAGCACGCCGCCGTCAGATTTTAACGATTGCCTAACGAAGCCGCATATAATTCTATTTATTTAATTACCCACAGAGGTGATTTGAAAAAGATACAATATGTCTAACAGAATGTAAAATATACGCCTGAGAGATAAATTGTGATATTCGTTTATTTTGGAAAGGTCTTATGGATTTTTTTATTTATCAAATAAATAAAAATATATCACATTTATTGCAATAACAATAATTGTATTCTTAAATAATGGTATAATAGCTCTTTGTATTTATTTAAACAGCTTATTATTTTGTATTGTGTAAAGTCTTTGTAGTTAAAACAAGCTAAATAATAACGCTTATTGAATTATAAAAAAATAAATACATGTATAAATTACGATAAGTTGCAGTTCACTGTCCCAAGATTAAAAATGTTACCAAATAAAAGTATAAATAAAAGATAAATTTCAATCTAGTTAAAATCACATAAATGTTACAACGCTGTAAATCTAGACTGATATGAGTAGATTATTTAATAATTGATTTAATAATATGTGTGTGCAATTAATTTAAAGATCAAATTAGAAATGCCCTCTAATATGTAGCGCAGTTATCAGGCATTGAACATTAAATAGATAACAAATCTTAGATAGTACACAAATATCACAATAATTCAATCGTTGCGAGGTTAGACTTAAGTATTTTATTATTATAAGGTCTTTGAATCGTCGAATACCGGATTTGGAATAAAATCGTTTAATATTTGAAAAAAAAAATGAATATTCGACCTTTGTCACCCGAACTCGCAGAAAAGGCCCGGTTGGAGCTGAACGAAGATCCGAATAGGATTGCGAGTGATATTCAATACATTAAGGATTGGTTATCAAAACAGCCGCACTTACGAGCCTGTACAGGTATTTTTTTTATATTTACTTATTAATCAATTGATAAAAAATCTCTGTAAACACAAATTAATTCTTTTACCTGAGTATAATAAAACAAGTAATTGTTTATTCAAATTAAATAGAAATAACAAAAATAAATTATTGATGACGATATTATTAATCAATTATACGATATTATAATTTTTATTAAGCTGATTAAATGTAAAAAAAACAACCTTTGTCGTTTCAGATGATCAATGGCTGGTAGCATTTCTTAGGGGCTGTAAGTACAGCCTCGAGAGAACAAAGGAAAAGTTGGATCTTTTCTATTCATTGCGTGGCCTCGCGCCAGAAATTTACAACGTCCAACATGACGACGCAAAATTTGATACATTTATGAATAACGGGTAAATTATTAACTAAAGTTATTATTTATTACGAATTTTCTCCCAGTCATCGAATATTTTACTGCCAAAAAGCAATATTTAGTATTTTTGGCTTCCGTGTAGTTTTTGAGTGATGGGTCAGTGTAACTACAGGCACAAGACATAAAATGGTAGACCATCTATCTATGTTATATAAAAAAAACTTCGAACATTCAATAATTTTACTTATTAATTTGTAGCTCATACTTAATGCTACTAGACACAGAGACTCCAACATCTCCGCGGACAGCAATAATTCGGCCCGGCAAATATGATCCCGATATTCTTAACGTCGCCGATTTGTACTCTGTAACGTCAATAATTCAAAAGGTATTTAGAGATCTTATAATAACTAGTGTTTATGAAGTATGCACTACAAAATAACGATAAATATTTTACTCGTATAATTTTTACGTAAATTATTATATTTTAGTAAATTTATTTATTATAAATGTGTAGTATTTCATCGACAATTACATATTATGTAAGTTTTTTTTAACTATAAATAGTTAAAATGATAAATTATATATATATTTTTTATATTTTATAGATTTCACTTTTTACTGACGACAAAAGTGTAATTTCCGGGATTCAATGGATAATCGATTTAAAAGACGTGAAGATCGGTCATCTGTTACAAATGACTCCAACGATCATGAAAAAGATGGTGTATAGCTCGCAGGTATGTTTGTTTATCTCATATTAAATGTTCAATTGTTAAAAATGTAATAAATCCTGGAAGATAAATAAATATAATTCCATAAAAGGAACACTCATATAATTTTCTACGATTACATTCTTAGTAATCTGATATTATCAATATAAGGGTGAGACAGACAGAGAGTATTTACTTCTAACAAAAGTTTATCTGAGAACAAAATAAGTTTCGGGTTCGACTATTATTCATTAGACCACCTCAATTTTAAGCAATTAAGTGAAGATAAACTAATACTTAAGCAATTTTTGTATTTTGAGTGTTATTTATCGTCTTATCTATTTTATTTAAATAATTTGGTGGCTTCATGTAAATAAGAATTATTTATATATTTTTCAGGAAGCTGCCCCAATACGTATGAAAGGAACTCACTTTATAAATGCACCGGCTGCCTTTGAGATAGTATTAAATACGATGAAGAATTTCTTAAATGAAAAAAATCGGAATAGAGTAAATATTCTATATACATAATATTATATTATATATTGATGTCATCATCAATCATCTATGCTTATATTTATATTATTCAGTTGTGAAAATATGTTGTGTGACCAACAATTTTTTTTTTGGCTGTACCTTTTTGTCTACACTTCTGTTCATTATGGTATAACCATTTTGACAATAATAGAATAAGATTGTGTGTATGTATATTTTTAACTTAAAGTATACAATAGAAACTTGGTGGTAGGGGTCTGTGCAAGTCCGGGTAGATACAACCTAGACATTTAACCGTCAAACAGCAATATTTAGTAATGTTCATTATGGTTTGAGTGAGTAAGTCAGTGTAACTACAGTCACAAGGGACATAATATTTTTGCTCCAACGGTTGGCAATGTAAATAATGATTACTTCTTATAGCGTCACATATAGGGTTGTGATAACCCCTCACAAACCTAAAAATTATTAATTATTTACTTTTGGTATCTAATTTTATATTTTTTTTAGTTCTATGTATATCAAAATTACGAAGATTTTTATAATAGTGTACCTAAGTCAATTCTGCCCAAGGAATACGGAGGCGATTCTGCGACTATAAAAGAAATAATAGGTAACAGTTTTATTTTTTTTATATATTTTTTATTTATAAATTTACTGGCAATGCTACAAGGTCATTCCTGTAACCTAGATTTTACTAACTTATAAAGAGGCGTCTACAAGCTATTCTTATCGTTCTAAAACTGAGCAAAAAGTTTAAATTCCATTTTACAGAAAAACATAATATAATAATTATTACGTGTAATGTCTTGTTACTACAATGTTTGAATTAGTATCGTAATGTTATATTTATAAAATTTGTTTACAGAGTATTGGAATACAAAAAAGATAGAATACGATTCATGGTTAAAGGAAGAGATGAAGAACGGAACGGATGAATCGAAACGACCAGGGAAGCCGAAGACAGCAGAGAGTATATTTGGAGTTGAAGGATCTTTCCGTCAATTGGATTTTGATTAATGTTATAAATTAAGTTTATGTGACATGAAACAAAAAATAAATATGAAAAATAAAGTGCTAGTTTTTCTCCTAGTCTTCTTTTTTTCGTTAGGTGAATAATGTTTACGTATATATGTACGTACTAGTCATTTGTCTATTTTAAGTTTTAACCATTTCTTTAGTGTCAATTAGTTTGTATTACCTAGACGTTATGATGCAGATTAATGTAATATTATTATTTTTTCAAAGGCTTATAAACACTTACAAAATATTTTAAAGTCTCAATGAATATTTAAACTTTTAGATAACTAGTTCTATAATACACGTAGACTATGTACTTATGTCTTGGTTTCACCAGACAACAAGACCAATTATATTAATGTTTAATCTTAGATTTGAATCCCGTTTTAAAATTTCGAGTTTTGACGAGTTTTGGTTCCAAATGATTTGGTTGGATGTGTTTTGGTGGTTTGGAAATTGGTTTTAGAAGTAAAACTGATCATATTTTTATACATTCATGAACTTTTAATGATATAAGAACTTGTTAATGATCTTCAGCTGAAATAAAGTTTATTTTTTGTAGGTGGGTTGGATTTGTTTTATTTGAAACTTATTCGACCATGCTACTCGAATTCAGATACGCTAGCAAAATTTAATTCGATACCTAATTAAATTCTCACGATATTTTCCTTCACTAGAAAGATCACGAATGCGACGATGATTATCACCATCATAGCCATCTGATCCTGCGATCTTGGGTTAAGAACCTCGTTTTATCTAGAGTTACATTATTCGAATCTCTAGCAGGCGTCTGTTGACTAATTATATTAGTCCGAAATATCTCAGTTCATATGACTTTACTCTCCACGGATTAGTCTGTATTAATATAGGTTCCGCCTAAATTACTATTATTTGAGCACCTTCAGGGTTACTTTATATTTTTTTTACGAGATTTAGATATTTTTTAAACACTTATACATTAATCCTCTTTCATCATGAGGGTATAAAAGTAACCATGTACCTATTATAATGCATCAGTCAAATTTTAACATAAAAAAATATTTTAGTTGTTTTTCCTACTTTATAAACCTGAATAGAAAAAATGTACATTAAAATACGTATTTGAAAATGACTTATTAAGTGCAATTAATATATATTTACTGAAAGGATTATTCTTATAAATTCCCGAAATAGGAATACAGTTAATTTAGTAACATTTCAATCGACAAGTAGCATTTAGTGATAACAGTGTTTTCGTACCGTTTGAGTAAATAATCGATACTGACATAGTTAAATTGATAAAAATACTATAGTTACAGATAAATTTTCTATATCGTATAATATTTTATTCGTTACATATTTTCCTGAGCAACTCCTGCCGTTGCGGTTTTATATAACTGATGAGGAAATAATACTTAACGCTTACTTAACTTTCTTTTATGTTCTTTCTGAATTTGAAGCGAAATGAACAATATCAGTAATATTAGTATAGAGCGGTTGCGTTACGAATGGGTAGCAGCTATCTACCTATAAAAGATATGTAATCAAAGATTATTTTATAAATATCATTTTACGTGGATTGGACGTTGGAATAGTTAAGCTCACTTCGTTTCGAGCAAGACGATCATTGTTTCACTGATAATCCGAAACAAAGGACTGAATATGCAAATTCGGCCTTTGTGTGCTGAGCTTGCTAAGAAAGCTCAAGATGAGCTTAATGAAGATCCAGCGAGGATAGCGAGTGATGTGCAACATGTCAAGGACTGGTTGTCGAAGCAACCACATTTGCGCGCTCGAAAAGGTATTACAAGGCGATGCTTATTATGTATTAGAATTAGAATCTTGTGTTGCATATTTGTATAATAAATTTATAAATCTATTTTACTATATAAAGTATTTTTCAGAGAATTGTAAGTTAATCAGCTTAGCAATTTTTATGGCAATCGTTTGTCTTATCTCATATTGAGATATTTTGTACGGGTCTTTTTTTTAATTTTAGTTAAGTGTACAGTAAGTGTACTGTAGTGTACTGTACTGCACCTTAGGAACTATGATATTATATTTCTTGTACCTGAATAACTCCAGGCGAGTGAGTTAGTGTAACAACTGGGTCACTCATCTGGTGAATGGTAGAATATGTGATGAGCGGGTGTAACCCAACTCAGACGGGCTTGTGCAAAGCCACCATCAGTTTTTTTTTTGTATTAAAGACATTATTCAACAATGTTTCAGATGATCAATGGCTGGTAGCTTTCTTGCGTGGGTGTAAGTACAGTCTTGAGAGAACAAAAGAGAAGTTGGATCTCTATTACTCGATGCGTACTCTCGCTCCGGAGCTTTTCAACGTCCGGCCTGGTGATAAAGTTTTTACAGATATTATGAATATAGGGTTTGTATACAATATTTTATTACTTATATAAGAAATAATTTAATCGTATCATAATCAAAATATGCTTTATTACAAGCACTTGTTAATTGGCATATTACAATTTTTTCTATAAAAGATTCGTACATCAAAATCAAGACATTAGTGAAGCTAAGTGCTATTTATTACTATTGCATTGTAACATTGCGGTAGAAGCAGATGTTTTCGTTTAAGCGAACAAAACTTATGCGTTGGTTTTTATTTCAGTACTTATTTAATACTGCCAAAATCTACGACGCCAGATTCACCACGGGTAGCAATTGTTCGGCCCGGTAGTTATGATCCTGAAAAATACAAATTATCAGATATATTTTCTGTCTCTATCGTGCTTCAAAGGGTAAGTAAAACGTTTAGCAATTGAAAGTAACAAAGATGCCACATGTTAGTTTAGTCTTGGCACAGTTTTTGACAACTGTTTGATCATTTTCTGCGTTTAATCTTTTGACAAATAAAAGACACGACTAAAGCATTCTTTAATCTATAAATAAATAGCAAAACAGTTCAGTGGTATTCTGATTGTCAAGTGGTTTTTGTTGGTTGCAGGCTAATGTCGACCTGTGACTTTATAAGTTGGAAATAGTATGTAAATATTAAACTTGACAATTCCTGTCGAATAACAAAAACGTAACTAAGTGTTTTGCTCAAATTTTCAATAATTATTATGATCGAATTTCGACCCCGGAAAGTACTAGAAATAATCAATAGTTGGTTTAAAAATATAATGCAGTATTATTTTTTATATGTTCTCAGATATTGCTAATGGAGGATGATGCCACTGTTATATCTGGTGTTCGCACAATATTGGATTTAGAGGGGGTGACATTGGCTCATTATCTTCAAATGACCCCGGCTATGATGAAGAAGATGGCGGTTCTTTCGCAGGTAAATTTTGTCTTTGTATATACTGTCATAATCAAATATTAGTTATTCTTTTGTAAGGTCTTTGTATTGTATTATTTTCTGGAATCAGGAAAAAACTTAGATCCCAGTGTATATGGAGATTTAGATATTTATTTCTTTTCAGGATGCTGCCCCAATGCGTATGAAAGGAACTCACTACATCAACACGCCAGCAGGATTTGAAACTGTATTTTCAGCTATTAAGAATTTGCTCAATGAAAAGAATAGGCAAAGAGTAATCTTATTTAATTTTCTTGACAAATAATATAATGTTTTATGTGTTATTTTCTAAACTTTAGTTATTTTGTTTTCAAGTTATACGTCCACAACAAAAATTACGAAGAGATGTATAGTCACGGTATAAGTAAGGATATTTTACCGACTGAATACGGTGGCAACGGTGGAACTATCAAAGAAATAATTGGTAAGATACAAAAATTTAATAACTAGAAATATTTATATGGCTATGGTTTGTAAAATAAAAATGAGCCAATTAATATGATGTCTGTCCTGTTCTCGTGCACAAATTGATAAATTGAATTTTACAATAAGTTAGTTGACGATTGAACGAGAAAGTAAAACAAAACAAAAAAAACAATAAAACTTCTCAAACAGTTTTGGTAATTTAATAATTAAGACGAGTCGCGACACGCATTTCATGTTGTAGTGAACAGATTACGTTTAAATACGAAACAAAGATAGTAATCACATTAACAATATGTAATATTTACAGATCATTGGAAAGATAAAGTACAAAAGTATAGTTCATGGTTGGAAGAAGACCTGAAATACGGAACGGACGAGTCAAAAAGGCCTGGACAGCCGAAAACTCCCGAGAGCATGTTTGGACTAGAGGGTTCTTTTCGACAACTAAACTTTGATTAGAAATAATACGGTTACAAAGTTATATTTTTGTAAAATTATTATATGTTTTATACGTTTGTGTTTATGTTTTTTTTATTTTAAATTCTAAATTAAGGTTGTTTTTTAAAATATATGTTAATTCTGGTTGTATAGTTCATTATCAGAATGACATTGACCATAAATAAATAACATTTATGTTTGGTATGTATATACAGACAGCTTGGTAGATACTGATTACAAAAGTATTTTTTTTACATAAAACATATCTGATATATCAAGAATATTAACATTTCGAAATGCAATAAAAGATTAAATTAAAAAATCTGTAGATAAAGATATTAATAAAATACTGAAGGTGCTTAATTCGTTTTAAAGGCCAGGGCCGGACCGTGAGTTTAGGGGGCCCTGGGCTTATACTACTTAGGGGCCCCACTTAAGACACACCTCAAAATAGACTTGAGTTAAATTAATTGAATGAGTTTGATAAATTGCAGGACTCACAGGGCTGCAAACCATACGATCTGTTTAATTTAATAAAGTTATGGATTCTTTCGCAATATCGTCTATTTTTGACTTTGACTTGACTTAACTGGGGCCCCCTTGAATCCACGGGCTGAAGCCCAAAAAGCCATACGGTAGATCCGGCCCTGTTAAAGGCTACAGATAAACGAAACTTAAACACTGTTTCGCAAAGTAGATTTTACTTATTTTTTAAATAAGTAAATAATTTGCAAATAACTCATTTATTTTTTTATAAGCACTGTGGTAAAGTCAACGAATAATATGATACTATAAATATATATATATATATATATAAATAATACGTACCATTTTAGATACGATATATTATATAGGGTTTAAAAGGCAAACATAAAAAAAGTACCTGGAAGTAGTATAGAAAATAGTACCTGTGGGTAACAAGAGCCGAAATTTAGCAAGGACTACTACCATGAGAGCACTAAAAGTTATATTATCAGCTTCGGTGTTTTTTGATGGATAAAATCTTTTCTCTCGCATTCCTCCAATCTGTGTTAGTGATTTCTTGGAAAGCGACGAAAGTGAATAACAGAAAACGGAGAAGCTATTTGATTTGACCACTGAGCGTGCGTGGAGCTAAAGTTAGTCGTCGATGGTAACAACTCGTTTTTCCTGTTGCTTATTACCAAGGTGAGATGTCAGATGTTACACATCACACAAGCAAGTACTGTAAGGGTCCTTATTTTATTATTCAATTTGTTGTTTTAGTGTTATTATTGGATATTTTTGTTGACTAATCAAGGTAAGTTATATATTTTAAATATTTTTATTCAATTTATATATCAATTGAATATTTAAAAAAAAGAAAGAAGGAGAAACAATGATAAGCGACACAAAAGAAAGTAGTTTAAATACTAAAAAGAGGCAATATGAACGATACTGCCATAATGGGAATAAATACAGAGTTGTGAAGGCAATGCTCAGTATATCCGAATTGGTTTTACAAACAACGTCAACGGGTCACATTGATTTTGAATGTTTTTAATTAACACGGAAGCAGACGCGAAATGGACAATAGTCCACTTGACGATAAATCTGGCTTTCTATTAAAAAATAATTAATCTTCCATAATTACTTGATGTGTCACAAATTACCGGGGAGCTAATTCAAACTTCAAATCTGTAAATATCAGTTTAATATTGTTCAGTGGTTGAAAAATTAATAAGTAAATGACTACGAAAGATAATTAGACAATATGCACACGACCTTTTGACTTCACATCTTAACAAAAGGATTCAGCGGGTCAACATAATATGAAAAACTAATCACTGGGAGATCTCAGTCGGTATGGGGGACCTCAAGGATCTATTCTTAGACACTTTCTATTCCTCATATACATAAATGACTTGTCTTTCTTATAGGGAACAAACATGATATAAAATGGTTTGCTGATGTTATTTCATTATTTAAAAAAAACGGGTATAGTGTGACGATGTAGATAAATAAAGTTTTTTTTGATAATGTACACTGATTTGGTGATTTTTATATTTAAGGTAGGAGTAAAGTATTTAGTTTTGTTGCACGTAGTGGTGTATCGCACTACAAGAACTCGTTTTCTACTTTTACTCGAAAATTTGTGATTTTGCCGATGGTGTTTCGAGGATCAATAAATAAATAAAATAAAACAATCTAAATGGATTAGCGAGTAGAGTTAATTCAGTTAGTCAGTTATGCGGCATTTGCGGCTTAATAAAATACGATAAAAAATATTCCTTTCGCTGGGTCTTCTCAGGTCAAGGTATTTTAAGCCGGTGTTAGTTTTTTTTTTCTCTATCAATAAGAACTTCATTCTACGTGTAAATGTTGTATGTGTAAACACATTGAATAAACTGATTTATTTAAACTAGATTTTTTTAAGTCAATAAGTTAAAACATAAAATATTTTAGTACATCTTTAGTTCTTTTAATCGTTCAACAAAGTTCACCCAGTACAAGTACCTTTAGTCAGACGAGACAATTTCTCAACATGTTTTATTACTTATAAGCCGGAATATCGCAGCCCGAGTGTCAGTATCGCGAATATCAAAGAAGGAACGAGATAAATAAAACTTAATCTATTATTTATTTAAAAGTGAATTTTGTATTTGTGTGTAGTGTTAAACATAAATTTAGTAAACGATTATGTGACACGATTACGATCTATAATTAAATATTCATTCTAACAAAATCAAGGTCAATACCTAACCTTCAACGCTTGCTATCTCTTTGTTTAGAAGCATTTGAACTCGCAACACATTGAGTAGTTTTATTATTTCTACAAAGTTAAATAACAGTAATGCTAATTATATAAAGTAAGTGTAGTGTGTGCATTTTGTGTCTGTGAATATAGGGCCAGTGCTAAGTCTTTATTGAACTGTTTTATCGATAGAGCAGAGTTATTTAATAGTTACATGATAAAATTATAGATATAATATAGTACGTCTTTGCGTACTCTGTAGTGACAATCTAGTGTTTGGAAAACGGCGAATCGAAATTTGATGTTTTAGTAGATTCTTCGTAAGTTTATTATGTTTATTAATTATGAATTGAGTAAAAGTTGATAATTTCGTAGGTAATATTTTATAGTTAAGTATTCATATTTAATTAAAACGTAGAGTTATTTAATATTAACATTACATTAAATTAATGGTTATTAATGATTAGAAGCACTATGTTTTATTAAATAAAAGAAATAATACTTATTGATCACATATACTGTACTTTTTTTTTGTGATAATATAAAATGTGACACAGACTATAAATGTCAAAGTAACTGTGTCTGTTTGTCTGTTACGATTTCGTAGCTATACCACTGAACTTATTAAATTTGGTATAGAGTAAGTTCAAACATCGAAAAAGGACATAAGTTATTTCTCTTAAATTCACTACTTGATGAATAATATAGGATATGAACTGGATTTCAGTTCCCAGCAGATTTACCCAACATAAGAAGAGTTAGGCTTATAGTTATACTCCACGATTGTTGCAGTTTGCAACAATCGTGCAACTTACACATCTTGTAGAGCTCTCAGACATGCAGGTTTCCTAATGATATTTTCCCTTACCGCTAAATCCAGAGAATATCAGAACTATAAAACGTAAATATTATCAATATAATTATTAATTAATACGGAACTTAAATTGCAATGCAGACTTGCATTGCAGTCCATCGATCTTCACACTAGACTTTAAATTTTTCAAATACTGTCAATATTTTATATTTGAAATGTAAAATAACTTTAAATCGTCTTCACAGTTGTCACATAGAGTACTTTTAATTAATTATATATTGATTTGTAATCTAAATCAATGTAAATATTAATTTGTCAGTCACTTATTGAGGATTGGCGCAATATATAAAAAAAAAACGATCGATCGACAATAATTCTTGTTTCAAAAATGGAATCGACAGTCGACTATATTATAGTAAATTTTAAAAATTGTCGAATAAAACCAAATATTTTTTAGAAAAAAAAGAGCGTATGGAGTTTTATTCTTGCGTTGCGTCTCGCTTCATCCCATCGTTGCATTCTGTGAATTTATTTGGGCTGCATGAATATTCACGATTGTTCGTGAAAATTGTTCATTAGTTTATCATATTTGCGTTATTATAATACCGACCGTACCGAATATAACTTTTTGTTCTATATTCGAATGACAGGTTTTTTTTACATTCGTATGATTCATCTACCTAATTATTTTTAATATCCAAAGTTATTTAAATGACATTTAATTACTTAGGTCTTTTAAAAAAAAAATGATTTTTGTATTCGAATTGTGCTTTTATACGAACATCACTACATATAGAATAATATACTGGAATAAAACCTTAGCTTATTATTTTATTAAAAATTACATCAATGATATATACTCCGACGTGTCCTGACCTTCCAAAATACTGTTCCACATTCTGGAACCGGACCCAAGAACATGCGCTCACTTAGCTGAAAGACCGAGTTATAGTGCCAACATCCTGGGAATAATACCAGGGGACGATCTTTTGAAAGTCGTGTATTTCCTATGATTTTTATATTAATTAATGAAGTATTATATATATGTAAATTTTTACGTTCCATAATTATGATAATACCTTAATTCTAAAGTTATTAGATAAATAAATAAATCGATAGACCAATGAATTTCTGAACCTTGTAACATTTTATCTAAATTATATTACTAATTTTGCGAATTAGTAACAGATGTATAATTTCATACTGATAACAACTAAACTATTTTGTTCTACGAAAACAAGTGTTTCAGGGTTTCTGATATCGTTGATAAACGATCGGACTTTGGGTCAAATTATATTATCGTTAATATTCATAGAGCACACGAGTCAAATTCAGCGTGAGTTATTTCTCAATACGTCTATTATTATAATTTAAATGTTTAAGTATAATATATAAGAGAGAAATTACTTGACGAAACAACGTCTTTACATGCTATAAAACTGTATAAAGGACATAATTTCAAAGCAGGTATAAATTCATTCATATTTCAGCCTATTGAATTAATTTCAAGGTATCAAAATATTAATAATTATATAAACAAAACTATTATAGACGAAAAAAGCCCTTAACATAAGTTAAATCATTAATTTGGATATAAAATATGGTGTGTTTAGTCTCGGATTTATCGGTAGACGGATATCCATTATGGATATCCATACAAGTAGTATTTCTGTTATTGCTAGCGATCGTAAAATACAATCCTGAAATCAAATTTATACTTTCCTTATAAAATGTGTGTATATATATATATTATACACAATAGATACAAAACAAAATAAATAATTCATGTTTAATTAATAAAATGTAATATTGGTTAGTGTACAATTATATTTTTTATGAATATACTTTTTTTGAAGATAATGTGTTATCGGCTTTACGTGATATTGCTATATACATAAAAGACAAATTATTTTTGTCCAGTATGTAACGTGCTTAGACTGTTGTAACCTTCTTTTTAAATTAGTTTAAGTACCTAATTCTTTTCGTTTATGTACCATTTATGAAAGTGTGGACCGATGAAGATAATTAATACTATTAAATCTCTCTAGATTTAAATAATGCCGGTTCGGCCGCTTCCTCCTGCTTTAGCAGAGAAGGCTCGATTAGAACTAAACGAAAACCCGAAAGTACTTGAAGAAAGTATACGTCATTTAAAGCAATGGATCTCAACGCAACCACATTTAAGAGTCAGAACAGGTAACTTTGCAAAAAACAATTAAATCAATTTATTAAAAGTTAGTAAAATATACAGAAAAGAGATTATAAAATCTAGATAATTAATTCGTAAGATGTTTTGTTTATACTTCACTTTTTGCAGATGACCAGTGGCTGGCTGCATTTTTACGTGGTTGTAAATTTAGACTAGATCAAACAAAAATTAAATTAGATCTTTATTTTTCAATTAGAAGCACGGCCCCGTATTTATATAGCGTTAAATATTACGAACCTAAAGTTATGGATATAATAAACACGGGGTAAGATATAAATCAATCAACCATAATCAATATTTTAAACACATATTTTTATAAGTAAAAATACTAATTAAAGTTTTCAAGAAACGACCAATACTCCTAATTTAATAAAAAATTACATGTAGTACATATTATGTTTATAAATATGTTTTATATATTATAGTTATATTTGTACCTGCGACATTTTATTTGCTATCTTACTTGCTTACTAATTATGGCTTTTAGTTTAATTTACGCGTTACAATTAATTTTTTTTTAATAACTTTAATTGAACTTAAATTTTCTTTGTATTCAGAGCAACTTTAATACTACCAAAAACGAAAAACCAAGCTGATCCACGAGTTATATTGTATAGAATCGGTAAAATAGATCTCAAGCAATACACCATAATAGATATCATGTCGGTCCTCGTCCTTCAAGAACAGGTCAGTTTCTGATTAATTTTATCTAATTAATAATATTCATTTAGATTAAGATAAACGAATATGAATACCTAATCATGTTACAATGTAATTGTAAATAAATGTTTTATCTAAATAGAAAAGAAGATAATCGTGTATACGTATAAATATAGATATGATTGATGTACTCATATCTACGTATAATTATGTTGGGGTATATTATATTATAGACTTCCCCACTACGCTACTTCGAATGCTATAAAAGTTGTATCTTGTATGTATGTAGTTGTATGTTGTATTTTTTCATGGAACAATCTTTATACTATGCATCTTTATGTATCTTCCTATTAGAAGGCGTTGCATCACATCAAATTCCATACAAATCAAAACATCGCCATGACAAAATTGGTATAAATTTGCATGGAGAACATTTTAACGCAGCGCTGGTCGTACCCGTAATAGTACCGTAAAATACCATAATACCAGTAATAATAAGCCCGTATAATAGTTTTCACAGACGCGTGGGCTAATAGCTAATAGCTGGGCTAATAGCTTATACGAAAGAAAATAATTAAAAACATTAAATCAAATTCATTATTATTTACTGCTATTAATTTTAATATCAGTATTCAGTTTATTTGTCGCAATAATTATATCTAATCTACAGATCTGCTTCATGGAAGATGATAACTTTGTAGTGGCAGGTACAGTCAATGTTGTAGACCTAGAGGGTGCTAAATTGGGACACTATACGCAAACTTCGATCAAACAATTAAGGAATTTAGTTGCTGCTAATCAGGTATCATCACATTGATCGGGCAAATCACTGACACCCATTTACATTGAAGGTGTAAGAAATATTAAGCATTCCATAAATCGCAAATGCACCTCCCAATTCGGGGACTAAGATGTTATCTCTCTTGTGCCTGCAGTTACGGAGTCAAGTAATAATAATAATAATCTTTATTTACACTTAGTCGTTATTTTATTATTAAATAAAATAATTTTATAAAATTTTCTCACTAATTTTAACAAAAACATAGAAATAAATTAATACGAACAAATGAAATAAAATTTATAAAAAAAAGTACACAAAACAAGCTTAAATCTATTTAGGAACTAAAAATCTAATCATTAAAATTTTGTAATATATAAATTTGTTTGAATCTTGTATAAAAGTGATCACTTAATATGTCTATAGCTCGACAGTGCAGGAGTATTGCTGTTTCGTTTGTTCTATGTGATGTATATAAGTTTAAGAGACAAATCAGATGCATTATATTGTTTCAGTATTTTTAAATAATATTTTAGTTTTTTTAGGATGCGGTGCCAGTTAGAATTAAGGCAATACATTTTTTAAATGCTCCATTCTTTTTTGAAACATTTTTTGGTATCGTCAGAAGATTTATGAATGAAAAGAGTAAGAAAAGGGTAAGTTCCTGACAACTAATACCATGTTTTTTAAAGATAAAAGATATATATTTGATAATTTTGGTATTTTTGATGTGAATACACTCAACTTATTTTAGAACGATATTTCAGATAGTTTTGATGCACGCTTGAATTGAATATGGTAATATCTTAGAAAAACAGCGACTTATTTTAATAATTTTTAATTTAGGTACTATTTTAAAAAAAAAAACTTGACATCAAAACGATCCGTTTTTTTTAGCCGGGAATAATTAAAAACACATCA
This sequence comes from Vanessa atalanta, assembly GCF_905147765.1. Lineage (NCBI taxonomy): Eukaryota > Metazoa > Arthropoda > Insecta > Lepidoptera > Nymphalidae > Vanessa > Vanessa atalanta. The sequence continues at coordinate 8,607,805 of NC_061873.1, forward strand.
ATACATAGTAATTTTAAAAATTTAATCTCTCGTTGTTTACTTATTTTTAGTGTAATTATGAATAGTATCGAATGTATTTACAAATTGCTCATCATTTATTTGGACAAAATCTGAAAAGACATTCATACTCGACTCGACACACTATCATAAAAAAAATGTAGATTGGAACGTTTTCAAATTATTTCTGGTTTTTATTTTTAATATCCAATTTTCTTTTTCAGATAATAGTTCATAACAAGAATATGGAATCTTTTTATGAACATGTACCCAGAGAGATATTACCTGAAGAATATGGGGGAACGGGAGATAGTATACAAGATTGCATAGGTAAAAATATCTTCTATGTATACATAATTCTTCTGTACTTGTGTACCTTAACTTGTGAGTGGATTAAATTTATTGTGTATGTTTGAGTGGGTCTTTGAATGGTTTAGTTCAAAATAATTGTTTTTCATAACAAGAGGCCTTTTTTTTACGGTTTCATTCTGAATGAAGAAACGGAACCCTTAGATGAATTCCTTTGTCTGTGTGTCTGTCTGTCTATCGCAGATGTCTGTTGAATCTTCTGGGCTTAAGTAAAAAATATGAATTTATGTGACAAAATTATCGGCGTGCAGCAGTATGAGTGACGTTTGTGTAATTGTGTATACACGACGTTTGTTAATGCACGCCGATAATTAATCTTACGTGGACACAACTTCGTGAGTGAACAGACATATACCGTTAATAAATGAAATTTGAATATGGGGGCAAATTTACGGGGGAAATTAGAAAAAAAAAACAAAAAGTTTTTCATACTGAACCGTGCAATATATCAAATAAAAGTTTTTATTGTCAAATATATAAAAATATTTTTTATCATTTAAAAGTTATATATAACATAATACATGAAAGTCCATTACTACTGGACAATATATCTGAAACTACTGAGTTAAAACTAAAAACAAACTCGACAAATAGAGAACTTATAATACATATAAAGTATATCCATATATATTTAGAAAAACCAATAAGTAACCAAATATATATTTTGCTTACATTTTCAAATGGATTGTATAGGAGAACATGTTATAGATATCAATCTGAAGTGTAGCGTATAGTCAGGTGAAATTCAATTTATCACGTGGTTTCCAATACCGATACACAATTCGATAACGTATAAGGTTATTTGCTTTTTTTTAGTCTCTTGTTTTTAGGACTTTTAGCGACAAAGCTATCGTTCCCTTAATAACATTTCCACCACCAGCAACAACAATAATAATAACCTGGTTTGTAGCTACGATATTTTTATAAATAATACCGAAAACAATTTCTTTATCTCGTACTGACTCTATACATAATAATTTCATTACAGACCATTGGAAGAACAAGATGCGTGACAACAGCTCGTTTTTTGAAGACGATCTTAAATATGGAAGCGATGAATCGAAACGACCAGAAAAATCAGATCCAGCAGTCATTAATGATCCGTTCAGAGGCTTAGAACTAGATTGAATATAAATGTAGTCAGTGTTGCTTAACAATAATGTCCAACTTTGGTGGCAGACGGTATACAATATTACGGAGCAGAAAATACTTCAAAGGTAGCTGGAGAAAACGATAATACATCAATATGTTTATATTTAAAAAAAGGGTGATTGTAAAAATTATGATCAAGTTTAAAATTTTATGTATTCTAAAAAGTTACCTTACTAAAGATGCAATAAATATGTGGCTTGAATCATTATTTATCATTGATTACATCACGGTATATGTAACTTCGTTTAGAAGATCTTTTTTGTCAAATCCTATCCGAAAATTTCTATCAAACGTACACTCATAGTTTTAGGAGACGCCATTCATGTAGAATTATGTTTAAAGCTATTTATATTCTTCAAGAAATAGAGTATAATGTTTTTTTAGGCATTGTGTGGTATCGCAACGCATTGGTTTGTGACTGAATATAACACATTAGTTATTAATATACCTTAAAGGGTTAGGGTGTCATTCTTTGCATATTGCGATAGAAAATGCTAGCAGGCAAAATTAAATGTGACTTAAAATGCTAATCTCTCATTTATATTATTAAAACTGAAGCGCTAAAATGCTACTTTTCGGAAATGTGGTTTATTAACTTAACTTTAAACCTCATTTCCGAAAAGTACAATTTTGGCGTTTAAGCCTTTCTTGCTTTATACCGACGATATATAAATAGCAGTAACCTGCTATTTCATCCGCGTTAAATTTGGATGTTACATACTCGTACTTACGACGAGCACATAAGCGTATCTCACTAACTAAATATATTATTCTAATGCCGCCGACGTAGCTTAATTGTCGCCTCGTGATAGTCTCTTCTCGTTCTTCCCCTAGTTTTACAAAGGTTGATATTTATGATTACTTACTGACATACTGACTCTTCCAACTGGAAATCAAAAATACTAATTATCACTATTTGACGGTATAATATTTTATAAGTAGATGGTACCTACCCATACAGGATGGCGCAAAGCCATTGGACCAACCTTGTATTTTCAAACAAAAACACACTAGCTGTAGTAATAATAAATAATTATTTTACAATAATAAATACTAAATATTAGCACAGTCTAAAAATATTATTTTTTATATTGTGATATTAATGACAATCACCAGTTATTAAGATTATTTTGTTTTCTTAACATAAAACAGTATTTTATTTTGTTTTGTTTAAATACTCATCATTACAATGTTTATTAATAATATAGCTAATTTCAATTATTAAACTTATCAGAAAGCGAAGTAATAATAAAGTATTATCTAAATAAAGTGTACACACGTACAATGTAATGTACAATGAAGATAGTCATGTTACAATCTTTTATGTCATTTATATGATTATTATAATGATAACGAACTTCGCGTAACTTTGTCCGCGAGTAGGTTATATATTAATTTATTTTATCTTTAATTTCCCATATTATTTCTTACTGTAGCGCGGCTTTGTGACACAGCTATGTTCTGGAAGTAAAAATTTACTGACACAAAAACTTTTGTTGCCTTGATTGATATTTATGATTCTTATTTAAACCGTGTCCTTTCTCGGTACCTGAAAGGTTATGAGTTTGGCCCTAGTTCCACAAGAATTCTAGATTGTACATTACACATAATACCTATTTAAGTTTTGTTCAAAGTAAATCCTTTTTAAGGTATTACGTATATTGGAATATACATCCTTATCATCCTTTCATCTAAAAGAAAAATATAAAGTTTAAGCAAGACTAGATCGTTGAAGGCATAAAAAGTTATTATTTCTCATATTGTTTGTTCGAAATGGTTGTACGTGCACATACCGCGAGACGACTTGAACAATTTTTATGGACAAAATATATCTTATGCTAATAAACTTTTATTACAAATTACTAAGGTTATACAATAAATGTTAAATCGTGAGAGGTATATACATAGATACGTACATATATATTTGAAAATATCTTGAATTATTTATGGTAGTGTTTTATTAAATACATTATTTTCCTTTTTTAAAAGCTTTTCAAAATTAAATTTACTAATATGGCTAAATATGGAACGCTAATTGGTCGCTTATCACGTCATCAGCTGCCATCTACCAATTATAAATTAGATTTTAAATTAATCAAGTTCATGTTAACGACGAGCAGTGTGTTTGAAATTGCCCTTAATCTGTTTGAAAAAATATAACATACAGACAGTTGCAAGCGTTATCATTATATGTACAAAAATGACACGTCACAGATATATTCATATCAGTCAGTATTGTTTACGTTATGTCTCATATTTTACTCGCATTGCTAGGAACTCGTTTCATTTGTATTTGAAATAATTAAACAAATATTTAAAGATCGGTCGAATTATTCGAATCTTAATATGACGGTTCGGCCTTTGTGCCCAGCTTTGGCAGAAATAGCAAGAGTGGAATTGAATGAAGACACCGAGAAGCTGGAAGAAAGTATACAATATTTAAAGCAATGGATTGAAAACCAACCTCATTTAAGGGCTAGAACCGGTGAGTACATTTTTAAAAGAGAAATGCTGTTAATATTTCTATATGAAGTATTAACTATAATCAAATACCGTTTCATATATTATTTGATTCATTCGTCATTATTGCTATTATTATGTACTAGTTTTCGCGCACGAAATCGCTCGCGTTTTTGGGGTTGACCGTCAGGTTTTAGGTGTAATATATTTACACAGTTAATATTTAGATTCCTCTCAATTATTATAAAGGTGTTATGTTAATTTTTTAAATGTATTTTTTATTTAAGTAACAAGAATTAACTTAAGCTCAATTTCTCTTGTCTTGTTACTCTAATCTTCATCTTAAGACTGGTATCTGTTTTTTAACCGACATTTTTCACCGATTTCTTCGTCGATTGTAAATGGTTTGGAAAATTATTTTTGTATAAATAGTTTTTTTTAATGTGTGTTGTGTTTGTGGTCAAATTAGAAACTACATGGAATAGTGAATAGTGAATTTTTATTTTTTTATTTTTCTTTCTTACAGATGATCAATGGCTAGCTGCGTTTTTACGTGGTACTAAATATAGGTTAGAACAAACCAAAAGTAAAATTGATCTCTATTTTTCACTAAGAAGTACGGCGCCGTATCTATATAACATAAAATATTATGAACCTAAGGTTATAGAAATGTTAAATATAGGGTAAGCTCAATTCTATGTATTACGACTATCTATATGACATATAATTTTGATTGTTCAATATAGATCTGATATATAAAAAGAAAAACTTTAAAATCTCTTCCGACGGAAGAAATTTTATTATTGTAAGAGTTGGGAACAAAATTGTCAATTTTGTTTACTAAATTATAAATTATAGATAGAAGGACCAGCAAACGAGTCATCTAATAGTGTGAGTGTGTAACAAATAAGTGGTCACCCAAATAAATTGGCACCAATGGCAATTGGGTTAGAACATCAATGTGCCACAAACCTTGGGAACTAAGGTATCATGTCCTCTGTGCCTGAAGTTACATTGACTTCCTTCCCTTCAAATTGTAGCACAACAATGCTGATAATTATTATATAAATGTAAATCATGATCTTATACCAAATTATGTTAATGACAGCTCAATTTTTAATAGTAGAAAATTTAAGAAGATCCATGTTACTCACTTTTTCCTTATTAACCGAGTTATATATTTATTTACATATTATTTGTTTTTAATTAAATATAATGTTTTATTTTCAGATGCACTTTGATATTACAAAAAACCAAAAATCCAGGGGATCCTAGAGTTATTATATATCGCTTAGGTTTATGCGATCCCAAGAAATTCTCTTTAATAGATATATTATCAGTCTTTGGTTTTCAAGAACAGGTAAATTCATAAAGTAGAATTGTTGTATTTTAATTGTATTTTTGAATCTGTTTGATTTCAGTTTTTGTAACATAAATACGATTCTTTATATAGGGAAAATTGTTATGATCTATGAGGACCTACTGGTTGGTATGTCTGAAACGTTAAAGGAATAAAAAAAATACAATGCTGCAAAACTCCTAGAAACGGATACCAGGACTTGAAAACATAATTATAAATGCCAATATAATTATGTTTAACTACCTGATTAACTATCTAAATGTTTTTTTACCGCAGACGCCGTTATGTCTTGAATATAATAATGATATAGCTATTGAACGTGTTTGATATTTCATTTTCAGATTTGCTTTATGGAAGACGACAATTTCGTCGTTTCGGGAATAATAAATGTCGTGGATTTAACCGGCTCTAAATTAGCTCATTACACGCAAGCATCTATCAAACAGATAAGAAATATAATTAGAGCCAACCAGGTTAGTGTACTCTCTTTTGGAATTTAGATGAACGCTAATGTCCAATACATTTAGTTTGAAAGTATAGAAATATTCTGTAAGAATAATTTAAAAACTCACTACTTAATACAATCATGAAACGGGAGAAAATAATATACAACACAAATTTGAAGGAAGCACGCAAATAAATATCATTAAGTGATACGCTTACTTACTTAAGGTTAGTCGCCTTTATATTGCACGAGTGAGGTAGAAAGTGAGATCTGTTTGAACTATAAGAATTGCATTTCTGTTTTAAGTATACATTTGATTAACTGTTACACTAAGAGACGTTTAACGGCATTTCTTGGTGGTTATTTAAAATATAAAGTGTATACTAAGAATTAAGGAACTGTTAAATCTGAGTGTTGTTACTCTCTTAATAAATATAAATAATTTTAGGAAGCGGTACCATTAAGAATCAAATCAATGCATTTCATCAATAGTTCACCGTTTTTGGAAACGTTTCTCAACATTGGCAAAAGATTTATGAGTGAAAAAAGCAAGCAAAGAGTAAGTATTTAATAGACATTGCGAATTTATGCAGATTCAGTTTTCTTTATTTTATTTTAATTCGAGCATGTACGTTCCAGATAATGATACACAATAAAAATATAGAATCTTTGCATGAATACGTGCCGAAGGAAGTCTTACCAGAGGAATACGGAGGAACGGGTGACAGTATTCAGAATTGTATAGGTTTGTTCAATATTCGAATTCATGTTTAATTTGATAAATAAATATTAATAATAGTTGACCTCTCTGATATATTCTTCCGGATAGGTCTGTGATCGATTGTACGATGTTGTTTTGAAATGGCGAAGTCTACGATAAAATTTTTATTTTTGTTTGTCCTACTAACGAATAATAAGATTAAGAACTATATCATTATTTCAACTCTTAAGCAAAGTATCATTTGTTCTAGTCATAAACAACTAACATCCATGCCGGGAACGCTTTCTCTTAGCGGCAAGCCTTTATGTTGTTCTTCATTAGTATAATATTTTCAATTTTCAACAGATCACTGGAAGAAGAAAATGTCAGACTACAGTTCATTCTTTGAAGATGATCTGAAATATGGGAGTGACGAGTCTAAACGTTCGTAAAAACCTCAACCAGTCGCAATTGAAAAGAATTTTAAACGTTTGGAATTAGATTAAAATGAAATACCAATATATGTATAATATAATAATCTTTGTTATCAACGATACTTACATTATTTTTAAATAGTTAGTTTTTAAGCAAATTTTTGCTTAAGAAATTTGTCTGTTGAAACCGTCACGTCTTTTTATAAAACGATTCCTTCAATATTTTTTAAAGTATATCCATTATCCATACTAATTAACTATGTTATTAATCTGAAGTCACTCTTTATAAGTCTAGGTTTAGTATTAAAATTAAGTACCTATATCAAATTAATAGGGTAACATTTTCATGTCAGTGCATTAAATATATTAGTAATAAAAAAAAAGAGTAATTAAGTTTTATTTTTGTTTCATTTTCGTTAATTGGTTTAGGTTAAGAGTGTTTATTTTTTTTCTCTTTACATTATAGGAAAATATACCTGGAGTACTTATATAGAAAGTATGTGGGTAGTTTGACGATAAGCCTTTGTATCATATAAAATTGCATAATGTAAAAAAATATCAATTTGATGCACGTTAAAGTATATTTTCTCGTATTTATGGAATTTTTAGATTTCGCTGGAATTATTTCTAAGTTTGTTGATGTCAATTTATACCTTATTGTTGCACAGTCGCTTACCTGCTAATTTGCTAGAATCTAGTGTTTTACTAGGTAAACCTAAATGATAGAGCCAATTTAGCACATATGCTTGGCCAACGGCAAATAATATTGTGCCTAATTTGGTGAAGGCTTTATAGTTATACAATATTCAAGATATATAGATAGGTTGCAAATCAATGCTAATTACGTTCACCTCGACAAATTATTCAAGTCAACCAAGATGCATTGTCCAAGTTATGCCAGATTTTAGACTATTTATGAGCTATCACAATGGAATAAATATATAAGAGATCGTATCGGTGCTGTTGGTCTTCGAGTTACTCATCAGGAGTTTGGGTACAGCAGTCAGGTTATGGTGAAATTTTGTGTATGTAGTTAACCGTTATGGAGTTTCTACGTTGTGAGCTAACAGTAAGTACAGCAATCATGAAATGGTGGGACTTAAAACGGGCTATCATTGTTTAATTTATATGTCATTGGATTGAATCAAACGTTGAATTTCAACTCTATATAAGAGAAATATAAGAGAGAGAGGAAGTTTGTGTTTCATAATATTATTTTTTAAGCAATTAAAAGTAATGTAAAGTTGAAGATGAAGATGTTTTCATAATTATTCCCTTTTTACTCTTAAGCTATCTAAGCCAGCATATCAAGTAATACAACACAAAGCAGCTTATTTTCCCAATATATGAGTCAATTTCATGTATGATTTTTAGCTAATTTTTGCATATATTTTCGTTTTAAGGTGGATAGGTAATCTTTTATATCAAAATACAAAAGAAACACGTTACACAAAACACTTAGTTTTTTTGGTATTCAAAACCAAATTATTAGTTATGAACTAATTCTGTATTAGTGAGAACGAATTGTTTACATCACCACTAGTCGTGTTTTTCCTGCCAACTTTAATGAATATATCACAAGCAAAAAATACAATATTATAAATACCATTAACAGATCTATGATATAAAATCTTGTCGCCAAACTGTTAATTTTACGTCAATGGTACATCATTTATGTATACCAACAATAAAAATGGACCAAAAACTGATCCCTATAGAGCGCTCATTTTAACGCAGACCTAGCACACTGATGATGATATAACCTCATTTATAAAAACATGTTTTATGAGAACTAATAGTATTAATACTATTACTTTTAGTTCTAAAGTATGCTAATCCTGTACGTAAAAGTAAAAAACTTAATTAAACACTAACACAAATAATATTGTTCCTTTGTACAACTAACATAAATCGATATATGTACTTGTATTTTTAGCTGGAACACGTAGATATAAGACGCGTCTATTGTCTATAACGAAACGATTATAACGACATTCCTTTAAATTTAGTCACGCAGGGTGAGTGCAACAACATTAACAGCCTGTAAATTGACCACTGCTGGACTAAGGCATCCTCTTGAGGAGAAGGCTTAGAGCATATTCCACCACGCTGCTCCAATGCGGATCGGTGGACACACATGTGGCAGAATTTCGTTGAAATTAGACACATGCGGGTTTACTCACGATGTTTTCCTTCACCGCCGAGCACGAGATGAATTATAAATACAAATTAAGTACATGAAAATGCAGCGGTGCTTGCCTGGGTTCGAACCCGCAATCATCGGTTAAGATGCACGCATTCTAACCTCTGGGCGGGTGAGTGTATGTGTTTCTAATACCCACCTAAAATGTAACGGTTCGCATGGATAACAATTTCCAGTATGGTCTAGGATTCATTAATGCATTAAATTTGGCGATAAGAATAACGCTAGATAGAAAATTAAATACAAAATAAGTTATTTAAAAAACAAAAATTGATTATGGACAGGTCACTTAAATTAGAAATGCAGTGTAGATTTTGTTTTATTATAAGTTATAAAAATATTTTTATAATATACGGTATTATAGTTATTTTTTCTCGAAAGAAAATCATAGTCACTCTGTTTAACAATTCTATAATCTTGATGTAATCAGTCTATCGTTTAATAAATCAGTGCAGGACGACGACACTTTTCTCCGCACAAGATAATGTTTGTGGGGAGCTTGTCGGTAAAGACCTATCGAACAAGGTCAACAATGTATAAGCAACTCTTAATAAATTGATATTTAGCTGAGCTTAATGTATTTATTTATAGAAAAACTTAAATACCACTAGTAAATCAATAAAGCTTTATTTATTTTAATATTTTATTAAAGTTGTATTTAATACAGCCATTTAGAGAAATTTAGAGAAATGAAATGTCAAAAATATGTTTTTTTTTTAAAGTATATTAGCAAGGTCCCAAATTAATTAAGGAATTACTAATATTCCTATTAACCTATAGTTATATAGTAAATAAAACTGAAGCAATAAAAGTCTTCCCACAAACTATCTACACAAGTAAAGCTGCGAGTGTAAGGTAGTTAAAAAATAAAAGTCTTGTGTTGAATAAGTCTTTTTTTTGTGTCTGCAAGTCAGAAGGTTAACTAAGACAGACGAAGGGTTGAACCCCTTTGGCCTCTGTCATACACACAGAGCACAATCTAAACGCTTAATTGCTGCTGAAAATGGGAGTGATGTCATGAAAGAACACTGGCAATATATCTATTATCACAATACTACGTAGGTGTGAGTTAATTCTTTTATCTATTATTTATCATTAAATTAAATTCATATCAGTGCAATCTTAATGATTTTATGAAACGTTACCTGTCGAACGAATGAAGAGTTATAATTCTATGAACACGATATGATAACTTGAATATTATATATCTATGTAATTGGATTTCAATGTTAATTTTTATTTTTTTTTATTTGCACACAAAACTTTAGCAGCAAAGGAATAACTTTTGAATACTTTATTGTTAAAATAACAAAGTACAAACTGTGAGTTTATGTTTAAAATTACAAGGCATAATTTAAATAATATTTGTTTTAACTGAGGCTCATTTGCAGTATTATATTTGAATTATACTTCGGGCAATTTTATATGGCAATTATTTAGAAGTGTAAGTACATATATACTCTTGAAAGTATTTGTAAACAAAGCCTTTCCGTGTAATTCCCACTCGACTGTATCTGCCTTTATAATAAACATTCCTCGTACATGGTTATTCATTAAGATATTTTGGATTTTATTTATAATACTCTCGATTAAAACTCTTCATTTAACACTACGGACCGGTCATCATTAAATTAAGTATATTTATTGAAAACAGGATTAATTAATTTCAGATGGTTCCATTTTCTTGAAGGTCAATTTTGAAACCAAGCAAACAAAGAAATAATCCAAGAAGTTTTAGTTTGTATGTGTTGTTAAAGTTAAATTATGAAGAAACGGCGATTTTGATAGAACTGTATTTTTTGTTGTACCTACATTATTCTGACGTCACGTAGGTTTAATATTCTAGGAACATGACAAGAAATATAAGAGAAAATAGCTTTATTTTATATCATATCTTTTTAATGTTATTATTTTTCGTTTTAATACGATTTCAATATCAAATCTAAGCTAATAAATAATAATATAATATACTCATAAAAGAAGAAAATAAATTGAAAAAGACAATTTAATATCATTTTCTCCTCTTTGTGTTACCGATTTTTTTTATATCAATTTAAAAAATGGAAATAAAAATAAAAATTATAAAAATATGCAAATTGTATTATACATTGTATATATATATTTCTAAAATTTTCAACACTTAGGGGAAAATTTCGAACACTAGTGTATATAAAAGCCGTTAGTCTGAAATTCTGTAGAAGGTGCACGATATTTCGCGATAACATATTACTGATAAAAAGGTGTAAGTCGATACGCCATCGATCTACCACTCAGTACGCTACAGGTTCATTACAACATTATTCCGTCTTTATTGGTAAGTATAGTAACAGTTTATTATTACAAAGATAACACAGTTTGTCGTTGGAAACGGGTTTTAGATTATTTCACGTCGTATATCGTGTGTGAAAGACATCGGTCTGAAATAAATAAAAATTGACGTGTGTAATAAAAAAAAGTGACGGTAAATATGAAATTTATTATATTAATTATTACAATAAGAAAGTGCTCATAATAAATTTGTAATATAATAATATTGCCATGATTTTGAATTGTATTCAAACGTAGTTAATTGTATTGTTCGAACAAAAATCTTAATCAAATATACACATGGTGTAAGTTCCCTTTTAAAGTTTTTTCAAAATATATAACACGAATAATACTGAAATTTTATAAATTTTACGTATTAATATTTATTAAACTTTTTTATGTGTAGGTAGCTAAGTTCTAGTAATAAGTAAAATGTTCTTATTAAACTGCCAACATTATACGAATGGCAAGGCGTTTACAAAGGAGATTATATACATTAATCATGATTATTTTATCGTTTTATTGAAAAAAATATTTTACATTGTTACGAAAATGAAAATTTATTTTTGATTAAGTCCTTTAGATGTGAAAATGATAAAAACGTAAAACTGATATACAAAAAATCAATGCCACGTAAATAAAAACAAAGATAAATAACAACAGACGTTTCAAAACCGGCTTCATGATAGTAAAAGATTTATTCAAAATTAATTGACTGTCAATGATTGAGAATATTCATGGTTGATAACCATAGTTAACTTGTAACTTGACCTTGTTCCATTGAAAGTGCTGTTAACCCATTTATCTTACAATCTACACGCGTCTCGTGAAATTATAAATATAAACAATATTGTATAAGTACAGCTGTTTTATAAATAGTGCATAACTGGCGGGACAAGAACACGTTACAGTTTTAATTTAATAGTAAACATTAAAAAAGGTCGCGACTCCAAACAGAGGCAAGACATAAATTATTTTTATTTTTTATTCCAGTTGAAATTCCTTTATAGCAACATTATATTTATAATTTTCATAACTTTTTGGGGATTCATTTCTTAAAATAACGTGTTAAACATTTTATGTATTATGTATGTCTTTTAAATATTTACTAAAATGTTGTAATTTAATAATACTTCTCAATTTAAAATTAATATAGTTTTTTGTAAGCTGCCTTGAAGTAATTTATATTGCAAAAAGTTAAAGCGTTGATTTATTTAAAATAAGCCGTAATTATTAAATATTTAAAAAGCAAACGAGAAAAACTAGATTTATGTATTTATTACGTACTGACAACTCACGTATACTTAAGGTTATCTCTTATTTTAGTTTTAAAATATAAGTTTTACGGGTCGGTTGTCAGGTGTTGGCATACAAAGTGGCCGATGTCCTTCCTTGAAGTTCAAGCTTGCAAGTTTCAACAAATTCGGTTGAGTAGTAACGTGGATATGATTTTTGTTAACGATAAGTAATCACAATAACTGAGTCACAAAATATTGAAATCTGATAACAACTATGTTGAGTACTAACCAGATTGAGAGGCACTAATGTTCAACTATCTTTTTCATATTGTAATAACTTTTATAAACTTTACAGATACAAATGATACGCGAACTATCTCCGGAATTGGCAAAGATAGCCAAGAATGAGCTGAACGAAAATCCAAATCAAGTTGCCAGTGACTTACAAAATTTAAAGGAATGGATATCGAAACAGGCCCATTTGAAGGCAAGAACAGGTTAGTTTGTCCAGAATAACTCTTAATCGAAGAAAAAGTGTTCCAAATATAATTGTTGTTATTTTTCCAGATGACCAATGGCTGATTGCTTTACTCAGAGGCTGCAAATTCAGTTTAGAACGTGTGAAATCGAAGTTAGAACTGTTCTACACTTTACGCACAACAGCTCCTGAAGTTACCTTACGAATAAAACCGACTGAACCTCAATTTTTGGAATTTCTAAGACTAGGGTAAGAATCTCTTTTAATATTCGTTTATTATAGCTTCCAACACTAGGAACTAAGATGTTCTATTCTTTGTTCTTGTTATATTGGCTTCTTCAAACCAGATCATAAAGTATTTATGCTCTGTCCATAATTAGGTGGACAGTCAAATTGACCATCTGATGGTCACTATAGCCCATCAGTACTGTTAATATTAACCGTTCCTTACATCGCCAATGCGTTACTAGCTTTGGGAACTAACTAATCTTATGTAGTTACACTGGCTCACTTAGCCTTCAGACCGAAATAACAATACTAAGTTTTACTGTTCGGTGATACTAGTTAGAATATTTGATGGTGTTACCTACCCACAAAGCCCTACCATCAAAATTTAGAAGATAAGAAATTTTAGTCGGTTTTCTATTAAGATTATGATCTATTTATTTATATGGTTTTAGGACATGCGTTATTTTGCCGCAACCGAAAAATTCCCTAAGCCCTTGTGTTATTCTTATACGAGCGGGAGAATACGACCCAGAGAAATACAATGTCGCTGATATCATGTGTATTTTGTATTATTTAGTACAGGTAAGACAAAAGTTTTCTAAATACTGCTTTTTTGCTTTTAAACACCACATACCGTTTTGCTATTTGGTGTTACATAAAAATTGGTATGCACAAATTAATTCGGATTCAGATATTTAGAATGAAATATTCCAGTATTTTTCTAATTCATTTAACTTTTTTGTTATAGATTTTAGTTATTGAAAATGATACAGCCACCGTGATGGGTACTGTAATAGCTGTTGACTATCAAAATGTTACTTTAAATCATCTAATGCAAGCCAGCCCTGGTCTGCTGAAGAAGTTAGTAGCAGTCAGTCAGGTACGTAAAATGTTTATTTTTGCATTTAACATTATTTGCATTTAATTTAACTATTAGTATAGCTAAGTTATTTTGGAAATAATAAGGAATAAAATAAGCCTTCCACCATTAAGGGGTGGACCAGAATCCGGGTTGCTACTAAGAATTATTGGACGTAAATACGCAATAAGTGTTTATGCACCCGATTTGGGAATTGAGTACAGAACCTCACGACCTGCGGTATTACATCTAACCACTAGACTGACGAAGCCTTAATAATGAACGTTATTGACTGTGTGTTTAGTGAAACACTGATTTCTCATCCTTCATCATTGACATTTACAATGAGAGGACGCTTCATTGATTATCTACAGCCTTCTAAAAAAAATATCGTTTAAGCTTAGATTTTTGCTTACTGTGATAATAAAATCTCAAGATAGGCTTCGCATTGATGATGTAATGTGCACTTTTGTAAGTTGTGGTGACCACTTACCATGTGGTACCCGTATTTGTTAGAAAACTATACAACATAAATTAATACCAATTTAATAACCCATTGCTATATATTGTTTGCCTAAATTAGCAATAAGATCAATAAAGGTTTGTAGATTTTTACAAGCGATTTGATTTAATTTTAATTTACCGTTGGTCCCTTTCAGGATTCCCTGCCTCTTCGTCTAAAAGGCAGTCACCATGTAAATGTACCGTCTGGTATTGAAATTATATTTAAGCTTGTATCTGGATTTCTAGGCGAAAAAGCTAAAGAAAGAGTAAGTACATCTAAGTAATACAAATATGAACGAATTTATAAAATAATCGCTTATTTTTAAATACTTTTACAAGCGTTCCCGTAATGCCATCGTTAATTCAATTCAGTTATCAATAAAAAGGTTAATCATACATCTTCTTTATATGTCATGTTCTGTTATGATTTTCAGCTAAAAATACATAAAAATAATGACGAATTACTAAAAAGCTTACCAAAAGAAATAATGCCTGTCGAATATGGAGGTACTGGGGGTCCACTAAATGATATAATTGGTAAGAGTTATTTGTAAAGTTTTTACTTATAAATATAGCTTAATGTTTAGTCAAACACTGTTTTCTCTCTTTCTGTTCTCATTGGTTTGACATTTGAGAGAAGAAGCCACAATATTGTTATCTAATAAAATCGTAGTTTTGTCACGATTTCGAAACATGGTTAGGCTATAAATGTTTTGTCAGTGCAATAATACTTAATACGTATAGTAAAACCTTTTTTTTTCATTTGGCTGTATACATATTTATTTTTTTCAGAGTATTGGGCAAAGAAAATAGTCGAATATAGGCCTTGGATGGAGCAAGAAATGGAGTTTGGAACGGACGAGTCAAAACGAACAAGTAAAAATAAGTCAAATCAGGGATCATTTAGAAAATTGGATATAGATTAAAAATATTTATAATTGATGTAATATATATAATTGAAGAGTCATAGGTGAATTTCATGAATATATATTTTGACTCTTACGGTATCTTAAAAACACGAAAATTACGTCACAATGTTTTTTTTAAATGAAATATTAAAAAATATCAAAGATTCTCTGTCATTTTATATGTAATTCATCATATATATAATATTAAATAATGAAAAATATCTGTCATCAAGATCTAAGCTGTATTGATTGGCTACATATATTTATTTTTTTGTTTGATGAAATTTATGTATTTCTTACTTGTCAGTAATGTTTCTTTTTTTTAAATTATTTTAAGGGAATCGTTAAAATGCCTTTACTAGATTATATTTTTTAATATCTAAAGTAAATAAACAGTTTTTTACTACAGTTATGGCCCCCTAATAAATTGATACGATTTACTTTCGTTTTTTTTTTTTTAATATTCCTAGAACAGTGAATAACTCATCAAAATCTAAAATACTAATCCGTTCTATCGATTTAACATTAATCGATAGATCGCTCATTGACTTGACTAAAAAACGGCTGTGTGATTAATGCATTTTTAAAAAACTTTATTTACATTTTAATAAAATAGCCATTGTACTAAACGTGGTGCTAACATTGCCCTATTATATTGCAATACAATATAAACCAACCATCCTTCTGCCATCATTGGAATGGATAACTATGTGTGTTTTAGATATATTCCAGCACTATTACGCCAAGACCCGAGAGTTCTAACTGCAAATATGGCAAATGTATAATTATGAATTGGAGACATTTGTTTTACATGCATACGTTTGTTCGTGAATATTTTGTATCAAATAAAAAATATCAAATAAATAATATCGGCAGTAAAAATGGTGTCATCTTGCTGCGACTTATTAATAAATATAATTAATTACATAATACGTATTATATTATTGTGCTCTTAATTGTTATTTTGCCCTAATTACGCGCTTAATAATTTTAACTACTTTTCGTTACGCTTAATAAACTTAATAATTATAAGGCAAAGCATAAATATGACGCTTTTTGTGGCCTCGTGATTTTAATATTATTTTAGTAACTGGAACGTATTTTAAATAAATGTATGTATTTATAATTATTGTATCACTTCACCAATACGTACTATATGGTTGTCGAATTCACAAGCTGGTCTAGTAATAGGTTAGTTTAACAGGAAAAATATTAATACTAGTAATCCATACGTTATATGATATGTGATACTTGGACATCGTATGATCACCATGACTGATACGATCACACGAAACTTATTTATTTTTCAACTCGCCGTTAGATCTGTTGCAGGATATCACTTCTACCGTTCAACCAATCGCCATGACAACTGCTATAAGTAAATATATATCTACACTGACCGGCCAAGGTCTTCCGGGTTTTGATTGTACATAAAATTATTATACAAGTTGATTTAAACTAAATAATAGATAACCTTTTTTTTATATTTAACACAATACATATTAAAAACAGTTAACTTCTGAATGTATTATTTCGATTGTAAAGGACATCCACGATTCATACATTTTTGTCGGCGTTTGAGGACGCACGGTTGGACAGTGAATGAAAACATCGTGAGAAATCATCGTGTCCATCAACCCGTATTAAAGCAACGTTGTGGAATATATTCCAAATCTTACACTCAAAATTGGACGAGGCAATACAATATACATATACAATTTCAACTATACAGACTGCATTGCTGTACATTTTGATGCGAAGGATAAGAACCTTTGAAATTGTTATAGTCGTGACACATTTCGAACGTAAACAAAGATGTACAGTATCACATTTAAAGTGCAATTAATTGTATTGAACTTTAAACGTTGCTGTGATTGTACTGACCTACAGGAATATGGAACAATGATTAAATAAATTATACCATTATGACATTTATATTAAGTGACACAAGGTTGAAAGTTCTTAATGCTTTTAAACTTGTGACTTTTTATAATATTAATTAATAATATATATTATTAAATTAATATTACAAAGAGATACGTTTAGCTGCTCGTTTTTCCGAGCTATCGATGAATTTATCCGATTCATTTGAAACTTTCGAACAACACTAGCTTATACATTAAGGGCAAAGGTTTCTTATGTATGCTTTATATCTTACAAATGTATAGCATATTATTCTTACATAGTCTAAAAGAAAATTGCTGAAAAACTCTGTGGGATAACAGTTTATCGCAAAATTGACGACACCAATTTCTTCATTCATATAATATCGTTATTAATCTTTATCCATGTTTCAATTTCTCACATGTTAATAATACTTACTAAAATAAATAATATTATAATGTAAACCGCTTTGTACCCGAAATAAAGAATAAGTTTTATTTATAGTAATCAAGATGGACAATATTTAAGATGCAAAATATAAGTATTTTGAGAAATTATTTTCATTTTCTTATTTTTTTATCGAACCTCAACAATAAAAGCGCCCTTGTCGTTGTTTAAATTAATTGCTTAATAAATTAATAACATTAATTACCTCACCTTGATTTCTCATAACTATTAAAAAAAATGTTACAATGTCAATTATATTGCAATTATTAGTTAAAACACTATTGTTTGAATATTACTTATATGGCTCAAACGGTACTCAGAACTCGGCAGCGAAGCTTCATCGCTCATAACTCCTCCCGGCTCCAGCAAGCGCTTCGATCACGATTCACAACCCAGACTCTGACATGAATTGTCATTTTCTAGAATTGAGATTTGGCATATCGAAATAGTTACATATTTCTCGTTTCCAATACTATATTGTCCATCGAAATTGTATTGAAAACCTTTTTTTTTCATTTGGCTGTATACATATTTATTTTTTTCAGAGTATTGGGCAAAGAAAATAGTCGAATATAGGCCTTGGATGGAGCAAGAAATGGAGTTTGGAACGGACGAGTCAAAACGAACAAGTAAAAATAAGTCAAATCAGGGATCATTTAGAAAATTGGATATAGATTAAAAATATATATAATTGATGTAATATATATAATTGAAGAGTCATAGGTGAATTTCATGAATATATATTTTGACTCTTACGGTATCTTAAAAACACGAAAATTACGTCACAATGTTTTTTTTAAATGAAATATTAAAAAATATCAAAGATTCTCAGTCATTTTATATGTAATTCATCATATATATAATATTAAATAATGAAAAATATCTGTCATCAAGATCTAAGCTGTATTGATTGGCTACATATATTTATTTTTTTGTTTGATGAAATTTATGTATTTCTTACTTGTCAGTAATGTTTCTTTTTTTTAAATTATTTTAAGGGAATCGTTAAAATGCCTTTACTAGATTATATTTTTTAATATCTAAAGTAAATAAACAGTTTTTTACTACAGTTATGGCCCCCTAATAAATTGATACGATTTACTTTCGTTTTTTTTTTTTAATATTCCTAGAACAGTGAATAACTCATCAAAATCTAAAATACTAATCCGTTCTATCGATTTAACATTAATCGATAGATCGCTCATTGACTTGACTAAAAAACGGCTGTGTGATTAATGCATTTTTAAAAAACTTTATTTACATTTTAATAAAATAGCCATTGTACTAAACGTGGTGCTAACATTGCCCTATTATATTGCAATACAATATAAACCAACCATCCTTCTGCCATCATTGGAATGGATAACTATGTGTGTTTTAGATATATTCCAGCACTATTACGCCAAGACCCGAGAGTTCTAACTGCAAATATGGCAAATGTATAATTATGAATTGGAGACATTTGTTTTACATGCATACGTTTGTTCGTGAATATTTTGTATCAAATAAATAATATCGGCAGTAAAAATGGTGTCATCTTGCTGCGACTTATTAATAAATATAATTAATTACATAATACGTATTATATTATTGTGCTCTTAATTGTTATTTTGCCCTAATTACGCGCTTAATAATTTTAACTACTTTTCGTTACGCTTAATAAACTTAATAATTATAAGGCAAAGCATAAATATGACGCTTTTTGTGGCCTCGTGATTTTAATATTATTTTAGTAACTGGAACGTATTTTAAATAAATGTATGTATTTATAATTATTGTATCACTTCACCAATACGTACTATATGGTTGTCGAATTCACAAGCTGGTCTAGTAATAGGTTAGTTTAACAGGAAAAATATTAATACTAGTAATCCATACGTTATATGATATGTGATACTTGGACATCGTATGATCACCATGACTGATACGATCACACGAAACTTATTTATTTTTCAACTCGCCGTTAGATCTGTTGCAGGATATCACTTCTACCGTTCAACCAATCGCCATGACAACTGCTATAAGTAAATATATATCTACACTGACCGGCCAAGGTCTTCCGGGTTTTGATTGTACATAAAATTATTATACAAGTTGATTTAAACTAAATAATAGATAACCTTTTTTTTATATTTAACACAATACATATTAAAAACAGTTAACTTCTGAATGTATTATTTCGATTGTAAAGGACATCCACGATTCATACATTTTTGTCGGCGTTTGAGGACGCACGGTTGGACAGTGAATGAAAACATCGTGAGAAATCATCGTGTCCATCAACCCGTATTAAAGCAACGTTGTGGAATATATTCCAAATCTTACACTCAAAATTGGACGAGGCAATACAATATACATATACAATTTCAACTATACAGACTGCATTGCTGTACATTTTGATGCGAAGGATAAGAACCTTTGAAATTGTTATAGTCGTGACACATTTCGAACGTAAACAAAGATGTACAGTATCACATTTAAAGTGCAATTAATTGTATTGAACTTTAAACGTTGCTGTGATTGTACTGACCTACAGGAATATGGAACAATGATTAAATAAATTATACCATTATGACATTTATATTAAGTGACACAAGGTTGAAAGTTCTTAATGCTTTTAAACTTGTGACTTTTTATAATATTAATTAATAATATATATTATTAAATTAATATTACAAAGAGATACGTTTAGCTGCTCGTTTTTCCGAGCTATCGATGAATTTATCCGATTCATTTGAAACTTTCGAACAACACTAGCTTATACATTAAGGGCAAAGGTTTCTTATGTATGCTTTATATCTTACAAATGTATAGCATATTATTCTTACATAGTCTAAAAGAAAATTGCTGAAAAACTCTGTGGGATAACAGTTTATCGCAAAATTGACGACACCAATTTCTTCATTCATATAATATCGTTATTAATCTTTATCCATGTTTCAATTTCTCACATGTTAATAATACTTACTAAAATAAATAATATTATAATGTAAACCGCTTTGTACCCGAAATAAAGAATAAGTTTTATTTATAGTAATCAAGATGGACAATATTTAAGATGCAAAATATAAGTATTTTGAGAAATTATTTTCATTTTCTTATTTTTTTATCGAACCTCAACAATAAAAGCGCCCTTGTCGTTGTTTAAATTAATTGCTTAATAAATTAATAACATTAATTACCTCACCTTGATTTCTCATAACTATTAAAAAAAATGTTACAATGTCAATTATATTGCAATTATTAGTTAAAACACTATTGTTTGAATATTACTTATATGGCTCAAACGGTACTCAGAACTCGGCAGCGAAGCTTCATCGCTCATAACTCCTCCCGGCTCCAGCAAGCGCTTCGATCACGATTCACAACCCAGACTCTGACATGAATTGTCATTTTCTAGAATTGAGATTTGGCATATCGAAATAGTTACATATTTCTCGTTTCCAATACTATATTGTCCATCGAAATTGTATTGAAAATAGAAACAAATATAAAATGCTATTAAATAAATAATTCTGATAACATACACGTGTAAATTAATTCAGAAGGGAATAAGAAAATTGAAACAAGCATTAAACCACACAATAAGAGTATTTATTTTCAACTAAATTAATGACATGTTTAATTTACGACTTCAGTATTATTTCACAAAATAATACTCATCTCTTTGGCGTCTCGTTGAACGACGTTCGAATTCTTAAACTGTCAAATAACTTTTTTGTCAACAAACGATGAAAAATGTCAGCGCGTAATTTGAGTTCTTAATCTGACATCGCGAAAGCAATCATACGCTTTACTACGAAAATATAATATAAAAGTCACGATTAGATAAGTCTTGATATACACGAATACATCGTTATGATAATTAATAACGTTATGTTTAGCTAAAATAATTTTGAAAGTACTAAGTAAACATAAACGCGCACACATTTCTCCGTCTGAATTATATATGCCATGAGGTAGCAGCCCATAAATGTCTTACTGCTGGGCTAACGACTTTGGCTTAGGAGTATAATCCGCCACGCTATTCCAATGCGGGTTGTTGGCTGGTGGTGCGGCAAGTGCAATTAGTTTATACTTGGTGGTAGGGCTTTGTGCAAGCCCGTCTGGGTAGGTTCGAACACTCATCAGATATACTACCGCCGAATAACAGTACCCTGTATTGTTGCGTTCCGGTTAGAAGGGTGAGTGAGCCAGTGTAATCGCAGGCACAAGGGATATAACTTCTTAGTTCCCAAGGTTGGTGGCGCATAGGTGATTTTTTACAGCGCCTTTGTCTTTGGGTGGTGGTGACCACTTACCATCAGGTGGCTCATATGCTCGTTCGCCAACCAATGCCATAAAAAAAAGGAATTAAAAAATGGAATTATTAAGCAAAAGAAATTACTGTAAAAAATTTTAATATAGTTAAAGTTACGTTTTCAAACCACTGGACTATCTCGTTTTTATATTTATAAATACAAAATAAATCTTTACCAATATATAAAAGCGAAATACCGCTTACTCATTTATCACGAAATCTCAGAAACTATAACACCTACATACTTGAAATTTGGCAGGTAGGTAGGCAGGCAGGCAGCAAGATTTTACGAAACTCCACCCCTAAGGGAGTAAAAGGCATGGAAGTTTGTGCGTTTATAGCACTGCTGTAATGACGATGGATGTATAATATGGTATTATACCAGTACATTGCTTAAAAAACCATAGCTAAACAAAATCGAGGCCTGACGAACGTGGCATCTAAGGTATTTTATATTTCACATTTTTATGTACCCGCGATTTACCTTTATTTTGTGTGATTGTGACCTTTAAGAGTAGAGTGAACAGGTTTCTTTTGGATGGGGGTGTACCACCTTCGTCTTCATCTACACTTCACTTTCCATCAGGTGAGATGGAAGACAAACGCCTAATTCACTACAACTATATATTAAAAAAAAAAAAAAGTCCCGTCAAAATTGGTCCGGCCGTTCCAGATATTAACCGAAAACAGAAACAGGCAGACAGACCCACAAAAAATAAAAAAAAAAATATTTTGGTATTTGTACCGTGTATATGCATTTAGTCAAAATCGGTTATTTTAATATTACAAAGAGACACTTCAATTTTATTATATGTATACATATAGATTATATCTGCAAATAAAAAAGGCTATATAAAATTTACACGAGAAATGTATTACTATTTATAGAATAAATTAATTTTTTTTTTTAATTCCACGACTCATTTATACTGCGTGCGAATGAAGGGCGCTGAACATACCTATTTAGTTCCTGCTATGATTTTTTTATAAAGATCATTATAATTATATCTAAATCTTACTAATTTCTGTTATCTTATATAACAAGTATTATCAAATAATAAGTTTATCTGAAATATTTATACCTTTATAAGTTTTATAAAGCTTCATTAGCTTGCGGTTTCTTCTTAATATAAAAATGTGCATCGCTTTGCGTTTTCTCATTAGGATTTAGATTTAGGAGTATTAAGATGTGATCGTAAGGAACAGATTCATTTCAGTGTTAATTAGAAGTATGTGTATAATAAAATTTAATAGCTACTTTAAAATAAAAAATAAATCTTAATATTAAGAAACCGACAAAACTAGGTTTATTGTAATATTTTATAATATTATTATGGTAAATTAATTATGTTAAACAGCGGCAGATTTTATTAAGGGAAATAGTAATAAGTTTAAAAAAAATATATAAGACTTGCATAATCGTAAAAAAATATTTTTAATCTATAGGACCATTGGTTAGGTCAGACAATTGGATGTGGATGGATATAGAGGTAGGGGACGACCAACGAAACGATGGATGGATTGTGTGAAAGACGATATGGTTAGAAAGAATGTTACTTGTGAGATGACGTCCGACACAGTAGTATGGAACAAGAAGTAAAATTGGGATAAAGGCAGGAGGATGATGATGAGTACAATTGGTTAGGTTTAATTGTAATTTGTAAATACTTTTTGAGAAATAACAGCTCTATAAAAGCGGCGAAAACTTTTTGTCATACAGACATACATGAGGATGAAGTTACCGGTATAAATTAGCATGCATTCATGAAATAGTAGGTTAACTAGCAGTAAAGATATTAATGTATTTTAACAAAATAATTTATAGCTTAGGGCTCAGCAAAAGTCGAGGTGAATGTCATCGCTTTAGGACTCATTGGTATAGAAACCTTTTAATTAAGATAAATTTTTGTTGGTTTTCAATTTTATTCAACCCTTGATGAAATACAATGGTATGTAGGAACCACATATATTTCTACATATATACTCTATCTCTCTCACACACATATAATTCGAAAAACTATAATCGTTACGGTTGTTGTCGTGGTGGTGACAAAAGAATATTTCTTTTTATCAAATTTTACATTCGTGTATTAAAATTATAATACGTACGGAATTCTTAATATAATGTAGAGACTCGTGTTGACTTAATTTACATTGTTATTTTATTTTCATTTATAACTTAAATTCAACCAGTTTATCAGGAAGAGATGTTGTGTTGGCCAAAGTATTAATATTTTACTTACCTGTTTAATTTAATTAATTTATACATTTGAACATCGCTGTGTAGACCGTTTTGAAGGTGACTAAGTAAATGCTCAATATCAATTTAAAATAATATATTATGTTATATAGATATATATTATTATATTTTTCAGATGACGTTAAGACCTTTACCACCTTTACTGCAAGAAAAATCTAAGAGGGAAATCAATGAGGATCCTGACAGAATTGCTTCGGACTTATCAGCTATCAGGGAATGGATCGAAAAACAACCTCACTTAAAATCAGTTAATCCAAGTAAGTATCTTAATTATCAACTTATACGCTAATATTCTTAAAATGCAAAAATCCTTAATATTGACTATGTTTTAATTTAATATTTACCTATTTTGTGTAAAAGAAAAGCTGGTGACCTTCATTTGAAACATGTTTTAATACTTAGTAAGAAAAGGTTTACTAAGTACTTTGTTTGTCCAGAATATGTCGTTAATGATAATAAATGACTACATGTACTTAACTATCATTGCAAATAACTCAAAGTGGCATAGCTTGGAACGGCCCGTGGCTCGTGTTGGTGTTTCTGCGGGAAGTCATAAGATTCAGCATGTAGAGACAAAAAAATTCCACCACTTAATAAAATTATGCTCGAGTTTGTCAGTGTTCCTCAAACAAAAATCGCACGAATTTTACCTATATCTGATAGGAAGATAACGCCTGCAGGCATCTTATCAAATGTAGGAACTGTCTTTGATCGACATTTAAAAACACGTTCCGCAATGCCTGTGCAAGCTCTAAAATAAACTCGAGGAGCTAGATTTTAACACTTTTCGGGATCGTAAACGACTCATGACAATTACTTATTGAGTCTAGTGTAAGAGTGTAACTATCTTCTAAGTGTTAAAACACTAGTCCGCGGTCAAATTAATACATTAAGACTTTTATTCTGACGTAAGGAATAGACATTAATCTAAGATTCCATACGATTTTCTCATAGCACTAAAAACAGCTTTTGATTAATATCATATATTTATTTATAATTGTCTATTACTTAGACACTGGAGTCCAATACCGAACTCAATTAAAAGAAAAATTTACTTCAAAAACTATTATAATATTGATGTTCTCGCAATCTAAAATACAACTTGTCTCGTTGGCATAAATAATTGAAAAAAAAAAACAAAAGAAAAAAACAGCACACTTGCTTTGACACTTTTGTTTTATAAGTGTTGTAAAAAGAGTTTAATTATATGGCAAATAATTTTATTTAAAATTAAATTAATTATCGAAATCGTAGGCGCGAACAATAATATTCAACACTATTCAACTTATATCCACTTTAATTTTAATTCTGATATCAATGCCCGCATACAAATCATATAAGCAATCAATTGCGCAGTCACGAATCCATAATTAAAAACATATTATAAGTACAATTATTTACATTATTTATAATGTAACTAAAAATGTGAATTTTTTTGGTAAATTATTGCTTAACTAACTTGTGAAAATTTATTTTATATGGAATATGTTTTTTACCATAATGGAAAGCAAGAGAAATATGTAACTTTATTTCCACCTAGCGCCATCTATTGATGTATTTGGAAACCTTTACACCAGTTATAACAATTTGTGTATGGCTGTGCATATAGAAGCTTTGATTATTTTAAATGTGAACAGTTCTTACACTATACAATAGATGTCGCTGCTTTATGAATGTCGAACTTTCGTTTTTATTTGACAAAATATACAATCAAATAAACAAAGTAACGATTAAATTTTTACAATGATAAATATATATTTAATAAATATTATATTAGGTGGTAAGGTATGGTAAGGTATGTAAGCCCGTCTCGGTTGGTACCACCCACTCATCAGATATTCTACAAAACAAAAAAACAATACTTAGTGTTGTTATGTTCCGCTTTGAAGGGTGTAACTACAGCCAGTGTAAGTAAGGCATAAGGGACATGAGATTAATGGCTCATTGGAGTTATACATAACACCAATGAGCTATTAGAGCATGGTTAATATTCCTTGTAGCGCCAATGTCTATGGGCGGTGGTGATCACTTACCATCAAGTAGCCCGTTTGCCCGTCCACCTATATATATATATATATATATATATATATATATATAATCATTTCATCATTACATCATAATTTAAAGAAAAAAATATCTATATATAAATATCCTAGAAAATGAGTGATGGACGTTTTCTCGAGCTAAAATATTTTAATTTTTTTGAATAAATACTGTGTTCTTGAGTAAAGCTCATGCAAATAATAATAATGTTTATGACTTCGTACTCATTCGATTGATTTAATATGAATTATTCATGGTGTCATTATCTTATCGTCATAATAATAGTAGATCTTGCTGTTATTGAATAATACATGACCGAGACCTAGCTCGCCTAGTATTTGTACCTCTATATGTGTTATATGGTCCTACTAAAGATATAATACAATTGGTTTTCAGTTTTATTTGTCTCTTTTATGTTCCCTATAAACAGGGCCAGACCTTGAGTTTAGGGGGCCCTGAGCTAATAATACTTAGGGGCCCACCTATATATACACCTGAATATAGACTTGAATTAATGAATTGATGGATTGATGCAAACCATACGATCTGTTTAATTTAAATTATGTAATTCTTTTGCATTATTGTCTATTTTTTCACGGGGCCCTGGGCTGAAGCCCTAAAAGCCAAATGGTAGATCCGGCCCAGCCTATAAACAAATATTTTTCCATACCAACTGCATTGTATTTATTTTATTATTTCCAGGTGATCAATGGCTCCTTGCTTTTCTACGTGGAAATAAATTTAGTCTTGAAAAAACTAAGAACAAGTTAGACATTTATTACACTCTACGGACGGTCGTCCCGGAAATATTCCGCAATAGAAATCCATTCGATCCCACCATACAAGCTATTTTAAATATGGGGTAAGTAATTGCATAAAACTTTCGAGAAAACGTTCACAGAATATAACGCTTATTGGTTATTTTTTTTTTAGAATTTTTCTGCCTCTAAGGGTATCTAAATCGGAAGATTCTTGCAGAGTTTGTTTACAGAGGTACAAAGACTTTGACTCTTCTAAATATCGTTTCGTTGACGTCCTTAAGGTTTGCTTTATGATTATTGAAATCTTGATACTTGAAGATGATAACTTTATAATCGCCGGAGAGGTTTGTAAACTTTTATTCTTTATATCTATAGATATATTAATTATACAAGAGGCGCGATGGCTTGTACACGCGAATACTTATTGAAGATTGCGAGATCAAATCCGGGCAAGTACTTATATATTTTCATGTGATTAAATTGTGTTTATAATACATCTCATGCGGGGCGGTGAAGGTTAACATCCTGATGAAGCCCGCATATGTTGATTAAATGGTGCACGATATCAGTATTAGAGCCGTTTGGTGGAATAAGCCCAAGAGGAGACAAGACAGTTGTGTGACATTTAATCATATTAAATATTTAAAAAAATATTACTTTTCTAAAATGTTTATATTTTTTAGGATTTGTTAGTGGACGGAACTGGTTTGGACTTGACTACGCTATCTCAATGGACTCCGGCTTTGGCAAAAAAGTGTGTAACCATTTTTATGAAAGCTCTGCCCGTGCGTTTGAAGAGCAGCCACTTGTTTAATATGTCACCTGGATATGAAACAGCGTACAATCTGTTTAAGATATTTTTGAGTGAAAAACTTAAAAACAGAGTGAGTAATTTTAATTAACAATAACACATATAATATAAATAAATAAATATTGGACAACATCACATACATTACTTTGATCCCAATGTAAGTAGCTAAAGCACTTGTGTTATGGAAAATCAGAAGTAAAGACGGTACCACAAACACCCAGACCCAAGACAACATAGAAAACTGAACTTATTCTACATCGACTCGATCGGGGATCGAACCCGGGACCTCGGAGAGGCGTACCTATGAAAAACCAGGGAGGTCGTTGTAATATATATAATCATCTAAAAACATATTTAAAAAAAATGTGTTTTGTGTTTTTTAACTTAATTCTCATTATACTTGTCAATGGGTACAGCTATTGTATTCATAATTGTTACAAAGAATAGTTATTAAAATCTATTCATTTTCGAAATTAAAAATTGACTAATTAGTTCCTAAATTTTTAAAATCTTTATTGATAATAGACTTTCATGTCATATGCGTAAGTCAATCTTAATAAGCATTAGTTAATTAAGGTATAATTATAATCCAGTAATAAGTGGCGTGTATAATTTTACTAGGAATAAATATGAGGTAACACCTCAGTATTGATTGATTATAGTGAGCCGCGATGTCCCAGCGGTTAGAAAATATCATTTGCGTATTCAAACCCAGACAAAGACAGCAGACTTTTTTAAGTGCTCAATTTGTGTTTATTATTCAATTCGTGCTTGCCGGTGAAGGAAACCGCCATTATGTGTCTGATGAAAATCTGCCTCTGTATGTCTACCAACCCGTATTGAAGAGTATGGTGAATAAGCTCCAGACCTACTCTCTAACGAGGTGGTCTTAGCCAATCATTGGAGTTTATTAATCATCGCATAGTATAAAACAATGTCGCTTACCGTTGGCTGTCCCTATGTATGCTAAGATCTTTAAAATCACACAACGGACTTTGATGCGGTTTTCTTTTAATATCTAGATTGATTCAAGAGAAAGGTTACATACATGCACAATATAGTAAACACTGACAATTTTCCAAAGAGAAACCTCCAAAGTTATGTCGTAAATAAACACGTTATTTGCGCTTACATTGCAAATGCTGGCTCAACCCTACGGGGTAGATCAAAATAATGTACTACAGTATTGTATACCTTATAAAGGTCTTCAAAACAATCCGCAATGGTATATGTCTATCTTTTAGGGATAACCCACAATAACCAATTTTTATCCTTTACTTTTTACGAGAAAGCTAATATCGAAGCGATTTAAGCAATACAGCATGAATCCATTTAAGTACATTAAATACATTGTGCATTTAATATAGATCAATATGGATCTTTACAACATGTAATTTCAATGAATATTTTCGAGATACGTATTACAGATTTAAAACGCAGGGACATTTTGGTTTGTATTGTCTAATGACTGAAAATCTTCGAACGTTGTAAAACATTCTATAGTATATCAGAATTGCACCCATGCGAAGCCGGGGCGGGTCGCTAGTTTACTATTTAATAGAGACTCGGGCACGAATGCAATTTATACGGTACGGGTGTACTCTATAGCACTCGGGAATCATTTAGCTTGCTACCAGTGAAAAAAAAAATGTTCAGTTATGTTCGTTTATATATAAACGAACATAACTGAACATTTTTTTTTTATATATAATTGTATACAATTAAACAAATTTTACCTTTACTTTATAATATTAATACGGATAACAATTTAATAAATAAAAAAATATGTATGTGTTTTATATTTATTTATAGTTTCATATTTACGGCAATGGTTTCGAGGCATTGTATGATGTTATGCCGCGTAATTTACTGCCGAAAGAGTACGGCGGTGAACAGGGCACAGTGCAGGAACTAACGGGTAAGCTGTTGTAATTATTATCATTAGCTAGCTTGTAATGTCGTTAGTTATGTGTTGCGATGCCGGAAAATTCATAGTTCTCACGGTTTGCGAAATTTAACTGTTGCAACGCTAGCGTAAAAATATATTTTACATAATATTTTCGTGTAGACTTATTATTAAAAAGTCTTTGAGTACATTGTAGTAATTTAAAATCCTACATAATATTTTTTTTATTATTAACCCAATACCGATTACAGCAATTAGCAGACGGTAATTAAAATACAACTATAGTAGGTATGTTGTAAGTGTAGAGGTGAGATACTAATGTGTTCACAAAACAAACACATACATTCCGTTTGTGTGTTTGTCGTGTCTGTGAGAGTATGTTGTTATTTTAGTAGTATTATGTTTATCTTTTTAAATCGTTTTACCATTTTCAAATTATACTACTTTGTAATTATAATTATTTGACGTTACTTTTGTTTTCGTCTTATTTCTCAACAGATTACTGGAAGAAGAAAGTAGAGAGCTATAGTGAGTGGTACCTTCGCGAGGAGCTTGCATGTTCAGATGAATCCCTGAGGCCAAACAATCCCCATACAAGTTCCACTCTCTTCGGCGTCGAGGGTTCTTTTCGAAAATTACAAGTTGATTAAATAGAAAGATGATTTTAATATTTGAAAAAACTTGATTGTTTTTATTATAATGTAAGAAAAAATTAATTTTCGTATAACTTTTTTTGTATTAACTATTTTAATATATTTTTTTTTACAACTGAATACTTTGTCCACAGATTAAATAGACAATTGTGACATTATGATGTTGCCACATTAATAAATTATACTTTCATGTATTTAATAAAAGGCTTTTTGAATTTGAATGTTAAAATACTGACGCTTTCATTTCAATGATATGTTCATTAAGTTCGAATAATACAATAGACGCTCATGCATCAAATTACGAGGAAATGGGAATTAACAAGGAAAACAAAAAATAAACTCGTTCTGTAGGTCTTGTTACTGAATCTACTCTCTTTAACTACTCACTTGCATCTATTATAGCTTTTGGGTAGAGGACATGAAATTTTAAGAATGTATGCGATATGTAATATAGGAGGTGTTGGGTAATAAAAAGAAAAAAAAAATAACCTCAAAATTAATCTATACTAATAATTATAAATGCAAAAGAAACTTTCCTGTCGGTTTATCTGTTGCTCTTTCACGATCAAACCTCTGAAATGAATTTGATAAGATTTGGTATGAGGCAAGCTTGATCTCCTAGGGAGGACACCGGCTTACACCTGACGACCAACCCCTATAACGCAAGCGAAGCCGCGCGCGCGCCACCCACAGTACATACGCAAGGGATCCGAGAGCGGTGGCGAAAAGAGGCAATTATGGCAAGAGAGAAGGTTATGCTGTTTGCCGTCACTGTATACCAGACGGTATTAACCCCATTGAACCTCTAAAAGATCTATGAATTAGAAATACATACGATACAATAATATATTAACTAATGAACAAAGATGCATTTTATATTTTAAACTGATTACCAAGTATTTAAAAATAATTTTGAGACCTCAATTGCTTATGGATCTTACAGTTGGAATTATTTTATTCAAATAAACACTTATTGATGTGCAAATTAAATAACATAACGATAACTTTAAAAAATGTAATTAATCATAGGATTCTTCGACATAAATAGATTGATAAAGTTTTGATATTACGTTATTTTTATTGACAAAAAGTTTTCAAAACAATCGAACGGTTTCAGATTTCCCTTTTTTTTTAATGAACGATAAATTGGATTGAATTGAATGTTTTTAGTAGCACATATGAATATTTACATTGTTGTTTTTAATCTGTGGTTTTTGTTCTTATGAGAAATTTACTAAGTATGATGCTCTGCCTGTTGGTTTCCTCGCGTGATTATAACTTTTCTGCCTACGCGGACTTTTGAGAAAGAATAACGTACATATTATTATAAAAGTTGTTTGTGTTTTGTTTGTGTATAATGTAAGTATAATGTATTTTGAAAATTGAAATATCTGGTTATTTTGTTATATTTGCAGCTAAGATATTTTTATTTACTACTCATGTGTAACTTATTATTTTACACGGAAAAATAATTGAGTCGTTCGAGGAAAACACGTATCACAACTAGAATTACTTCTACATTAATTTTAACTTAACACATAACGGCTCTATAATTAACGACTGTACTAAAAGAACCGCAACTTAACGATGTTTTATGCATACAACTTTAAAACATTATAATGTAGGTAATAACAGTCAGCCATTTCATATTTAATTTTTTATAATAAAAATATTACATAAAGAGGAAGGTTTCGTTGACCTTATTCTTATGTGTAGTAACATTATTTGTTTTCGCTTCAATTGAATTCACTTTAATTCAAAGTTATACTACTTGTATGACATTCTTAATGCACTCAACGAACCCATGTCAATAAACTCATCACAGCCATGTGCACTTGCAGGCGTTTGAGGAGACGTTTTATTCTCTTTGACTACACTTTGCTTGTTTTAATATCTATACTTACTAGTAAAGTTCAAGTTTTTTTTTGTCGATCAGTATCATTGAAAAATTTCAAGTGTAAACATTACTGTACACTCTCATTTTTTTTTTTTTAAATACGTTACTTAAATATTATTTCCGTATTATTATAATAATTTACTTATTATTACTAATTACTATTATCGGAGATAAATTAAAAATTTTACATCGTTTTAAATTTATCATCAAGGCAACCAAGTATATTTAAATCGTTCAAATAGTTCACTTATCGCTATCACGATTCACATTATTTGGGTAAAGTAGATACTAGTTAGCGCGGTCTAAGCAGCGATGCACTGACGTAGTCGCGGGCAGCGTGAAGGGGCGCGGGCGCCGTCATGCCGTCAGTCGTGTTTAGTTGTCAAAGTGAACGCGCGTTGTTTGTGCGCAGTTGCGTTGTGCGTTGATATGTGTACGTTTCTATGCTATTCCTGGTGCTTGTGCGATCCCTAAGTGCCAGCACGTTACCATGTCGAGAGAGGACCTTAGGAACCGTTTCGTCGACGAGTCCTCGTCTGGACATGTCTCTGATGACGACGAGGTCGAGTTGAGAAAGGACAAAAAAAGCGTCAAAGAAATGATTCTTCGTTTTGAAAGAACTGGTATCTATATCGGAGGTTCAGTTGAATCCCTCGAACGATCCAAAGATCCTATGATGGGAAGCTTAACAAATATTGTCAATCCTATATATAACCATTTTCATCATCTTTCCCCAGTGCCGAGATCTCATGATAGAAACTCAAACGTGTCAGTGAATTCTATTTTATCAAATGTTTCGGAAATTAGTTGTGAATCAAGTTCATCGGGCTTTGTGTCAGATAGGAAATCAGCTTCCTTAAGGCCCCATAGACCCGCACCCCCTCCACCACCACCAGAACCTTTTAATGATAGTTCTTCTTTAGATAGTAAATCACCCGCGCCGGAGGAGACTGTGACGATTGAGAGGCGATTTTCATTTACGACGCCTTCCTCCTCACCTGTTGTGTTAAGACGGTCAAGACAGCCACCCGTTATACGCAGGAAATCTTCAATAGGAAGTCAAGGACGTATGGGTGAAACGCATTGGTCGTATGGTGTAAAACAGAGTGATTTGGAAAAATTACTTAGGTTGAAACTATCAGAGCCCTCCGACAATGAAGAAGAAACGAAAGTAAATACTGTTACCAATACAACGTCAAACGAAAGCAGTAGCAGCGACGATTCCTCTGACAGTGAGAAGGCAGAAGCAGGCGAGGAATACGTGATTAATAATGACGATGGAAGAACAGATACCTTGTCAACAGATCAGTCTACAGATACTCTAATAAACGATTACGAAAGTGATGAAGGCGATAATTTATCTGGTGCTTCTGAAGAACAATGTAATTTTGACAATGTTAGCATAAAATCCATATCGTCTTTGGACATGGTGCCGTATCAAAAGTATGATAGTATTACAGTGTCTTCGGACGAGTTTGGCTCCGAGGTGTGTCATGCACCAGATACAGAATTCCTCACTGTTAGTGCAGTAAATGAGTGGTGTGTTTCAAAGTCCATGGAACCGGTATTGATGCCGGTCGAATCGAAAAAGGAGAAATATAGGAGGTGAGGTCATTTGACTTTTTTCTTGATATCACAAGAAATATTTGCGATATCGTTGCGAGGCTTTGTCACACATTGATATCTGATAATTTATCGCTTTACCGGTGTAGGTTGATGATAATGATATGCGTGATAGTATATTGTTGCGTCTTTGTTCAATTTATTATCAATACGAAGAACCGAAAAATATACTGACGCCAAATTCAATAAGATTAAAAACTTATATAATTATAAATATGTATGTAAAATTGACGTTTAGTTATTTTTTTATATTAGGATTATTATTGTCTAGCCGTTACACGCGATTAATGAAAATGATTCAGAATACATTTTAAATAACAGACAGGTGATTATTGCACACAAACATAGTCAGCTGTCGTATTCACTACGTATGAGGTTTCACCTTGACGTTTATTCATATGGTAGGTACACGGTTAGTACGTGTAGGTGCTTAGCGTGGTTATATTTGCTTCATATTTATTTCAAAACTTATCGATTAATAACGTCTGTTCTCAGCTATTCTAGTCTTCGTTAAGTTCGTTCTATATAAAACTAAACATTAAAAAAATATATATCGATTACTAAATCTTATCCGTAGATTTGTTTGTGTGAAATTTGTTTTCACAATCACGATTAAAAGTAGCGCATTATCGTTGTCAAACCGTAATGAGATTAAAATATTAGTAGCTTAGAATAAAATACAACATCGAGCTAAAATTTTAAATCTAAGTATTTTTGCGTGAACCTAAAAACTGATGTTATTCATGTTAACATAACACCAGTACAAAACCTCCGTGCTACTAAATAAAATTAAAATATATATTAATTATATTACAAGGAACATGATAAATTATTTGTTAAATATATATGGTAAAAACATTTTTTTTTTAATACTCGTCATAGTTAAAAACGAATTGTACGTTTTATTTTGTTTAAAAATGTAAAAGTTAAATTATAAAATATATCTATAGTTTTCGAAATAAAACCGCAACAAATCGTTACCTCGTTCTAAGCGTGACACGATATTATTTATTTTACTCTCATGTCGTCTTACGATATTATTTATTTTACTCTCATGTCTTTTTTATTAAACGAGAACACATTTTCTGTTCTGTCCTATTCAAAAATGACGATTCAAAAGTGCTTGTGAAAGTCTACTTGAATAAAGTATATTTTGATTTTGAAAGAGTAAATATATCAAACCTTACATGCTAGTTATGCAGTGCAAATAATTTTTATATTTTTAGTATAGATTATTCAGAATCTCGACCCCTGATGTCAAAGTTTTATTATTTATCTGAACTTTTTCTTTGATTGCTTAAACGCAGTAGGCATAGATAAGGATCGAAACTGCGATTTTCCCGTTGCACCCGCAACCAGGTCACTGAAAGCATAAATGGACAATTTATGTCTCATCTCAAGTATATAATATTGTACATATATTTTAAACAAGAGCTTGGAGCTATTAATGGTTGATTTTTAAACAGGATACATAAATTTAATCGTAAATGGTTATTACATGTCAGTATACTTTACTTTACTTACTTACTTACTATATATATGTCATTCATATTTAATTGATAAAAAGTTACTCTACTTGCGTGTTTTTTTCCGGTTCTTCTCAGTAGAATCTTGTGTTATGCACCGGTGGCTTTAGAATTTAATCTTGTAATATGAAGATTCAAAAGTGCTTGTACCAATCTAATTAAATAATACATATTTTTATTTTCAACCGCTGAGAGTTAATTTGTTATTTAAATTAGATTGTAATTTTTATTGTTCGTTTGTGTCTGATAATATGAAAAGTGCATCTTTACTTGGAGGTCAAGATTCATTGGCGAATACATAAATATAAGGCAGAACATTCAGTTCAATAAAGATTTTGGTAGATTTATTCATGATACGGTGTGAATAATACACAATTATGTAATGCAATCCGACGAATAAGACCGCTGGCTTTGTTTATAAACACCGTCGTAACAGTTATGGTATGACCATTTTCAAACGTTTGTATTAGTAAATTATGTGTCTTTGGATATTGGAAAATTATTAATGCGTAATATGTTTATCTTATTAGGTAATTTGTTTCGTATTTGTAAAATACTTTTCAAATTGAAATAGCCTTATGATATAGCATTGATTTCTATGTAATCATATTTATATGAATTTATAATATGAATTATGAGGTTTACAAATTATTATACTTATGTGTCTATCATAAAATTTCGAGGAATTATTGAATAAGCAGCCTGTACTGTTATTTCTGGTATAAAAGCTTATAATGTCCTCGTGGATTTATACAAATTACTTGATTTGTCATTGTTGTGAAACGGTGATCTTTAATAACACAAAATTAAATTTGCAGAATTATTTGTAATATATTACCTGTACCATTCGTTTTATAGAATTAATTTAAAATATAACAATATTTTTTTATAACAAATTTCAAGTGTATCCTATTTTCTAATTCATGACAATTGAATTTCAATAGAATCGGTAATTATTCGAGACATGACATTTGAGAGTGAATAACAGACGTCAAATGCTATTGTATTTATAATATTTGTAAAAGAATAAAAAAAAAAATGTCATTTGTATATTTGTGATTGTTTCAGCTTAGCGTGCCTAGTAATTTGACATCTTTTTTGATAATTTATACACGTATTATGGATTGAGCTAGTTCTGTATAGAAATTTGTAGTTTACAGTTCGAAAAGTGTTTTTTCGGTGGAGTGAGAAAGACTCCAGGGGAATCTCTATGAATATAATAAGGCTAAACACTTTGTTGTTTTAATGAACGCATTGATATCTGGAACAACTATCAGTTGGATTAAAAAAAAAATCTACTGTGGAAGGTTATAGTTTTTTTACCATCAAGGTAAGATCTAAGATGGCGCTACGTTAAACTCTAGTAAAATCACGCACAGCATCTATTTAATTGATAAAGATCAAAAGGGTTTTCCATAATAACGAATAAGAATAATACACATCAATTATTGTGACAATTCATTACAGCATTGAAACTGTCGGACATTAATTATTGCATATTATTGCAAATTCGGTAGCTGTTCGGGATAATCATATTTTATCATGAATGAAAAGCCGCTTCTGTTCGCTATTCATGATGATGTCATAATTTTATTTTACGTTTTGTCTACTTGTCATATTTTTGACTGACTCGTTGCTCTAGTGGCTTAATTATACACAGAAGACAATGTTATGTTTTTCTATTAACATACCTTCTAAAGCAGTCCCGCAGAATCCAGTCCGTTTGTCCGTTTCTCTCTCTCTCGATCTCTATATGCTTGTATCGCAATCACGTACCACTGGGCTTTTATGAGTGAGACAATAGGGATGCTCCTACATAGGTCTTATAGATTATAAGCAGACAGCTGATCTCTCTCCTGCGCAGGTAGCTAATATCTGGGATTAAACGTTAGCAACACAACAATCTTAATATGACATCAATATAATATTTGTGAAATTTACTTTAAAAAATATCTACAGAATCCTATCAGATGCCTTATAACACCAAGGAAGACAACTCAACAAAGACAAATTCCGAGTCAATGAGATCGTTCTTGTAGAGTTCAATGCAAACTTTTTGTCATCAATTTCCGAACCAAAAGTTTAAATTGTGATGTTGTCTGGTAATAAAAAAAACAAGGCGGCACAATAAAATAAGTTTAATTATAAATAATGTAATAAAAACGGCGCAGATAGTACGCAGATAGTACGCTTATTGAGATAGGTACAATAATAAAAAATGAAAATTACTCAATTAATAAATAATATCAACATTTGATCATTCATCATATAGCATTCATTCATAGCGTCATTTTGGCTATTCCTTGGACGAGCAATTTAAAGGTAACGAAAATAAATTTCATAGATAGTTTCAGTTTTACTAGAAATTAAAGAAAACTATTTTTAAACATATGTAATAGATATAGTGATAATGACATGACCGATGAAGATGAATTTAAAAACATACTGCCTCTAAATGACCCACAACTGTGCAAAGGTCTTTCCTTTTAAGGAGCATGTTTAGAGTTTATAACATCCAATTCATACAGTTTTTCTCATTTTGAGAGAGATGAGGTTGATATGACGTTCTTACCATTGTGACATCTTGATTGTTGATGGTGTAGCATAATATGTATATTGTAATTGAAATAAACTATTTCTAAAGAGAACTATACGACACATTTAAATTAAAATGTTACAGATAACAAAGAATTTAGAATTTCAAGTATTTTTTTTCGCAAGTATCATAATTTTGATAATGAACGGTTGTAAAATAATGAATTGTAAAAACACAATTTTGTAAAGGTCTGTGTGGCATCATATAATTACTCGAATTTCTGTCGCCTGTCATTGGTTAAATATTTCAGCAAGCGCAGGCAGTATTTGACACCGTGTTTAACGTAATTGTGAATAGCGTAACATATATTATATTTAACTTATTCAAAGTGATTTTAATACGTTTTATATTACCTTCACTTGTATGTGAATAAAGTCAGGAAGTGAATAATCTAGTGAGTCGATTTTAGTCTAATTCTAATTACCATGTTGATTTGAAACTTGCGAGTGTGAAAGAATTCCATAGAAGTGACAGTGACAGCGGTTGGAACACGTCTTTAAAACATTCCGGACGGACTGAATTTTTATGTTCATGTTCGATTTGTATTTATACTCAATCGTGCTCGTCTAATTTGTGCTTCTAAATAATCTCGTGCTCGTTGGAAAAGGAAAACGCCGTGGGGAAATTTACACGTGTTAGAAAAAAAATAGCCAAACACAAACACACGTAGCTTTCGATATTCTCAGTCCGGCCATTGGACATTTAGCTTTATCCTTGCAAGGAGATGATGTTTTAACAGCTGTTGTATTGTATTACTTACTAAACAAATCTAATTCGATTGTTACATTCGGACTCTTTCGGACTTAAAGCTGATTACTTAGCCGGGTGATAGATCAAAATCAAAATGTACTTTGTTCTAGTAGACTCTGGACAAGCACATTTGAATCATCATTTTACAAGATTAAGTAATAATTGAAGTTACTACTGGTGCGGAATGCTGATTTTACTGAGTAGAATCGGCAAGAAAACTAGTAATTACTCTTTTTACATTTCGTTTGGAGTTTCTGAAGATTTAGTTTTTTTTTTAAAGAGTAAAACTTGATGCAACGATACTCTGACAAAAGCGTGTGTCATTTATTTTTAACAATAGTTAATTTTTATTTTATCTTCATACAATTAATGTTTGTACAATAACTTTCCTTTTAAATTGTGTTTTCGAAGGAAATTTGAATATTCAAATTGATCCGGTTAAAATTCGCTTTGTATCCATGGCGTATCATTTTGACTACACGGTACACTATAAACAATTTAAGTAAATTGTTTTAAAGATTTGTAAAGGATTAATGGGCGATTAGATTTTTGTTTTGAATAAATGGACTCTCTAATGCAAAAAGTATGAATAATAATATAGATGATTAATGCGGTCAGTTGACAATTACTGGTATATATTTTATTAATGTATGTTTCATGCGACATATGCTGAGCCTAGATCTAAATGTTTAATAAAATAAA
Organism: Vanessa atalanta; assembly: GCF_905147765.1. Taxonomy (NCBI): domain Eukaryota; kingdom Metazoa; phylum Arthropoda; class Insecta; order Lepidoptera; family Nymphalidae; genus Vanessa; species Vanessa atalanta. Next base: position 8,647,606 of record NC_061873.1, read on the forward strand.
TGAAATCACAATACGCTGGTGTATTTTAAATAAATATAAGCCAATTTATGAAACAAGCGATTACCATTAGGATATTAAATGTTTATTTGTATGTTATCGCGATGAGATAATCTCATAAAGTTATGAAAGGATTTTAATGTAATATTTAAATATGTAATTTTTAATCGGGACAGATAATATATGTCTCCGTTGAGTTGAAAATCCTATTTTAAAAACATTCCCAAGTGTTTTCAGGGAACGTGTTTCAGAGTTAGAATAAACAGTATTCCTCAAAACTAAGCCCTTGGGGTTTTGTAAGGAGGTTAGACTTTATACGAAAGTTTTTTTTTGTATTATTATATACATCATTACAAGTACCTAATGTTAAATTTAATAGGACGAGGGTATACATACAGATATGAAGTATACGTTCACTTTTTATAAATGGAAGACATGAATATTGGTAGTCGACAAATCTCAGTAGTAGCCTTGGGGTTTTGACGTTGGCAGAGTTAAATTCCCTTGTCTTAAACACTCGTGAAGTCGTTAGTCCGTGTTCGTAGGGCTTTGTGAGTACCACTCATCAGATATTCTACCGTCAAACAGCGACACTTTGTATTGATGTGTCCGGTTTGAATTGAAACAGTTATATTATCCAGTGTAATTATAGGCACAAGGGACATAAAAAAATGTTTCCCAAGGTTGGTGGCGCATTGGCCATGTAAGGAATGTTTTATATTTCTTAAAGACTTTGGTCTATAGGTGTTGGTGAGCACTTACTGGTGGCGAATGTGCCCGTGGCAATCTAAAAGTAAATCTTACGTAATTCGGTCGCCGAAATTAATCATTAAAATCTTTAAACCTTACCTATAAAAATAAAGTTTATACAAAAAAGTTATTAATTGTATATTTAATTTTTCAATTTAATAGAAACTGACGTAATAATTTTACTCAATGCCGATGCATTCTCTTATTATTAATATTTATAAAAATAACCTAAAAATGCGTTTGACTAGGAATATTATTAAAACGTCTTATAGCACTCTTTTAATTTAAAGGCCTTTAGAAGAACTGTCTTTCAGTTTGCAATATTTATAAAAATTGCTATCACAGATTTGTTACTATGATATTTTCAAAGGTATCTATCATAATTTTTAGTTATTATTTTCGATTCGTAGATTTTCATTAACGTTATTGGTATTAGGAAAATTTCCTTAAACCAATGTACATACTTACGTCACTCATAAAATATCTTAACCGTTTTATGTAAACGTAAGTGAAAGTGGCGTAACGAAAAAATTTAATTGTATTACTCGTAAATACTAGCTAACGTCTTGGTTTTGCATTAGTACAGTATTAGGTTTTATCTCATTAGAATGAGATGATGATTATGGGATGACTGCACACCTTGGGAATGAAATGATTGAATCCAGGGTGTTTCAAATAACTAAAATATTATTATTATTGTACATGTAACATGGAAAAAAAAATATCCCGCTGAGTTTCTTTCGGTGTAGATTTTTGACTTTGACTTTGAATATGAGAATACAACGAAAGCCAAGTGTTTATTCAAATACCTTGTAATATACATGTAAAATGAGTGATATGACATATTTAATATGTCTTATTATTTTTTATTTATAAGAATTTAATAAGTACTGAACTTAAGCTATCGTTAAGTCATTATTAAACTTTATTGTAGGCAAAAGATCCGACATATCTTTCATACAATGTTTTATAGTTTTGAATATTAAGCTAGATCTTAGTTATGGTTACTTATAACCAAGATTTAAAAACATACTATACAGCTTAAGTCTATGGATGTTCTACGTCAATGTAATTAGTAGCAGATCGAAAAAAAAAATCTAACAAATTTATAGTATTACTATGTCTAATAAGTACTGTTCCATTGGTGTAGTGGCTTGCTTTTAGTTCCGGGTTTTTGGATTCAAATACTCGTTCGGGCAAATTCAAAGTTAGGTTTTTCTGTGATTAAATTATTGTTAGTAACCAGAAGACTGGAAGTTGAGTTGTTGGTATTCACCTTATAATGCATCGGAAAACAGGTAAAGAAGTTTTCACAAAAACTCTTACCGAATTTGACGTGTTATCTAAATGTAAGAATAAGGGAAATAAGGGTACACTTGTGTTTGCACAAACACACACACACACACACACACACACACACACACACACACACACACACATATATATATATATATATGCACATTATACGTTTGCGCGAATACGAAAAATTCTCCAAAATTATAAAGAGTTTGATTATTTACTTTGTGAATAGAAATTTTCCCATAGAGCGAACCTTTAGATATATGTATAACTTTTATAAAATTAACACTAAAGAATTACATGGTAATACCAATTGATAAAGTAGACGAGAATAGAATTAAGTTGTAAATCCAGTCACGTGTTTTATTATTATTTTATTTGTAAACGATGTTGTTCACTTGCGACTTACTTATGAATAAGAAATATCATACTGTACTTGACATAAAAACAATATTAAAATACTGGTTATATGACTATTATTATTTCTCCGTGGATAGAACACGTGGATTTTATGCTAAGGTTCTGAGTTCAAACCCGTGCGAGCACTTAATTTATGTTTTAAATCTTCCTCTTTTTGTTCTGAATCCGGAATGTCTCTGATTTTGCCACATATGTATACATCGATCTGCTTCTGTGCAGCATGGTAGGATAGGTTCGAAAAACTTCTTATACCAAAAGGAAAGGAATCCTTTGCCCAGCTGTGTCAGATATCAGAAGTATATCTGATATTAAATTTCATATTTGAATAATGCAATTTAACAATAATCATTTTATAAAGAAAAATATTTCATGTGTAATCAACTGATTTATTAAATATGTTATATACAAGTATGATGTCTATATGATCCTATCCTATATATACATATTAAAGTTAATAATTATTACTATCCGTATTCTATTCATAAACGTATCTTTGTGATTGAATTTTAACACGGTATAATTGATTCTAGCAAAGTATAATAAACACAGAATATTTTAGAATAAAATTTGGTTTCTTATTTGTATATAATTCAGTACTTTAAAAAAATATATTAGGTCTATATACTGAATAATTCTAATAATATTATATAGTATTATTCAAGAACTGTTTATGTCATGTATTTGATTCAATTGTCGTCACGACATATATAAAATTTGTGTTATGAAATATTTAATACGATTGTTTTCCTTAATATAGAAAATAGTTAAACATATTTAATGATTAAACATATCTCAATAAATACTTTTTTTATAAGATACACTGCCACGGAATTGTGGTTTCTAAAACATTTGAATTTAGAAAATTAAGTAGAACGTAAAACGTAATCTGTGTTGTGGTAGTTATGTTATGTTATGGTAGGTCACTTAATGAAGTGGAAGGGGCCGCGGATGCATTATATCGAAACGACCTTTGATCCGAATCGAATTCGTGCCGAAGATAGGTATCATATTGGTTTTAGTGTGTTAGAATCCTACGTAACCCGGCTCCTTTAGTAGGTACTGGGTATCTTTCGAAAGCTTACCCTGCGTGAAAATAAGTCTAGGAATCGGCTGCAATTCTGAGCAATAATAAATTTCCAAGGGCTAAATGTGTGTTTAAAATTCCTTACACATTCGATGGTAAAGGAAAATATTTTAAGGAAACGAGTATATGTCGAAATGCAAGACAGGCATATATTTGACAATCGGTAGTACAGACGAACAATACGTACAATAATGAATAATTACTATATACTTTATTCAAGAACGTTTTTGAAGAAATCTAAAGCGAATACTTTGACTCGGTATTAGGACTCTATGCAAGCTCGTCTGAGTAGGTACCACTAGCTCATCAAATATTCCAACACCCAAAAGTAATGCTTAGTATTGTTGTGTTTCGGTTTGAAGGGTGAGTAAGTCGGTCTAGCTACAGGCTCAAGGGATATAATATCTTTGCTCCCAAAGTTGGTGGCGCGTTGCCGATGTGAAGAATGGTTAATGTTTCAGCGCCAACGTCTATAGGCAGTGGTGACCATTTATCTATTCACATATATAAAAAAAAAAAAAGAATTAATGATTGAAGAATGTCGATTACACTGACAAGATCTCAATAATACCTACTGAAAAAAGTACTCATTCACCATAAGTATATAGAAACAATGAAATCTATATCCTGTATGATTATGACAATTACTAACTTGACGCTTTGTTATCATCTACGAGTAGAGTACTTGTCTCTCAAAGTTTCTCATTATCAGATTTTAATGTGTAATACATTTAAAAGTAGGAGGATTTATTATAAAACCTGAAACTTGTCCATATAGGATTTTAATAATAACGTATTTATTTCAGAAAATATTTGTATCGACTTTTTAATTTGTTTAATATTTTAAAAATATTTAAATTATATATAAAATTGTTGTATTCCATACAATCGTGTATTAATATAAATAAATTAAAAACGCAAAACTTTATATATAATAAGAAAGAGTTTACGGAGTTGATGTGTATATTTTGACTTCTATTATCATTGTCTTGATGTCACCTCGATGCGTAATATTGTTTTGGCAACTTTACAAATTCATTCTGAACTACTATATAAGCTAAGATAGGTGGATGACGATATGTTTGTATACGTATGTTTAGATACAGGTACTATTTCGAGTTCAAAAGAAATGTTTAACATGAAAACATACACATTACCGAATAATTGTAAGCAATTGGCATCTAATCAGAATAAAAAATTAAAATCAAAATATACTTTATTCAAGGAGGCTGTTCAGGCGCTTTTGAATCGCTATTCTACAAAACTATATTAAGTAAAGCTACGACCGGTTCGGAATGTAGATTAAGAAACTCAGTAGTAAAAGAGAAAAGACATTTGAGACACATTATGTTAGTTAAATACAATAATATACATAATCTATCCTGCCTGAAAGTCCACAAGTATTAAATCCACGCTTTTATCATCTATGTAATCTTGTGTTGAATAATATGCTTTATTAATTAATGTTTTTTTTTTAAATGATTAGAATTTATAAATCGTCAAAGTTATAAACATCTCCTACATCTTTAGTCTTTACGTCTCGTACATACGAGTAGATACAATAATTATCACTGATAATAATCATATTAGCATAGTACTTAATAGCTGTATTGTAAATTGTCGTAAAATTATGAACGATGCATTTTTTTTAATATAACGGGTCAATAATATTAATTATTTACGCAATAACCTTTTCTAACCTGAATGATTATAAATTATATACGAGTTCTGTTGGACAACAAAGACCTAGTTTACAATCTCTCTAGATTGTAAACTAGGTCCTTGTAATTTTACGGTGACATAATATATTACTATACACCTATGCATTATAAGTAACTTTATTATGTCAATGAAATTCCATTTTCATATCCGGAAATCGTCGTCATTAAACGTATGCTGATATTCGTTATCATCAAAAGGAAATGGCTCACGAGTTATTGGGGAATTACTATTATCCATATAACAAAAGCCTGAGTCTGTCAGGTTTTTAAGCAACGACATATTATTTATTTAATAATAAAATTTTGAATTTTAAATTAAGGACGACTTCCAATAAGAAAAAAAACTGAAATGATTAATGATAATAACGAAAATTTTAAATGAGTCGTAAACTTCCGTATTTTTCAATGAGGTCGCTAAGCTTATTTTAAATAGACGCGCAGGCGTCACGGACGCCAAGGTTACTTTGTGTTTACGTACAGTAGATATATTTAGATGCAGTGAATCGATTTTATTATAAAACTAAAATAGTTGAAGCACAATGTCATATAACTGTTCAAAGGAACATCGAAACTATGCCAACTCATTTTGTTTATACATGAATTTCAATTAAATTATTTCGAATGGTCAAAAGATTTTTAATTTTTTTTATAGACGTTTGATGGAACGAGTAAACGAGTTGCTGCATACAGAAAATGTTTATGTGGAACGATTGAGACATGTCGTAGAAGATTACATTCCAGTGCTGATGAAGGAAGACATTCCACCCACGCTTAAAGGCATGAAAGCGGACATATTTGCCAATATTGAACGAATATGCCGCTTCCACGGCGAAGAGTTCCTACCGGCATTAAGAGACTGCGAAAACGATCTCAGAAAACTTGGCCAGTGTTTTCGGAGATTCGTAAGTATTTTTAAATGCGAACATAAATTTTGTTACGGTTTCTGAAACGGCGATTGTATATTTAAAACGAGAAATTCCAGTGAGCGAATAATCAATTAAAACAATCGTTAAAAATGGTGTCACGGTCCGGTGTGGTGCGTGATTCCATGCTTTGTTTGCTATCCATTATAAAAGATCCGTTTCTTAATCCGTATTTCTATATCGAAGAGAGTTTTTAAAGTAAAGTAGTAGGTCTTTAACGGCTGGCCAGTTTTATTGTTAGCTATGCACGATTTTCCTAAGTTATATAAACTGATGTCTCATTAAAAAAAATGGTAAGAAAGTGCTGTGACTTGTTTTGGTGAACGTCGCTAAGCCGAAATCAAATAAAGTTCAATGATTTGTGAGCTGGAGGCATCCTTTTATTTATAATCGTGTCGTTCCGCTTATATGGAAACAACATTACAAGACTCAGTTATTAGGCGGTAGAATGCCTGGTTAATAACTGTTTCCTATCTAGACATATTTGCACATATTTGCTATATGTATAAAGTATTTTTACATTGTATGTTGTATTTTGTAGGAACCAAGGTTCAATATGTACGTGATGTACTCTAGAAATAATAAGAGAGCAACTAGACTGGTGTTTGAAAATAAACAGTTCTTTCAAGTAAGTAACTTTTAAATTACATTTTACATTCATATTAAGTTTATATTATAATATTCATAAGTCTTACGTGAACATTAAATTTATTTTTTGATATAATATTATAAAATATAATAAGAACATTGTCTCTAAGGTAAATGTGGTTGTATATGTTTTGTTTACGAGTATTACATTGAATTGTTTGAATATAAATTATCTCAAGAACCGAAGGTGAAAACGCAGGTCGATGACATTACCAATATCCCGTAAATATGCTTATATCACGACGAAGCGTGATCGCTATTATTTCCTCATTTCTGTATTTACGGTGTATGAAATAGCAATTTCTGTTTAAGCTGGTGGCTTACCGTTATATTTACTCGAGCCGCAAGCATGTATTAAAACCCATAAATATTATTTGACAATATTAAAAGTACTTCAATTAAAAATTTACACCAACAGAGTGAAAGTTAATATGTTGTCTCGCGCCATTTCCATTCTAACAAACTTCTCAGTCTACTTATTCGGATAAAATTCTGCTCCAATTATCCCACCCGATGGCGATCACATATCATTCGACCCGAATTTCCAGTAAAGTCAGTGAAAGGTATTCGATACTTAGCCAATGAATCAGTATGTCTATATTTATTTAATACGAGACTGAGATGTAAATGTATGAATTTCAAGTATAATTACGAATATTATTAAGCCTTTTTTATCTGTTAGTGTTACGACATATTCGTGTATGTGTGTTAACATAAATTCCAGAATATGTAGCACACAGAATCCTGATAACGCCGGCGGGAGTTATGTAACTAAATTTATGTTCATTGTCTTATTTGTTTTGCAGGAACGACAATTAGAATTAGGTGATAGGTTAGATCTTTCGAGCTATTTATTAGAACCAGTGCAAAGGATACCCAGGTATAAATTATTTTTGGATGATCTCGTTAAGACTTATACGAATTACGAAAACGAGAGGTGTGAGTCGGACTCGAGAATTTCTAAGTTGAGTGTGGACAGTGATGAAACGGGGGGAAGTAATGGAGAGTCATCCGATGCTGACGAAACGCCTTTGGAAAGTTTAAAGCTAGCGAAAACTATGATTGAGTGCGTCTTAACAGCTGTTGATGGAATAATGGCGCTAGAAAATATAACCGATTGTCCGGTGAGTTAAACTTCATTACCTATAGTTGATTTAAGACAACGACAGATATTATAATTTGTTTTGTTTTAAATTTAATATTATTTTGTGTATAATTTAAAATATAATTCTTAGAAGAATTGGATTGTCTTTTATTACGACGCCGAAATAACAAGAAATATAAATAAATTAGGCAAAGAAAACTTTAAAAATATTTACCAAAAACATAATTACCGTTTGGAATGGTGGCAAGAATGTTAGCTGTATTTTCCCGTTGAATTATAATTCCGAATGTTTCGGGTGAAAAATTTGCAAGTCAACCTTCTTTTAGTATACAACAAAATGAAATATATCTTTTAAAAAGAAAGGCTTATTATTAAAAATACTTGTGTTTATAATTTGGTTTACATAATTTTTCCAACGGAAAATATTATAATGATCAACTTCAAGTAAGTATATTATTTCCGGTATATCTGATGAGGTCAACGTTCTTTTGCAGTCTCATCTGAACCTTCTAAACCAGGGTCGCCTATTGCGTCAAAATGAGTTCTATGCTATGGACAACGCTCGCCGGCGCCGGCAGCTGATGAGGATATTCCTCTTTGATAAGTTGGTCCTCATTACTGCGGTTTATCGGAAGGTCAGTAATGTCTTGATATATTGGTCTTACATACATTGATACCCAACATACATTCAACACATTCTCGGATGTATTAAATTACATTAGGTTCGATAAATAATAAGGATCTATAAATTCAATTTTATTTTCTAAAAAAACCTTCGTAAATTAATTGGCGGAAAAGAATAAGTGCTGATCTTTTTGCCGGTTTTTCTCGATAGACTCTATATTGAGAAACGGCGATAACTTTATATTTAATATCATCTTGTGAAATGTACTTATTTGTAAAAATACTCCATTTTGATTTTGACACACAACTAAGTCTTGTGTAATTTAGTGTCGAGTGAAATTTTATAAAATCATATTTTATTAATATTACAATTATAATATGTATTGTAATATCTGTACTAATAAAATCGTGACTGGTTTTATCAATACAGTAGCCTAAAACTAAAATTTCGAACTTATTTTTGGAAATTTCACGGGACTTTGTATGATTTCTACAGTTTAATAGTATGAGGTCGAATACGAAAAGTCGGTTTCGGCAGTTAGTAATGTATGAAAAAAAATCATACAATTTTTAATTTCGTTTTATTAAAAATTTAATATTAATATTAGCAATTCGGGTGATTTTATAAAGTAATTGTATTTTAGATTTAACGAAACTCGATTATTATTATAATAATGTTTTAAACGATTCAAATAACATAATTTATAGGTCGAAAGTTTTTAAACAATTTAGCGAGTTAAGAAAATTGTCGTAGGAAACGATAATATGATTTATGTTTGAGACATGATAATGTCTTTGACGTTAGGAGTCGGAAGACACGATTGACAATGTTCAAGATAAAGGAATGTTATAGTTTGTAAATAGAAATCGTTCAACTCTTATAATTAATTAAATATTAAATATGAATGTATAATACAGATGTTTTTGAAGTTGAAGTTGTTCAATTTCGAAAAATATCTGTATTACAGATGTAATCAGTACAATAACAAAATAATATTCAATCAATTATAAGAATTGAATGATTTCTGAAGTGTTAAAATATTGAATATTTTTTTTAATAATGAGAAATTTAAATATGTGAATTAAATTGGTGTCTCAACATATCATTAAAAATCTTGTGCGTTCTTTGTTGGATAAGTGAGTCGTATGGGATTTTTGTCTCAAATAATTTCAAAACAATATATAAATCGATTTACGAATATAGTTTAATTTATAACTTTTCTAATTAAATTGAAATGTAAATGAAATAGTACATTTTATACCAACATTCCTCAAATATTGCAACTATATAGTTAGGTACATAAAACCTTCATGCAAATTAAGTTAAAATCATTTTGCAAATTATTAAAAAAAAATGTTATGTTTAATATTATTATCGGACAACAAAAATTATTGCACGATGAATCATTTCATTATGAATCGTCGCTTATCAAATTGCAATAAAAATTAGCATTCAATTGTGGTCACTTTTGTATCGCCCACAGTAGTCAGTATTACAGATAAGAGGATAAATTGACTAAAAGCTACTCAGTATTTACTTACTTAATTAATTATAATATTTACAATTCAAGATTTTATTTTATCGAATATTACATAAAACTTTAGTCTTAATATTACCTATAAAAATGGATATTGATATACATACCTGTTTAAGATTAATAGATTTCGAAACGGTTTGATTCATCACGATTAAAGTTCGTATGTATATATATATATATCTATTATTAGTTGTTGTAGGCGACTTCGCTCGCGTTTTAGGGGTTTGGCCGTTGAATGTTAGTCGTAATAGCCTTTGTTTTTCCTTGGGATTTAAGCTTACTGTGTACTAAGTTTGATCAAAACAAATAAATAGACAGATATTTTCGCATTTATAATATTAGTATATATTTCATGGATAAGGTTTTTATACTAAAACTTTTGGCATGTCTGCTAGATAGTTTTCAGCGCATCAACTTCTTTACTGTTTGAATTGCTATTAATATTGTGCGGCATTTGTAAACATGGCAATACAACATCGGACGGGTCTCGCTAATAACTTATATAAAGTAAAAATTCAAAATCATTAAATTATAAAATCTTTAAGTGTACATTTGAATTCGCTGTTGGTGAAGGTTTTATTTAAATACAATGATTAAGTCAGTTAATAGATGTAAGTATCAATATTGCGAGTAGCACCTATCAGCGCGGTGTTTGACATATCGCGACCGATGTCAACATTTAAGTTTCTATGACTTCGTAAATTTTATGAGTAATTTATAAATGTAATCATCTGCCTCTTAAAAAAATACTTCAGATCATTTTTATTTTTAATAAATACAGTTATAATACTGGTACTGTAGCAGTTCGTTAATGTCACATTTGCTTAAAGGATAGGGCTTTACCTGCCGGGTATCGGCAAATAGAGAGGTGACAGAAACTTTGTTCGCTATACTCTTTAGACAATTGATTACAATCCGAACGGCAAGTGGCCTTTTTACATCTTTAAATAATAATAATACAAACAAGATTCCGCCCACGGCTTCACAGGCGAGTGGGAGGGCTTAAATCTATCTGTTAAGTCAGGGTATAAACGATCTCGTTTCCAAATCTCATCCAAACCCGTCCAGCCATTTTTGCAACAAACATCCAAACTTACACATATATAATATTACTAGGATAAAAACTGATTCGCAATGTTACTTCTACCAAGAAGACAAGAAAATATATACGTTTTTTACACGTATTATTATATATCCTGTTTAAAAAAACAAAGATTCTACGAGGTATTTTTATATTGTCAATATTACTGGATCATAAAGTTTATATTTATGTTGTCTATGATAAGACATAAATTTAGTAATAAGAGAAGTAAAAAAGTATCTGCAGGATGTTATCGTAGAGATGATACCTTTAATAGCTAATAGATTTCCCAGATTTTAATTTAAACCTTCTGTCTCACCTTATCTTCTGGGCTATCTCGGCTCCACGTTGTATCGTACGTTTAATCAGCTTTAAAGATTATAGTTGAAAATAACATTAAAATTATTGTACTTTGTTAGCGAAAACGTTGCTTGTTTATTGAGTTGTTTACAAAAGACTACCCGCCGAAGAAAATCCGGCGCTAATAAGACAATGCTTATAAACCATTATACAAAATATGTATTTGTTTTGATGAACAATGTTATCGGGTTTTGTATATTTTTAAATTCATACTTGTTATTATATTATATATTACATGTAATTTTAATCGTAACATATTATATAATATATTAATAATTGATAACATTAAAACAAAAATGGTTAAACCTATTAATTTTTAGACATATTCGTTTTAAATTTAATTTTACACTATGAAGAGAAATTTGCGAAGATATTTATAAGTGATATATATATATATCTTTATATTATAAAAGCGCTTCCATTTAATGTAGCGTATAATAAGACACTGGGCAGATATTACAAAAATAGTTTATTACGCGGACGCGCCTCACTGGCGTCGGAAGATGATTTCGTAGACGGAGAAATTACGTACGACTGGCTTTTCTAGGTTCTGTATGTTATCTCCGTGTACTATGTAGGCTTAATATATGTATGTACTTATATTATATAAACATTCGTTTTAGTCAATACAATAATAAACGCTCTTTTAAAACATTTATCATAATCATTGCTACCATTGCCTTTTATTATATATGATGTCATATTTTATCTTTTTATACATATATTAGGGCTAATTTTTAAATTTTAAATATACCTATTTAAATGTACATTATTACGCTTATTATATATATAGTTTGTTTTGTCATAAACCAAAGTGTGCAATAATGCAGAGTTTGCACGCATTTAGTTTAGTAGATTCTGTGATAATAACTTGTGACAGACGAACAAGCAAAAACGACTCATCCTATAATGAATCAGTTTTTCAATGGATTTACGAAACCCTGAAAATAATAACGTTAAAAAAAATCAAAGTATTCATTAAATCAGATAAAGCAGTTACTTTTAATAATAAAAAAAAACTGTATATAGGGTTTCAGCTCCCGCTCATTTTATTCAAACAATCAATAGATGGATATTTTATATAGCTGTTACCGATTGTCGAAAAGTAAATTAACTATAGGAGCAAGTAATATAACATTTTAGATATACTCTTGATATATCTTGATATATATCTTACAGTTCTGTAACTAGCCACTTAACAGGAAGTCAATTTGTTTACTAAAATAATAAAAAAATATAAACATTTGCGTATGAATTAAATTAAATAATTGAGAACTTTTATTGATATAATACTATTAAAAATGTAGAACTATGTTATCGTTGTTGTGTGAGTTTCATATCAGTCAGGTTTGTAGTATAATAACAATGCAATAATTTGTTAGCACGATAACTAATCATTTTTAAATTAGTCTGTGAAATAATGTAAGATTAAAACATTTTTACTATAAGAATTTTCATTTAATTCATAATCATCTGTTTATAATCATATTATTAATATAAATAAATGAAAACAAACAAAACACACGCGCACACACACAGAAACATAATAAGTCACAACTCACAACCATAAACGAAGCATGCGTACTTTCCATGCTACTGTGCAAACAAACAAGGTTACTCAACTAAAAAGGCTAAGAACAAAAATTAAAAACTAATGTTATCGTAATATTATATAATATGTTATAAATTATAAATTCATGTAAATTTTACAAGTATTTGGTAGAAGTACGTGATATTATGTTTGTAAGTTGTAAAACAGCGATGTTTGTCCTTGCTAATACCGCGGAACGGCTAATTGACCACGCGCGGTTGATTTCAGACGTTCGACGACACCGGAAACACGTAACTCATTCGCTCTGCTATATTTAACATATCCACTCGATATGATTCTATAAATATTTATATTCTCAATATGAGAATAGAAAATAAATGCTTAGATATTGTTCGATCCATGAATATCGATTATAATTGTTACCTAAGTGTATGTCATAATTATAGTGTGTGTATTGTATATGATTTCCTGGTATTTACTTAATTTTCCTTACCTATAAAGTAGGGATGTCAAAAACGGGAAAACACTTTATCAGACTCTCAAATTAATATAAATATAAAAAAAAAATAAAAAAAAAATATTTATAAAAAATACACGATAAATAAATCATTTAAAATTACTCTTTTCATTTCGATATTTATCGCTCATATATTTTTTAACAGAAGATATAAAAAATTATAAGAACTAAATTATTTTCGAAGCGAAAACAATCATTATTTGTAAAAAAAATGTTATAAGAATTGATAATACCTATATAAGCCGCTCAAAACTATTAAGGAATGTAAGAATATTAACACATTTAAGAGAAAATATATTTCTTACTTGAAAGCATTAAAAATAACGTACCGTTTTATAATCTATGCTTATATATAAAGCTGAAGTGTTTGTTTATCTGTTTGTTCGCTGTAATCTCTGGGTATTTAAGTTCAATTATAAAAACCTTTAGAATTAGACAGTTATTAAGATAATATTACATAAAAAATATATATTACGGTCTGTTCTGTTATGTAATTTATTATATATCTAATTCCAGCAATTGACAGTGGAGTTCTTTATATATAAAGATCATATCCCTGTTGACGATCTCGGCATAACCGCAAAGGAGCACGACCAATACAAATTCAGCATCTGGTACAAAAAAAGAAATCTGAAGTCATATAAATTGGAGACTAGGGATTCTTCGATCAGGAACGTGTGGGTTGAAGAAATAACATCTTTGCTCTGGGAGCAGGCGATGCAAAAGAAAGGTAACTAACAAAATTATATAATAAAAATGTATTAAAATATTTGTAAAAAATAAAAATAAAACAGACAACAAATATTTGGCTGAATGTACGCTTCAAATAAAAACTTAACAATATCCTATTGGATATTGTTAATGTATATAATGATATTATCATTGAAATTGCAATGGGACCACTGAGCTATACTGAACGCAATGCAAAAATAATCGTAAAGACCATAAACAAAGGACTATACCTTAACACAATTCAGATAATATATATCTTTGAAGTTGCTTCAAAATTATTGGAAATAATATAGGTATTTATAAATAATTCTTAACGTTTTTAAAAATTCATAGCTGATAAATCAGCTATGAATTTTTAAAGATGGATGATTAAATTGTAAAGAAAGTTACAGCTTTCTAGGTACCCTCACGATGGTTTCTTTCATAGTCAAACACATAATGAATTATTATAAACACAAATTAGAATTATTATAAACAAATTTTAAGGTAAGTGGAATTATGTGGTGCACGCCTGGGTTCGATCCCGCAAGCATTAAGATCCAAGTGTCAACACTGCTATCTCGGCTCTTATTTTTACTATCATCTTCTTCATCTGTAATCGTCTTTGTATATCCTTTATTTCTTTACCAATCTGTACTTCAATGCTATGTGGGGCAAAAAGTATATTTCGTTTATTTAAATGAAGTAAGTCGCATTCCAATCAAATTAAAGTGTGTAGTATAAATGTACATATAGTATACGTTAATACATTTTTATATTTCAACAATAATATATTTGCAAACACAATTATAATTTTTATTTGTTGAAAAACTGTATTTCTATAAAGTAAATAATCCAATCCAGCGCAGTGACACCCTTTTCTCATAATTTGTAGCCTAGTTCACCACGCTGCTTTAATTCGAGTTGGTGGATGCCTGATTTTTACTGGATTTAAAATTCTCTAATGCATCTGAACCTGTTTTTTTCGGTTAAGATTCAACTGTATATGCACTGGACCATCTCGAAACGCTTCTAATAATAGTATACTTATATAAAATAACGTTAATTAATTTATAAAGTTGTGTTTAACCACGTCGATCGTATTTATTTGAATAGATCGTACAATACATCGCTTATGTTATTTTAGTGCAGAGATGAATAGAGCGTTGTGCGGCAAATGTCATCTGTCAGTTGGAATTATGTCACTTCTGAAATCACAGTTCACGTTTGTCTGGATCGCATTTCCAGTTTGAATTCGCAAACCGCAACGCATGATTCATTTGTTCAGTAATTATAACCAATTAAAGTTCATTTCACGGACCACCGAAGTTGCCGCAGGTTCGATATGCTCGTAAGCAAACAACGAAACGTTACATGTGTCGAATATTATATAAGCATAGTTCGAATTACGAATTAATCGGGCGCATAGTAAACATAACGATGTTTCCTTACACGCTTTTGTAAGTATATAAATGAACGAATGTTGTTTTAAGTTGGTTTGCTCATAAAGCAACTTATTAAGTCCATCTGGCACTCAGTCTCGATAGCAGTAGCTCTCGCATAGTTAATACGAGAAACTTTTTAATTGACCGTCATCTGCTCCCGACGTTTATACGTGACGGAAGAAATGCAAGGCTCTTTATCATGACTGACGCACGCGGGGTCAATGACTGCTTTTTTATTGGGTCTCGTTGACTTGCATGTGCATTGCGTCTGCTGTGGGAACGTCAGGAAGTTAGTTTTTTTACTCCCATCAATCACTCTCGTTTTCGTTTTTTATTCAACGCAGTTGCGAATTAAATAAAGCTATCTGTTGTCGTTGCATACAAATATTGAAATGTATGATTTTATAATGACTACATTTGTTTTTTTAGTTACTTATATATATATTATTTTGTAGTTAAAGATCATGCTGATTTAAAAAAAAGAAAGCATTTATAGTTACGTGTTAGTAAGTTCTTGTCACACAATAGCACTTTTCAAACAGATTCTATCGATAAGCGTAAACTGGTACGAGCATTTTGCATTTCTTTGTTACTGCATACGATTCTAAGCGACAATTGCCATTTCCTAGTATACAATAGCCTTTTGTCTAAAGTAAAATATGTAGGTAGTGATATACTGTTTGCATGATTCACGTATTGTGGTTGATATTACCGATTCATTACAAAAGCCGTCAGTATGTTGTTATTATCTTAAATATAAATTAAACATCGTAATTATGTATCGGCTGTTATCACATGAAATCACGGTAATTAATATGTAAATAGCAGTTTGTTTCATAATAATAGCTTTTGTTTTTGATGAGATTAATATATATATATATATATTTATTTATTTGTATAATGTACGCAAATAAGCGAATGGTCCATCTTCGTCCATAGATGTAGGCACGTTAATAATAATGAGATCGTAATTTCGCCGCTCACCGGTTCTGAGACCTTATATCCCTCGTGCTCTTGATTACACTGGCTAACCCACGGGTGAAAACAGAACAATACTCTGCATTGTTCTGTTTCGCGGTAGAAATTTCTGGTGACTCGATAGGTCTACACAATGCCCGAATCGTCATTATTTTTATATTTAGTACAGACACACATAGTATAAAACAAAGTTGCTTCCCGTCGTCTGTGCGCTTTGGTCTTTTAAACTACGCAACGGATTTTAATGCGGTTTTCAGCAATAAACAGAGTAATTCAAGAGGAAGTTTTATATGAATAATACATGCATTTCTACCTGGAAACAACATTAATTTTTCTTTCTTCAATATAGAAGTTGGTGTATACCTAAATACCCCTTACAAAAAGGGTTATCTTTGTGAAACCGGGAAGGATAGCTATATATATTTAAATGGCTTTATTTGCAAAAAATGTTTATATAATTAGTAATATTAAAAAAAAAATATCACTCATGTTCTTTTTTCTAAAATCACATCAATGATAACGGAAAGACAGAAATAATTGTTTAACCAAACTCTCTCATTGAATAAACATCGAGATATACTAAAGATAAGTTTTTGGTTTCAATATAAATAAGTATTCTAAATAATTCCAACTCTAGTACAGTGAAAGCATTGCAGGATAAAGTTTCATTCGTTTCAGTTTGGTCTGGTGACTGAATTATCCAATACAAGTATATTTTAACTTAGTCCCGGTTTAGTGGTCGGCCTTTGGCTAGCTCTATTGTAATTCCGCTTAATAACAATCGAATTTCCATCCGTCTTTACCGCCATAACTGAGTCGATTGTCTGAAATTTTGCAGGTTTAGTTTTGTAAGCTGTATTATTATATAAATTTGTAAGCGGTTAGTTTGTACTTCGCCGATAATATTCATAGTGATTTATTTGGTTTTATTCATATTGAATTGAATCGTTGAATTAATTAGATGAATGAATCTTTTATTTATCGCAGCTGGCTCTCGATCTCGACCTATTTCTTCAATATAAGGATAGTTCCCTGCTCTTCTAAGGTCGGCCATCAACTGATGCCTTGACACGTATATAGACCGAATGAATTGCTCGACCTTTAGGTCCCTTCGGTTCACTAGGCTACATTTGTAATAACACTTAAACAGAACTTACTTCGTCTTACTCTTTGCAAAATGTTCCCGACCGAGGACCATTTTCTCTGAGGTATTTATTTACAAGTTGACCTTTGAACTTTTTTAAAGCCGAATTATCCCAATGGTTAGAATATATCTTAAAAGAAGATTGCTAGTTCGAACTCGGGCAATCGCCAGTGAACTTTAATATTTAGTGGTGAGGCTTTGTGAACACAAGAGTTATCTGGATCCTTAGTTCTTAAGGTTAGTGGCGTATTGTAGATATAATGAATGAATTATAGTATAATTCTTACAGCGACAATGTTTGAATAGGAAATAGCCCGCCCGCCGAAAGATTCTAAATATTTTTTGGAACAACCTGGGCTTCTAATTCGTTGTATAGGACAGTTAATTATTCATCTTGTGGTGGTCATTCATATGTTTTCTTTACAGTGCGTCAATATTATAATAATATATTTCTATTTTTAATTGTTTTACGCGGAGTTTATACAATTATATTTCATATGAATCTTATAATTAACATTAGCATTAGCAGCCTGTAAATTTTCCCACTGCTGGGCTAAAGGCCTCCTCTCCCTTTGAGGAGAAGGTTTGGAGCATATTCCACCACGCTGCTCCAATGCGGGTTGGCGGAATACACATGTGGCAGAATTTCGTTGAAATTAGACACATGCAGGTTTCCTTACGATGTTTACCTTCACCGCCGAGCACGAGATGAATTATAAACACAAATTGAGCACATGAAAATTCAGTGGTGCCTGCCTGGGTTTAAACCCGAAATCATCGGTTAAGATGTTCTAACCACTGAGCCATCTCTTAAAAAAATCTTACAAAGATTTCTTTAAATCGGAAACATTGTTTTTATCAATCTTTATCCCAGATATTTCTTTTCCTATTTATGTTCAATGACATTATTATAAAAATAAAATGAATATCTTTATAGATTGCAGTCTTCAGTATCATATCGGCTTATCTTTTGCTTTTATCAGTTATATCCTACTCAGGTGCGGCCCCTCGATAACTTCAAATTCTGTAATTGTATGATGTCCAACGACGTTAACAATTAAAACAATGGATTATTAAAGTTATCTAAGCCCTGACATGAATTGATTATCGTCTATTAACACAAAAACACGAATGCCAAGAAATAAAGTTACTGTAGAATTTTAATATTTTTCGATTCGATTATATACGATTTTGATATAAATTTATTATCAAATATTCATATATATTTAAGTTAATGGCGATATTCTTTTATTATTATTATTATTATTTTTAATACTTTATATTACTTTCTCATCGCCTTCTTCAAGGGACATCCAAATGTATAAAGGCTTTTGTAGATTATATTTATTTTCTGTAAGATGTTCTATTTTATGTAATAATACCTTTAATTTTTTATATATAAAACTGAATTCTTGGTTTTAGTCATTACTTGTTGTCTGTAGTTTTTTGATTCTATAAAAAAGTTTGATACATATGTTGAAAAACTCAAAATGTATGTATCATAATAATTTAGGTTTTAAATGATAACTTAATTAAATTATTAAATGCAAATAAATCGATTTTACATAGACTAGATTTAATTCAACGCAGAGCTGCATAAACTGTTCATGTAACAGTCGACGACGGTTCTTGGAATAACTTATATAACAAAATATAATACAATTATACCCAATGAAGCATTTTATGGTTTTTTTTTTCTTTTTTTCAGAATTACTTTTGCAACAACGTAAAAAAAGAACATCAATGGCGTCCATGGACAGCCAGGATTCAACAGAAACGGACAGAAATGACGACAAATGTATGTATATACATATAATTATGTATGTAATTATAATCATATCTTTGACATCTAATCACGCTTGCACATATCTAATCGCCAAGCTAACATTTTGAATGATCTCATTAAGTAAAATAATGTTCAAATCTTTCCTCCAGGTATATTAGATGGTTTCGTTTACGTGAAGTTGCATCCATGAGTTGCTTTTTAGGTCAGTACTTTTAGGCACGCTTCCAGATTTGGTATATTTTGGGTGTATCAGTGTAATCACTGCTCGGTGGGTGTTTATGGTTTCTTATTTGTTCTGTAATATTCTTTCCCTACAGTTGTCTATATTTTTTATGATGTCTTCGGTATGAGGGTAAGAAATATGAGAAATTATCTCACATATCCTGGAAATTATATTCATCTATAGAATTAATTGTTTTGAAATAATATATATTTATTAACAATTAAATAACACTTATATATAATTCCGTATAGTATCGCTTTCATTAAATAATGAATAAATTGTACATAGAATAACAACACTACAAAACCCAGAGATGAATGGTAATGATTAAACAGCTTATCATGGTTACGTAGAGTAAAAAAATATTTAAATATTGATGTATTTAGTTAAATTGAACATATTTAATAATAATTCGAAATAATACCAATTGCTATTTAAACAAAGGTTAAAGAGTAACTTTAAGTAAAATATACTCTTTAAAAATAATTCAATGAGTTTGAATAGCATAAGTGAAGATATTGTCAATAAAATAAATGTTATCTTTTGATTGTGTTCTGTGTTTCTTTTACAGTCACTACACTATTCCGGTGAAATTTTATTTTTGATTGGCAACACTGTACAATTAATTTTGAGTAATGTCGTTAGTTAGGTTAGCTTCATTTCTCTAAGCGTTACCACCTGAGTTATGTAGTGGATATAAGTGCATGTGACCAATTTTGAAATAAAACTACTTAACCTAATGAATCAAAGTCAAACAGAGTCGATAAAATCTTGAACGTGTTGTCAGTCTTAAGTTATTTGTTTGGGAAAGGCTGTATCATTTCTATAATATTGTTATTGTTTTCCATTATCGTATTTTAATCTTGGTACAATTCTTAATGTATATATGTAAGCAGTTTTTTTTTTCAAACATTTTCTCCTATTACTGTTTGTATTGAACATTTGTTTGACTAAACGAATATTATTTACAAGAAAAGTGTTATGTCCTTTCCAGATAATTCTCTTCGTGGCGTACCTGGCGAGGTTCGTCGTTCGGGAGAAAAGATATTTAGGCGGACGACGTGGTATTGTGAATGAGGTCATAAAACCACTATTTTCGGGACTAAGCAATACTTAAACGAAATCAAAGACAATATTATTTATTGAGAAAATGTTACAAAGTAAATTAGATACTTAATGCTTTATTGAAGCTATTATTAAAAGTTGTGTGAAAGTCGATGTGTAAATATATGAATTTAATCGATTTTAATCTGATATAATCGAGTCCTTAACTAATTATAAAGCCGTTTTACTTTTATTAAACCTTGCGGCTTAGTTACTACCAAATATATTAAGATAAAGATGTTTTTCTCACTTGTAGACGCTAAAGTAAGGATGTTAGATGTTATAATTTTCCTAAGAATACTTGTTTATTAGTTGCGTCGTAAGAGGAGCTGGCAGTTAATGTGATACGGGAGTAGAATGGCCTTTTAACATCGACGTAAACATAATTCCAAAGAATATAAATCAGAATTAAAAAAATATTAGAATACTTAATTATCTTAACAAGTTTTAATTAGAACTTCGATTAAAACATATCTAGAATATCGCAATGGTAACGATATTTTGAGGATTGTGATAAAGTATGAAATAGGTATTCCATTATATGTTACTAAAGTAATTTCAGTCATTATTTTACGGATTATATTGTTATTATGTTATTGTTGAAGTTTTGTAAATAATTATAAATAATTGTAAACTTACTTATTATACACTATCTATCATAAAAAAAACCATTCTATTCGTAATAATCTAAATGTACCTTAACATTTTATAAAATAAATTGTCTGTAAAATATTACATATATTTTCTTTTATTAATACAAAATTTTATATTTAAGATTGTTTCTCAATAACTCTTTATAGTATTTGAAAAAAAATCTGTAAAAATCTGTTAAACTCGGTCGTGTAAAAAAATTTCTCCCGAATCCAATAAGAGGAGTTGTTCTTCGATAGCAAGCGATGACGCCCGAGTGCTTTTGCCATTTGTATTTTAGGCTCAGCTGCTGAAATCTCACGTTTCACCTGTCGAAAGCATTTGAATATAGTTCAAATCTTTTATAGAACATTTTCCTAACCTTATCTAGTTTTTTATTCGCACTTGCACACATCCTCTTCGTGCGAGCTTTGATTGTCGAAAAATTGATACATTGCGTATAATACTTTAATAAAATATACATCAAAGTTTAAGTTGATGCCTGTTTAGAGCTCATTTGTTGCAAAAGAAATAAAACGAAGTAACGAAACACGTTTGTTAAAATCCGCAATGCGAAAAATTATAGCTGAGGGAGCGAAGTGGAGCGGAATATTCTACCTGAAGGCTGAATTTTATTGCCTCGCGTTGTTTTCGAACAATTGCATTAATAGTGTATCAAAGGAGCTCGTCGGTCTCTTTACGGTTATGGAGTGGAACGCGGGGATACAATTAAAATTTTAATAATATAAACCCGAAATGGAACATTGGAATTTGAGAAACGAAAATGTATGAACACGATTTTATAGCGTAAAAATTATTAATTTGAACTTTCATTCGATGTGGACCCGTAAAGTTGTTTTGACAAAAAGGTTTGTTTGTTTGTACTTTTTTTATATTATATATACATATAGAAATTATTCAAAAACTATGTATGTGAATTTTATTTTTTGCCTTAATACGAAAATATTATAGAGTATATATAATATTAAAAAATAATAATTTACGGGGAAGCCATAAATAAAAATTAAAAATACTTACTGTATAAAAACATGACCGCATGGAATGGTGGCAAGAATGTTAGCAGTATTACCCCGTTGAATCGCAATTCCGATCCTGAACGCAAAAAATGAACCAGTCCTCTTGTCACCAGTGGAGGCAATAAGACGAGGTGCTATATTTTTAATAAAGGTTTTTGCACTATTGCTACTAAGTGCAACTGTTATATAGAGACAAATCCTTTGATTTTTCTTTATGCTAAGGCTGTAATCTATAATGAGCGACGATTGTTTTGTTAATATAATTATTATAATCGAATAATGAGCAAGTGTACTAGAACTTCACTTCACTATTAAATTAAAAAAGAACTGCGTAAACTATAGCCCTAGGACATCATTAAAATTGTCTGAAAGGTATGGCTAATTAGTCTATTTATTATTTATATATTATCCTAAGAAAATTTTCTGTATTGTTATGTGTACACACACATACACTGGGTATACAATGATTGTGTATGTGTGTGTACAATCATGAAAGTAAAATTGTAATTATTAAGAATTGAAAATTGTTATTGTTCGCACAATACTGAGAAGCGATGGCCACTCCATATAGTAATGCCCACCGTTTCGCCTGAGCAAATAAAATTGTGTTATTAGATTTTCGTCATTCTTATATAAGAGTAAATCTTCATGATAAATTAATTTATGTTTTCTATTCAGCAGTTTGTTGAGAACGCAAAATGACGTCTCGGCGGATAGGAAGCTTTACGGCGCCATTTCTCTGAGCCCGACTTGTTTCGACAGGAGTTCTTTGGCGGCGTCTTTAACACTCCCTCGAGAGTTCATTTATATATTCGCAACACGGAGGCGGCAATAAAACTGCGTTATCCCGGTCATTATTTAGTCATCGCCGGTCGCTCCGCCTCAGCAGTGGAAATAAAATGCAACTCATTGACTCTTATACTTACTCTGCAGTTTCATGCAACTTTGTACTTGTTATTTAACGACGGAAAATAAAATTGTATGTGTGAATTTAAATGACTACCGAACAGATTAAATGCTCTCGTATCGCAGGGTTATCGCGATTATCTTGAGATATATTTATAAATATCCAAAAACATGCAAGCAAGATATAGAATCGAAATAGGACTCTTCATTGAGAGCATTGATGTTTTTTAAGAATTATTATAATTTATGTGTACCTGTGATATCTTATTTAATTATATATTTTTTAAATAGATAGAAGCTAAGTTTTTTAATAATCTTGTTTGTGCGAAAAGTGGTTAGTCTTCGAGTTTTTAAATGTCGTGAAACGTTAGTAAGTGTCTCGGTCAGACCCGGTTACGAGCTAGCCATTTTATGAGGCGGCCCCGGGCGCCGCTGCTAAATCTCCTTATTTATCCGGGAAAACATAAACCGTAGTCTCAGCAAAAATTAATTGGCTTCTACGCTCTTTCTTGTCGCACATTACGTTTCGTGGTTTATTGTTTTGGACTTACCTATCCATTTGGTGTTGTGATAAAGGTGTATAAAAGGTGACATAACACGAGTTAATTAGTCCTTTTACGACATTTGCTAGCTTTTATTTACTGGTGGATGATAAATGGGGCAAGAGCTTAGGTCAGTTAATATGGATTGGTCATTAGTGGTTGGTTAAATTTATACACATAGAGAATGTGTTCTTAGACTTACTACAGGTTCAAAGTTTTGAATATTAAATTAAATAAGAGATATAGAAATAAGTACATCGTATTTTTTTTTAAGAGAGCGCCTATAAAATGTTTATGATCGCACAAATTCACTGAAACTTCGGAGTTGGAGGTTTCACATATTATTTAAACTACACTCAGCGGTGTGTTTTGTAACAGTCTGTTTCCTTCTTATTTTTATGAGCGGGCCAAATTTGGCGTGATGTTCAAACGACGGATCATAACCGTCGGACACAGCAAATGTTTGCAATCCCATCCGTAAACCTGGCATTGTTTCGTTCTTGAAATGTATTCTTCCATTGTAAACTCTATTTAAAATAAATAAAGTTTGTTTTCGAAAAATACCGCCTAATGCACTCAAAGAGACACCTTACTCACGCGTAGCGATTTTATTCTCGGCGCCGTAAAAAGAGTTCTCTTTCATCCGGAACTTAAAGAAAGTACACTTCATTATGGTTCATTTGGCTTTTGAAATGCGATAAATAGTGAATTTTCTAACTAAAGACGTTTTAAAATAGCTGTACTATACGAAATCGTGGATTAACAGCATTAAACCTTTAAAGAACCTCCGTCGTCTGATTGGCGAATACTAAAACAAAGAGAGTGTTCAAAATAAACGAAGGCATTGTTTACTTGAACGAAGCTTACACTTGTGCTTACACAACACGTTTCGTATAGGAAACACTAGAACAATGAGTCTGCAGCTAAGATCACACATGCGGCCTTCTTGCTAAAATTGCCAAGATGAAATAGGTGTTATTGAAGATTTCTAGTACGAAATATACAGACTTATTTTAGGGCATTGCGTTATATAAGATTTTCTCCACAGATGTTTGTGTTGTGTAGACGATACAAGGAGAACGCACACATGCACATACTGAATGTTAAACTTTGACGAAAGTTTATGAAATTCATACATCCGTTAATGCGGTTGCTCTGTAAATGAAAACGAGTTCAGTTAGTCAGATACCGTTGTTTAGACACCATATCACAGGCTACAGTGATCCATTGCGATGGCCGCGTAATCCCAGCTAGAGGCTTTGTCTCACGTCCAGCTTACTTTTATTACCGTGCCTGCATGGCGAAATAAAACAAAATTGGCGGGAATTTATGGGCCACAGCCTCAGTATGGCTAGTGGGGTGGAAAGTTTTCAATTTGAAACGAATAACTTGTTTGTCCCGTGTAATAAGGAGGGTTTTGTAGCGGGCAATAAGGGGCCGCAATGGCTGTCGCGGGGTTTACTTAAAACTACTTTCTCGGTTTTATTACCTAAGTGCTGTGGGTGGGAAGTGGGAAGAGCTCGTCACGTAAGTTACGCGTTTGTTTAGGTGTCACTACTACGTTATTTGCAGGTACTAAAAGATTACATAGTACCGAGGAGCGCTGACAGTTATGTGAACCTTCTTTACGAGAAGCAGGGATTTTACATGATGCCAAAAACTCTGTTAAGAAACGAGGGAAATCTCGTCTAACGATTCAAAAGGTACCCTACGATAATAATTAAGATATTTTTAAATTATTTTATTATGATTTCAGAGTGGAGACAGATTTTTACTTCCTTCTTTCATTAATTATTTTATATATAAATTTGGAAATTGTTAAGTTAAACTGGTATATTTGTAGTCGTCATGTTTAAAGGAACATAACGCTTCTTCAGGTAGCAAATTGAATGTTAAAACGCGAAAACGCGTTACCTGCCCCTAACTGAATAAGTTATGAGGTTGGAGCTATTGGTGATGAAACTTGAATGACCCCGGGCGTGTAGACCGTCTGGATGGAATTTCCGTGTTTACGTTGCTTTACCCTGACGGCTTAGTCTTACAGTCCACTGGTTAATTGTACTTCGTTTGATTTAGTGATATCTCTCTTTATATATATTTGGTTTTATCTCTTTTTTATATATGTGTTTTAAAAAGAGTTTTTCCTAAAAGAATAAACAATTCTCACAGTTCAATTTATCTATTATTATTATTAACTAGATCTAGTATAAATAATACTATATACTAAAGGGATCGCCCAGGCTCTGCTGCGAATATACTTTTTTATTTTATTCTTAAAAATTTTTTTTTTTTTTTAAATCGGAAAAATTTAATGTTTATTTGAGACTAGTAAATATGGTAGGCTTATGTACACCACGCTTGTACCACCAGGTAGTAGATACTATCTAGTCATCAGTTTTTATAATAATAGTTTACTTACTGGTTATTCGTTTCGATTAATTGTCAATAATCAATATGAAATATCGATAAATGGTTTTTTTTTTTTAAAATTAAAAATGCTTGTATTCTTTTATCGTTTTTAATACTAAATTTAGGTAAGTAAATAAATTGTAATAGCTAGCATAGCATTTAACCCTTTTAATAAAAATAATTTAACAGGTTTATACCAAATAATGTATAAGAACAAAGTACTATTAGCCTGCATGTTAATGTTCTACTACTGGGTAAAGGGTCCCCTTTTGAGGAAAAGGCTTGGAGCTAACTTGATCACTCCACTCCAACGCATGTTGGATACACGTCGTAGATTACCACCCGCTACTTAAAGATTTCCTCACGATGTGTTCCTTCACAGTCAAGATGAATTATTAACACAAATTAAGTACAACAGTTACGTAGTTGGTCCGTCACAGTATGGCATCGAATTTTAGTTTATTTAATTTGATTTTATTCATTTAGTTTACTATGTCTTATTAACTATACGTAAATAGTTATATATCTTACATATAACAGGAAGACGTACGGCGTTTTAAACGGGTTTTATAAATGTGGTAAGGTGGTACATTTAAGATGTAATAATCTTACATAATCTTTAGAGGTCGTGCTAATAGGAAGCATTAGCATTTTTTTTTTTAAAAATGCTAATACTTCCTATTAGCCTAATGAGCCGAGATGGCCCATTGGTTAGAACGCGTGCATCTTAACCGATGATTTCGGGTTCAAACCCGGGCAGGCACCACTGAAATTTCATGTGCTTAATTTGTGTTTATAATTCATCTTGTGCTCGGCGGTGAAGGAAAACATCGTGAGGAAACCTGCATTTGTCTAATTTCAACGAAATTCTGCCACATGTGTATTCTGCCAACCCGCATTGGAGCAGCGTGGTGGAATATGCTCCAAACCTTCTCCTCAAGGGAGAGGAGGCCTTTATCCCAGCAGTGGGACATTTACGGGCTGCTAATGCGTGCTAATAGGAAGCAATTTTAGTAAAATATATATTTTTTTACACCAACATTTTATTTAAAATGAACATTTCAAAAATAAGATAATACGTCTTTAAATGTGTAAACAACATGGATCTTTAAGAAAAATTTAAAACAAGCCATACTATTTGACACTAGGACAAATTCATATCGTTAAGTGTCAAAATTTTGTACCAAGTAACCTCGTGGACGAGATATAAACGTCGCGTAACAACTTTGTATTGTTGTGTGTGTTGTAAGGGATGATTGATCTTGTGTAATTAAAATCCTGATTTCTCTAGGATGTATTCTTGATTCGCTCATAAGAGCATCCTTCGCTCTTAGTTTCCAAATTGGCGATTAGAGGAATTACTTACATTACTTTCGTCAATATCTAACTGCATTTACCATGGAGTTAATTTATTTATTACCTTATCGTTAATTTGTATGAAAGTGAATCGAAATATTTAAATTACGAAATGTGAATATTTCTACGGCTTTGCGTTAGAGTTTCAGTGGAAGGCTATCCTTTAGTACTCCTTTAAGAGCCACTTCTCAGTAGGCTTTAAAAGACACGAGCTCAAACTAACTACCTGTTGAGAATTTAAAGTTACATAGAAGTGTTGGTGGCAATTAACTCTCATTGTTCTAAGTATGAAAGTGTTAAACAACAAGAGTATTAAAATATATTTTGTCTATGAATTTAATGAATTATTACGAGTCGTTACATAATAAATTTACGGCCCATACTATGTCAAAAATCTGACATTTAAATGGAGCTTAGATATGTACGAATCAATAGATCGATCTTCATTATCAGTTGTAATAATTAAATTGAACGGCCATAGCATTACACTTCAGGAAGTACATATATCTATCCATGCTTTTCAACACTACCATACCGATTACAATAATAGGTATGGCAATTATTAATAAAAAATATATTTAAAAGCATTTAATAAATTCTCGACATTAAAAATTAAGTTCTTTATTCAAAAACTAATTTATATTCTACGACCTAAGGTTTCCCGTTGAAAAAAAAAATCATCTTTTGTCAATTCGAAAATTGATTTTATACTCACTTTACTTCATATCTAGGTTTCTTTTTTGTCTTAAATTTTTGATTAAATTTATTGATTTCAGTTGATAGAAGCTTCAGCTAAGATATTTATTCATACAATAATAAATTTATAAAAGAATATTACTTTTTTGTGGTGTTGTTCTAAAGAGTTTAATTTTGTGACTATATATCTTTAATATGTACATATTTATATTTTATATCTTAGGTTGGCTGAATGGCAAATGGGTCACCTTATGGTAAGTGATCACCACTACCAATAGACGCTGCTACTTTAAGAATTATTAATCACTTTTATCACCAATGCACCACCAACCTTGGACCTTGAACCATTAAAGACTTGCTATAATTTGATTTAGATTCTGATTCTTGTATTTTACTTCTTTTATGAAAATGGTTAAGACTATCCATGAGTTTATCGATGCTGGCCAGTATTATGCTAGATTTATTAGCTATCTCTTGTATATTTTCGAAAGATTTCCCACCAGAATCTTTTTCATAATGAAGACGGATATTTTCACTATCATCATTTTTAGACAGTATGACATGGTTAAAACACCATGTTAATAATTTTTATAGTTGTTGTTGCCTCTGCGTGAAGGTTTCTGACGTGATATTACTAACGAATAAAAGGCGGGCCGTACTGGATAATTGTATACAAAAATATAATTAAAATATAAGATAAAAAGTCGTTAATTATGAGGCAATTGACTGGCATTAGCTAATTAATTATAGAAGTTATCTAGTCGATGTCATAGAATAAATACATGAATATTTAAACATTAAGTACTGTTGATTCAAAATAACTGTGACTCACGAAATATGCTTGTTGGGATGTATAACTAATGAATAGATTGATCATGAACGGCTGATCTTTTTGTTTCCTCTATATCAAGATGGATAGGTTGGCTAACAGTTTCATTACGTTAGCATATACGGAAACAAAGCCATCTGAATTTATGGTAAACGTAATTTTTTTTGCAGAGATACCTTTGAATATATATTTAAAGAGTTTAAGTAAAATCTACAATTACCTGTCGCTTTTCCAATTAATAATTTAAATCTAATGTTAATAAAACATTGATTAATAAATCGTTTTATATTTATATAAGATTCGTTGATTTCTAATCAAAAGTAAAAATAATTCTATAATTTTAAACATCTGAGTAATTTAATTGTCACAAAAGAGTAACTACAGATTTTCGTGCTAGTTCCTCGAGGTAATTATATTACGAATCGGTTTTAACTTTAAATCTAAATCTTCTAAAGTAACGATTCAATAATGCTAGCAACTTACTCCAATATTTTACGAGCTCAATATACTTTTTATAGAGTTTTATCTTTGTGAGATTAAATTTCTTAGTTAAAAGAAGTGTAAATAACTCGTGAATGTCCAACTGCTAGGAAACATCTCTTCACTTATCAATAATAACATATGGATTCTACCTTCAGTTTACGTTAGTAGATAATACATGGAACAAAGCTGTGTTGGAGTCGTGCAGGCTTACAATCTAACATGATATAATTTATACTCAGCATATGAATATGAGGAAAATCAGTGTACGCCGAGAATTGAACTCGTTAGTTTTTTAAAGTTTTAAACAATGAACTAACTCCGTTTAATTTGAGTATGTATAAATAACTAGATTATGTTTTATTTTATATATATACCGAAGAGTTCAATAACACTATCGGTATTGTAAACATAATATATTTATAGCGGATTAGAAGATATAACAGGGTTCATAGTCGATTAGCAAGTCTTATAAGAAAATAAAACCATTTAATAATTCTTGAATAAAGCTGTTGTACAAAGAAAATATAAGATTTTATGAGATTGTTGTTAGTATACGAGACAAAAAATAAAGCGTTTAATAATAAATGATAGTGAAATTATGGCTCTTTTATTCTAAAGAATCCTCTTATTTCATAACGACCACCATCAAACATTCTATCGCCAAACAGCAGTACTCAGTATTGTTGTATTCCAGTTCGAAGGGTGAGTGAGCCACGGGATCTAACATCGTAGATTTCAAGGTTGGTGCGTATTGGAGATGTAAGGAATGTTTAATATTTCTTACAGCGCCATTGTCTATGCCAGTGGTGACTAGTAACCATCAGGTGGCCCGTCGGTCGACCTATTTTATAAAAAGATTACACTATCATCATCGCTTGTCCTTTTTGCATTTAGTTTTGGTTAAAGTAGAGCTGCATGAAAATAAGAATTCCTGCTTGTCTGTTGACGTAATGCAATAGCCACCTCACACACACGAGTGATTCTTGCGTGCTCAATTAATAGATTATTAAACTTAACAGAGTTACCTTTAGTTGGCTCTTATCCCCCCTCTCATATTCCGCTGGGACCGCAATCCGACACGTTCTAAAACCCACAACTAGAAGCCACTAGTCTAATAAGGCTGTTTATAATACCATATTATTAGTATTTAATATGAAAGGTTAGAGCATTTATTAAAATCAAAACTAATACATACTTTACTCAAATATTCTTTTGCCAGCACGTTTGAATCTTCCTTTTACAAGAATACTTTAAATTTAAAGTTACGAACGGTTCGAAATTTAAATTCTAGTGGAATAACTGACAAAAAACTCAGTAGTTACTCATAGATTAATAAATAAAATGGATAATACTATATTATATATTTAACCTGCATGGAAATCAACGAATGTTTTTTTTACTGTTTATTATCGTCTATTATTATTTTATCAAGTTATATACTTAATAATCTATTTTTATTTAAAATATATTATTAATTTTGTGTTAAAAGAATCTCAAAATTTAATTATCTTTTAGCGTAGGAAAACTTCGTTCGTGATATACTGAAAACCTTAACTTTACGGCGCTTCGGTATCATATTGCAAAGAGTTTGACTGTGGTGTTGTACAACGGTAAATAAATAGTTCAAGTTAAATTTATAAATACGGTATTTAAACATTAATAATAAAATTAATTTAACGCTATTAATTATGTAATTTAAGATACTAATTAAATACTATAGATATAAAATACGTGTGCGCCTCGAAGTGATACCTTAAACTAATCTAAGTTTCACTTGAGAAAAGCTTAGGCTATTACTTTAATTTTATATATATTAATATGATAATGTAAGGAAAAAAATATTTATTAATAAAATCTTTTATTGATTATAAAATATATTTTATTCTTGGTTACAATTCTTAAATATGTACATTAGAATTTTGTAAGCATGTACATTATTAATATCATTATTGCCAACCTACCGCTGCCGTATGCGTAAGATAAAGGGAAGCCAGGCAGACCGTAACGCGTTACGTAACGAAGCCGTTTCCCTCCCACAAGAAGTTATCACACACAAAATACATGCAACTTAGATTGAAGTAACGATGTCTGATTATACAGGCCTACAATGATTTTGGTGCCGGAAATTTTGGACCGATTTTAAGTACGTCTTACGTAGTGATATCATTCAATATATATTATTTAATAAGTTTAGTCAAATTTACAGATAATAAATCAGTAATAGAGATAGATACATACCTAACACATAAACCACATAAGTTGCATGTGTTATTCGAATGATAGCGAAAAATTTAATTCAGTCTCTGAAAAGTTTCCTCAAGCAATGTTTACTATAAATAAACTGGGGTTAGCATATGAACCAAATAAATTCCTGGCGCGGCTCTCACCTAAAGTTCTTGAAGAATGCCAGTTACACAGTTAGACTCGATCCTGGTCCAGGAACTTTATATTTTTCGATTGCCCATGTTAGTAAGTTGGCAAATGTAGTTTAGACGGTAGTTTGCACGGCAGCCGTTTCTCGGCAACTCAATTTTGTAACTTATTTTGCATTACGTGAATTTCCTTATGTTTGGACAATGGCTGTCTGTAAGAATGCGCCCGAATAGATCGAAATACCGAATTTTTATTTGTGTAAATTCTTAAATATGTTTATGTTTCTATTTTTGATAAGATTGATAAAATTTTCTTGAAAATAATTTAATACATAAATAATAAAAGTCACATCAAATATGAATATTAAATTCAGTCATCGACATTTTTAGGAAGATTTGGTAAGGATAGTTTAGAATAATAATTACTAAAGCTTGATTGACTCGTTCATTACTAGAGGAAGATTTATAAGGCTGTGGATCCCAAGGGCCTTGATTCCCGTGGATCGGGAGATTAACAAGTGACATTGTTCCTGTGCTATATATTGAAAATAAAATACAAGTAATACTTCAATCAAATGTTTTAGAAAAAATGGGAAGAAATTAATTAATCTTACGTAACATGATTTACATATAAGTAATAGCTTGGAAATGTCGCACTTCTAGAACAGATATTTTTTGGAGAAGGTTTATAGATTATTCCCCACACATCAACCTCCCAAAAGCCAGCTGATGAATACACATGTAACAGAATGTCATGAGACACACGCACGATTGAATTATAAACAAAAAATAATTAAACGAAAGTTGATTGCTGATTGATTTGTTTGAACTTTGCCGAATGGCAAAGATCACCACGTTTTTGTTGTTACCACTGGGTCATCTCAACTATCAAGAAAATACCTCAACATTAATATTATTAAAGTATCTAATCAGATTCATGGTAAGAATATTTTTCACCAATCTACATAAAATAATTCTAATGAAATGAGGAAACTTATCTTCTTCATCGGAAGAATTAATGTGCTTTGCTTACTGGTTCTCCTATCATTCGTCTTCAAAATACCCGGCGTATTTTGTAGATATCAATTTTCGTTTACTTTTTCTAAAGTAAATAATAAGAAATAATTCTTATATTCTTCTTCAATTAATTATTTTATATTTACAAAACCTTTTTGATTTGGATCTTGGTCTTAATCTTGAGCTTAAAAAAGTCATCAGCTAATGTTTGCCTATAGCCCCTAGATCATGTTTATAGTCTTGTAAATTATGTCATTGCGTTAAAACTACTAAGCAAGTCCCTGACTGGATAATTTAAATTACTAGGGTTATTAATCAAAAATATCAAATTAACAAACGTAAAAATAAATATACTATCAGTAAAAAAGTCGCATTCTGAAAAAAAAGCATAAGAGCTGCGCGGGCGCAAACATGAGGAATATCGCTGGGTGATAGGTTTGGTCTTCACGACCTGCCAGCGACATTACTGTTGTATAATATTTTTATATAGTTATTTTTACAGATCTTACTTTCCGCAGATCTATTTGCTTTAATCATTTTTTGAAACAAGTTATCGACACAATGTGTACAAACATCCCTAAAGCAATTGTAGACTATTTGCTCGAGTTTTGGTTGTTGGCTCCGGAAGTGGCCGGCTGTTAGTTAACTGTTGCACTAACTGTCGTTGGTGGAGCAAAGCTCGGACATAGCACAGTATACGGGCCTTATAAACCAATTAAGAATATTTGATTAAAACTTTCTGATCAAAGCATGTTTAAAAATAATTTAGCATTAGAAGGATATTTTTTAACCTAAACTCTAAACGAATTAAAAGACACGTTTGATATTAAAATTATATATAAAATATTGAACGTAAGTTTTACACGATTTTATTTCTAGTTATTAAAAATATATATGTTTTTTATTAACAAAGGATACGGTTGCTCAAGGGAATGTTCAATATGGGACAAAGTATTAAATTAATATAATATATGATTCACGAGGGTATCGTAATCATTTACAACGTATATTTATCGATATTTTTCTAAAACCATCCCTATAGAAATTGTGGAGTATTTACTCGAGTTTGGGAGGCTTGCTCCGGAAGTGGCCGGCTGTTAACTGTTGCGCTGATTGTCGCCGGCAGAGCTTAGCTCGGACGCGACCCGGCTTTCATGCGTTTAACAACCAATTAAAGAGTTATGCAATATGTACACTCTCGTATCGCAAAACATCCCTGCACTTTTTTAATCGCTCTCCTCATTTCATGTTCCTAATTTAATTTATATAAAATTAAACATTCTTCGTTTAAATTGCTTTTAAGAAATGAAACCATCTTTATAAGATTAGACGGTTAAGTGCACAGTATCGGAACAGTAAAAGTGATTTACATTAAACCGAGATCTTCCAGGAATATATATTTCGAATTACTAAAGCAATTCGGTGTTTAATTCGTAGGCCAGGCAAGAAAGATGGGCGGGCAGCGCTCGCGCGGCACCCAGTTTTAATTACAACACGGTTTATTCATTCTAATTTCAGGAATTTAACATTCCCCGCATGAACCGCAGAAGGGTCAGGGTAAAAGAAAATGACATTTCGTTATTCTATTACGTTGAGCAAAGGAGTGAAGAAGAGTTGCGCGTAATTACTTTTGTGGGGAACTAAAGAAGCTATCCGACAATAGTCACCCGAGCAGGTTTACAGGGTTCTAAACTCGTTAAGGGATAGCTGAGGAGAAATTTTATGAAAATTAATCTAAAAATTTAATTTTATAAAATAGCTGCCCTCACGTACATATATATATATATATATATATATATAAGGAATGTTACAAAACATTATATAAAGAGTCGGATGTTTTCCCAATACATATGCAGCCAGCCCACACATATATAATTAATTTTAGTGAATTCCGTATTCTATTGCGTCCATGTGACACCATGCATTGATGCACTACAAAAAAAGGGTTAATACTTCAAATTTTAAATCCTTTATCTTAAGTTACAACCCATTATAATAAGAAAACTGCAGCAAAATGTATCTTTCTAATTTATAGAGCATTTTTTTAAACATCAAACTGATTTTTGTTACTTATATAAAAGATTAGTGGTAAAGGCTTGAGAGCCGAGATGGCCCAGTGGTTAGAACGCGCATCTTAACCGATGATTACGGGTTCAAACCCAGGCAAACACCACTGAATTTTCATGTGCTTAATTTATGTTTATAATTCATCTCGTGCTCGGCGATTAAGGGAAACATCGCGAGGAATCCTGCATGTGTCTGATTTCAACGAAATTCTATTGTACCACATTGTATCCACCAACTCGCATTGGAGCAGTGTGGTGGAATATGCTACAAACCTTCTCCTCAAAAGGATAGGAGACCTTAGCCCAGCAGTGGGAAATTTACAGGCTGTTAATATTATTGTAGTGTTGTTAACTATAAATTATAATAGCCAGCTGTATAGTTGCCTCATCATTGTAATAGATCACTGGGGCCGTAGTTTAGGTAAGGGTTCTACTAGTATGCTATTTCAGTGATACATATTATTATCATTCTACTAAATTGTATTATCTATTTTCTGTTAAAGCGTTATACCTTAAATTGGACTGTTTTTTCTCCGAATGCAAATTATATCCTTCATCTTTAATATAAGCCATGTATAATTAATTGCTACTTTACTCTTTCTCAAATAGATGCTCATGATGACGAAGTGCAATATTTAAAATGGGCAACTCTAAAGTTTTATTTTTTCAAATGGCGATGAACTAATGTTTCATGTTTGTCACGTGATCAAAATTACTTATTTACTAAAAATAAAATAATATGATCTCAACGAAAGTCAGGCGGTTTCGTGTATTTGTTATAACATAAAATGATAATCCTCCCAAAGGAAAGTTAACTAAACTTTATCTCTTTGTCTAAACTCCACGTGAACAAAGTCACGTGCAATGCTCGTTTAAAAATATAATTACTAACTTTTATGAAGAAGTATCAAAACACTTTAAATATTTCCACAAACTATTTAAGTCTTTATTTCGGTTGAAATAGAAGCGATATCGCGCTGAACTAAAACTATACGTAATTTTTGATGGCGCAATTTGGATGGAAGTAATATTTTTTTAACAGCAACACAAGTACTCACTCGTTTATTTTTATATCAAAAATGTGATGATAGTTTGGTTAAAGCTTAAATTAAATTAGCAAATTACAAGCGTTTTGTGGTCTAAAACATTTAGATCGTTGGTCTTTTGGCTAACATGTTTAATTTCTGATCATAAGTATTTAAACTCAGGTCTGTCACTTCAAGGTCATTACTTTTAGTTCCCAATAAATGCTTGATTTGCAGCAACTTTTTGGCTTGCTGTAAAAGACCCGTGTTTGTGAAAGCACCTGTTATCCTGTTATCCGATCGTGTTAAATTTACCTCCCATCGGATGCTGGACTAAGGATAAAACAATTTCATATGCCGTTTAGTGTTAAATAGACCGTGTGTAGTCCGTGCGAGATCACTTCAAGAATAGTTAAAACGCTGCGACCGTAGTTTGTTGTATCCTATAGGCATATAATTTTGTTCGTATTTCCAAATAATGAATACAACCCTCGCAATACTATTCGAATGCAACCTTATTATAGTGAAGTGTATGTACACGTCATGGGAATGGATTGCTGGGACTAGATTTAACCTCTTTTTGCGCATACACTTAAACACTAAAGTTTATGCAATTGGCAAAATAGATTCTGATAAAGAAAGAGAAAATCAGTAGTAGTAGCCTTTCTTCATCAATAATTTACATTCATTAAATCTTAATTACTTATCCTTTTAATGTGAACGAAATATTTTTGAGACTTACATTTTTAATTCAGATGCTAGCGACTTTGTTTTTTTTTGTTGTTTTTGACTTTGACAAACTCTTCGTAAGTTGCATATATTTTCTCTCAAGCGACCGAGGCACCACCTGCAACGAAATATTTACAGAACTACTGATTACTAAATAATCCATAATAAATTCTGCAAAAAGAGATGAGACTGTATTTTTTCATTGAAAAAGTAGAAATTCATTTATTTTTTTGTGATTAATTCAGACACTCAATGTGTTGGTGTGTAGTTAAAAAGCTAATTCCTATAGCAAAATATATTTATTTTTATTCCTGACCCAAATTAAAAAATGCTGCGTCGAATAATTCTTTTAGAAGTGAATTAGGCGTAGGGTGGTAAATTATTTAAAGAATCATTGCAGCGTCGATAAAGCTCGTGACTTTGGAGCAAAGAGGCAATGAAGCAATAAGGCAATGAGAGGACAACGTTTGCCCTCGGCCCGGCCATCCTGCTTACAAACGGGCGAAGTTTTCTCTCCTCGGTCGTTACGAGGCGCGAATTGCTCGCGTTACAATTACAGCGCGGCCCGCCATATTTATGCCCGCGGTAACCAAATTGCCTGATATTATTCCATCCCATTGAGTGCGAAAAGCGCAAATTAAACCGATTTTATATTGGATGATTTTCCTCGAGAGCGGGGGCGAGATATGTTCGTTGTAAGATAAGAAGCGGGAAGATTGCGTTATGAAATAAGAAAGGAATTGCACATTCCAAAGAGTTGCTCCCCATTTTCCGCTTTGGGATAAATATTTTAATTCTGTTGGTTTTGATTGACTTTCTTATTTACTTTCGTGTTCAAGAGTTTTGTTTGTTGAACAGATTTGTGAATGATCTACCTTTTAATGGATCGTTAGTTTTGAAGCCTCTTTAAAATATTAAATAAAATAGTTTGAATGAAATTTGAACGATCGATTGTCTTTTGAAGTAAAATATGAAAAGTCAATAATATAAAATTCATAGATGTTATGGAAGTAACACTATGATTTACGATTATTATACGGTAAGGTAATATATATTTTTAGGAAATTACTCACGTAGCTGCCAAGAGTGTGTAGCTTTATGCTTCATAACCACAAAACATCACTAAAATTTTACAACTCGTTTGTAGACGCAATTCGTACAAACACAGAAGAAAGTGGGAAGGAAAGAAAAGATATATCTTTGAGGGGTCCAGATATTTGGGAAACTATATAGCCTAATGAAAGCGAACGAGGGCGGCCGGGCGCTAACAACTAATTGGCTATTCGGAAAACTCATTTGGACACAAAATGGTTTTTGTATTTAAATTTCGGAATTCTGTAAAACAATAGTGAAAGTTAAACGCATCAAGCGTTTCGGTTTCGGTGGATGTATTAGGTTTATCATTTAAAAGTTCGTAGCTTAAGAAAGGAATAGAAATATTTAAAAATACTAAATAGATAACTTTCAACGCAATTTCGTCATAAAATAACGGAATTCTACATAATGTAACAATATAGCTATCAATTGAGTCCTTTGCAATTTAATCATTATTCAGCTGGACTGGGGTGGATACAATCGTACTGCTTCTGGGGAATCTAACGTCTGGCTCGGCTAATGACGACTGCGCTCTGAATACTGAGCGGCTGTCCTATACGTACATGCGAATATCTACTTTAAAAACATTTTCCGTCCTTTACATTTCAAGAGTATTTTTAGAAATTGAAAGAGGTCCATTTAGGTTGTTATTGTG
This sequence comes from Vanessa atalanta, assembly GCF_905147765.1. NCBI lineage: Eukaryota > Metazoa > Arthropoda > Insecta > Lepidoptera > Nymphalidae > Vanessa > Vanessa atalanta. The sequence goes on from NC_061873.1 coordinate 8,686,463, forward strand.
AACTGGAAGTTAATGATAGTCACAATCAAATGGTTCACATTCCATAATAGCTTCAGTTCTATTTATGTCTATGTTATGTTAGATTGGTGCGCGACATATTGTCTGAGAACTCCTCCTTTCCTATAAATAAGCAGGTCACATATTGAAGGGGGTAAAGGGGGAATACAATTGTAACTTTCGTTCCTCCGGCTTATACGAAGGCAGAAGTTTAAAAAATACAAGTTTTCTTGTCTCAAGCTTACGGACACGCATCGGCGACGTTCACACGTAAACGCGATGAGATTCGTCGAGATATTTCGCAAGTGTGCACACTGCACGATTGTTAAACGTAAATGTGTGTATCGTTTCAATATTACAATATTAAAAAAAATATAGAATCTAATTGTGAAACGAAATTGGTCTTCAAGAACTTTTCAACTTTGCATGCAAGTTCTGTTTTGCATTATTTTGCTAAAAATAGTATAAAAGAGTTTTTTTCTTATTGTGTAGGTTGGCGGACCGGCAAATAGGCCACGTGGTGGTAAATGCTCACCACCACACATAGACATTGGCATTGTAAGAAATACAAGCCATCTTACATCACCAATGCTTCCTTAACCTTGGGAATCAAGATGTTTTGTCCTGTGTGCCTGTAGTTACACTGGCTCACTCATCCTTCAAACTGGAACACCATGATACTAAGTATTACTGCTTGGCGGTAGAATATCTAATGGTACCTACCCAGGCGGGTTTGTACAAAGTCCTATCACCAAGTGAGATCACAGAAGAAAATTTGTAAATCAGAAATAAACACGATTCAAGTGTCGCCTTTCGATACTAATTGAATTTTTATTTCTCATGAATTTGATAATATATCCGTCGATAGAAATGAAATGATCGAATAGGTACTCATGCTGAATTTTGAGATGCCGAAAAATAGCGATTATTATTTCCTATCCATTATTCAAGTCCATCTACAGTAACTTGACTCGGAATAAAAATGAGGCTCCATTAAGTTTCTAAAGATTTAGTGCATAACAAGCAGCCATGTTCGAGTCCTTTATACCGAATAGTACTTTGGACTATTTTAATGTTGCCTTTGATTATTTCCCGAGAAAGTTTTATGAATAAAAAAAAAACAAGCCATAATAAGTTCCGTTCATACAATAGGCGTTAAGTAATCGATGTAGAATAAAAGTTGCCAATCTCGCCTTAAGTCGACTAAGTTTCGGTGGTGAATTTACTTCCACCGAAGAATACACAACAAGTAATTAGTATGCAGGGAAGTTGTGGAACATTTTTTTAAATTATGTTAAGTCTCAAAGAAAAAGTGAACGAACACTTCGGGCGAAGGGAGATACTCCAGCGATTTCCAATAATTCATTAGAGCCGCCGTCACAGGGTACGAATTAAAATTAATGATTCGCGAAGACGATGTCGCTTCCGAAGGATCTCATTGTGTTATCCCGTCACTTTTTATTCATTGGGGTAATGCCAAACGTATTAGGGTATTACTTTACAGGTGTTTTGTTCACTTCGTATTCTTATTGTTTTCTTTGCGTTAGTGTTGCTGTTTGTTAAATGTTCTAATAAAAGTCTTTTCTCGATTCATTCTAAATAAACATTTGTTTACTTATATTTATTTACATTTCAAAGTTGATTTCGATTGTCTTATTTATTTAAATTAAAAAGTTGGAGAGTTTCATTGGTTGAACGCGCTAATCCCTTAGAGCACTAGCACTGGTCCGATTTGAATAATTGTTTTTTTTTAGTTTATTTTTAGCGAAAAGTTTAATGCAATGTTTAATTAAAAGGCTAAAAAGCGGAATAGTAGCCTTGTAAATTATGTCCTAACAGAATTTGGCCACAGCAGCTAATCTCAAGGGAAACCAGCGAACTACGCATGATATATTATAGTGCACAAAAGTGTGTGTGCAAATACAGGTGCACTCTATTTCCTCACTCTGATAATCCGATCGGAGGGCCAATGTGACAGAACCGGAAAGAGTTCAGGCGTAACTCCAAAAACATCCAACATCTCTGGATGTTGGATGTTTTGAGGGATGTTGGATGTTTTGTCTACTAGCCATTAGACCAATGAGGCAGTCCATATAAGCAGCAGGTATCTAAACAAATTATTGTGAAACTTTTCTTCAATTATTACCTTTTTATTGAAATTAAAAAGCTACAGTATTCTTGAACGCGCTAAACTCAAGAATTTCTACATCGATTTGAATAGTTCTTTTTGCATAAGTCTTTCTAAGGAAAGTTATAAGTGATATAATTATCAAATTCAAGATACTAAGGAACGAAACAAACTAAAAATAGAATCAGGCGTATGTATTTGTTAAATATAATTTGACGTGAGTTAAATAGAGGTGCACAGGTGGATGATACACTATTCTAATGTAACTTAAATCTCACGTTTCAATACGTTGTACATAATTTATGGGAGATATGAACCCATTTTCTTAGCTTCAATTTGGCTTTAATGCTGTTGATCCCGCGCTGGGATTTGCAGCGACATTGTCGCGGGATGATTTGATGAGAACTCGGGCGACGACATACAAGACGTGTTTCCAGTTTCCCGTCACGCGCGCGGCTCAAATAAGGCTTACTACCCCGCTGTCGTCTCGCCTCGCCTAACTCCCTCCGTTTCTAAAGTAAACTGCGGAATACCTAATGCCTCCATACGTTATTAATGTTCGAAAAATTATTTCAGCCATCATTTATTATTTGATTGAACGTATACTGGGTTTTATACAATTACCACAAAGATCGTTAAAATTGATAAATTTTATAAATTGTAAAATAATATATAACATAGTGATATAATCATTTTTATTTATTTACTGTTATTTCTCTAAACAAATTTTAATACATAATAAGATATATATGGTATGCTATGTACATGATTGAGTGACTTATCGTAATATAACAATTAAGAAATTATATGAATCCGATAAAGGCGTGGTAGCGTGAGTTGGCGCTAATCGTCTGACATCTTAACTTAGTTGTCCTTATTGGTAGTTGGTTCATAAGTCGGGCTCGGTCGCGGTCCGAATCCTAAGCAGCGCCGACTTGCAAGTAGCCAAACAAATTGACGACAATATCTGTCCATTCTGTCTCCCAACTACGGTTATTGGTGTTGTGGAAGTATAGGACATTTTATTTTATCTGTATATATGTAACTTCAATACTAGTTGGTCGCACGCGAAATTTCTCGTTCATTCAACAGATTTTTACAAATTTCGAAACTTATGACAGGTTTTTAGGGTTCCGTCGCCAAATAGCAAAAACCGGAACCCTTATAGATTCGTCATGTTTGTCTGTCTGTCATATGTCACAGCCAATTTTTTCCGAAAGTATAAGAACAATACTGTTGAAACTTGGTAAGTAGATGTATTCTGTGAACTGCATTAATATTTTCACACAAAAATAGAAAAAAAAAACAATAAATTTTGGGGGTTTCCAATACTTAGAACTGAAACCCAAATTATTATTTTTTCATCAAATCCATATTTATGGATAGGTCTTCAAAAATTATATTGACGTATCATCATTTTTTTCTAAATGGAATAGTTAGCGCGAGAGACACTTCCAATGTGATAAAATGAGTGCTGCTAAAATAAGAGAATGATAAAACTAAAAGAAATATATGATGTACATTAACTATGCAAACTATCACCAAAAATTAGTTTGAACGAGATCTAGTAAGTAGTTTTTTTTTAATACGTCATAAAGCGTAAATCACAATTTTCAGTATATTTCATTCAATCAACTCAAATTTGAAAATAAAAATAATAATTTCATAAACATAAACCTTGCTTCTAGCCACAGAACCCTTCATGGGCAAGACAAACTCTCACTTGGCCGCTTTTTTTAATTTATTTTCATTGTAAACTTACAACGTCTGTTCGCACGATTTATATTTGTTTTTTTATACAGCCGCTCTCTACGTGGCCAGTAACTTTTTCCGCTCTCTAAAATTAATTCTTTGTTAAGGTATAACAATTTAATAAATTGCAATTGGCTGGAGCTCTTCAAAATGAGACAATAACCGATTTTTTATGTGCAATTATCGTCCCATAATCACTGGGAAAAAAATCGATTTACGCTATTAATATATAATATGTATACTGGTACACATACTGGTACTCAGTGCTTCTTAATGTTAAAATATCCTTTTATATTTTTAACTTAACTATTTTGCTAATACAGTTTATAGCTTTGAATTTTATTTCAAGTTTTAATGTTAAATTTCTTAATCGCTAACTTTGTTAGTTTCTAGGTTATAGCGGTACGTGCTCGACCTTTTACTTGATCACCAAAGGAAACTTCTATTGAAACTATTTAAGATAGGGAGTGCGAAGTTCTTAGTTAGGTACTTTTATTTTTACAGTATTATTTTGATACTTTTGAGTAGTATTGTCGCACAGTGTCGATATAATCGTGTATCTATACCTGTATATGATTATCAACTATATGAAAGAGATTTTATTTTAATTTTTAAAAAACAATTTTCCATTTTATAATTTCTAAGTAAACACGAAACGCGCTCGTACAACGCCTGCTTTTCTTCAAACCGCCAAAACTAGACGATTACCGTAAATTTGCCTTTTATTTATTGGTCGCAGCATTACTCACCTAGGTATTTGCTTTGTTTTGTTTTGTTTCGGAAATACAAATCTCGTATCTGGTGCAGGCAAGGTCAACCCACTTTATTTTTAATTTATCCCTTAACTTATTTTTAAAATTTTTGATAGTCCCCGGAGTTTGGTGACTTAGTGGTAGGACTTTTTGTAAGCCTATCTGGGTATGTGTACAACCACTCATCAAGCCAATCAGCTATACTCGGTATTTGTGTATTCCGGTTTGAAGGGTGAGAAGATTGAGCCAGTTTAACTACAAGCACAAGGGATATAACATTTCAGTTGAGATAGTTGGTGGTGTATCGTAATGTAAGGATGTATAATTTTTACGCCAATGTCTATGGGTACTTGTGACCACTCTTCACATTACCTACACTCTAAATCTTACTTACTATAACCCTTTAAAATAATAACAATATAAATGTACAAGTAATGTAAATTAGACCAGCCTTTTAATATATCTAAGTAGTTACTTTGCCTTTTAGTTGTATACGGTTCGACAGACGTGTGAGCAAGATTAATTTTAGGCAGAAGTGACATAACATCTTAGTTCTTAAAATTGGTGGTACGTTGAAAATTTAAGGAATGTTTAAAATTACTAACAGCTCCAATATGTTTAGGTAGTGTTACAAATGTTTTATAAATAAATATACTATTTCTTTTAAATTAAATTTATTTGAAGTAAGAATAGACAGAGCATATATTAAAGATCAATAAAGCAAATTATTTGATGGATCTCTTATAACTTCTACAATATCATTATTACTTATACGACATTTTTCGTAACAAAAGTACTTCCTTTGTTAAGAAATATGCGAATAGTTTACATTATTTATCTGTTTTCCGACTCTTAGAATAGTAATACGTAAATAACGATAAAAGGACGCAGGTTAAACTTATTCGTTTGAGCTGTTTTCAATTTTACTCACGATGATCTGAAAATTGATAATATGTGATTGATACTCGATTGAGTTTGGAGATAGTTTGAGTCCCCGGGAAATATATATACTCCTTTTTTTTTAATTCATGTCCAGAGGTGGTAAATGATCCTGGAAAAATTAATAAAAAAAAAAAGAAAACTAAAAAGTAGTATCTACTTTTATAATTAAATTCAAATAAAATTATAAATATATTATTGCCTCAGAAACGATCGATCATTTAACGTTTCATATAGAAAACGTTGCATTCTAATTTGACCTTGAAATTAATAGACTCATCGCACTTCATAAATTTCAGCATAAAAAATACTCGTATCACCTAAGTTTTTTTTTCAAACCACGCAATTTGTTCAATACGGCGGAATTTCCAATGCATGTCAATGCAATTGCTATGGTATTCTGTCATGTCATTGTGCCATGAATTTCACCTATCTCATATTCACATATGATTGCACTGACTAAAGTCACGATAAAGCATAATACGAAATTTCATTGGATAGTTCACAATTGTTTTATTTTGTTTAATTGGGTAATGTTTTTGAATTTTATCGCATTACGAGTGATTGAGCCGGTGTATAGTAAAAGTATGTATGTAAATGGTGTATATAGTACTTAATATTTCTTAAGGAACTGACACAGCGTGAAAAGCATTTCGTATAAACTTTAAAATCAAAAAAAAATTATGACAATAATAAATTAATTTATAATTATTTTATATTTAATTAATATAATGGTAATAAATATCAACGCACATCTCAATCTACTAGATATAGATAAAATAAATTGAAAGAAGAGTTTCGTACTAGATTATAATCTTCCTATATTTGTAAAGGTAGTCGATATAATCTTCAACGTACAGTCATAGTTCCTGTATACGTCATTGATGATATTATATAACTTTGTAAAACATAGAATTCTATTCGAATACTGAAAAACAAAGTAAATTTCGTGTAAAAATTTATATTAACGTAAACGTATAAGAATAATAGTCGAAATACAGCAAAATACTTTAAGGTTTTGAAAAACTACATGTGCGTGACTCGGCAGGCGCCGTGAGGTCGCCTCGACGTACAATTGTGTAGGTGGTCCTAGATGCGCCGACTAATTTATTGTGAGCTCCAAGAACTTTATTTGTCTTCCTTAAACTAACTTTACCAGACTAAAGTGGTCGTTCAATTTATATTGGTGAGTGCCTACGTGGCTAATACGAATAGAACACGCGTATGGAAATTACAGAGAAATCAATCACGAACAACCCAAATATGCCTCACAGACAGCACAAACAAAAGCTTTTCTTATGTAATGGGTTTTCCATAAAGATACCATCTAACATTCTTTCGTATCTGTTATGTTTTTTTTATTTAAAAATCTATATTGACTCACTTAGAAAATGAGGCTAAGGCCTACTCTCATATCGAGATGGTTTGAGGCTTATGTTACTAAGCTGGTATTCACAAATTCGATGGAAGCTTGTGGACACAGACGACTCGTTTTTTTTACTTAAACATCTTGTTTTTTTTTAAGACGATCCAACTCACTATCGAGGTACATAAGGAAGACAAATCAATGACGCCTGTCTAGATTTGAGCACCAAATTTTTGGTGATCATTCACGCATGCACGCATATCAGCTCTAAAAAACTATTTAGCATACCTTTGAAAAAATCTAAATAACAAAAAAAAAGAGACACTAGTATAACATTTGGTCGTTATATTTCCATAATGGTAATCGCTATAGATATCGAACAAACATAAAATCAGGAAATAAAATACACATGAGAAAATTCAAAATCACTTACGTTACAGGACGAAACCGGCAGCCTGTGGTCCTAGCGTGCCAATAAAAATGTAAATGTTTCCAATAAAATTTTGCTTTGAAGTAGTAGCAGCAGCGGTCGGCTTTGATCTCATCTGTGTTATAATCGGGATGGCTTTTGTTAGGCCAGCGTGACTGTGACTCAATCATCACGAATACAATTTTGGTTCCCAGAAGACCATAGTTTAGCGTTTGAACACTTTTTGTAGCGCTTTATATGATGAAATATTTGTTTTTGATTGGACTGTTTTTATATAATAACAAATATTTATAAAAAATATACAATTTAATATCCATTTTGTATTTAATGTGTGTAATAAATTAAAGAGATAAAATAAATAGTACACTAAATTGTTGTTCCACAAGTTCATAGACGTTTCAGTTTTTTCCAGTTAATCTTAAAATGAGAGTGAGTTAGTTAACTCATAAACAGTTAACTCATAACTGTACAACTTATTCTAATATTCTTTCATTCAAATTACACAAATCGTGCCTAGCGAAGTGATCTTGAGAATGCTAGCAGCGATTCCGTGCTGAATTGCTAAGTCGATTCTTTGAACAAGTCATTACTTGAAGGAAATTCTTGCGTAATTATATTATACGAGAATTCCGTCTGACGTTTTTTTTTCGATTATATTTTGTTTACAACGGAATCAATGAATTAAATCTCGAATTTGCATCCTATCAACTTATTCATAGAATAATAAACCAAAGATGTAAGGCTGGGGTATAAGAATTTCAATATGTATAATGTTATTCAGGATGATTCTTTGAGCTCGGGTCGGACATAGAGCATTTGAATAAACCGATATCGCGGTAGTCGAACAAAATATTGCCTGTAGGTCGCTGTGTTTAGTCGAGCCACGGGAAATATGCATGTTTTGTTTCAAGCAGACGTTACGTTATTAGATACAGAATAAAAATATACTACACTGGAAACGACATTATATCTTAGTTGAAACATTTTATCGAAGGTATGTATTAAATTTGATGTTCAATTCAATTGTTTGGAAGATATTTCTGTCAGGAGAATTTCTTTGATATTAAAAAATTGATCGTCAACTGTGACATGTATATATGTGTAAACATGCCTCGTTTAAGTTTTACATATCTACGTCATTTATAGTTCAGATTAAGTAATGAAGGTAGAGTGTTATCAGGTATGGCGATTTGTCAACGCATCAGGAGAGGGGCGTTAATCCCTGATTACGCGGCCTCAGCAACTTCGTCCCGCTCCATAGTCCTGCCATTACACGCTGTACTCACACTTATACTAACGCCCAGATGAAAGATAAACATTTGACGTGAGGATAGAGTAAATCTGTATTCTTGTCACACGGACCGGGTTAATTCAATAGCTGATTGGATTTTGGGGCGCTGATCTTGATGGCTATTTACACGCGGCCCTGGATGTCTTGCAAGGTTGTGATGTGCTTTGTTCTGCTCAAATTTTTGTTATAATGAATGATCAAGGCGTTGATTAATGTGCATTTGTATTCGTTATTATAATAATATATATAAGTGTTACTTACTCATACTAATATTTAACAATTTATTTGCTTATTATAATAAATTAATGAATTGGTACTATTAGCTTTACTAGATATACTATGGAATAATGCTAAATTCAGTATATGCTTAGAGTTTTGAGAAAAATAAGACAATTTATTACAAAAGAGTATTAATAGTATAATAGTATAATAATATTATAAAGAGGTAAAATTTGTTTGTTTGTATGTAGGGAGTCGAATCGAGTCGAGAGAATGATCGGTGTCTAGAAATAAATGTAATGATAGAAAGCAACATTATTCGTGAGTTCTATATGAATTATATCTATCATATGTTTTTTTTTATTAATAAATTGCGTAGTCCGTTGCAGTAAATATTTAAAGAAAATACCGTTATTATATAAATAAATAGAATCATGTCTGTAAACATATTTTGAAATAAAACAATATTCGACATTAAACACGGTTGCAGGACAATATACATATACATTGTCTATGTTGTTATGTGAATGTGACTATAATATATACATGTGTACTTGAAACCTTAATTATACCAGCGTGCCGTCGAAAAGGGTTCCTTATTAGGAATAATAAAAAAATAAAAAAATATCTTATCCGGCTGAATTAAGGATAAAAAACATTTAAATTTGAAATTGGAATACATTTAGACAGGAACTTCTTTAATTAACTTTTCCAAAAGAAAAATTGGTACATACTTACAAAAATTTTAAAAGACAAATTCGAAATTTAAAATGACCTTAGACTAATGATACGTTTCAAGATTGAATTTTTAACGTAATTTTGTCATCACACGGCGGGTAACCCTGTTATACTTCGCTATGGTAATGTAGGAATAACTTTATTATATAGCATATTGTGTTGACACTGCATTGTTGCGGCATTCTATTTATTGAACTGATTTGTTTGCATCGCATCGCCTTTGAGTCGCCGCAGAGGGGAGACTGAAGTGTAATTGAGAGAGAACTGCGTAACTGCTAAATTGTGCTCACTTCGGTGATTGTGGTTCGATGGAGCTTTGTTATGTCTTGTGTTAGGCTATATTCTGATTTCGATTACAACTTTGTATAGAAGATAAATCAATAATAATTATTATTTTTGTATAGGCTGAGTAAAAAAGGAATGTTTGCTTATATTACAGAATAAGTTATATATTTTTTTACAATTTGTTTTTTTCTAAACGTGAACACATTTTACGATTTTCTTTGTATTTTTAAAAAGGTTATCCCTTTGGGATTCCGTTAGAGAAGATTAGAAAATATTTACTGTCGTAAATAACCCAGACTAGACTTCATCAATATTTTTTTATCTTAATCTTAGATAAGCTCTACTTGGCTGTAGGCGTTTGTGGAAGGTGCCATCCACTCATCACATATGCTACCACCAAACAGAAATTTGTATTATTGAGTTCCGCTTTGTAGGATGAGTGAGCCAGTGTAACTATAGGCACAAGGGACTCAACATTCGTGAAATTGGCAGCGCATTGGCGATGTACGGAATGGTATCTATAACAGCGCTAATGTCTAAAAATTATGAACACTTGCTATTAGATGGTTCTTAAAGGTAAACGATATAAAGGCAGCAGTAATGCTATTTTAAACTATGTATCGAATAATAAAGTCAGCCCAGTGAGCAAATGAACTGTATGCATTTTTTATAATGTGAAATAACCTTGTGTAAGAATGTCTGTTTTACGGCTGACCCATTTGTAAGGAACTGGTGAACGTAAAGAATCTACTAGGCATAGTAAATGATAGTGAAATTTAACAAGAAATATGATATGTTTCTAGTTAAATTACTTTGTTTTCTATTACAATAGTTGTAGTTTGCGTGATGGAATTTATAAGGACTTACGAATGTGTTTGCAGCAAAGGATACATTACAGAAATATCTCTAAATAATTCAAATATTATAAAGTTCGTCACGCAAAACGATATTCGTGTGATGATTTCGTATAAATATTTTTGTTTTGTAATTGAATTACAGTTATATTTAAAAGTATTGCTATTTTACGTTTTCGTAGACATTATAGTTTCCCAGTACTATAATATACATTTAAATAAGAGTTCGTTTCTTAGTGTTATGTCATAATTATGTACCTTAAAGAATTTGCGAAATATAGTACGCCTTTCGCATATTCTTGCTTAAAAAAATAAACTAGTTAAATTAATGAGTAATTACTAAAGTAATGCTTGTAATCAGATATTTTTTAATAGTCAGAAAATCAGAAAGATTGACCTGGAAACCATGATTTGGTTATAAAGGTTGAAATCTTATACTTATTTAATACATATAATTTTCTAATATCAAAAATGACTAAAAGCAAATTTAGTCAAATATCCAAAATGTTATCAAATAAAAATTATAAAGATTAAAATTTAAAACAAATGCATTATAAGTAAGGTAAATAGAAACATAATAAATGCATCAGATAAATGTTAAAATTACTAGTTAGATAGTGGAAAGTCAGGAATGAATAATATAATTAGTATAAGTAATATTTATCCATATTAAATGTGAAATAAACTTTGACTGTATGTTTGTTACGTTTTGACTGTCTGCTTATGGTAAAACTGAACCGATTTCGATGAAAATGTTTTTTTTTTTAAATCTATTTCTCGAAACGAAAAAAAGGGCTGGAAGTTGTGGCTGCAAAATATTAAATATTTTAGTAGAAATGGGTGAGCAGGCTAATTGCAGATTGCGAAGGGTTTTTGTCACAAGCGGAATTCCATGCGGGCGAAGCGGCGGCTTCAGATAGTTAAATATAAATTAGTTGTATTGAATTTTGGAATTATAATTCATTAGCAAAATGAATTTGATTTATTATTCCATGAGTTAATATTCGTTTATATAGGAGACTTCCAAGGCAACTTTAAGAGAGGTGCGACCTTAAGTGGGTGTCATTCTATTAACTAGTCTAATTAATCTTAAGTCGGATTTAGTAGACACCGAAAAATGACAAGGGAAACAGGTAAAATTTTAAACAGAAAATATTTACCGGCCGAGCACCAGATTTTGAAATCTGTATGAAACATTATGCGTCATAATATACGCGTCTGAGAACGTTGGGCCATATAAAAAATCCCCTAATCTAGTAAACACGGGAAAATGACTCTCTCCACGAGAGGGGCGCCACGTATTCGGCAAAATTCGGGCAACTTAATCTTTACGGGATAAAGTAAAAGGAGACATGACCCAGGTGGCACCACAGGCACGCGTAAATTTAGACCCTTTGTCTTTCCTGAGCGCTGTACCGGCTTTATCGTTAATTATGAAAGTGATGCTCCTTAATGTAATACAGGTCATTCTCGGTAATTACATTTTCCTTTTATTAAAGTGGCTTTCTTCATTGAAAGCGATCGGATCATTTCGTTTACGCTTTAATAAAAAAAATCATATGACCGATCTTTTTTTATTAAGGAGCTTTTTGTTTATTTTATCGTGCTATACTTAGTGCGAAATAAACTTTGTCTACTAATGTTCTTTTGATAAAACATTAAATCTTCGAGCAGTTAAATTCGAAGAAGTAGTTAGACGGAGAAGGATTTAAACTAAGCGTAAATAAAAGGGAGCATTGAGAGAACGAAATCACCGGAACGGTTTTTCATGTTTATAACACAACATTAGCTGGTGGGCCGTCCGGCGTCCAGTCCGGCGCGTAGTAGCTACGTGCGGCGTAATCGCCGTCCGTGGACTTCTGTGAAACACGGAAAACCGTTCAGACGACCCCCTATCCCCCACCACCCACGCCCACCACTTTTACGATGAATCTTCGTTTCTCCGCATCAAGAAGTAATTTTAGTGTTCCTTTGCCGATTCAATGATAGCACTCGGCCTGATTGGTTAAGCCCCTCTTTGATTTAATTTCGGGTTAAGTTGCTTTGCGGTGAGCCCCGTGGGATCTTGGTTGGACCTTACCGATATTTTTAACAGTTTCTCTTATGCTAATGCAAACTTGGACTGCAATTACTTTCGAAGTATTTCTTAGTTCCATTTAATAAAAAAAATCCGCAACTGATTTTTCATAGTCAAATAACTTAATTTTGTTAAATACAGCAATTATAAAATTAATCGTATCTACTTTAGGTATATTAACTTTTGTTTATACATTGTTGATATTATATATTGTCATAATTTTATTTACATATAAATAAACTGCATCCGTGCAAAGTCGGGGCGGGTCACTAGTTCTCTATATAAAATTTCATCTAGAAAGTTAGATGAAAAAATGGTTGCTTTTTATATTTTATTGCTGTTTTACTGATTTGTGAACATGTCTTTATGTATCTAGTATTTTAAAATACACTAAGATATTCGATAAAGCTTCTGGTACTTAGCTTGTATTTTCTCGGATACATAAGACAGAATTCTTATAAAACTCAGTTATTTCCACTTTACTCTGAATCGTAGCAGATGTCTCGTATGCATGTCAGTGCCTTGTATCGCAGCGTCCACGGGCCAGTCGTCATGAATACGTAATACAAGGGCAGGACGCGAATTCTTTCGTTTATTATTCAATCATTCGTTCGGCGCGAGTCGGCTTTAATTTCATGGCGGGTGGGCACAGTGCCCCAAGCGACAACCGGGGCATGCCAGTATGGAGATCACACTGTTACGGAAGATAAATGGTGTTATCACATGACGGAAGATAAAGTATTTTACGTCCGTCCTCGAAATATGCTAAGCACTATTAAATATGCAATATCAATACACTCTGTATAACAACACTGTCTAAATGTAAATACGATAAATTTCATTTTAAGCGCGTAGTCTATGTATATTAATATAATTTTAAGCGTTGCTATTTTTTTATTTTTGATTCTGCTTAGAGCACACAATTACAAACGCAAAAGCCATTTCCATACTTTTCGAGCAAACAACAGTGAGCACTGCGAAAAAGACAATTCTTATTCTAAAAGGCGAAGCCGGTGAGGATGTGGAACGAGTGCGTGCCTGTTTTGATTGAAACCGCCCGCGCCGCCCGCTGCCACCATCGCGACCGGCACCGAATTGAAAACGCAAATTTAGTGACACATCTATTAGCGAAAATGTGAAGGAGGCACAACCAGAAAATAGGATCGCTGAACAGAAGACTATAATGTAACAATATTTCTCTTAAAAAGTGTACTTAGTTTTGTGATCGAATACACGCTTCTATAAGTACGCTGTGTGAGGTCGCACGTTTCATGTGGTTTTATAATACTCGTAAGATGTCGTTCATTCTCGTTCCTCCTCGCATACAAAGATTTTTTATTACTTTAAACTCGGAACAAAGTGTATAAGCCCCGAGATATTGTTCCCGGCAAACATCTTTGTGAAACTCCGCGGCAAAGTAACCAAAAGATATTCTTATACAGAAGTGCATGCATGCGGTATGAACGTGAACGGGGAGTTTTACTTGAAGCTATCTCGTGAAATCATTTTTACAACTATCAAAGGGAGCGTGACATTAAAATTCAGGAGACGGTCATGCGACCTTGTACTGCCGCGTACCTTTATCTTCGTTTGCTTGGTCCGCATAAAAAACTACGTATTTTGCTCAATAAGAAATGTAAATGTCCTTTTAAATTTTTGAATTTAAATTTGTAACTAAATTCGTCTCCACTGAGGAATTTTAAATAATTTTATCCCTTTAGAAATTTTGCGTTTAATTTTTATTTCGGTGAATCAAGTACACGATTTCATTTTCTTAAGCTATTAGATTAAAAAATTTCAATAGTCGTGGTTGTGAATGATAATGTCTACACTATTTCAATTACTCATACCGTAGGACAATATGCACTAAGCACTATCTGAACGGTCGCATTCGCACACGATTCAAATAAAAAAGTCCGCCATCACTCAAGTATGCGTCGCCATTCAATCGCTTGCCTAGAAATTTGCTCTCTCGACCCGTAAGAAATGCAGGATACGCCATTTACTAAGAATTTACTAAACAATTAAGGACTTGTAAAGTTTTATTCGTATCAAATCAACTTTGCTTTAATATAAAACATAAATAACGATTTCGCGTATAGTCATTCTCAACGACGATTTGCTAATTATGCAAAAGATATTTTTGCGTATATATATACGCACGAAACCATGTTTGCACGTTCTATTGCTAGCTGTTTAATTTTGATTGGCTGCCTATCTGACAAATCCAAACCAAATCGCTATCACTTACCTGTGATTGAAAATATTTGACAGAAAAAATCCAATTCCAAACGAGATCTTATTATGTGTAGCCCTTCATACTAGCCTAATTCTTATCCAATGAGGAAGCTAATAAAATATATAGCCAATTAAAAAATAAACAATTACACTATTAATTAATTATTGAATATTATTTCTCAAAGTTTACTTTTATCATTTTATAATATAAATTTGTGTTTTTGGATCGTGATATATTATAATACTAATTACATTTGTTACGAATTTGAATATTATTCTTACATAAAACGATGTAATAGTTTTAAGGTGATTTTATTATGATGAATAAAATGTTACTTCTAATGTCGTATCCATGTTATTTCCAATATAGTTTAGAGGCGTTCGAAGCGAGATGTGACCCCGGTTCCTACACGGTCCTTGCAAATGGACAGGAAAAAGACGCGGGAGGAATGCGTGGGTGCTTTTAATTTAATTTTGACTGACACCGAATTGGAATCGAAAGTTTGCTATCGACGTGCTCAGCCGACTAATCTGGCTCGTCGTACTTACGTAATTCTTTTAATATTTACAACATTATGAATGAAAATAAAATCGAATGATTGATGGTGAGGTTTTGTGCAAAGCTGTCTGGGTAGACCCAACTTATCAAATATTCTACAGGAAAACTACGATGACGTTACTGCTATGTGACAGTTTGATAGGTGAGTATGCCAGTGTTATTACAGCGCAACGGACATATTAGTTCTATTGACGGCATAAGACGGTGGTGACTATTTATCAACCAACCATTAGATGGAAATTTTGTCCGTTGGCCATTGTGTATAGAAAGAAACGAATGAGATCATTAGTTTTTTAAAAAATATATTGGTCCTATTACATTATCCAAACCGTTCTTTAATATAATATTGTCACTTGATCTTTTAGAATTTTTTCGGTTATTTTAAATAATAGCTACATTTTACGAAATGAAACACATTTATTTATGACGAGACAGAATTCAATGAATTTTCGCGAAGCCCTCGAGCGTGCTTGTTAGCGTAGCAACATACGGCGCGTGACGACGCAATAACCTTCAGAGCCTATGCACACGCATACCATTTATACTTTATATGATAATAATTAAAAAAGTAAAATTTTCTATTTCATTAGATCATTTTAAATCTATATAAATTCAGCGCCGAAAGGGACTTTAATAAGATTTTGAGAAGAAACTAATTGTCTAATGGTTCTTTGGTGTACGCTTTATATTAAAAAAAAAAGAAGTAATAAAAGTTAGCCAATATCAAAGATCAAGTAAGATCTTACAAAAAAAAAAAAACGAAAGATAGGTTTTAGTTTGCAAGTCGAAACTGTTATAGTTAAAACAATAAAGAGCACCTGTTTCTTGGGTACTTCAGATACTTTCTTCGCCTTTGGGGAGCCGGTGTCAGTAGGGCAAATTTCATTTGGGCCGTTAGAGGTTCTACAAACTTTGTCCGGGCTTCGAAACACGTGTTAACACGACTCGTCTTTGAAAAACTGGATAAGGACCTTATTTATATGGGGTCAGCGTACGCCGCGACAAAGGAACATGATGTTATTACTGTTAGCTGGCACCCATTAATGTGATGTGCGCACATAATATTATTTGCGAATAAAGCCTCGTCTCCATTAAATATTAAAAGCCACAAAAACAGTAAAGAAATTTCTGGTAACCATAAAACATTGCGCTGATATAATAACGCCCTTTGATAGGGATTCTATTATATTACGGCTGTAAAATAACTATACAACTTGCGGGTTCACTATTAATTTTAATTAAACATGACTTGTTTAAAAATTACATTACATAATTTAATTGTTAGTGCAATATTAAATAAAAATGGGTATTGTGATTTGTTTTGTCAATAACTTAACGCATTTTTATTTATATATGAATTTTATTTGCATAAATAAATACAAAATCTTCCAGACAATCCTAAATAAAAACAGAGTAGGATGCAAACTCGATGAATTGAAACAAAAATATTGATAGCAAAACAAGAACAATTAATAAATGCACTCACAGACAAACTTAAATATAATAGTGACATAGATGAACATATTTGTTTTAACAGGAGACATCTCCTCGCAAAGTTTTACATTATAATTTTATTCCTTTATAAATTAATTACACCTTTAATTGCATTACTCACAAAAAGTGTACATGATGTCAATGTATTCCTATACTTCTACTTGTGGGCACTGAATGAACTTTACAAAAATATCTCTCTACAAACTTTTGTATTATGAATAAATATAGTTAAGAAATATCTATCGGAACCTTGTTATTGGAAAATTGATAGACGTTTTTTTCCGGTACAAATATTAAGAATTATTTTAGTTTTAGAAACAGCGTGTTACTTATATATTTGATTTATTTTATTTACCCAGTGGGTTGGTTTTCTGCTCGCACGTACTAAACGATATTTGGCGATCCCTAAGACGAGCCGTTTGTCACGTACGTGACGCAACGGACAAAATGGAAACTTCACTATTGGCGTAACGTACAAATAAATACGTTACCGTTTAGTGTTTTCGTATACTTACCTTCTTCACTTAAGTAAAACAATGTGTAATGGTGTTTTATACTTTAAATTATCAAACATTTTTTTATATATGTAGGCAACCTGGCAAATGAGGCCAACCTTGGGAAGATGTTACGTTCCTTGTCCCTGTAGTCTTGTCGTATCCTTCAAACTCGAAAACAAATGACAAGCATTGGTCTGTCGGTAGAATATTTTATGATTGGGTAGTACCTACCCAGACGGTCTTGCACAAAGCCCTACCACCAAGTAAAGTATAAAATTTGATAACTTCGACGACTTGATAAATTCTACGTTAGTAGAAAATGTTTAAAGAAAACTCACTTTTCGCTATGAGCCAAGTAAAGGTGTCATTTTTCATTTCAGTAAAAACGTTTATTTGAACGAATTGTGTGGCTTCGGGGTAGAACGGACTTCCATCATAACAGGAAAAAAGGAAAGTTGAAAAAGGCTACGGTTTCCGCGCACAGCCCTGTGGAATGTCACCTCAGAGCGATGATAAAATAATATCGTACGCCAGACTAAGCTAGATTTTTCGTCTTTCTATCCGTCACTCCTACTTACGCATCTTTCGTTTGGTTATAAAAATTGAATTCCCACAAGCAATATATAACTAAAGTCACTCTCTCCATAATGACGAGTGCTCGCTGTGAATAATAACCATTGAAATATCTTAATTTTTCAGCTCAGCCTTTTTATGTTAGAGTTTGGCGGACGAGCAAAAGGGACACCTGATGGTAAGTGGTAACCATTGCTCATAGACTGTGGTGTTACATATACTGAGTCCTACTGTTTTGCGGTAGATTATCCGATGAGTGGGTGGTACCTACCCGTCTGGGTCGCACAAAGCCCTACCACCAAGTGACACTTGACAAAAATATACTCTACAAAATAAACGCGGTGGCATTTTAGTTATTATACTTTACTTTTGTATTTTTTTTTGTTTCTAGTACCTTTCCATACACGCAAAAAGCTTTGTTGAAAATCTTTTTGTACAAAAATACTTTAACAGATGACTGTTGTCGCTGATATAATTAATGATGATGATGATGTCCTGATCTACTAGATAATCCAAATTCCGAAACCTTCTTTCAATATATACTAAGCTACCTTCCGACGGGAACAAATTTGTATAAATAAAAAAAAAGTGTGTTTAATAAATAAATTGAGTTAGTATCATAAAAGTTACAGGCGTAATGCCATAAAAACGTTCTATTGAATGATTTTTTCAATTTGTGCTTGTTTGTACGCAAGAAGGCATTTTATAACACGAACACTTAAATTGACAGGACTGCAGCGTTCGTCAATGACAATTGAACTAAACTCGTCAGCGGCACAATTGATCCCGCCTTCCTGAGCGCAATATTCAGTGGGTCATTTATTTCTAGCACTGGTCTTATTGTTTCTGTTTTATTCACGTTCACTGACTAATAAGGGAAATATAAAATAAAATAAAAGTGTCACTGTTAAATCCATTGCCTGTTGTTTATATGTTGACATTGTTACGAGCGTTCGATATACGTAGTTTTTGAAAATTAATCTCTAGAGAGATCATTATTGCAACATAATAAAATAACAGATCGTAAATGTTATCTCATGGGGAACAGTTTCCTATTAAAGCGAAAGATTTGGGGATATACCACACTTTTCCAATGCAGGTGGATATAAATTTCCAGTGACATATAAATGTTTCATAGTCTTATTCATGCACTTATAGACTCATTTACGTGACAGAATAACACCTGTCAATATTTATAATAATGGCTATGCTCACATAGATTTTAGTTTATCCAAGTAGTCGCTTAGATTTTAGTACTTGATAACATATATAACTACTATACTACTCGAGAGAAGGCTGCAGTGCTCTAGATAAAATCAAATCTGATCTGCAGTACTGGTCAATTTTTTTCGAATGACAAGCTTTTTGCGGCTTTAGCTTAAGACTCGATTAATACTCCGAAATTAATGTTCGTAGATATACCGATACCTAGAAGCCGCTATCGGTAATCGATACAGATAAATCAAAAGTAGAAATAAAGGCGAATGGACTCTATTTCCTGATAAACGACACTCTTGTAGATTTGTTGGCTTAAATTTTACGAGAATGTCATCAAACCGTTTAAGTTTACTCTCAGGACAGATTAATCTTTTAGAGCTGCTCTATTATTCTTAAAGACCTTACATTACATTACATTAGCAGTCTGTAAATTTCCCACTGCTGGGCTAAGGCCTCCTCTTCCTTTGAGGAGAAGGTTTGGAGCATATTCCACCACGCTGCTCCAATGCGGGTTGGTGGAATACGTTCAGTGGTGCCTGCCTGGGTTTAAACTCAAAATCATCGGTTAAGAAGAACGAGTTCTAACCACTGAGACATCTTGGCTCTCTTAAGGACTTCACAGCGTAAAAACCATATCTGTATTTAGCTATCCACGAAAGTTGTCTGTACACCGATTAATAGAAAGCTAATAAGGTACGTGGTGATCCTATGCCATATTCATTTCAAGTAGCATTTATTGCACGATATCAACGAGGCTTGAATTTACTGTACAAACAAGTACAAATTGTATATTTTTTAATTTATGTATAGAAAATAAAGTAAATGTTACGTATAAACATAGAATTAGAGGAAGTCGTACGTCATCCTTAAATGACTTTTTATTTGATATTAACAATGTATTGGAAAATAAATGAAATATATTCTATGAATTAAGTTTATTGATACGAATATTATAAATGCGAAAGTAACTGTGTCTGTCTGTTGCTCTTTCACGGCTATGCCACTGAACCAAATTTAATGAAATTTACAATGAAGCAAGCTTGAACATCAAGGAAGGACATCTGCTTTTTTATGCCTACTATCTGACGACCAGCCCCTAAAACTCGAGCGAAGCCACTGGCGACAACTAGTTATTTATGAATCTAAGAATCGAATGTTCTAGAGACGAATCATTTGTAATTTAGTATAATTTAGATATATATCTATTAAACATACGGTGTTTTATTTTCCCTAAAAACTCAAATAATATATCCATCCCTGTTTTAGTAACCAAATCTCACTCTTTTCAACTCAGACACAACTACATGGTGCTCTATAACCAATATTTCATGCAAAAAAGTTTAGATTGACAAACAACGCAAAGAGCGTCACATTTTAAACAGTTTTTTTTTTCATTTCAATAGCGGCGCAATTTAGGAATACGAAGAGATATATCAACGTCGAGTGTTTACAAATAGAACGAGGTGAAAATGATAGCCACTTTCGATATGGCCCTATATAAATAACTCTTTTCGATAATCTCCGATGCGATTGCAGCGTTCGATACGGCAGCGCTAGGCGAGCGTGTTTGCGCAAAGATTAATGATGCGATACCGCGCGCTACGGCGGAGGCACTCGACAAAAGGACCTCTTACTTACTCTTTGGTGCCTACTGGAAAGTAAAACGTAAAAAACAGCCAGATGCAACGTTGGCGTAATGCTTTTACGCAATATATTTTTTTTTAATTCTTTGTCAGACGTAACTTTATGTCTAACCATATTATTCTTTAATGCGTATTTTTTAATAGTTACCATATTGAGTCGAGCATTTATAGACATAGTAGTCGTCAATGTAATTGTTTGTTTGTCTGCCTGTCTGTCTAAAAGAGACACTATTCGTATATATTTATTCAATGTTGGACACAACGTGGATCGTTTAGCGTAAAAGTATAAACCATTTAAATTATTTAAAAATGTATGTACCTTAGATTTTTATAAAAATGACTGAAGAAGAAGTACCAGTCCAATCGCAAATGATAAAATGCCACATTTCGAGGAATCATCTTCGCCTTCTCTGGAGAGCTGCGAAGAGCCACAAGTGGAGGAAAGCACGGCAGGGACCGCAGATGCGTTTTACTTTTCGATCCCGCAGCTTCTTTAGTTTTAGTGGGTTAGTAGCCCACATAACCCAGTTCCCTATGAGGGCCCGGGTGCCTTTTTGAACTTCCTCTTTGAGAAAAAAATTGTCTCAAATGATGAGGAGCTTGTTGCATTTACATGGATTTGCATATCATATAATTTTTACAGTGACAATGTGAAAGTGTACGAGCGTCCACTTACCACTTACCATGTATCACTTACCACCAGTTGGCTCATTTGTAAGTCTACCTACATATTCTGTATAAAATAGGAGCGAAACCTTAATCTTATAAAGATAATTATTAATAAAGTTCTAAACACAAAAACAGTATTTGGCAAAATCAAACAAAGTAATTAAAGTCATCATTATTAGTAAAATTACTGAATAGACGGTTCGCGTATTGGAAATTCGTTTCGATTGAAACTAATTACGAATAATGACACAAAACACTCCATATTTACTGGAAAGGGGCGAACGGAAACGGCAATCGTGAAATAAATCATAAGTAAATGAGATATTGTTCCAGCGCGACCCCTGATCTCCCTGATCTCCCTGATCTCCGGCTGAAATGGATGCGATGACAGTGTAACAAAACATGAATTAAATGCGGCGTTTTTAAAAATTTTCCGCCTTTTATCAGATTAGTGGATCATTACTGTTGTTTATGCTTGTCCCTTTTTATAATTGGAGGTTATTTTTTTTTGTTAATTTAAGAATGTACTTTTAATTTTTGTTATTTAAAGTGTGTAATTGTTTTTTAACATGTATGTAAGTAAATTGACAGTCTGTACACGTGCCACTGCTGGATAAGAAAATAGTAATCACCTTAATAACATGCGAATGGTATACCGACCTATAAAACTAAGATCCTTAGTTACACTGGCTTACACTTCAAACCGAAACACAATAATATTGCTGTCTGGCGGTAGAATATATAATGAGAGGGTGCTACTTACTACCTACCCAGAAGGGCTTGCGCAAAGACCTACCGATTAAATAATGAATGAGATGAATTAGAATCACAAATAAACTTGAAAATCCAGTGTTGTTCGACCCGATTTCAACTTAAAATCTTCAGTTAAGATTCCGGTGTTTTAACCAATGAACTATCTCTGAATAAACATATTATAGTCTCGATGAGGCTTCTTAATAAGCCTATCCTGGTTTCAATTATGTCATTTATAGACTATATTATATAATGTGAGAAGTGTTCATGGAAACACATGTTGGTGGAGGTGTGTGAATATTTATAATATTTTGAAGAGTGTTTATTTACAGTACCGTTCATTCATTCATTACAGATCTGTTCACTCACGAAGGTGCACGTTAAATTATTACGGCAGCGCATTAGTATGAGTGAGTGACGCTCGTGCATACAAAATGTTTTAGTGTGCGTGAGACGACTAAGAGTAATGACAGCAAAAAAAAAATACAAAGTAGATTATATTTGTTAAGTTTATTTTATTATTACTATGTCATTAATTTGATTAACTGACGAGCACGCCTACTCGAGTGTATAGATCTATATTTCAATAAACATTTTAGTTAAATACTTATAAAGCTTTCACAATGTTTTGAATCGTTTCATTTGTATTCAGTAAGACGCTATGATAATAATTTATATATATGATACGAATACTAGTATATATGTATAACACTTTTACCATTATTCAGTGTTACAGTAAGACAAGAGACTATTTGCTAAACTGTCTGTACTTAGAGCGTATCTAGTGGCTTCTGAGTGCACTAGATTTTCAATATTCGCCTGTTGGTCGCGTCATAAATCTTCGGAGCGCAAGCGTTTCCACGACAACCTGCATTCCCGTTCGTCCCGCCTTCATATTTAATGAAAACGCGGGGTAACTTTAATTTTCTTCAAACCAGTATATATTAGCAATTTTCACAGACAAAACATTATGAGCCCATTGTGTTAAGTTTATTTAGTCAATTTGTATGTTGGTATAAACTTATAGTACGAGATGATAAATTATTTGATAAAATGAATTAATATAACAACGATTTGTTTATGATTTACGATACCATTTGATATTTAAAGAGACTATTTCATTAATTGGAATGCTATTGAGCATTCCATATAGTACAGAACATTGTTTAGCAAAATATCCAATGTTAATATTCAATCAATAAAAATGTTTACATAGATGTTTAGAATAACATATCGCACACGAACGAAACCGGAAACGCATATGATATTAATTACAAACAATAATGTTTATAATAATCACTTCGTTGGTCTAGTGACTAGCATAAAAGGCTATATTCCAAGGTTTTGGGTCAATACCCCGTGTCGCGCCTTATTAAAGGATTAATATTTAGAAGTAGCTCAGGGTTTTAATATTGGTAGTCATTGGTAGTCAAGGTTTTACCAGTTGTATCGAATTGTCGTCCCATCGGATATGGTTTGGGTACTTATGTTTATAAACACAATTGTGAACAATTTTTCACTGTAATATTTTCTATACAATCCTTATTTCAATGAAAACGGTTCACTTTATAAAAAGTTACAATAAATTACGTTATTTTAGACATAAAAGCGGGTTATTATATAAATAAATAGATTTCCCCACTGTTTCATGTATTTTTTATTTTATCTTTAGTGCAAATTTGATACGGTTAAAATATTTGCTTTAATCCGTTGTCTTCAGGAATAACGTTCTTAAAGGAAATTGAATTATGTAATGTAGTGTGATAAATATTTTATTATTTACGAGCCGCTGTTTCCGCGACATATACATATACGTATGGCGTTGGATGGAGGAATATAGCTTTTCACGATCCTCGGGGAGCTTTTTCGAAAATGCGGTTCTCAAACTTTAATAGACAAGGCAGTGTAACCCAAAATCACAACTTTATAAATTGATGCTTGGAAACAACAGAAGAAAATAATAAAAATACGACACAGGATTTAGTCAAAGATAGATAAATTTTACTTGACTTTTGTAGAGAGAAGAGAAAAAAATTATACTCGTAGAAGTTTTAAAAAGTTTTGCATTTCTCTCAGAGAGTGTCTGTCGTACCAATAATATCTCCTGTCGTTAAAACATAGTCATATATGTATGTGTAAATACAATATCTATGTATTATATATTTAAATAATGATATAATTGATTGGAGTTCCAGACAAACAGTAATGAAATGTTGATTTTGCTAAAAGTATATAACGTTAAAAATGACCCCTTCAACGTTGTCTAAAGTTCAAAAATTCAGACTAAAATAGCTTAAAGAAATTTAAAAAACTAAAAGAGGCACTTAAATGCGAAATACGAAGCAAAAGGCGAACTGGACTCGGGAGTGGGTCCGCTGTGATCTGTCCGCTTCAATTTTCACACAGCTATTTTAAAATCGGACTAAAATTCAATTGCTTGAATTCAGCAGTGAAGTCGAAATGCTTTGAGTCTCTGATTTGACGCGCTGTGACCGATCGTAATAATTGAGCGAGCGGCGTCAATGTTTAATCCAGCGCGCGAAACAGGCCGTTTATCAATCGGCCCAAAAAACAACATATTTCAATATCCGCTGATTAATATCCGCTGTCAGTTCGCCGGCCGAGGCAAACATGAAATTTATGTACTGCGACCAAGCGGTTTATTTCATTTTGCTTTTAAAATTACGAATGTTTGGCGCGACAATTGGCCGGCGCGTCGCGTCGTTCCCATCTGTTGCGGCGCCCAATTAACATTTGCATTAGAACTGCTCTCCGGCCTTTCAAAGCGTATAACATCGAATTGCTTTTGTTTTACTCGTGATCTACACTCAAGATGAATTTTTGCTATGATCTCAGTATAATTGTTTTAAAATATTCATAATTCTAATCAAGATATCAAAATTGCTTAAAATTTTAAAATAAATTCATAAATTAATTAAATCTTAAACCTTCGATTTTATTATTCTGCACAAGGACTTTGTAATATATTGATTTTTGAAACTCATTACTAAACTATGATGAAAAATGATACGAGAGGTGATTGCAGCTTTAAGTTCTAGTGTGACAAAGAAATTTCCCTGCAGCCTACTTTATGTAAATAAAGATAAGGATATCTTCGAATCGAAATAAATAAAAAAAAACTGAATCTGAATAGGCGACTTTAAATGATTATTACTAATAGAATTTATATGGAATACAATTTTATTATTAAATACATTTATCAGATTGCGCACCCGTTAACCATACATGAAATACGTTTAAACGAGACGCTAAGTCTCGTATCTATTCGCATAAGGACGTTATTTATGGGTGAACTAATTTTAATGTAACAGCAATTATGCTAAGACGCTCATGGTTTACAACGACATGGAACGTAGTTGGTTCCCAAACTGCAGAGAAGTAATAAGCAGTGCAATACTCGCGGCCATAAATTAGAATAAGGAGTTTTAACTGAGGGCGCGGTGCAGCCTCGCCACCGTTCCACCCGACGTAAAAACTACTCGCGTTTAATAACAATAAACCTCAAAGGACAATATTATTATGATTATTTTTATATATGGTAGTTATAGAAAGAATTTTATGAATGATTATTTAAAGAAGTTGTAAAAGAAACAGTATTCTTGGTGCAAATATTAAATGAGTTTGATATTCGAAGACATAAACAAACCAACAACAGCAATGGCAACGGTCGTAAAAATGGAACTCTGGTGAAACTTAACAAGCAACTTTTATTAAAATAACAACATTTAGTCGTTAATTTGTTTGTAAAATTGCGCAGACGGTGAAAATTACTTATTCAGAATGGTGAGACCGCGGCGGAGTGGCAACTTGGCTCCTTGGCAAGTGTCGCGCCGCTTTTCTATAATTCAGGCACCATACTCAAATTCTGACGGCAACCAAGTTAACTTACCAATTGTCGAAATCGTTCATGCAATTATACAAACAAATACTTCCTCATTAAGGACCATATTTCCATACGCGGACTCACAAAGTTTTACGTTTCGATAGTTACAGATATTTTATACAATATCGAGCAATTCTCAGCCAAACTGCTCTTAATCACGCCGAGACAATTCTACACGGAATAATTAAATTTGCCCTTTTCATAATTTGTTTCAAGTATTCATTAAATATATTATGAGTTTAAAATGTATTATAATGGCGGTCGAGTATATCATCTGTCTGAAATATATAATATAATTACATGCAGCTTTGTCCCGACTGACTGATTATTATCACAGCACATCTAAAAGTCTGATATAGAAAATTAAATTTAGAGGAGTCGTTTCTCAGGTAGATGTGCCTTTTTAATATTAGGGGAAAATTTTCATTGATTAAAATGATCAAAATTTATAATACTAATAGAATTTATAAAAAAATTAAACCGACTTTTATATTTTCTTACGAGTAATTTACCTATATCTCTGAAATTACTGAACCGATTTTAATGAAACTTACACTGTTCCAGTTGAAGTGTACCTAACTTAAATTAATAATGATCATCTCGGTATGACTTTTAGTTTTCGGGAAATTCGTGGACAAATATATAAAACATACACTTACAAAATTAAATACACGTGCCTGGAAGCCTAAATGGATCATCATACTCAAATATAATTTAATTCTGACAAATGTTACACATACATGTCGAACTGATAACCTCCCTTTTTTTAAAGTCGTTTAAAATATATGTTAATACAATAATTACAATATACAATATAACACGATGCTTATTAAAACTTCATACTGTAATGATTTTACAAGAATTTCATTATATTTTTTCGATTTAGACAAAATGTCGCGTTTAAAACGTGCCAATGTACTTTCTTTAATTTCTCATGAGTGAAGTCGCGACGACTTGAGTCGGTTTTTTATGAGTATGTAATAAATGTCTTACAATAACTACATACGTTTATACATTTTCTTTGAAGTGACAGTTTAATGTACACGATATAAAATGGTACGATAAATTCGATTGCAAATGATATCAATAATTTATTACGCTCTGTCATTTATAAGGTAATGGGGTTTTCATTTTAACGTTATTTTCATTTCCAATATTAATATAAATAGTTTTATTAATTACCTTGTAATTCTTTAATTTTCGGAAATACATTTCTTACAAACTTATTAGGAAAACAAAGGGCTTAGACGATAACGCAATATAATTAAATAAGTTAAGCTGTAATTCGATATAGTTAAATTATGTGATTAAATAAATCAAAATTATTGTTAAATGTATCGTTGTACCCAATTTACTTTCGATATTAGTATGAGGGTTCAGTGAAATCCAGTCCGGGCAAATCTAAAGCCATTTATTTAACAACCAAATAACAATGCTTTGAATAGCTGTTACGGTTTAAACTTAGTTTGTCAAAGTAATAATTGAGACTCATGAAAATAAAATAAAATAATGGTTTATTAATCTACAATACCCAGGCAGACACCACTGAATTTTCTTGTGCTTGATGCGTGTTTATAATTCATATCTTGCTCGGCAGTGAAGGAAAACATCTAATTTCAACGAAATTCTACCACATGTGTATTCCACCAACCCGCATTGGAGCAGCGTGGTGAAATATGCTCCAAACCTTCTCCTAAAAGAGAGAGGAGGCCTTAGCTTAGCAGTGGGAAATTTACTCGCTGCTATTTTTTTCTATAATAATGAATTGTGCATTAATAGTGACAGCAGGCTCGTAAGTATGTTTTGGTTATGAGGTTTTTGATATAAAAACCTACCTTAAAATTCGAAAGAGCATTTTATTATACATTTATTATATATTTTTGACATAATATTATTAAAATAAAATATACAGAACGCGACTAATTAAACTCATATGAAATAATTAAATTTTTACCGCGAAAAACTGTGAGTTATCATTGTATATAATGTTACCGGTATTACTAATATTGTTTATAATATATTTGTAATAATTTATTTTTTTATTTTTAACGCTCAATGCATTAATACCTTGTAGTGTAATACATCGCCTGTCAGAGTTCATTTGAGTAATTTTTTTGGCGCGAAATTTGGGTTCTTCGGACATAATAGTTCTGAGTCATTAAAAATTTGCCGTTTTAGTTGGTTTTCGTAATTAAGTATTACTCATTTCAAGGAATTAATGTTATTCTTATTTGTTATTATCAAGTTAGATAGTTGATTGTACTACTTCTGGTGGGTAAGAATATAATAATCGATATTTTTGCAGTTTTGTTTATTATATTTTTACTTTAACATAATTAAGTTTATTATGCAGGATAATATAACTTGGAGTAACTAAATATTATAATTAGTTACTGCGTTGGTATACATATACGTTATAATATGCCAATATTGTTAAGCCCTAGCGTATTAGGAGGTAGCAGGATTAGGCGTATAATGATTAAGAGGCTTTTAGATTTATAAATAATTATAAAATAAAACTAAAGCTTTTCTTAGTACATAATCTGAAAAAAATGTTTTCGTTGATTTTCACATCGGATACATAATGTACATGTTATGTACATGTAATGTACATGTTATGTGTTCATAGATAATTAATAAAAAAGAGTAATTATTATTTCCTTTACAGTTTTACTGGGCAAAATATTAATTGCTCACTTGTGTGGTAGCTTAATCTTGTAAAAGGTTTACTAAACTAAAACTGCCTATAAGAGCTTAAATAAATGAAGTATATTTTCGATATTTGTATCAAATATGTCATTTAAAGGATTAAAATAAAATGAAAAACGAATTCAATCCATATCCGCAGCTTCGATTATTACCTTCCTACTATTAGTGAAAATCTATAAAAAATATTAAACTAAACGGTAAGAAGACCTTCAATGTTTAACAATAAATACGAATGTAATATTTTAGATGTCTCGTTTCTAATAAGATAAGACGATAAATTTATTATTTTTCACCTTAACGTAATTGGTATTCTTGGTGAAATAATAAGTTTCCTATCTTATAGAAAATCTACTTTCGTCGAGGCAATAGAGAAGGATGGGATGGTAGCACCGATGGGCTAACAAATGAAATTAATGCATTTCTCCAGAGAAATAAAATGTCATTAGTTCCGCTCGATGAGCTCGCTCCGACAAAGAATGGACTTTCTTATAAAAACATAGTTTATTATCTGAGACAGCGGTCGCTGATACATTTTTAAGCGGTTTCCGGATTTCTTCGGCACACAATAGTTATCTCTATGTATTTCAATTAAGCGCTTGAAGTGCTTGAAATAAAGAAACTTGTTTTTATCTCTTAATTATTTTATAATTACTTTCATATTCTTGTACTTTGATGTTTTGTTGAATAAATGAATGTACCTATGAATGTAATAACTTTTGGTATTTTTAATTGATGTAGAGTTTAATTATGAATACTTAGTTTAAATAATTTTTAAATTCGATAAATTGATAAGAGTGCTTTCTGGTACACTAGTTGCCAGTGAGTCCCAAATCACGCCCCCACTTCTCGCACGTGTAAATACGTTATCAATGGGGACAAATGGGGATAAAGAATGTCAATAATTTTGTGTTGGGATCCGTTGAATTTAAAATAATTGTGTGAAATGTTAAAATAAAGTGATTTATTAATAAAAGTTAAATCTGAGTCGAAGATGCGAGTTCAAATCCGAAAAAATACCAAAAATTTACTTTTATTAATATTAATTTTTATTTAATACACAGACTGTCATTCACTACTTGAAACATGGTAATTGTTTTTTTAATTTACAATTGTAGACAATGACTGGTTTTTAAACTGCCTTACTTATGGTTTCAGACATGGTAAAACCGAGTAACTGTTACTAAAGAAAACAGTATTAAAATTTGAGATCATATTTTCTTAATTTCTTCACTACGATATATCCACGATTTTCTTGGTTTTTGATTTATCGACTTTTCGAAACGTCATTAAGGATGTATGGGTTAAAAGCATTCTATTTAGAGGGACTGGGTAGATCGTAAGATTGGCGCATAGCCATTGCAGTAAAAGTGGAAATAAATCGTCGGGGACACTTTTGCCGGCAAATGACCTAGATCAAAAAAGAAGTCGGATCAGTACGCTTGGGATTCGGACCTAAATCTCGATTTTAGGAAGATCTAAGTGGACTCAAAGGCGGGTTGTAACAGTGAGTCAACATTTTTATAACCAATCCGGTGGATTTAAATTCTTTTTTACAACTATTCCTTCTATCTAGTATTATGTTGGATACAAATTGGATATGAATTATTTTTTTTGTAATTACAATCAAATTTTATTTTTAAATTCGGAATTCCAAATTTAAATAAAAAAGTTAAAAGTTTTATAATCATTTATGTATTTTTTAGAAATATGCATGTGTGTATTTGTATATTATTATTATTTTACTTTGTATTCCTCGAGGACAAAGGATGATAGCGACTACAAACCAATTTTACTCGAAGCTTAGTAGAGTAGTGTTTATTACTTTATTAAGTTTTCATTATATTTACCCGAGAACTTTTATTATAATACACAATCAAATACAGAAAAAGAAGACTATATTCTAACCATCTTTATAAAAATATCAAAGATATCTTTACTCAATGTAAAGCGTAACACTTGCTTATTGATAGTCAAAAATCTACCACCAAAAGAAACACCTCGGATTTGAGAAGAACGGGCGAAAGAAACTCAGCATAATATTAATTATATTTAATTGGATTAATTAATAATTTAATCGCCTTACTATTCAAATTTATCATATTTCGAATAGGTCAACTGCATGCTTATGCAATGGCTAGTTCCGATATGAAATCTTATTAGGTAATATGTAAGTATCTCGTGAATCAACAAATTTAACCATGCATACTGCACATGGGGTAAGCTTGTATAATGTATATTATACTTATATATGTATGTGCAATATAAGTAATATATAAAGTTCACTTTTTCGGGCAGCATTTTCAAAAGTTTACAATAACATAGAAAATCCAATTTTATGCAAATTATTCCTTTTTAATTGAATATAAATTATTTTTCATTGTATTTTTCAGATATTGTGATAACTTTAGTAGCTTATTAAGCAATACACTAAATCGTGACTGATATGTTATTTATCAAGTATTAATAATTTATTATTTACACTGCTTTAAATAATTATATACGTATCAAAATTAAAAATAGCTTTCGCACAAGTTATTCAATGTTATTTACACCTTTAAAAACGTATCACTTTGAATTATTATCATTATATTTATTAATTTTAAGTGGGTAGTGATAATTTGGTAGTGTAACTTTACCAAAAAATATGTAAATAAAATCACGACCGCAAATAATTACGGATTAAATGCTGGCCGCATTTCCCAGTTGCATTGCAATCTTGATTATCTGGATCACACTTTTCAAGTTATTCGTTGATAACTTGTCAATTTAAACACCCAATAAATATATCTGATTATCTAAATGCGATTATGAATTCAAAATAATACAGTATGATTTGTAACTTAAAAATAAATAACTTAATCATTGTTTTTATTTTAGACCGATTTTTCTATCTAATATAGACACACTAGCAAATGCACTACCTGATGGTAAGTAGTCACCACCGCCCTAAACATTGACATTTGAAATATTATCCATATCTTATCTACATCGCTAATGCGGCAGCATCTTTGGAAACTAAGATAGGTACCTTGTGCCTGCAGTTGCACTGGCTCACTCACCTTAATAACCGGAATAAAATTAAGTTACTACTGCTGTTAACTGTTGAATTTGTAATAAGTTACCTACCCAGATTATCTTGACCAAAATCTTATCACCGATCCTAGATCTACACCTAACCAGTTCGGCTTTGGCAAATTCAAAAGTATATTTGAACAAAAATATATTTTATTTTTTGCACACTTGTTGTTATAAATTATTTGACTTCTATTCTTTATTTAAAAATTGACATTGTTACAATCAAAATAGCAAATAAATTATTGAACAATAATAAAATAGGAAAACGTACGTGTTCCTATTTTGTAATTTCCAAAATATACCAGTTTAAGTCACAAGGTAACAAACAGCAGTCTTCGACTTTGATCTGGCCTGACCGCCCTCTTAATATTAGTATGTAGATAATGTCACGTATGCAAATATAAAGAATATCAAAAACATATAAGGTATAATCATAAAGTTGCTTTGTTACTATATTAGAGTTTCAAATGGTTGCAGAATATGTCAAGTTACATGAATAAAATAAAATTACTTCATATCTCTTATTGTACGCTTTTGTTACTACAAAAACTTTCCTAAGTTACTTATAGTTTAGACGAATAGAGTTAGTCATTTGTTCACCATATAAATTAGACAATCTTGATGCCGACGTATCAAGTTATTCACGACACGTAAGGATATATTCGGAAGATTCCTCGCATATACGATAACCTGTACGTACCGAATCGTAATTGAGATACACGTGTAAGATTTATTGAAATACACTTGTGTGTGTAAATAAAGACTTTTTTAATTATATACGTAAGCGGGCCACGAAATGGGCAATTTGATGGTTAGTGGTCACCACCACCCATAGACAAGAAATATTAACCATTTTTTACATCACCAATGCGCCAATCTTGGGAACTAAGATGACTTAAGTCCCTTGTGCCTGTAGCTACATTGGTTCACTCACCCTTTGGCAGAGGAATATCTGATGGTACCTAGCCAGAAGGACTAGCACAAAAACCTTACCACCAAGTAAACTGAGACTTGACTGTGACTATAAAGTGTTATATGGCATTCGAATAAGATTTACGATTAGAGAAAATTCTTCTAATCCATTAGGATGTCTGACGTTCTACTTTTATGTTTCTACCGTCGAATGTCTCGCGAAAAACGAGAAACATACCTTAAATTATTTCTAGTGGGACTTTACGATTGCCGTATCTTTTTACACGCACATTATGTGTAGATATGTGCACATTATGTTTAAGTGTACTTCAATGTACGAGGAAGGGTCCATAAATCGAAATCGTGCTTCGAATTGTACTAAAACCATGCCACGTTAGCGAACTTCATTACTTATTAAAGACATTTTCTTTTAATTCTATATATACGCAGATATTTTACATGTTGCTTAAAATATATATGTATATAATCAAATATATTCATCAGTAATACAACTATTATTCTTTTACATAAGAATTATTCACATTAACTAGTTAAATATATACAAATATGAATTAAAATTAGTTACTGTATAAATCTTGACCGCGTGGATTGGTGGCAAGTATGCCATGAACATTTCCCCGTTGAATCGCAATTCCGACACTCTGGGAAAAAACGATCCAGCCCTCGTGTCACCAGTGGAGGCAATAAGGCGAGGTGCTATAATTTTAATTAGCTTTTTGCAATACTACTCCAAGGGACAATTGTTTCGACAGCAAATGGGACAAAAATGCCACATAATACACGTAATATGTATATGATTTATATGTAATATATGTATATGATTGTGTTGTTCGTAAAACACAATAGTCGAGACATAAAGTGCAAGTACTCTTATACTCTTTAAATCAATCAGAATCCCAGAATTTCTTTTTGTAGAAATATTACAAGTATGGGTGCTATATTATAGATCTGTTCACACACAAAGGTCCGCGCCCGTCCACGTTAATTTATTGGCATGCTTTAACAAATAACTATAAAGACATTAAAATAATAAATAACATTTTATTTGTTAGAGATATTATTGAAGCGGTGCGTCTTCGTGAATGAATAGTTCTATAGTCGGATAGAAAGACCTTTACATCTCAAACTATTCATGATAAAAATTCGATATCGTAGAGCCCGATACAAACTCGTATTTGCATATGATTATTGTATGGTCAAAAGCCTTGAATATAGATTGTAATTTAGTCTGGTAATAAAAACATGCAGAATCATTAAAATAAAAGAATCAAAAGAAAAGATACATCAAAGGCACGTCATGCAACAAGTCTGTGGAGACTAAATTAACTGAAAAAAAAACATCGTAAGAAAACAAAAAGACCAATCGAGATGAGCTTGAATCGATGCAGTTCATTTAATTATAATTCGAATAAAGTAAAGAGATTTATCTTAAAATTTAACTAAAGCTATTTGAAAATAAATAAAAGATAATATACTTTATATTACAGTATTCGTGTCTACGAATTAATATGGCTCGTAATCTTAGCAAAAATAGTAGATGTGCAAGTACTCTCCTGGGAGGATAAGACGATGACGTCAACACTCGCTTCGGTTGTAGGCGTTCGGATAATCTCAGACGATCGATCGCTTCTAATAAACAGTTTAGCTTGAATAAAAAACATATATTTGTACCTAAAGGCGTATTCGCAACGAGACTAAAAATACAACGACAAAAGGTTGGTAGGCTAACATTACTAAATATGAATAAAAAAAGCCTTAAGTTTTGCATTTCTATAAATCTACTACTAAGTAGTCAAAGCCTACAAATATTAAAGTGGATCAGTATTGATAATGTTCGTCTTGACATATTCCCGCTTGTAAAGAAATGTACTCACACAAAGCATTCGAATCGTAATCGTAAAGTAACAAATGAGAAATCAAAATCATGATTTACTACATAAGTGAATACACCAGTTTCAAGATTGCAGAGCTCGTACTTGTCATAATAGCTGAATCAATGTGTTACATATACAAATGTTCGCCAATGTAGACCCGCTTTAGATAAAGCCAGTAACATGCGCCTGTCAAGTAATGCTGCCTAGACAAATGTAAGCAATTCGAATTATTGTTCCGTTACACGCGCATACTCTTGAGTGTCTATTGCTCGTTGCTGAGATTTTACATTAAAGACGATTCGCTCACTCACCACACACAATTATCAGTCTCCTTTAATCAGAAATATTGTTTGTTATCAAGAACTCATTCGTCTAGTGAGTATTAGTTCATTGGAGAATATCCAAAAATATTCAGAATTTGGCGTCAGTACATCGAATTATTGCGTCAGTAAAATCAATTAAATATATTATATCACAAGGTCGGCCGTTACAAATATTTTTATTGAGGTATATTTTGTGGCGTGTAGAATGTGTTTTTTTTAACAAATACTTCTAGACATTTTATGACGATAATATTTTTGAATAAAAAGCACACAATTTGGATAGTGGATAGCGATCTTTCTATATAATATCGTAGGCATTAATAAATGTATCATATTTTTTTTGTATTGTGATTGTTTCTCTATTTTCCAATAATGTATGTTAATATATTATAATTGTAATCAATAATTATTTGATTGTTGTTTACTGTAATATACTGAAATAGGAACAACACGGGAGATATAGAACGGTGGGCAAGGATGATACATGAAATTATGTAGCGTTTCACATTTTTGTTCCCAGTCATGACTGAGGGTTTTATTACTCTAAGACTTGAATAAGTCAAAAGATGCCCATAAAAGCAACCAGTCGATGTGCGCCAGTTATATGCACAGCCATCCGTCCTATTTACCCATCCGCTTACAATGGGAGAGTTAATAAAGTCATTTTTTTTTCAACTGATACATGGACATTCCGAAGAGCCGCGATGGTTAGAACGCGTGTTTTAGATTTTTCTATATAGACTTAATACATTATGTGAGGATATTTTAAGATAATTTCTATTTCTTTATTATTTTATTATATTTTATGGTTATAAGACAATAAAAGATTATATATGAAATACAAATATTTATTAACCATTATAATAACTGTAATAATCGTAATTAACAAATTATTTTAAAGTAAAGCTACCACCGGTTCGGGATGTAGATTCCACCGAGAAGAACCGGCAAGAAACTCAGTAGTTACTCTTTTTCAATATCCAAAAATACAGTCATTTTAGTTAAATACAATTATACTAACTTTGTATATATAATATAAACTTTGTATATTGATAATTGCAAAAAGACACTTCATATATTCATCAATAATTTAACAAGCAATAACAATTATACTATATCATAAAATTATATCGTACCTTAAATATTAGCACCTTGCTGGTCCAGAAACAAAGTGAATAGTAAAAAGTCGTAGTCCCAACTGTTCTATACCGAGCTTCCATCACTTATATAAGACTCACTACGAATCACGTGACTCAGAATATTGAACAGAATAGTCAAAGTACCCTTTTATTTAATATCAATGATATCAATACAATTCAAAAATAACTTCAGCATTTGCCCAGCAGTGGGAATTTTACAGGCTGCTAATGTATGGAAATTCCGAATATAGCAAGGCGAGTTAAATAAGAAATATCAATTTTCAATCGTGTTATATTTAGTCACCAGCCGGTCATTATGAATTTGAACTATTGAGGTTTATCTTAAATATTCATGCCTAAAGTATAGTACAGTAAGCATCAATGTAAACGTCAGTTTGATATTTATGATAGACATAATGTGGGTATATTTTCTTGAAACATGTAAGGGTGCGTACGAATTAGAGGTTACTCGGAATGAAGTCGCCTCGACATACGCACCTCTCACGTTCAACCGCTATCTAGCCGATTAGATGCTTACTTGTGATTAAAAAGAGATAATATCACCAGTCAGAAACAATT
The DNA here is from genome assembly GCF_905147765.1 of Vanessa atalanta. NCBI lineage: Eukaryota > Metazoa > Arthropoda > Insecta > Lepidoptera > Nymphalidae > Vanessa > Vanessa atalanta. Next base: position 8,723,471 of record NC_061873.1, read on the forward strand.
AAATATAAGCAGATTTGCGAAATATTTAATAATCATTATCCTTATCTAAATAATTTTAGAAAATTAACACGAAATATAATTTTAACACTAGGCTATGAACGAACTCTGAGTCAAATTACGCTATGATACAAATCCAAACTAAATGAGGCCTGCATGCCGAAGAAACTGAGAGCAGATGAATGGCCGTGCTTTATGTGTGAAGTGAGGCACGCCTTGAGTCGAGGCGCATTTGAGTTGGTGGACGAATAAGTGTTTCGACCTTGAGCTACCTCAAATGTTTAAGCGCCTTAAGATTCGTGTTATTCTTTATTTATTATATAGCTTTTAAAAAAATAGAGTATAATTTTGTTGAAATAAATAGTTAATTTCTACAAATATCTCATCAAATAATATAAACGTAAAAACGTATGCGTTTGTAACAAAATTACGTTAGAAGTTTAAATGTTTGAATTACAATACAAATGCTGTATCATTAGCATTTTTTTTTAGCATTAGCAGCCTGTAAATTTTCCCACTGCTGGGCTAAAGGCCTCCTCTCCCTTTGAGGAGAAGGTTTGGAGCATATTCCACCACGGTTGGTGGAATACACATGTGGCAGAATTTCGTTGAAATTAGACACATGCAGGTTTCCTCACGATGTTTTCCTTCACCGCCGAGCACGAGATGAATAATAAACACAAATTAAACTGGGTTTGAACCCGAAATCATCGGTTAAGATGCACGCGTTCTAACCACTGGGCCATCTCGCCCAGTGCTATATCATGAAACCATAAAACACACTTCAGAATTGAAGAGCAAAGTTAACATATGAATATCCAAACTAAATGTTACAGCTGAAGCCACAAAAAATCTAAAAAATATTGTTAGAAGAGCTTAGTGCAGGCACACTTGGTTACGTGCCATCCAGAGAGCGGTTATTCTACCATCAAACATATTTTTTTTATTACTGTGTTTCTAGTTCTATTTTTAAAAGAGCGTTAGTTAAATACATTGGCTCGTAAGTAGACGTCATAAAACATCTGAGACCTGGCTGAGGCGAAAGATGTTATACGAAATGCTTTATGATAAGTGCATTGCTTATAACTGTCAGCCAATTTATTTGTTTATAATATTACTTACAAAAAATCTACACTTAAAAGTAAAGAAAGCAAGGTGAGGTAAATTATTTGTTTATTTTATTTTTAATGAGAGTTTGTTTGCTTTGTTAACATTTAGAGATCATATATGATAAGGAATTATTGTCGCAGCAGCAGAATATTATTATTGATTATATTTTATTAAGCATATTTTTCGGCTGGCAGTCTGCCTTACGACATGCATTCTCCATCGGATTGCTTTTGATGGTCGTTTGTTTCTTCTCCTTTTTATGGTTGGTTAAGACACTCACATGCTTAATTGATGGAGATACGAGTATATCACAAGATGCGGTAGTTTTATTCTCCTTTGACATACTCTATCTTTAGATGTTATATTTTTAATAATTAAAGAAAAAAATATATAGTAAAAGAAAAGAATCATACTTTGACTAACAGTAATATTCTGGAAAATATGTGCATACTATAAATTTTCATGGAAACATTTTTCAAAGTATAGTTACGCGTCAAGGAAAATAGCATTAAGTAATTTAGTAGCTTCAGAAACAAAATATATCAGAAATAGCTAGGATAAATTGTATACAAACATCCAGTACCAAGAAATGTAACTGCATAACTGAATTATTTGTAATTATAAGTGCTTCAACAGTTTGCCTGGTTCAAAGATATAATTTTTTATTTAAAATTGTTTAAAGTACTTATTTATCTTTGTAAAAAGAAACCTTAAGAAGAGAGATTTTGAGTTTGTCATCACTATATACGAGTACGTGTGTCAGAATTTAACAAAACACATAACTTTTTTTGGCATACTTTCCTTAATTTCCTTGCGCGGGTACAATTAAAATATCATAATATAATCATAGAATATAAAAATTGTCGACTTATTAATCAAAATCAATAATACAATCAGCATTATCTAGTACATTATTACAAATTATCTTTAATAATAAAAGTCGAGAGATCCAATACACAGTCAGTGGATCTAAATTGAAGATTAAGATTACTCAGGGCTAAAGCTTTTTGCAAACCCGACTACCATGGTACCACTCATCATCTATTTGACCGCAAAACGGCATATTATGATATGAGATCTTATCCCAGCAGTGTGATGTAGCAGAATGTTATTATACTTTGAAGTAGCGGAAAATATTTAATGAGTTAGAAAATATGGATTTTTCTACAAAGAGTTTTATAAAAACTTTATCTATCTTAGAAGTGTGTAGTTGTTTATATATATTTCCAGTTTTGGTCATATTGAATATTTTGAAACATCTCCTAAATTTCTTAAGGAATTTTTATGACTGCCGTAACTCATAACATAGGTAGTATAGTCACGTAATGTATGAAATATATTTGAAAAATCGAGTATCCATAAATGGGACTACGTTCAGCGATGAAAAATGGCTACGTTATAAAATAAAGATAAAGAATTAAGTTTACATGCAAAACAATGAATTTCGTCGAATTTTTATTCGCTGCGCTTACATTATTTCTTACATCTATCAACACGCATTGCAGCAGCGGGGTGGAAAAAGCTCCAAGCGTTCCCGCAAAAGATAAAAGAGGACTTGTCCTAGCATTGGGACATTATTTCTTTTACATTAGACAAATCAGTTATCAAGACACAATTTTTTCTAGTACAATCATACTTTCAATTCAAATCTAATACAGATTGTTGCAGAACTATCGATAGTTTGACTGTCGATAGTTGACCTCGAAAACTATTCAGGATATCGATAGTATCGATAGATCTCTCTGAGCAATACTATTGATTATGGCAATACTATCGATAATATCGATAGTATCGCTAGTTTTGGACTATCGATAGTTTAGGTTAAAAATAATAATTTTGCAATACTATTGATAGTTTTGCTCATCTGGAGCTATCGATACTATCGATACTATCGCTTACACCTTAACTATCGCTTACACCTTAATTATCGATAGTCTATCGATAGTCTATCAATAGTGGACTATCGATATGCAACACTTGTTTTCACTGTCCAGTGTTCATTATTCATAAATAGAGGATGCTTTCGGTCACCGCTGCTATTTTTAATGGAGAAGAGTAAACTGCGTAGAAGATATTGTAGTACTCGAGTGTAAACACAAACACTCTGTATTCCCTCACTTCCCTCACTCTCATAAGCTAATGGGAAACAATTCACGATCGAAGATTTCCCAGGCATTGGATGATAATATTACCAACTTCTAAGCTTTGCGTTGCTGTTAAAAATATTGGACATAAAAATAGAATCACACGGACTGAAAAATAAAGTTACTTTATATTTGCCTGACCTAGAACCACAGTAACTGCGGTTTTATAATCTGGACAGTGGACTCTGGACAAGCCAGTCAGTCAGATCTAATTAGATATAGAATAAACAGGATTAGTTTACTAGATTTACCTATGGTTTAATTATATTACTTGTTAATAGTAATATTATTGGTAACTACTGTAACTGGATTATCGTACTTCGAGAAACTTGACGGAACTCACTAATATTTAATCAATCTATCGTTTATATAAATTAAAAAAAAAAATTATGCAATATTAACTTAAATAGGGGTTCAGTTATACATTTAGAAACCTCAAACCATTTGTCCAGTAGCCATAGTTAGAATGTCAGAAAAAATCTTCATTGCAACATAAAACTGTTAAAAAAAAAAGGTAACGCAAACGATAATTTTCATAAGATATGTACATACATATATCTTACAAGCTACAGATATTGAATTTGGTTGTATTATACAAAAGGGAGCTGTTCGGTCTATTTATAATCTTGGAGCTAAAGACTTCCATCTATAGTTTTTAACAAAGCAGGAATACAAACAGTTGCGTCACAATATATTTACAACAATGTTATGTATATTCACAGTAAGATAGATCACTTTGATGGAATCAGTGATAATCATTGAATGAACACGAGACGCACGAGAGAGAAGTTTCCGACTCCGCAAGGTTAATAAAGCCTTCTTGGTGCAAGGTATTCGTTTCTATAATAAAATACCGCAGATATTATTAATTTTGCCAATTCATAAATTCTAAATCATTTGTAAAAAAAATATGATAAATAAGATATATTATTCAACACAAGATTGTATATACGATAAAAAAGCAAAGCTTATACTTATTGATTTTCAGACAGGATATATAATATATATTTGTATTTAACTAACACACTACTGAGTTTCTCGGTAGGATATACATTCCGAACCGGTAGTAGCTTAACTGTTAATATAATTCTATAAAAGGACGATTCAAAAGTGCTTGTAAAAGTCTATTTGAAAAAAGTTTATTTCGATTGAAATTAGATTAAACCATATTTTATACTTATTATATAAACAAGAAGCTATTGGCAGGAGAATAATTTGTCTCTTTTATGAAATTACTTTTTAATGTGAGTAATAACAAAACCAATAAGCCAATAAGTGTTCGTTTTTTAAAAGAAATCGTGTGGCGCATTAATTTCCTCCGTCGCTGATTTAACCGTTTTCCATCACCGCCCGCGCCTTATCGCTCACTCGCATCGCAATTATGTGGATCTACTTTTTAATAGCCATTTTTAAAGTTTTGCCATTTTCCTAGTCATTCGCCGTTTTAATTGTGATAAAGATTTCGTGCCATACTACTTAGTAAAAGAATATTTTTTTTAAAATATTAAAAAAATGTATGTATCGTATACTAATCCTCTTAATAACGAAAGGTGATTCCATAATTTTGCAGCATTAAAGACAGAAACCTTAATTTTAACTTTTTTATTTTAAAATGTTCTAATATACATACGTTTCTTATTTCCGACGTGAAGCTTCGCTAAGAGTCGCAAGAGCGCGCCCAGCATAGCGGTATTCAAGTCGGCTGAGTCTTCGCATCCGGTATAACCCAGGCTCCACAATAATGACTAGTCTAGCCGCGCTTGGCTGACGTCACGTTCCATATTTTACACACTTAAAGCTGTTTGTCGTGTCATACCATTATACGCCATGTAAGGCCCGGACTTATAACGGCAGAAATAACTTACTTTAAATTGTTTTCGGGGTAAGGGCCGCTTTATTACGTTCCAACGGAACGCTTTTTCATTGCAATGCTATAATAAAATTATAATAGTATTAAGAATTATGTGCCTTTCCGATAAAATTTCGCCGATAGCTTTCTGCGTTGTCTTAATGGTAGCCATTTGTACACATATTTCAACGATGAAATACTGCCAATGGTAGTAATGGCTTTACGAGAATTCATCTCTACGCTCACGCAATGCATTGCTTAAATCATCGGAAGGTACTTTAAGATTTAGATTAAATTGAGTCAGTATATTATGTTTTAGTATGTGACGCACTTAAAACTATTATATATTGCATACGTTACAATGAATGAGTTTGTTTTACCTAAATTCCCGTTTATTGAATATTTTCTACACTTCATTGGAGTGTAGTACTTAAACTGGAAAATATTCAATATTAACATAATCATATCATTGATATTATTATTTTTTAATGAATTAATTATTTGTTGTTTGCTTATTATATCTCAAAGTTTTAACTGACTGTTGTTGTTGTGAAATTGCACATGGAAATTTAGAAGTATGGAGACGGGCTTAGATCATAAAAAACTTTGCCTTTATTGTCTCGAGTAAACAAGATAAAATTTGCCAAAGGTGGGTTCGCTAGGAAAAGAGTAAGATAAATTTAAGCTGTACTATGTGGATGTGGAACAACATATATGTACTACATATGTATCGGTACTTCTTCTGATCGAGAAAAGTTTCCTTACAGAATAAAACTTCTGAAGATAAATTAAAAATAAATGAAGGTGTAATAAATTCACATTAAAAACTCCTTTAATCATATTATATTATTAATTTCCATTATTTTAAATAAAATGTTGATATTAAAATGTCTTCTAAAATAACGCAGATAAAGTGCCACACTGAACGCGCTATGTTTAATTTGTATTTATCATTTCATGTTCGTTGACCATTGAGGATTTCTGAAAATGTATTGTCATTGAACAGTTTCTATATGTAAGTTCAGTAATCAACATACATAAATTCAATTCAGTAAGATAAATGCTGAAATCTATTAAACAAATTAATAAATAAAAGATAAAAAAAAATACTACTAAAATGCGCAAAACACAGTCTTTGCAGGAATTCAAATTCGTGATTTCCTATTAACGTAATCCATCGATTGGATCATCTCAGCTAGGAATTATTAACTATGTTGAACTAAAATGAATCAAAAACTAGTCTCACCTTCACTTTTTTCTAATTTACAAATAAAGTAATTCTGTGTGTCTGTTTGTCGGACTGTTGCTCTTTCATTGCCAAACTGCTGAACCGATTTTGATGAAATTTGATATGAGGCAAGTTGAAACCTCATGGCTACTTTTTATACCATATATATACCTAAACTTGACCGACCAACCCCTAGAATCCGAGCGAAACTGTCGGCGATAACTAGTGTTTAAACGTGTGTAAGAATTACAAAATATGATTTAAACAGTCAACAGAAACTTTGTTTTAAGCACAACTGGAAACTAAACCATTAAAGCACACGAAATATTATTCACGCAAATACCACAAACAAAAGAATGCTCAGCTTATATAAATTCACTGAATTCCTATTTATTATTTACTACAGTGATATTATAATTTATTCAACTGCTGTTTAAGTAACATTGCAAATAAATAAAATTTAATGGATAAAATTAAATTACGCTACATTATTTCGTTTATCTTTCTATTTCCTGCGACTTCTTTGCGCTATTTTCATTGTCTTCAAAGTTCCTATACTGCATTTTTAATATTATGCTACGTTTAAAACTGATAGGTTCTGGTTTAAATTTGTGCTGTGAATGAGATACATAAGATCTTATATCTCAGGTTGGGTCATTGAGCGATGTCCATCGGGTGAGCGTCTTTTTAATTACAGTGTTACACATGCCCGAAGAGACTGGTCATCTCAGACTAACTGAATCTTTTCTTGGCTTTACCCGCGTGAAATTAATAAAACTTTACCAATAGACAAACCGTTACCCCCATTTAAAAAGTAGCCTATGTCGTTTTCCGGGACTTATAAATAAATCTTCATACCAAATTTCATCTTAAGCGTGAAGATCTAACAGAGTTACTTTCGCATTTATAATATTAGTATAGATTTTATCTTGTCTAAATATACTTATTCAATCATCACATGAATCGAAAAACAAAGCTATGTGTGTTAGAATATATCAATGTGTGTAAGATATGAGATTTGTAACGATGATATAGAAAATAGTCGTGAAAATTTCTAACATTTTCGTATTATCAAAAATACATGTCTGTTGTTTGAATCGCTACACAATCAAGTATAATGCAATAAAACAAAAAAAACAGTGATTTCAGCTTCGATCCCTAATATATAAGCTTAGTTAGCTTATAATTTTCATAAAACATTTGTCATATGTTGGAAGTAACCCAAAAATGGAAGGTTGTGAAAATAACATGAAACGATTTGGCGTTTGTACAACTAGAAACTGGACGAAGCTACAATTGAAAAACTAGAATAAGGATACAAGGCCATCAGTATTAAACATTGTTTATTGTTCTCTAGAATGTCTACGAAAACGAGTTAGTTGCTTATTTTTGGCATGGCACTAAGATTTTAGGGGAAATGGCTTGTAATATTTGGCTTGTTAGTATTTCCAGCCTAATGTTTTATTGACATAGAAATAAAAGATAATACTAACATATTACAATTTTTGAATAGTGAAAGTCTAAGAAAAATAAGTCCTGTGGTTATTTTGTGAGGTCTCACGTAGAGGTAACACTTACTTATGAGTTACTCGAAGCATATATGAGTATTTTGTGTTGTGGAAATTTAGTTTCAAGCGTGAACTATTTCACTGACTTCAGTGGAATTACACGCACGAAGGATATTATTATCGTAGAAATCATGATTGCCAGCGCTTTGACCGTAGGAGATATGTATGTATGTATATCTGCTATAGTGTCGATGTTCATGGGTGGATAGGACTAGCATTAAATGAATCAATTGAGTTTCCACCTTACTGCTACAAATAATTGAAATAAAACCGCTACATTTCATTAAAATCTACGAGACGTAGCCGTAACGCTACATATAGACCTTTATATGTAGCGCTACAGCTACGAGCGTCTACGAATTTTAATTTAATATGATGCTATAAAGTTTTAAGCTTTAACATGTGAACAAAGGCCGTAATCAATTTATGTATATAGAACAAAACCGCAATTAGTCTTGTTGTTTTTTTTCAGATTTACTCAATTACTTTATTTAAGATATATTTATATTGCCTTTTTTAATCTCCATGAAAATGTCATTTGGATTGTTTGACGCATAAATTTATGGAATCTATTTTGGATATGATTTCGGGCATGTGGCCGGCACAACTGGCGCATACATGGTGTAATCTGGAGGATCTTATTTCCACACACTTTTCCAAGTGTTTGAAAGAGTATTTTTTTTCGAAGTTATGTTCATATCTCCAATATTAAAAATAAATAATCCAATGACATAAATCGCATTAACACGGTACTCAGTTTGCAGGTTCATTTTATAAAATTAATCGTTTGACAGACTTTTCTATTAATAGATTAATTGTTGACTGGTTATTGTTGGCTGACTGGCTGTTACGATTGGATTAAAATCATTTTTCTAAATTTTGTTGCAAATTAAAGTTCTAAAATACTCGCCTCCAAAAAAAAACACTTATTTAAAAAATAAAAAAACTATAGCTACAATTATGTAAATTATATCAAAACGAATGCTGACAAATGTAAATCTGGAAAAGACCGTAACACCAAAATTATTTGTGAACTCATAATTATTTTCTTTTATTTTAGAAACATTGATATATAATTTTGAGCCATATCTATTACATAGTACCATTTACAAATATCGTAAATAATGATTGTTACATTATGAAATCAAAAGTAGAACCAATAATTCCAAAGACGATTATTCAAGTGTATTTGAATTAAGACCAACAAACGACTATTTGTATCACAAAGCAGTGTGAGTATTAAATTATTAATCGAATTTCTTTCAAATAATAATACTGAAACATTGTTTTATAAAAAATGGTTACGTTTATTTCATGTAGATGGCGTTAGTTACTGCAAATTTTACTCCGTTTACTATATGATATATATTTTTTGTAAATGCAATATTATCGCCATCAACTTAAAAATACACTATATAAACGTAATATATAGATTATATTTATACAGAAAAAATATATTTCTATTATAATTTAAAATTTGGAAAGCAATTGAAAAACAAAGGTACTAAACGTTATAAATGGTAAAATTATTGACAAGCATAGGATCGTTAGTTAAATACACCTATCGATTCAACAAATAAAACGTACCGAAAGACGTGCGTACTTAGATGCTAAACATTTATGAGAGCTACACGCAGTCGTTGAAGAACTTTACTGCAGCTCAGTTTTATGTTATGAACATTCTCGTGGTGGGGCGTCTTATTTACGAATAATAAAAACACGGAAGAGCAATGAATCTCTGGCTACTTCATCTCGTCTTAATATTTTACGTGACCTCTAAAATTTTACCAAAACCCGCGTGACGGTCGAGCACTTTCCATTAAGTTATGATTACCTGACGAGAGTTCTGAGCCATCTTACTGGAAGATGGAAGAAATCTCAGCGAAGTGCAAAAGTTTTATTATGTTATGATTACTTGCATGAGTCGAGTCGCGAACGTGACGTCTCCCCTAATTCCGTCTGACAATTATAATACATGCAGTATATCTTCAGTTTAAGACTTTAATATTAGGTTTAGATTAACTTAACAAAGACATTAAATTTTACTACTTATTTAGTTTTAATTAAATTTGAAAACGATACACACCAAATGATACAAATGAGAGCGACATAATTATTAATAAATAATCTATTAATAAAACTGAATAGAAAATCCTTATCTGATTTACGGTTCAAGAAAAACACGACAGCAAATAGACAACAATTCCATTTTAAAAACTATTCGTATTTTATAAAAGAATTTCTAGATCTCGATTGTGGAAAATGAATCCGAAGAGATTGGAAAAGAAATGCAAAGCAGGCGAACAATTGTCTGATCAGTGCGGCAGTGCGACCCACGAGCCACGGAACAAATCGTATGACGATGTAAGTTTTCCGAACGATTTGACGCGTTAATAAAAATATACTCGATATTCATATACCGTACTTATTAAATTGTCTATTATTGACGAGACTTAATATCATTATAATTTCATATATCAAGCTTTTATAATTTCATTTTATATCTAATAATATAGGGATTCACTGAATCAATTTAAAGTAATTAAACCTTTATAATATTTAAATGGCATTTATTTAGGTCCATAAGTCACGTAAACTAACACTAACGATGTTCAAATAATGATTCAAAAAATGTTTGATAACCTGTTTGTAGTTTTCTAGGAATGTTAATATAATAAATACATTTCTCTTAACTTTTATGTATATTGCTTGCAAATACAGTAAAGTAGGTCATTTGCTTACGATCCGTCTTATTTTCAGGTTTATTTGGATGGCCTCTGGAAATAGAGATACAGTTTTTTGATTATCCTAGTAACTCAATCATTGCCCGGTGCTGAAAATATCCCACTAATCTAGGAAATACGCTTACTGTCTAGTGTCACTAAAGTAGTTTTCGAGATATGTTTTAATAGATAGATTTGTTTAATGTTTTTTTACAACACTGTTGAACTAGAACACTGTTTAAGAGATATTTAGTTAAACAATGATATCTCTTTCTGTACACTGTGATTTTTTATTAAAAGAAGAAGACACAGCATTCCTTATTCAATTATCCCCTAAACAATATTTAATGGTAAACGTAAGTACACTATTAAGACTATTATATTACTGTTAACTAAAAAAAAAAGTTTAATTTGTTTTGAAATTCCTTTTGATAAAATATATTGGTCTATATTTTCAGTTCGTTATTAATAATTCACCTGAGCAGAGTCCAGACAAAGACTGCATTCACATTCCCTCCACGAAAACAAGTAGATAAAAATGCAAACACGCGCAATTGTGTCTCATACAAACAGAGGCTGGCGTTCAAGCATTTTGGAGGCAAAAGCGTTCCGGACACAAATGTTTTCCATATGAATTTAGATCGGCCTTCGTATTAGAGGGAAGCAAAAGCATCGGGAGACAGGTGAATCGAACTATTGGGATAAAGGGTGAAGGTAACGTTGGGTCGGGCATCGAAGCGGAATGCGCCCGTTGCGTGCACGCGGTACCACCGCACCGTAATGACACTCGGGACAATACAGGTCCATTTAAACAACGAAATAGAGAGTACTATCCGACCTTTTTAAGTTTCTCTTTGTTAGGAATGAGCTGCGCTGTCTTTAAATAATTCATGCCGCATATTATTACTTCCGAGCGTCTTGTGTTTTACGGTTAATAAATAATTTAACGAAAACATTTTTGGAAGTTGAAAATTTTATTTCATATTATATTTTTAGATGAAAATTTTCTTTAACGGTATATGACATTAAAGAGCTATTAAACAGTTCTAAAAATTTTCAAAAAAAGGAAAGATTTGAATACATTTATTATTATAATTTTTATTTTTTTACATGTCAAATAATGGAATATAAAAAAAAGTAATTCCAAAAAAAAACATTTCCAAGTACTGAAGTTTATTCTTAATACTTTCTTACTTTACATAGTCGGTATTCTAACTCACTTATGCGGTTAAAATATAGTCTTTGCGTGCGAAAAAGAGAGTCGCAAAGCGCCTTGATGCGATTTCCGGACCACTTTTAACGACGCTTCCTGTACGATATAAATCCGAGTTAGAACACGGCTCTCCGGATGCCGGCGTCCGAAGGTCGTCAATTTTATAGAACAAACTACTGAATAAAATGCTCTCGCCTTCGTAGCTCGTGAGCATGTACTCGTGCAAAATTAATCTAATAAACCTCTCCTCACTTTTAAAACGAGCTTGCGTTAAGAGAGTTATGAAATAAAAGAGGTGTTCGATCTTCTTGTATAATTTGTTTTGTTTCGAAATTAATTATAACTTTACTTTTTTGCCGTAGAGTTTAAAATCTTTTGGGATGATGTAATCTGGGCACCACTCACATCAATCATTCTACTCCCAAACGGTAATGATTCATAATGATGGGTCCCAATTTGGAGAACAAGTCTACCAGTATAAGTACAGGCACAAAGGTATTTTAATGTTGAGGGTTGGCGGCGCTTTGGCGGTGTGTGGTATGATCAATGACTGTAACATTGCCCTGTATAGTCCATTGGGCTGTTTAGTCTACTTATCAACATGTGATCTATTTGGCAGTCTGCCTTCCTAGATATTTATTTTTTAAATGCATTTAAATAAAACACTGGTTATTTTTTAAGTAAATTAGCTACGCTTTGGGGGAGAACAGGCCCTCTAAAATGAAATTTTCTTGACATAAAGTGGCTGAGACGATATAATGACACTGGGGCTAACTAAACTGCGCGGGATCTGCTCGCCCTCATGTTTCTAAATAAATTATGAATATTTACCATCACGTTACGCTTTACTGAAACATAATTATTTTAATCTGACTCCGAGACCGCAATTTCATGAAATTGATGTCAAGAGTGATCCTCCTTATAATTCTTTGACAAGGACTTTGTAAAGAAACTTTGGTACTTTATTGGCTACACAGTTCACCAATGGATGGTAATATGATGATGTCAAGTGAATATAACGATTTATTTATTATTAATACTTTAAATATTATATATTTTTAACAAGACAACGTTTCACTTTTCCTACGTTTCTCATATTAGATTTTCGTGACATCCCTTAGGAGACGAATTTTGAAAAAATCCTTTCTTATTGTTCTATGTTTTATAAGAAATTCCTGTCTAAATATCATCTTGCTAGGCCCACTGATTAACAGTTTAAAGTTAGTAGAAAATAATAATCAGTGTAAGCGATTCATTTTTCATTTTTATTTTGACACAAAATAACAATATTCATGCACAATCGCATTTCATAACATGATTTTATCTCACATTGCGCGAGTATTTCGTTAATCACATTTGCACTGAATGAAGCACAATGCGTATTTTCAGTCGTGTTTTGTCCGTCCAAATTTATTACTGCACTTAAACTTGATTGTTAGTTCCACGTCACGAAGCGGAAACAATTTTATTTTGCGCACATGTATCATGTACATTCCAGTGTGGAAGTAGCCTAAGATAACTTTGCTGCGTTTATATGAACATTTTTTCGTATTAATTTAACGCTCCCCAGGTGCGGCGTCGTCGGTATACGGCTTAAAAGTACATCGGGAATTTAATTAGTAATATCTTTCTTAATGCACTTTTTCTAAGCATAATATTATACCTCAAGACAATATTTCCAAGCACATTAATATGTATAGTCTTTTGTAATATATCTGTGTATTCTATTCAATATTTATGAGTAGTAATTTTTAAAATTCCACAGACGTCATTCATAATTAAGCATTCTGCCACTCGGCCGCGAATAGATTGAGTTCCATCAAATATGTAAGACGGTCGACGACGAAATCCTTTTTACGTTCACCGCGGACAGTTTACGCAGGACCGGTCTAGCTGCGGCTTAACGGTCTTATAAATTAGTGAAACTCTATTAGCAAGATGTTCGGCAAAACGAATTTGCGTTATCGCCTCTGCCGGCATCACGCGCCACGCATACTAATGAAGTCGTTGTACAATCACCCGAACTTGCCTCTTGCTATAATTACATCTTTAAACGAAGCTCTAGTTAGATGAGAGAATAAACTCTCGCCGGCCTTAAAATACCTACAAGGCATTCAAATTACAATCTAAAGCTTAAAAATAATGTGCGATTATTTGAAAAAATATATAATGAAAATAAAAATATTTTCGTCAAAAATTTCGAGGAGTCATTAATCATACTCTCGTAGCACGTACTTCTTTGCTAAAGTAAGCCGTGCCAAGGATAAACCGAGTTGTTTAACCATTTAAAAAAAAAAACAAAGTAAGTTTTCTCAGTGTTTCTTCTAGCTTTAAGGCTCTTGTAACTCTGGAAGAGATTTATAAAACAAATTATCTTATTCACATTTTCCCAACGCTACTCTTATGAAATATTGAAAGGAAAGAAATAAAAAAAATGCTTATTTATATAAATGTTAAAAAGTCTTAGTGTGTTGGATATCCGTGGCTCAAGGAGTGAGTGTCGTAAAGTCAGAGAGGCGGTCGTAAACTTATACAAGGCTTACTGCAGCGTCTGGTATACAGTTGACCCTGTCTGTCTAACTACCGTGTGATACACATTGTTAGCAAAACCATATTGTGTGCACTAGTGCGGGCTTTGTAGTTTAGTTTCATGCTTTATGAAGTTTGGGTTTTTTTATTTTAATTAAGTTGTCATATTGCTCTTGTCAATTTGTTCTGTAATTTATTTATTTGTTTTGACAATTTTTATTTAGTTTTTTGCTTTTATTTCAACTGTAAACTGTTTACTTTTTATAAAAATAGTTCAATTAAGTTTTTTCTCATCACTTACAGATTGTAAGTTTTCGTGTCCATTTGAAAAATGTTTTATTTATTCGTTCATCAACATTATTTTAACGTAAACTTGGATTGCATTAACTGTACTATTTTAAATATATCACCGTATAATTGTAAATACAGTTAAATTATAATCTATCTCGCGAGATTGTGAACTGTCGAAAGATTGTGAACCGTAACATACTGCTTACAATTTAACGCATTTATTTTCGGTAGATTGTAATGTACCTAAGCGAATTAAAGGTAAAATTTAAAAACTCTAACCTAACCTAAGCGAAATATAATTTGAGTTAAGTCAACGTTCACAATATTTCGGCAGTTTACAATCTCGCGAGATAAATTACAATCTAACAGTATTTATAATTCTACGGTGATACATAGATAAGATAAATAAAATTGAAACAAAACTTTGTTATTACAATTTCAAAAATGGAATTTCAAATCGACAATTATATAAAATGAATAATTGTCAAAAAAATAAAAACGATTTCAAAACGGAATGCAAACTTAAAAACAACTAATCATACAATCAAAAGGTTAATTTTAAACATGTCTTTTTACACACATTAACTTTTCTTTATACTTTCATTAATATAAACTAATGAGCTCAAGTAATTGAGTAATATCCGGTTCATTTGTGTCGATGCGGACAGATAGTTGTCCCGCTGACACCTCTCTATATCATGCTGCTCTAGGATAATTGCATTGTTTCAACCCTTGCTAATATATCTTTCTTCATAAGGCACTATCAGTCTAATATTATTAACGCGAAAATTACTCTGTATTTTTGTTACCTCAAGAGGAATGTATTAAGAGTATTACATACGTAAGTTACATACATTACGTAAGTAGTCGCGCTTCGCAGTCTCACACGTTTTGAATATATGTTTTTGTGTGTGTGTTCAACACTTTTATATCATCATTTTACGATTAATTTAAATGTAAAAGGTTCGGTTTGTTAACTAATGATGAACTGGCACACATACATACAGTCATTACGTTATTATGGAAGGTAAATATATTTTATATAAAGCTCACAAACACACACCACAACGCCACATATTGAGCTATTTTTTTTTTCAACTAATCTAAATTTAAAAATATACATATATACTAAAGTCTATAAATATAGTAGGTTACATCTATGTTATGCTTTCAAATCAAATCAAAATCAATTTATTCGAGTAAACTTCACAATGAAGCGTTTTTGAATCGTCGATATTTAAATACTATCACCGTTTCGGAAAGCAGCCTCCAGCGAGAAGAAACGGCAAGAAACTCGCATAGTTGCTCTTTTCAAATAAACAGATATACAATGCTGTTTTTTTACAAAAATTACCGTCCTGTGATGGAACCCGAGGCTAAGCCCAGGAGTTTTTTTCTTAAAAGTAAAAGTAATTTGAAAGTTACAAGGGGTTACAAGTTTATTCTTATTTCTTGTATTAATAGTATGTATATGCGTTATTCATGTAAAACAACAATAATACATCGTAATATTCAATTTCAATTTAAATATTATTTTTATAAAATTGCATTCGTACAAACACGATTCAGATACTTTTATTTGTACATCTGGTGATCTTGTGATCTTATCTGCATCGAGGAATGTGACTGCGATATGTAATATACTGGATATTAGAAATTGTACCGGAATTCCTCGTTGCGGATAAGAGCACTGTTTATGGAAATTTGAAATAGGACATTAGCGTTACGTAATACGCATATATAAATTGTAACAATTTTCTGTGATTTTTAACCTTTATCCTATAAAGGATTATCATTATAAAGGTATAATAATGTAAGAAACACATCCGAAGTTTCTTTATTTCTTGCTGATTCTTGTTTGTTAAAAAAAGTTTTCTTTGAAAATGTTCTGTATATATATAAAACTATTTAAAATTTCCACTCTGAAAATTTTTACTATCCATACATTCATTTGATTCGGTCCGTGTGACGTTGTGGGTGTTCCACTATAGTGCATGTCGCTGTAATAATCGTTAACTCTTGATAGGGAGATCATTCTATACCGATACGTTACGGGTACGCTCATAACGGCAATCGCTCTTTGTTAAACTTGTAATTTATCAAATCCATGCAAAATTGCTTTAAAATACTGGAAAATAGATGTTAGAGAAGTTTTCGTTGACTAAATTGGTTTTAAAAATGATTTTGTTGATAAAATCGAGACAAATGTGTGAATTAGCTATTATATACAGATTATATACTTGCCAATTACAGATGCAGCCACACAGCCACACATACAGCCATAGTTTATTATTGATGGGCACACATGCGCAAACACAAGAAAAACCTCTATTTCTTTTAAAATAATTTTTTTAGCGAGGTGGGTTTGTTTTGTGGAAATAATGATATTTTGGATAACTCTATTATTAAAATTTGTTAAATAACAAAATGAATTTATTGGGGTCAAACCCTCGTTAAAACCGTGTGAAATCAGTACGGACGGGTTCGTAATGTATAAATGTATTCTATTATAAGTTTTATAAAAGTATTCATTTGATGAATGTATATCGTTAGAAGTTAATACAAGTAAATAAATAAAGTTTATATATTCTAGGCTCGGATAAAATCAGGTAAACTCTACTGAGTTACTTTTACGTCTTCTACTTAAAAGTTTTTAAAAGCTAGTTCAAATCGCTGCTTTCATTAAAAGTTACCCGAAAAAGCACGAGCGTGCTTATATTCTAGAAAATTTTCCACAAAGAAAAATAAATAGTTTCGTAATGAGCGCGTAAATGGTGGCATACATCTCGCTGAGGATTATTAAAAAGCGGTAAACCTCGCTGTAACACCTTGAATACATTTCAGACACTGTAAAAAGAAAATATTTTGTTTTCGACGAAAGTGCGGGTACATCATCATTACGCTGCGTAATTTTTTCGTATGTGCCATTCCCGTGCCAGTACTTTTATGCCTTCCTTCCATAAAGACAAAAGGGACTTTGAAGTAAAATCACGTATATTTTTTGCAACTTACTTAGAAGAGATTCAGCCCCTTGCCTTCTATGTTAATATTTTCTGGGAAAACATTGCGGGGACAACGCATGGAAATTACATTTAGATATTTGCTCGCAACGCGTACACTGAGTGTGGGTAGGGATATTATATTTTACGTGCAAGGAATGTAATAAAATGTTTAGGATGTTACGCCTCCGACTCGCTCGTGCCGTGTTCTGAGCGGCCGTGTCAATTGATATGCTAATTACAAATTCTATTAGCGACTGTCGAAATTCCCCTAAACTGTTATTTCGCAAATTAACTACAAAACAATGTTATGTTGACCCGGATTCAAATAACACATATTAACGGTATTACAGTTTCGACCACAATCTTATTATCATCGAATGCATTACACCTCATATTCAGTGCGAATATAAAGCTATTGAAATAGCACTAGCTTTCCATACAAATTCAACAATTACGAATTGTTTGACAAGTACAAGCGATTTATTTGACGACCTCCGTGGTCGAGTAGTGTGTACACAGGTTTTCATGGGTAACGCACTCCGAGTTCCCGGGTTGGATCCCCGGCCGAGTCGAGAAAAAGTTCGTCACTCCTCATTTTCTATGTTGTCTTGGGTCTGGGTGTTTGTGGTACCGTCGTTACTTCTGATTTTCCATAACACAAGTGCTTTAGCTACTTACATTGGGATAGAGTAATGTATGTGATGTTGTCCTATATTAATTTATTATAACAATGTATCGAACTAACCAATTATTATTATTATTATTATATATCAATTAATTTAATTGTTATAAAAATAAGATTTGTAGAAGTATAAAATCAAATATAATTAAAGTTAAACTAAAGAGTTAAAGAATTAATAAAATGCATCGTCCCGTAAATAATGGCCGACGGTCTGTCGTTGCGTGTTATAAGATATCCTATTCTATTTTTTACTTAAACTTTTTTTTCTAGAATATTATAATTTAATTGAAGTAGTTCCTAATATGAATGAAATAACTATTAGAACAAGAAGGGCAACGAAGTATACTATTGGCTTATAGTGTTTGCGATTCAATACAGTGATTGAGAGATGAAGTGCAATAATTGCGTCGTTCGGTCGCAGTACTCCAGTGTCCGGACAGGATGGCCGGCGGGCGGTGGTAGGCGGGCGGCTGTAGATAAGTAATAATGCAGTTAAGTGCCAGTCCGCCGCACATTCGGTCTCCCGACGGCCTATCAAACTGCAATATCGTTTTATGAGCGGAGTCATTCGGCCGGCAAACATTAGTGACTCCTTGCTGGATGTCCAACTATATGAAACATCCTGGTACTTACTTGATTGCTAATGTAAAATAAATGACGCGGAGATCCTTGGTTTCACATTTTATCGCTAATATTTCAGTTGTATATATTCGATGTTATTTTAAAAGTAATCTATCTATAGTTATTTATAACTTAATTCCAAATTTAATTGTCTGTATCAGTAGAAATAAATTTCGAATACACGAAAGTATTTTTTTCATTTTTCAGCCAGGATATTGCTTTTTACGGGCAATTCAGGATACAAGTGGGCAATAACTGGCGAAATAGAGGAGAAGGGTTCATTTTGTCCTTCGTTCCCGACCGAGGATTCCTATGGTTTTATAAAAAAAATACTTTATAGCGGATAGTGTTTTTAATTAAACACAGCGATGTTTCAGAAAGCGGCTTCAGATAACGCTGCGTAATGAGATCTTGGCCGTGAATCATAGCTCTCTTGGGCGGTCCTCGCGTCATACTTTCAAGGATCACGACCGTTGGGAGTTTTCTCAGAACTCGTCTTGATACTCGGCGAATGAATAATATAACAAGTTCAAATGTATCTTGGGAAACTTTCATGACTCATATCCAATATTAACATTGATTAAATCTCATATGTTTTTTAATGTATGGTGAACGTAGCCACAATATTTAATTTTATGTTAAGGCTAGTTAGTTCTCACCAAATTATAAGTTTTTAATCGATCCCATTGCGTGCTAATTATATACTATATAGTAATAATCACAGTTAGCTGCTGTTAAAATATACACTGAATACAGTTTTATTTTTCCTAAAATATATTCGAAGGGTCTTCTCTTCGAATATATTTTAGGAATTATTTTAAACATGAGTTCTAAGCCTTTAGCCAACTTACTGACTTTGATTATAAGTAATACATGAAAATGGTAGACACAAAAAGGGGTTTTTTAAAAACTGAACTTCAGACTGACTCATCAACGCCCAAACTAAAGCCGTAGAGCTGAAATCGTAAATTACAGATACGTTGTTCGTAACAAATGAAAAATTTGCTCCCTAAAGAGTGTAAAAAGAGAATTTAGAGGTTTTTTAGGAAACTATTTTTGCATTACGTTCGGGAACTCGTATAGAAGCAAAATATCACCCTTAAAGTTAATATTATTTTGTTATTATGTTTGTATATTCTTATATTGTATAAGTATTTATTGATATTTTTATATTATAGTTAGTATGTTTGTATTATTTTCCTTATGTTTCTATTTGAATATTAATGAATCCACTAGACGTATGCCACACGGTGAGATATTCTAACGGAATAAGTCTAAAATAATAGATGTCTTAGTAAACCGCGTTGCAAATACAAAAACGATCATATTTAGATTTAAACAAATAACGAACTTCCGTTCAAACTATCATCCCCTTAAGAGATTCATTTTAAAATATGTAACAATTGTCTTTTACTTATAAACAGGAATAACCTACATTTCATTTCCAAAAATGAAGATTTTTCATACAAACTGTCAAAATTTAACTTGAATATTCATTAAATCTGAATTTTACTTCACTTATGTACGTAATCATTGTCATTGTATGTCATTATTGTCTATAAATTTTTGAGTAGACTATAAAAACATATTATTTTGCTTATTAAATCCATATTAATGCATACTTGCATATATATTAACATAACAAGCGCATATAATTACATATATACTGTTATTATATATATCAAATCATGTCAAATAACATAATACAGTATTTTATATTCCTACGATTATTAAAGTTTGCCTATTGTAAGTGAACTCTATATAAACAAACTCTAATAAATAAAACTCTATATCAATAGCGCCTTCGACGCAAATAATAATATTGATCTTCTCCCCTCTAGTTAAACTTAAAGGTTCTGTGGTGAATAAGGAAAACAATACCCGCCTTGTAACGATCAGGAACGAACCTGAAACGTTGACGCTGCTAGACAACTCATGTACCATTGAGCTATTAGTAATTTATATAAGTAAGTAATCATGACGTTTATAGTCGTCTATATCAGTTAATAAGCACTT
The DNA here is from genome assembly GCF_905147765.1 of Vanessa atalanta. Taxonomy (NCBI): domain Eukaryota; kingdom Metazoa; phylum Arthropoda; class Insecta; order Lepidoptera; family Nymphalidae; genus Vanessa; species Vanessa atalanta. The sequence continues at coordinate 8,744,444 of NC_061873.1, forward strand.
GTCATTAACATTCCGTGTGGATCGTTTCTAGGTGACGTTTTTAGGAGAATATTTTAGTGTTTGAGGAAGTTAGGGAGTTCGTAATTAGTTCGCAGTCGGCAGGTGGCTCCTCTGTCTTTGCAGTATCATCACGTCCCATAACTTTTTCATTTGACGCGTATACGAACAACTTTTCCATTTCTTTTTATTAACATTGTAACGAAAATGAGAGCAGGCTTTATGAGAAACGGATACCTGATGGGTTTTCGTAAAATATTACTGTCGTTGAGACGCCCTTTTTATATAACTACATGAAATTAAAGATGTATTTCTTTATGTGTTTGCGTTATGTTTTACTGTACTCGTGTACGTATTCGGATTATAAATAATTATGTAACGTATTTAATTAAGAATTAAAATTATATCTGTGATGGTATTACATTTAAAAGAATCTCGTATGATTAATTATTTAATCTATACTAATATTATAAATGTGAAAGTAACTTTGTCTGTCTGTCTTTCTGTCGCTCTTTCACTGCCAAACCAATGAACCGAATTGGATGAAATTTGTTATAAGCAAACTTGAACTCCAAGGAAGGACATAGGCTACTTTTTCACCTAACACCTGACAACCAACCCCCTAAAACGCGAGCGAAGCCGCAGGCGACAACTAGCTGATTTTAATTCTCTTTTGTATATTATGTAATTTGATTTTCTCTTATTGGGTAATGTACATGATATTATAACAAGACTCCTGATTTTTTTTCAAAATTATTCATTTGTTTGCAAATTGCAATTAAAAAAAAATACGTTAAATTACGCGTGTGTGTTAAATGATCACAAGAACAATGAATTCATAGGTGAATCGATTGCCTCCAGGCCGTTTCGAATAGAAACATGAAAAATTTCATTGTAAATACAACTGTTGAAAATAAATATATAAAAAAATAAAAGTCCTAGTGTGTTTCTTATGTCGGTTCTTCGCAGGTCTTAGGCGTTTCTTTGCGAACCGATGGTAGATTTTTTTCTTATCAATAAGTAAGTGTAATGCTTCTAAATTAAATAAATACATATATTTCAACTTGTGACTTTTGAATTTGGTTCTAGTTATACTAGCTTTCGCCAAAAATGCTCATGACCTTCTCGTCATTTACATGAACGTCTGATTAAGAAACGTATCGTAAAAAATATTGAACCATTTTAATAATGAATTATAATTATGGATTTCTGAATAGTTGCAGTCACGGCAGTCATTCTAAAAGGATAATCGCCTACGGGTAATATATTATGTCGTTGCGCACTATGTGTGTGGGTGTGTTCAATATTTTTCCCTTACTCGCATAATACGAAGGGACGGCAATCCTGCACGGGAATGTTAACATTATCAACTTAGAAATTTTAGGCTTCTATTGAATCTTTCTTGACAAAGAAATTCAATTACTTCTTAGCGGCCCTACCTCGGATTTGAACCCAGTACTTCGGGTTATACAATCTGATAAGCTAGCCACTAGAAATGTTATGACATGATACCATAACATTTGTAGTAAGTCATATGCAAATATCAAAAGTTATGGTAATAAATAATAATTTTTTTTTAAATTGTAACCGGAAAATAATGGTAATAATGTAAACATACATATACAACTTACATATTTCCGGAAGTTTATTTAAAATTTAAATCTTAGTAATTGATTTTATACTTTTGAATTTTGCAAATTTAAGTAAAATAAATAGAAATATTATTGTTAATTTTCCTAGTTAAAAACATTTGTGAAAATTCTTATTCTTATTGGCAATTATTATGTAAAACTCAGAGCTGTTACCTTCTCTCCGTGAAAGTAAAATTACTCAATTGCGTACTTACCCAAATTAGCCTTTTAAGTAGTTAATGCATCTCCCCAGCGAGACTACTTGTAATATTCCGACTTCTCGACCTTTAATGAGATGTTTAAAAAAATGTGAAACCTTATTTGAAATAAAATTATTTTGCTCTTTTGACTACTGTTGTAGAAATTATTTCGGTAATGTGATTTTATGTGAACGCAACGAAAAGGGGCATTAAAGTAGCGGTGAGAAGTATAAATTTGGATATTTTGAGCGAAACACGAAATAGCCTCCCATTTTTTTGCTTCACACCTTTCTTGGCTAAAACGTTTGAGATGGAAACCGTTTAACTTAGGTTATCGCGTTAAGATTGCAATGAATCTTTGAGTCACAAAGCCTTTATGATTTTTATCCGCTTTGGATAGAAAAATTATGTCAAGTTCTCAAACATTTATATATCTAATCTAAGATTTATGGAATTAAATTTTAGTTCCTATAATATTTCCTTCTATCAATGAATTAATATAGTCTATACAAAATATATGATAAACACGTATAACAGTTATGGTATTTGGATTGTTATCTTAAAAGATGAATTGTCACATTTCTCATTAAACTGAATATTATATGCTTGACTTGGTGGTAGGTCTTTGTGCAGGCCAGTCTGCGAAGGTACCCAGTTATTGTTATGTTCCAAAACCGAGGTAACTACAGTACAGTCGACACATAACATAACATCTTAGTTCTCAAGGTTGATATAGCAAGTTGACGATATAAGGAATGGTTAATATTTCCTACAGCGATATTGTCTTTGGTCGGTGTTGATCACCTACCATCAGTTAGCACATTAGCCCGACCACCATGTATAATAAAAAATAAAACATGTTAGAAATGGCTTTAATAATGGTCCCGGTGTTAGAGGCATAAAAGTGATTTATACCATGCTAAACGAGTCATGTACCAGTAAAATGAGATACTAATTGCATGTTTTAAAAGTATTAACTTATTATATTGTACAAGATTAGTTCTTGTATATTTACACATTATTTCCTAACTTTTTAATGCAAAAGAGAGTTTACTTTCACATAAAATTTTGTCAGGGGTAGAAAAAAGGTCATATACCTTATATCCAGGATATCTAGAACTTACAGTCTCACACGCGGGTGGTGCCGCTGACGAAAACTAGTACGTACTCACAATACCTGTAACGTATACAATTTTTATTTAGTGTTCTTTTTTTAAATAGGGTTTTTTTTCGTTACACGTACTGTCTTAAGCCTGATTACTGGACTTAAAATGCTTACGATTTTAGTTTTTATTATAACTTTATTCAAGATATATCTTTCATAAAGTCAATAATTTATCTATCTTTTACATATAATTAAATTGGAGTGTCTATTTGCAATTTTAAAATAACCGCTTTTTCTAAATACATATGTATGTATACACGGTACATATACCAGAAATAACATTTTTCACAATTTTTGTCTGTCTGTTCAGGCTAGTCTCTGGCACGGCTAAACACATTTTGATTCGATCGGATTTGGAAGATAGCTGATGTAATAAGGAGTAATTTAGGCTTCAACTATAACTTTTTTGTTAAATTCAGACGCGCACGAAGTCGCGAGCACAGCTAGTCTAAAATAAAAAGGACTGAGACTTTATTTGTAGAGTCGGTATAAAGTCATAAGAGTTGACACCTTCTATCTCTCTTATCTTTAACGATATTACGACTCGTTATATTTACATACATATCGTATGCTTTGATACAAGTCTCTACATCTCTAGCTTAGGAGGTAATACGATCTAAAACTATAAAATCCAATGTTAGCACCTCACTAATTCTAAAGTGGCATCATCACAAATTACAATCTCTTCGCCCTCTCAGTTCCGATAAGGATCTTTTATCCCTTCAGAAGGGAACCTGCGTTGCAATAGAACATTCTCCGGGTTGATTACTAAGTGCCCTAGAGGCCAGATTTCATGAAACCAATTGCCATTCACGCGTAGGCGAAAGTGATCGCTGGGGTGATATTATTTAAATGTAATCTTTTTTCGATAATGCTTCCTTTAATACGTACCTTTACTTCGTGTTATTAAAAGCGAACATCTTAACTATTCCGAACCATCTAATATCCTCTTTGAAATATTCGTTTAATTTAAGAAAAAGATTTTGTATTTTTTTTTTTGTAGATGTTCGCAGTTGTAATTTAAAAAAACAATGGAATGTGTAACCTTTAAATGAGGTAATAACATAACATTATTAAAAATGTAAATTAGACATATGTAGTTTTCCTCACGATGTTTTCCTTCTCCGTCGAGCAAGAGATGAATTATAAACACAAATTAAGAACATGAAAATTCGCGTTAAAAATAAGGTAGAAAAGGTTATTCGTCAATAAGTGACAGTTGCTTTTTAGTGTCGACCAAGATAAATATTTCATTTAAGGTAATTTGATTACATATTTTAAATAATATAATTACAGTAAGCTTCCAAAAATTGGCTGTGGAACTTCCATATCCTTCCATTCTTGTATTGTCTGAACCTCATTTAACGTTTCTTTTTACATGAGATTTCATTATTAATAAACAAAGTTGAAAATATGTGCGGAATTTTATTATAAAAACGATACCTTGCCCCAGGCAGGATGTATTGACTTTACGAAATCGGAAACTTGGTGTTATGAGTTCACTTTCACTCTTTGTGTTTATGAAATTGTTCCTGTTAAATATATCATAATGATTTATATTATTGTCAATATCGAGGAGATGGCTCAGTGGTTAGAACGCGATTCCGGGTTCAAGCCCAGGCAATCACCACTGAATTTTCACGTGCTTAATTTTATGTTAATAGCTCATCTCGTGCTCGTCGGTAAAACAAAACATCGTTATGAAAATTTTGACTGTATCGACCAATCCGCATTGAAACAGCGTGGTGCATTAAGCTCCAAACCTTCTCCTCAAAAGGAAGAGTCACTCTATGCATAATGTTGTTGTAAATATTGTACCGCAACTATAAATATTCTTACTTTTTGAATATTAACGAAGGGAATTTTTAACTTCAAAATTTTAAATAACTCCAATATACTGTAAGATTATGAAAAAAAAAACTAACTGAGTAATATGAAAACTCAGTTGGTTTTCAGCGTATGTCGGACAGGGTTTTTTTTATACAAATCGAGTAGGCATATGACTCCACGCCACCTGATGGTATGTGGCAGTGGATTTCAAACGCGAAGACGGCCAGTACAGTCAGAAAGAATGAACTGCACTAGTCGCCCCCGCCATGCCAGCCCGCAAGTTTCCTCTACACTCATAATTTGAAGGAAACCAGATCCCAAGAGGTCTTGAGTCTTAGGTGAGTCCTAAAAATTGTTTTAATTGTTAAATTGAGATCACTAATGCTCAAAACTTTGGTTTCTTACATAAGGTAAGATTAGCTAATATATAGATATATGTTAGCAATGTTTTATGTATATTTTTATGTGCTTATTTATTAAATGAGTGTTTTATTAAAACACTTAGCTTCATATGATGTTAGTGCGGCCACTTATGCCATACAAACATATGGTATCATTTTAATTCATGGAACTAAAACTACTAGTTGGTTACATTCCATTGATTGGTTAATCAGATTGGTTTTATTTTATTTACCTATTATGAATGAAATACACCGATGAAGTTGTTGTTAGTACACACGATATAGATAGTTTTTTAAATATTTATTCATTTCTATTGTTATAATATTCATATTTATTGTTATTATTCTGTTAATATGTCTATTGTAAAGAATGGGGATCAAAAGAATCCCTTGGTCAATGCTCCTTCTCCCGCGCGTGATAGATAGTTGTATAAAATTATCAATATAATTAATTATTGTGACTTAATATTATTAAAATTATATTATTTTTCAGTATAGTATTTATTTAAGATAAAAAGTTGTTATAATTATAATAAATTGTCAAAGTTGTCATATTACGTTTTTTAATTATGTTATTAAAAACTTTTTATCTTAAATAAATACTATACTGAAAAATAATATAATTTTAATAATATTAAGTCACAATAAATAATTATATCCCATCAAAAACATAAATGTAAAAATGAGAGCCAAGTTAAATATTATGATATATACCTTGGTTGTTGTCTTCAACGACAAAAGAAGTGAGATCTAAATTTGTGCCAAGTTAAATAGTCCTTTCTGAAATTTATTTATAACTACATAAAATATCATTTCTTCTTATAACTTGGGGTAATATATTGTTGCCTAAGGTCTGACTTGGCTAGTTCTTATATGTTTATAAACACAAATTGTAGTTTGTGTTTAGAATAACAAATTATAACTCAGAACATCTAAGAAGAATGGAGGACAGCTCAGTATTGCTTAGTTAGTATTAACGTACATTAAAAACTGCGATGGTCCAGTTACTAGAAAACATGAATCTTAACCAGATATTGCGAGTTCATATCCAGACAAGTACCATTGAATATGTGTGTGCTTAATTTGTGTTTATAATTCATTTGTAACAGGCTTAGAACTTACGAAGGCTATAATATAATTCGTATATGAGAACTAGCCAAGTCAGACCTTAGGCAACAATATATTACCCCAAGTTATAAGAAGAAATGATATTTTATGTAGTTATAAATAAATTTCAGAAAGGACTATTTAACTTGGCACAAATTTAGATCTCACTTCTTTTGTCGTTGAAGACAACAACCAAGGTATATATCATAATATTTAACTTGGCTCTCATTTTTACATTTATGTTTTTGATGGGATATCACTACTTTTTGTATATAAATTATTAGTAGGTACTTATTAATAACAAAATTAATACCAAATGGTTTTTGTTAAACTATTCTATTTTCCTATGTTTACGGGGTATAATTGTCTTTTTTTTGATACGTTCTTATTTTTCTTGTAGGTACCTCTGAAATGTTCGAGTGAATTGCCCATTCAGTGACCGGATTTTTTTTACGCGTTTTCTGTTTATACTTAATTTGCCCAAGTAGGGGTGGTATAACGTGCGCAGACGGTTCTACTCTACAATAGAGCTCTCTTGTGTCTTGATTTGACTTGGACCTAAATTGATAATACTCCATCTAAGTTTTTAACTCTAGAGAGGCCAACGTAAGCCTACTCTTTACTTAATATAGAGGAGCATATGTCGAAAAGAGCACCGTCAAGGCGAAGGCCTTGTGATTTGTGTATAGTAGTAGAATATGCTAAGCAAATAGAAAATTGTTTCCTTTGAACATATATGTACATTACTTAATATCTGTAACTTGATTTTGACTTCTAGTTCGCAAATTAAATTATGTTTAAATTGAATTGTTATTTTACGTGCGCTATTGCTGTTGTCGACGTCCCCAATGTATTTTCTCTATTTTTCTATTGGACCCATTCACCAGTCCTTTGCTGACATCAGCATGCTTGCTCGATACTGTTCTTCCAAGCAATAAGGATACCCGTTTGTAGCGCTAGAGTGCAAACTTATAAATCATTCCTGTTACGATATACATACTCTACTACAGTCTCACGAAACCTATTTTATTGTTGTATACTAGTATACTCAAACAAAAAATATGCAGTCGAATAGACTAGGCAGCTTCTATCGGAAGGCATTGAAATAATTCTTATAAGCGCGGGTGCCACTCGCTCAGACACGTCTGCGTTAAGGCTTAATCGCAACGCTCCTATCCCGCTGCTCCGGCATCGCGTCGCGCGCCGTGTACCGAAATGCCTATTATTATTTTTTTTTTAAGTATAATGATTTTGCACCATTGATGTGCGCTAAATGCTAGTTAATAACGTAATTAATACCAAAGTCGGCTATAGTAATAAGTAATAAAACGGAAATATTTGGATTTAAAAAACTTAAGGGTGGTATTCAACTTGTTATATATTCACGTGAAGACCTTAAAATCCACATTAAGACCGGCTGTCATAAGTTTTGATTGCTGGTTCTTACATGATTTTTTTATTACAGTTATTACAGGAACTATAAGTATATAATAAAATAAGTGTTCCTATAGACCCAATAAAATGAAAAATTATAATAAAATGATAAAAAATTACCAGTTTCAGATTTTTCCCTTTATATTGGCCTAATTATCTACCTGCATGCCAAATTTCAACTTTCTAGGTCACCTGTAAGTAGGTTATAGTTTTGATCTATAGGTCAGTCAGTGATAAAAATGACGATTTTTATACGTTAATATCTAAATAACCATTTGAGATGCGTTTATGAAATTTGGAACACATATGTATCTCACGAGTCTCAATATATGAGCCAAATTTGACACATTTATGTCAAATAGTTTTTGAGTTATGAGGAGGTCAAAAGTGGCTCCAAATGGTTCGTGTAATATTACACACGGTGCTGCACGCCAGTTCTGTTCCTAGAACTTGGCTGACACGCTACCGCGTGTCTAGATTGATAATTTTATACAACTATCTATCACGCGCATGTCGAAAGTTACATGATTTATGTTATAATGAATATTATACTTATGTTACTCGTACATGTATAACTAGTTCTTCTAAGATAAATAAAAAATTTAGTAAACATATTTAAAGAAATACAAATTAAATTATAACAAGACTCGCAAATAAAAACAACGTTAAAATATTTCCTTTAGCCACAATTAACTTAAATGATTAAATCGTGTTTAATTTTTTCTTTTATAATGGATAATACGTACTGTATTATATTTTTGAGTATTGTATTTATTCCGTTCAAACTTACTGACGTATAACACGCGGTGACCACTTAACAATTTGGATTAAAAAAGAAGCGCCGCTGTCATTCGGATACATTTTGGCACGCCATGGTGTTCATCAATACACTTAAGTGTAGTTAAAATTCCGCTGCACTGGGTCAGTGGAGCGGGTTGGGTAGGAAATATGCGAGTATTAAATAATTGGTCGCGTGCCGACCCCGCGGCGCCGGTACGGTGTCAACGGCATTGCATGAGGCGCACTGCGGTACTATTTGTACGTTACGCCTTTGTATCAGTTGTTAAAGATTCCGAACGACAATTCAGTTTAATGGTAACTTCTTGCGATAGATTTCGTCATTCTTACTTACTTCTTTAATACGACGTGTCAGGTTTATTGGTATGTACTTTGACGCAACGACAATACGATAAAATACATTCATATATTTTTACGTACGTGTGTTTGTAAAGGTTGAAATTCTTCTTTTTATAAATGTAAAAACCTAAAAAAAGCAAGGATACATATGTACTTTAATGAGTATGAATGATTTAATCAAAAATTTACAATATAAATGAAACGGATGATTAAAGTATAATTTTGTATTTCACAGAACATTCACGATTGCCATAAAACTTACACGAGTTTCTGTATAAGCTGTATTCATTTATAGTCTGCACGGCATTATAGTAGATTTTTTTTAATCTGTAATTGTCACTCGTTATGCGTACGAGTTTAAAACATCAATACTTTAAGGGTAATTGTACAATGTCAAAAATATAGATTCTGACTGAAATCCCGTAAAATTACAAAACTTACGAGATCGACTATATTACACGATCATGACACATTATATTTACTTATTGTGAAGAATATTATCTAAATTCCCCAGCTTATATGTAACTCCGACCACGGTAGACCCCTGAAGAAATTACTAATGCACAAAATGATACAAAGACGAAATTCAAGATGAGGGAAAAAATAATTTCAGGGCACCTGATTTCACTTCAAAGAGTTTTTTTATCTGGTTTACGGAAGAATGGGAAAACAATTTTGTTCATAACGTGTATAAGTTATTTAGAACACAAGAAACGGTCTCATAGCTCGCGGCGTGCGCAATAAAATTGTCTTAGCTAATGGCCTGCCTTTTGTTTGCACTGAGTTCTTGGGATTGTGTATATCTAAATTTAACCAAACATAAGTTTGATACGTTTATGTAGAGATATTTAACGTTTATGGTTTTATTCGTATGTTGTATAAAGGGATAATATAATCTTGACAAACTTTATATAAAGCCGATAAAATACTTTATAAAGAATATGTGGATCTTCATCGAAATGCATAGATGCAGATAAGGGCCGACATCACTGAATCTCTTGCTTAGCGATGAAAAATCATCGTAATAAACCTGCTATATGATTAAAAGCTGAATTAGACATTGGTTCTAAATCAGCTTTAAATAATATAAATAAATCATATTTATTTCATTTAAAAAACCACAGGATCTAAGATGTCAAAGAGTCCTCTATGTATGATTTATAGTGACTGCCGGGCTAAGGCCTCCTCTCCCTTTATGGAGAAGGTTTGGCGCTTAATTCAGTACGCTGCTCCAATGCGATTTAGTGACTGATATGTGGCAGAATTTCTTTGAAATTATATTGTATATATGTTTTCTTTTCACCACCCAGCTGAATTTTGAACCCGAATTAAGCATGATATGTCAGTCAATCATCGTTTAAGATGCACGTGTTCCAATCATAGCTCCTCATTTAACATTAAAACCTGATGTTTAGTTTTAAACTAATAAAAACTTTGCTTATTTAGTCTGAGGAAACAAAATTTTCAACGAACTTTAAACAATAGAGATCTTAATGATTCGTGATACTAGAATATTTATAGGAATCACTTTACTTAGATTCAAAACTTCTGTGGAATCCTCATTAATAATTTCTAACGGAAAGGTTTAGCTCCGTAGCATACGCGGTTTGAAAAGTTAGAGAACTATCTTATATTGATACGGCTCGATTAGTATAGTTCATGGCATACCTCTACACCACATCACTTTGGGTTACCACCATTGGTATTTTGTAGGGTCTAAAGTGTTTCTATCTTCCACTAAGATTTTATTTACCACCGATCAAGAGACAAATTATAAATACAAATTAAACATATTTAAACTTATTCAACTGAGGATCTACGAAACCATTGGTATTTGCTATATTAAGTGCCGAGCTAGTTCAGTTAAATAAAGTAATTTTCATATTTAAATGTAAAAATTTTTCTTGTTAATATGCAAATATTAAAAGCAATCTTTTAAAGTTAAAGAGGCGTTCACATGGAACATATGTAACGCATGTCATTTACATTAAATTCTGGGAGCAAATATCGATGTACCCCCACAGTGTGGAGTAATTAGCCCGTTAATGGGGGTGTGGCGCGTTATGGCAAATTAAAGGGTATCTCATTATCATAGCCGATGCGATACGCAATAGCGTTGCTGCACGCATTTCATATTTTTTAATTTTTTTTTTGGTTATTATTTATATCAGTTCTTTAAAATTATCTTACAAATGTCTGTTCAATATTTGATATCAAACATAATATAATCATAATTATTATGCAATTAGTATGGTATTTTTTTTACGGTAGTATTTGTTTTTTGTTTTTTTAAATAAACGAAATTCATTCATTGGCATGAATTTATGCCTTTTCTAGGTTGTTATATGGTATCCAGTGATAGTTATTGTGATAAGTTTTATCAGCAGTCAAACAGTGACTACTAACCAGTAGAATTTATTTATTAGAAACCTCTAATAATAAATATAATTTAATGTTGTTTTGTTAGAAATAATTAGATTACTTATTGTCCTAATCGATGAAACGATTCATTTTTAATAGTCGACTTTAATAAAGAATGAACAAAAAAAAAGCAAAAAGGATATAATTTTTGTATTTCTACTTGTGTTTTTTTTATCTGTGGACAGTATTTATGCAATGTCAACTGTGAATGATAATTGTTCTACTTAACTAGCCTTAAATCAAAATCCATGTCAAATTATATATTTATAATTTTAGTAAGCTCATACAAGCGTTTTGAAATCATTTAATAAGATTAAATTTAAATTTAACAAATCGGTCATATGGTATGGAAAGTACATTCTATGAAATAAACTCAATTGTTATATTTCTTTATCAATCATACATGTACTTTTTTCCAAGATGATGATATTATTTTATGTGAGAACATAAAAATTTAGATACTATATTGGCGACACATTGACCGAGTAAGGCATATTATATTTATTACAGTGCCCGTTTTTATAATCCGAATTGACTACTTATCATAAAGATAGTCCATTTTTGGTCCCTTATTAAAATAAATTTAAAACAAAATCATACCGGTTTCTGTCGGTCACAAGAGCCTAGAAATACAGATGTGAATATAAGGTTATCGAATAAAATTACAATCAAAGAAAACCAATAAACATATAATCTATAGAGTTTCGCTAATAAAATAAATATATCTTCTTGTTAGAAGTGTTTAGTAGAACCGGAGATGAGTATATCGATTTTAACGTAAAAGCGCGTTGGATAAAGTATTTTGATAGAAGATGAATAAATATAAATTAGTTATTATTTTTCTTTTTATTTATAAAAAATATAGATAATAAATGTTTTTTTAAACCAGCTGGAACAAAGTCTATGACTACAATTCAATTCTATCAATTTTGTAACAGCATTAAAATTAAAATATATCTAGAAAAATGGAATCTAATTATCTGAATGTAAATCATCCGACGATACCGGTAACTGTACACTATTCTGCTTCGCTTAATCGTAAAATAAATTACAGCCTGAATTGCATTTTCATACAGTAAGAAAGCATTAGTCAGGCTTAGTCAATTTACGGTGGCCCCCACAAACAAATCTTGGTACGGGGTAACATAATTTCATAATCTTAACGACCGGCTGGCCGCGTAAATTGGAGGAGTTTAGGGCCTCCCTCCCCCGAGGCCAAACACTTAGCTGACCATATCCTTACATCTTCTGAGCAGCGGGAAATAATAGACCCAATGATGCCTAAATAGCTTTTGACCGTTTCAACTTAGTTGACAGTAAATGTTATACGCTTAGTATAATGATTTGTAATAATCTTCCTAATGGGATAAGCGATTTCGCTGAAGCCTTAATCACGTGTTATTGTTAATGTGTAAAAAGGTAACTGAAATACTCAATTACACAATTATTAGAGATCCTGAGATTCGAAGCAATTTTCTTCGTATTAAAAATATACTGTAGCGTCTGTTTACAGTATGTTTTCCGCAATCGTTTACTGAATAAATGTGAATGCTTATTTATTTAAAAGAATTATCGAAGCTTGTGACATCACGATAATTATATCACAATGTGTTCACGACTTCAATAAAATACAGTCACGCTGAACTTTATATAAAATATATTGTTTGTATATTCAATTATAACCTGGAAAAATCTACCACTTTTTTTTTCTCTAAATACTAATAAGTCTGAATTTTCTGAATAATTATTCTATTGCTTAAGATTTTTTTTAAATGCAATTGTAAAGGATTGTATATGATTTTATAAAAAACGCTTTTTCAAACGAGTACGCGTATATAATTGAAAATAATAAATAACATAAAAAAAAAACAATCTAATTGCAAGCTCCCGTATACAACGGACATGCCGGAATCGATATCAATATATTTGTTACGCCCGCAATTGACGTTTCAATCCTTATAATCCAATAGTATAATGAAGATATTAATGGATAATATCAAAGTATAAACCGTTGTTCACATCGGCTCGAGCGCAGTCATTAATTTAATTAACGTACGACGCCGCGCTCTGATGTGCTCCGCGAGACAGATAATCGTACTAAATGACTTTTCGAACACGCTCGATGGCTTTATTCTGTTCGATCGATGTTATTGCCATTTACGTTCGTAACAATTTTGTTCGTTCCTTATTCAAATATTGAAACAGATTTTTTTATATTTTTCACTCTGTATAGGAGTTGCGAACACAATTTAACTCGTCCACTTCTTATATGAAAGTGGTTTATTTAAATCTGCTCAAGTTAAATTTGATTGAAATTACGTATTTAGCCTAAAACCTTTTCAGTCAAATAAAAAAAAAAAAATTCAAAAATATTGTAATTACTACTCGAGCAGCCAAAGCTAATGCTAATTTTTGCATATGAGTAATGTACAATTTGCATTTGAGTGTTCGTTAAACAAATGAGACCACAGAGTATAGACACGGCGGCTAAATGGAACGAAAACATTCGAGTTTCGTTTTCATTCATTTAATTAGCCAGAGTTTTAGCGGCGCCGCCGTGTCGCTTCACAATTTACTCGCCCATCCATTTAGAGTTTTTACATTTTTAGTTTTCGATACCGCATGGACGGCTTTTTTAATGTGTTTTGCAACTATTCAATAAAATATGTCTTCTCATTTGGGTTTAAACAAAAGGGGCATTTATAAAGGATTCCAGACTAACATGATTTTCAATTGAAGTAAAAGTAAATTTAAAGCTTCGTCTTGACCAAAGGTAACGTTGATAACGTTGAGATAGTCAAAGACTGTTGGTGACAAAAATGTAAAAAATAATTGCTAAATTTGTAAAAACAGAAATTGCTATTAATTTCAATGGAAAAACGGAATGACGAGTACGATATTATATATAAGTAGGTACATGACAATCAATAAAATAATTTTACAAATATATATTAATTTTTATAAGAGGAAAGAAATATTGAACACTGTCCTGACATAAAATATACAGAATATATGTATATAGCGAAATGTTATCCTATGTTGTAAGAAGTTTTTGTGTGCGAATGGGGTTGGGGGTCAATCTAGGCATTTTGCGTGTTTGTGCAACAGACATCCAAACATACAAATGTTAACATTTGTAATATAGCAGGAAGTCGGATAACAACAGTATTATATATTCGTTGATGGTGGATCTGCATTGTAACTTCGTGTTTTCCAGTTTTTCCAAATTTATTATTCGAATCCCATGCGAGTTCAAGCGTGAACGAGTTTTCACCTAGTTATAGCAGTTTTTGTAGCTTTAATTTAGTGCGGTAACAATTTTAAATTAAACTTTATCACTTCGTGCTAAGTGCTTTCTGTAAGTGCCCCTTTTGATACTTTATTTATTTTGACTAAGAACATTTTACATTCCTTTATTTACTGAAAATTTATTTATGACCGTTCACAGATCCTTTTCGCGTTTTTCTCGGTAATTCTGATAAAATGCTTAAATAATTCAATAACGGTATCATCCTCTAGCTTAATCGGATTCTAGAATATTCTAGAAACTGTATATTATTGCGTACTTTCATTAGGTAAAGTAATATATATTTGTTTTTTAAGTTTTAATAATGTCATATGATCATTTATTTGCTTACTAAGAAAAAGGGCATTTGAATACACAGACATATAAATATATACTTGAATCTTGTTTGTATAGTATACAACAAATATATATTTATAGTATATTATGTAATTTTATATTAGGTTATACGGATAAATAAAATTGTTTTCATAATGTTGTTTAATTAAATCAATTTGACAAATATTATTACGATCTTAGAAGTAGAGCCGAGATGGCCCAGTGGTTAGAACGCGTGCATCTTAACCGATGATTTCGGGTTCAAACCCAGGCAGGCACCACTGAATTTTCATGTGCTTAATTTGTGTTTATAATTCATCTCGTGCTCGGCGGTGAAGGAAAACATCGTGAGGGAACCTGCATGTGTCTAATTTCAATGAAATTCTGCCACATGTGTATTCCGCCAACCCGCATTGGACCAGCGTGATGGAATATGATCCAAACCTTCTCCTCAAAGGAGAGGAGGCCTTTATCCCAGCAGTGGGACATTTACGGGCTGCTAATGCTAATGCTAATGCTTAGAAGTATGAAGTTACACGCATTTGTAATATAAATATAAGTTATGAATTGTGAATTTATTATCTTTGTTCTTTTTATAGCTCGTTTCATCTG